>NC_085137.1:505010783-505735783 GCF_035046485.1 Aedes albopictus | reverse complement strand
GATTTGTCTCTGGGCTTCTTCCAGGCATGCTTTCTGGGGTTCCTCCAAAGGTTCCTTTCTCGGTTTCTCCAGCACTTTCTTCAAGGATTCCTCAGGGAGCTCTTTATGAGATTCCATGAGAGGTTTATATAGGATTCCTTGAGAAGTTTCCTCAGGAATTCACCAAGAGTTTCTTCTTAGTTTCTAAAGAGTTTTAATTTCGGACTCCTCCAGCAGATATTTTCGGGATTCGTCTGGGTGGTCCTTTTAGGGTTTCTTTTGAGATTCCTTCGCGTTTTTCTCTAAGAATGTATTTTGTGATTCCTCCAGAAGTTCCAAGGCTGCATCAGGAATCTTAATCAATTTTTCAGAAATTCTTTCTGGGATTCCTACAGGAGATGTTTAAGGGATTCATCAGAGAGCTATTTCTAGGATTCTAAAGATATTCCATCCAAGATTCCTCCTGGAACTCCTTCAGGAATTCCTGAGATTCTCCGGGAGTCCCTGCATACCTCAAGAAATTCGATCCGAGATTTCCACATGAAGTCCCTCTGAGATTCCTCCAGGAATTTCTCTTTAGATCTTTTCAAGAATTCATTCCGGGAGTTCTCCAAGATCTTAGATTCCTTCAGAAATGCCTTCCCATAAAAGAACTCTTGGAGAAGTCTAAAAAAATATTTCCGTTGAAATTGCAGGAATTCGTTCTGGGGTTCTTTCAGGAGATGTTTCAGGGATCATCAGGAAGAAATTCCTAGCATTCTATAGATGTTCCATCCGGAATTCCTGCAGGAATACCTTCCGAAATTTATCCAGAAATTGCTTCTGAGATTCTCCGGGAGTTCCTGGATACCTCAAGAAATTTGAATTTTCACAGGGAGTATCTCTGACATTCCTCCAGGAATTTCTCCTGAGATGAGTTCTCCAAGAATGCGTTCCAAGATCCTTCAATGATTCCTCCAGGAATTCCTTCTGAGATTTTTCCAAAAATTCTTCCTGGATTTCTCCAGGATTGCCTCCCCATAAAGGAACTCTTGGAGAAGTCTAAGAAAGTATTTCCGTAGAAATCCAAGAAGAAGGAAAACGAACTCTACGAGTAGTCCCTTAACAAACCTCTAGAGGATTGTCAGAAGCAACTCGTTTTGGAATCCCAAATGGAACTCCAGATCGATTTCAGTAAAAAAACATTGATGAATCCTGGAAGAAACTCCAGGACCAATCTTAAAAATAACATCTGAAAGTATCCCAGAAACAGCTCCTGAAGGTGAAATCTTCAAATGGAGTAATCTCGGAAGCAATGTCTTGAAGAAGCTTCTGGAAGAATCCCGGAGGAAACCCTCTTGGAAGAACCCCAAGAAGAATGTCTGGAGGAGTTTCGTAACAAGCGCTTGAAAAAATCTAGGAATAAAATTCTAATGGAACTCCTGGAGGAATCACACAAGAAATTCTTGGAGAAAAACGGGAAGGAATCACAAAAGAGATCCTTGAAGGATTATTTAGAAGAATTCCGCAAATAACTGCTGGAGGAATCCAAGATGAAACCTCCAGGGATTGTTCCGAATGCTAAGTTGATCACATCCTTTCTCAATCTGATAATCCGATTTCCATTCTTCATGTCCTTGAATTGGTTGTAATCCAGGGCGTTTGTAAAAATGTTTGCTTCCGGGTGATCCTGTGTTTAAATAGGTTCAATCTTCGAAGTCTTGGAGGCTACGTTATCACGCACAACATGATGCTTCTGAACAATATGTTTTGTGCGCTTCGTTTCTAGGTATATTATTTGCCATGAGAATGCAACATCTGATGTCCTTTCATATAGGGACGGGTTTGGCAGATTCATGTAGATCTTCAAAAATACCTAGTACATAGTCATAAACATTCGGCAACTGCTGCGCTGAGTGCAACGTACTCCGGCATCGTTAGACAAAGTTGCCACTGTGGTGGCTGCACCAGGTTACAGTATGCATACAGAAACTTGAAACAGATATCCGCCTATCGATTTCCTGTCCTCTGTGTCCGATGCCCAGTCGGCGTTAATGTATCCCACCAAGAAATTAAGAAATGACTTGTAGAGTCGCGATTGAACTGTAACATCAGATCTTTCGTGCCTTGTAGGTAGCGGACTATTCGTTTCAGGGCTTGCCAATGCTCGTGGATAGTTGTTGGAATCTAACTTGAAAATGGCATTTTCAATCTCGACGAAATTCAAATACTGCTATTTAATCTTGTCAAACGTTTCGGTCGCATTTAGGAGCTTCATCAGGGACTCAATTATTACAGATTCTTCGTACAGTGTGATCTATTGAACAAAAGTTGTCCAGCGGATTGAATTTGTATCATATGAGGTAATGGTTGGGATTCGGTAACTGTGGAAAAACCCTTCCGGAATTTTACCGCTCTGGAATTTGACAGCTCGTGCTTGATCGATCACCATTGTTGGAGCAGTCCGAGATAACCGACAGGATAGCAAATGTCCGGTCAAACGCTCAACATCATTGCATTAGCAAACCAAACAACTCTCGGTACGCGGGTTGCGTCCGGCCACTAAAAGGTCATCTACGTACAAAACCAGGATGAGTTTATCTCTATCTTGGTTTAGCTTTGTATACAGCCAATAATCGTGTCTCGATCAGTTGAAGGCCATCTTAGGGAGTGCGTCGTTGAATCTAGGCGATTGTTTTAGGCCGTACAAAGACTTCAGCATCATCATTCGACAGACTTGACCAGATTTCGCAGGTACGCCATCCAGTACCTCCATGTAGATTGTTTCCTTTGAACAGCCGTGCGAACATCGATCTGATGGATTGCCGATGCACACCAACTGCCAAAACGGTCCTGACAGTAGCCAGCCGAGCTACCGGTGCGTAGGTCTCTTCGTAGTCTTGTCCTTGCTTTTGGAGGTATCCGTTCGTCACTAGCCGAGCTTTGTAGCGAGCTGGTCTACCGCCCACTTGGATTTGAGTGGTTTCTCCTCTCTTACTGTGTCTTACTAGAAAAATCTACGCATATCGTTTCGGTCCATGTAGCCTAAACACGATGAAATTGTTATTTTTTGTTTTAATGCTCTTAATTTGGTCAACGTTCCGATTACTTAAGTTGTGTTGCCCTCAACTTATAACTTAGTTGGCAAAACTGGCATAGTTTTTGAAAAAAAACGGCACAAAAAGCACTGTGAACCTACTATTATAGAATACAATAATTGACCGAACCGAACATCCAACCAAGATTCGCTCCAAACCCACCAACTCGAATGAAACCAGCCGTTATAGAGACCAGCAAAACTCAACTCCCCTCATTTAACCCTCTACTTCCCATGGTTGCTCTAGAGCACCATCGATTTTCGACGAACTCGAGACAAACGGAATCAGATGAATATGATGCAATAGTTTTTAGAATATGATTGTAATCCCATTAGGTAAACCCAACTCCCAACTACTTGTTTCAATAGTGGAACTATTGATAAACAATTAAAACACTATTGATTTACAACTAATTTTTTTTTAGTTGAATTAGAAAAATTTGACCAATTTGCAATAACTTTTGTTCAAGCACTTTTTTCGGAAACGCTTACTTGGCATAGAAATAGTCTTTCAAAGTCGTGGGAAGGAAAGGGTTAAGTTGAAGGTTTGGGAATCACTGTATACTTGCGTGTCTTGAACCCAAGAGAAAAACTCGATCGGGAGTTGGACGTTGAGTTGCTACTGGCTATCACTGAACACGGAAGTTTTTCTTTCAAAACAGAACAAAAGAGTTGGAGTGGAAAAGGAGCGTCAAATCCGATGCACATACCTAAATATAAGTACTAATTGACTGACTGACTGACTTGGTTGATAGTTAGCGAAAGAAAAAGAACAGAACAGAAGAGAATGGGAATAGGATGGAACTGGGATGACGATCATTGAACAAAGCAATGTTTGCTAGTGTGGGTGTGCGTGCGTGTGTGTTTGAAAGAAGAAAGCAAAAGACGCCCGGACGCAAAAGATCGTGCATCAGAGATAGGAAGGTTATAAAACAAATTAAAACTTGAAATAAATAGGCCGTTTGTATGAATTATTTAAACTCGATTTGGCGTGTATTATGGAACGATGTTAAAACTTATTTGTACAGATATCACATGTCATGGTGGTAGTTTTGGATGACTCCTCATTTGTGTACGCGGTATTCGCGTTTCTGAAAAGAAAAGAAAAGCTTTTTGTATTGTTCTGCTTTGTTTTACAAGCTTTGTTCTATGCGTTGCTAATGTCCTACAGAACACTACAAATGCATCGTGCCCCATGTAAGGCGACATGCAACGAATATCTAGGCCTAGGGATAAACCCCTACAAATGAGCTAATTTAAATTTCGTATCACGTCCCACGTTGGATGCTGCTACGAAAATAAAATAGAACCCTACAAATGCACAAAAGCCGCATCACAAACTTACAGCATGCGACACAGAACATAAATTGTGCCCTGTTATCCAAATGAATAACGGATTCCAATTCCAGGATGACGAGGTATCATTATTATTCTTGGTCCATCAGCCAATCCTGTGATCGTATTTTTTTTTCTAGTGAGTTGCCTTTTGTTCGCAGCGTTAGTTGCTTACATTACCCAAATTTGGTCTAAAAATTTCGAATCCTAAGGGGATATCTCGATTCAAGATTCAATACAAGACCGTCTACATGTTGATGTCCGTGTTAAGAAACGGTTTGCTTGTCTTTACAACGAATACTCACCGTCCGAACTGGCAGATTTTCCTGTTCATCGTCATCCGATAGTACTATCATTGGTTTTTCATCTATACTGCTCGACTTCGAATTCCCGTGCGTTTCATCTAATACTTCCAGGCCGCACCGATTACTTTCAGCACCGTCCCCGCCCGCTCCCCTGTCTCCGTAAACACCTTCCTTCCTAGTCGCTGGACCTACCCTAGCCTGCTTGTCCGCGATCGGCTCAAAGTTTCCGTACGCCAACCGACAGGCAATCGGCGTAACCATCCTTAGAAGATCCATCGCTCCGTGGTCATTCGTGGGTTGCAACCGAGGGAATATGTTCAGGGCCAGTACCGATAGCAGGTGTAGGAAATCGCAAAAACTTCCACCCCTGGCGAACAGTTCCGGCCACAAAGAGCGTAATACGGCCTGCAATCGTAACCGGCTTTCGATGGTAGGCCGAATGGAGTCATACTGTTCCTCTCGGAATTGCGGCCCGGTCGGGGACGTCGCCGTAGGAGGTGCTTCCGCTTTCGAGACCTGGGTCATGCCGGAGGAGTTGGAGGATGAGCTTGGTGACCATGCGATAACCAAACGGTTGGAGTCGGTCGACTGATAACTGTGGCCGATTGGATCACCAAGATTCTGGCTGTCTTGTAGTGGTTGAATATGCGTTGGATGTGATCGAACGAGTTCGTCTTTGGATGATGGTTGGATCTGCAATACAAACGGAGACAAGTTGCATTTGAGAACTTTGAGAGTAGGGTTTCCAGCACTAACCGGAGGAGTTCGTGATCTATTGCTTCGCAAATCGTTCATGTAGACGTGCAGATTTGGTGATTGAGATCCGAATGGAATGTTAACGTGAAAACGACTGGTTCGAAGGTCGGGGCTTTTCGATACCATTTCATAATAATCAGTTTGAGTAGCCTTTGTTAAGAGATCGTCCGTAGTTTTGGAAGTGGTTTTTGCTGGGGTTTTCTGTACAGATGAAATGAGCATTGTTTATAATTAAATAATTTGGTTAGGTTGGACTTTTTAAGCGAATATTACTTGTTTGGATATTAGCACACCCCTTCGACCTACTGCGACATCGAACTGAACCTAAATTGCGGCCCTGATGTTTTTGCCGCGCTTAGGGATGTCGGATAGCAACCCGACTAAAATGGTTCTCGAGAGTCATCCGACCGGTACAAGAAGACGTAGTGCGCAGCGAACTAGGTGGGCTGACCAAGTGGAGGACGATGGAATGGAGGCAACTACTATGTACAGCAGAGGCCACCCCGGCCTTAGCCTGATCGGTAAGGTAAGTATGTAAGTTTAGTAGAAAGATAAAATTTAATTATTTCTGCTTTCAAAAGCTCATGCTTATGACGAAAGTTTTGTTGCTTCACTTATCGTAAAAACTTCCATTGCTGTTTCTTGCTACAGTTCTGCCGATATGATTAGCGTAACACTTTTGCAAAGAATTTCAGATTTCTACGATTGCTCCGCTATTTCAATAAAATTTTGAAAAAAATAATCAAATCTACCGTAATTAGAAAATGTAAACAAAACAACTTGAACCATAACGAAGTCACGCACAAAGTTTGAACATCTTGCTTTGTAGCAAGTGTTGGCAGCTGTTGTAAAGAAAACAAACAGCGTCGCCGAATCGACATATGTAACTTCCGCTCATCTCTATGTAGAGGATCTCTAGGCTTGACGATTAACTCTACCAAGACGAAGTACATGATAGCGGGTAGAGACAGAAGCAGGCCTGGTGGTGTTAGTGCTGAGGTAGTGATTGATGGGGAAGTGTTTGAAGTTGTTGAAGAATTTGTTTATCTTGGAACACTTGTGACATGTGACAATGACGTTTCCCGTGAAGTGAAAAGGCGTATTGCAGCTGCGAATAGGGCCTTTTACGGATTGCGTAGCCAGCTTAGGTCCCGTAACTTGCAAACGCAAACAAAATTTGCTCTGTATAAGACGCTGATTCTTCCGGTTGCCCTCTACGGTCACGAAGCGTGGACGTTAAAGGAGGTAGACCGAAAAGCTTTTGGAGTTTTTGAGCGCAAAGTGCTGCGGACAATTCTCGGTGGGAAACAAGAAATTGGAGTATGGCGCAGACGCATGAATCACGAGTTGTACCAAGTGTACGAAGATGCGAATATTGTGAAACGTATAAAATACGGCAGACTTCAGTGGGCTGGACACGTAGTGCGAATGTCGGAAGAAAGAATAGCGAAAACAATATTCAGCAGAGAACCCGGTAGAGGTAGGCGACTTCGTGGGCGGCCGCGAACTCGCTGCCTGCACGCGGTTGAAGAAGATCTACGATTCCTACACGTTCGGGGAAACTCGCCCAAGACCGACGAAGATAATGCTCTATTATACGCTTGGCGTTGGAGTAGAGTTACCTACTTTGTAGTCAACAAGGTATCAAGGTATGTAAATCCTGTGCATCCTGAATCTTATTACATTATTAGATATTACAAACTTACCATTGGTTGTGCGATCGCTTCACTTTCGATGGAATCGACTTCGGAACTTCTAGGTTGGCTTGCTCCGGACGATAACTCTGCCGCAACGGTCACCGGAGGAATCCTTTGCCGCACGATGCAATGCAGAGGAACCGGTTCGAGAGAGTTGTTCAACGCCGGCATTCCGAGACGACGATCAACGACACTGCAGCAATGGGATGTCGTCGTTCTTGTGGGAGAATTTGAAGAGTTTTGAGTGGCAGGTATAGCATTACTGCAGTTGGGATCACTCGGGACGGTTTTATCACTTTCGAGACATAAACTTGAAGCTGGATCAAGATTTAGGTTCTCGATCTGGCTACTTAGATTTGTGGAGGAAGATGAGCGGTTATTGTCCGCCGAAGTCGTATTAAGGTTTTCGACTGTTAGGCTAGAATATTTGTTTGTTTCTTCCTCATTTTCATCGTCTGAATCTCTGCATATGCTCTGGAAGTCAA
The DNA here is from genome assembly GCF_035046485.1 of Aedes albopictus. NCBI lineage: Eukaryota > Metazoa > Arthropoda > Insecta > Diptera > Culicidae > Aedes > Aedes albopictus. Next base: position 505,728,150 of record NC_085137.1, on the reverse strand, counting down.
GAGGAAATGTAATTCCAAGTTGTAGCTTTTCTGCAAAAATTACTTACGCTGATGTGAGGATCCAGGGTAACTTCCGAGGTATTTCGTGGAACCGATTCCTGAGTTTTCTCTTGACTAGCAACAACCAATGACGCAGATTGTCTCTCAACCTCAACAGTCTTCGATTGATCCTGCACACATTTGTTCGGTTTCGGATTGCTTGTCTTTTCAGAAGTAGGGAAGCTGCGATTTTCAGACGTGGAGACTTCGTTGGAAGGCTGGTTTGAGATTACATTCTTGAAACTCGGGACGTTTTCTTCTTCCTCGTCATCATCATCATCATCATCATCATCGGAATCTGTGAATATGCCCTATAAATTGAGGATAGATTAAATTCCAAGTTGTAACTGTTTAACAAACGTGGTTTACATTAAGATATGGATCGTGGACAGCATCCGCAGGTGGAGTTTCATCCAAAACCTTAATCTCAGATTCCTGCTTGACGGTCGCATCCGGAGTTCCATTTGAACTGGAATGGATCAACGTCGTTGGAGGATGACTGCTAACAATCTCTACCTCACTTCGATTAGGTTCTTGCTGTTTAATCATTGCAGGGTTGCTTTTATCTTTGGTGGACGGTGATCGTCGATTGTCTACCGTAATGACATCGTTGATATTTTTTCCTGGTGTTCCGTTACTGGAACTCCGAGCGATTTCTTCCTCGGTATCTTCCGAATCCGTAAGAACGCTCTGGAAATTAAAAAAAGTAGGTGATTATTATACCAGACCCGAGTGTTTTTCTAATAAACAACGTCTCACATTGAGATATGGGTCATGATCGGGTTGCAAAGTTGATGTGTTTTTCAAATCTTCAGTCTTGTGGTCCTGCTTAATCCGAATCAATTCCTGTGTCGCAGTTTCCGGTTGACTAGCTAGGATCAAGGTGGGGGGTTGACTCCTACCGACGCCCAATTGCCCTTGAGTAGTTCTGCTTGTGATGATTGCTTCAGCCTCACTGGGTTCATGCTGATCAGCCTCTGTTGGTAAACTGACTATATCCTTGGCAGGTTGATTATCTGTTGAATCGTTGTTATTTAACATTATTTATCATTTAAATGAAATTCGCAAAGTTAAGTGTTAGTGGGTTCAGTAGAGGTTCATCCCGAAAAAACTGCGTGCCTTAATCTCCAAAATGTATTAGAAATTCCTTCAGAGATGTCTCTAGGAGTTCTTCCCAGGATTCCTTCAGAAAATCCTCCAGGGATCCCTCAGAAATTTATTGAACGATTTCACCAGTACCCTGTGATTTTGGCAGACCTGTTTTTGAAGATCCCTTCAGAATTTCCTCCAGAGGGTTCTCAAACATTGATTGCTAGGAATTACTAACAGAGTTTCTCCATAAGTCTTCAATGATTTATCATTCAGAGAATAAAGCGGGTATTCTCCTAGGTAATGTCCTAGAAATTCATCCAGGATTTGCTCTCAAGATAATTGCTTCAGGATTTTTAGGGATTTTTTTCACGAATTCCTCAGAAAAAAAAAATCTTCCAAGAGTTTCCGAAGATATCTACCTGATTTTTGAAGGAATTTCTTGAGACATTTCTCCAGGGATTTCCTAGAAATACCTTCATGGATTCCTCAAAGAATTCTTGGGGAAAATTTCCGAAGCAACCCCTGCAGGATTTGTAAAAAAAAATAGAAAACATTCTAAAAAAAATCCTTGGAAAATTTCCGGAGGAATCCTTACACACAATCCGGTAGAAGATCTCTGATAAAATTCCTCAAGAAATCCTAGGATAAGTCACACCCTTGAGGCATTCCCGGAAAATTTCTGAAGGAGTCCCTTGACACACTTTTGGAAGAACTCCTGAATCGTAGGATGAGTGTGTATTGGGATTTCGTCCGGGTGCCGGTGTCGCGCGCTTTTGCTTCGTTGGTTCGATTCCTTTTCTATTTAGTTTTCTATTCGGTAGTGAGCATTTCGACGGCGGCGGGCCCAGTGTGCATCAGTGTGTATTGGGATTTCGTCCGGGTGCCGGTGTCGCGCGCTTTTGCTTCGGTCATTCGATTTTTCTTTTTCCCTATTCGGGAATGAGTATTTCGTTGTGTCGCGTCTTTTGTAGCAATACTGAACGATCACCTGACGTGGGTGATCGATTGTTTGCTTTCCGAGTGAAGCGAATAATAGCGTGTTAGATTGCATATTAAGCGACCACCTGATGCGGGTGGTCGATTGTTTGCTTTCCGCGTAAAGCAAGCAATAGCGCGGCAACCAGCATGACACGAAGGTCATATTACTTATCAAAGTGAATCCAGACCCAACGATACCTTTCCTACTAACAAACACTCCTTCCTGCAGCCTTTGGTGGAGTCGCAGCGGTAAACGCGGGCCTTCACTTAACAAAGGTTGTTACTAATATTCCTTCCCTCTTCCAACCTGACTGCAAGGACGTGGCCGGCGCCGTTATTGTACCGTTAAAGAGAGTCTCTGAAGCGTGCACAGTGAGAATATTGACCACTCCCAGTCAATTATTCAGTTGATTCATTGTGCAACTGTCATTGATTCGGGTCAATCACGGAATAGCAACCATAGATGTGTGTAGTCAGTCTAAGCTAAGCTAAGCTAAGCTAAGCTAACTCCTGAATCGTAGGATGAATTTCTGAAGGAATTCCTTTGCAGGAGCTGCAGAGGGTATTCTTGAAGAAATTCATGGATGGATTCCTGAACAAATCTGTTGATGGGCTCCTAGAAATTTTTTTGGAGAAAATTTCTGTATGCATTTATCTAAATCTTCAGAAACTCCTGAAAAAAATATTGGGTGCAACCCTGGAAAAGATGATGGAAAGATTTCTGAAAGTTCTGAAGGAACCCCTGAATAAATTTTTGAAGAGATCCCTAGAGGAATTAAAAAAATCACCAAAGGAATTCCTGGAGCAATTCGTGTAAGAGTTTCCGGAGCAATCCCTGGGAAAATTGTTATAGAACTCCCAGAAGGTATTACTGGACGAATCTCAGGAAAAAATCCTGGATGAATTACTGGAGGAATTTCTGCAGAAATGCCTGGAGGAATTTAAGGAGGAGACCGTGGAGCAATCCCTGCAGGAATTCCTGGAGAACTCTGTAGAGGAATTCTTGGAGGAATCCCTGGTGAAAATGCTAGATGAATTCCTGGAGCAATATCTGGAATCTCTAGAGAAATTCCTGGAGAAATCCTTGGAGGCATTTTTGAAAGAATTTCTGGATGAATCCCTGAAGAAATTCTTGGAGGAATCTCTAAAATAATCTTTAGAGGAATTCCTGAACTCCTAAAAGAATTCTTGAGGAATTTCTGAAAGTATACCAGGAGAAATTCTCTGAAATTTCTGGAGGAATTCCTGGAAGATTCCCAAGAGAAATTCCGAGAGGAATTCCTGGAGAAATGTATGAATTTATCTTTTTTTACCCGATATTTTGAAGCCTCTGGGCAACCCTCTTCAAGTGAGTGTAATCAGTTTTGTACCGAAATTACCCTCTTTTGCGTATCCTTTGACACATACGCGTATTTCGACTACCATTTGTAGTCTTCCTCAGTGTCAGTTATCCAGGTGGATCCACTGAATTCCTGGATGAATTTCTGGAGAGATCCCTGGAACAAATCTTTAAAAATCCCTGCAGGAGTTCCTGAAGCAATTTCTGAAGGAATCTCTGGAGAAAATTGTGGGGATCTTCTGCATAAATTCCTGGTGGAATCTCTTGAGGAATTTGAGGAGATCCTGGAGAAATCCCTAGAGGAATTCCTGGAGCAATCCCTAGATGAATTCCTAGAAGATTTTTTGGAGGAAATCCTGGAGGAATCCCTGAAGCAATTCTTGGAGGAATCCCTGCAGGAATTCTTGAATAAACTCCCGAAGGAGTTCCTAGGGCAATTTCTGGAGTAATCCCTGAAAAAAAAAAATCCTGGAGGATTTTCTGAAGAAACTTCTGGAGGAATTACTGTACGAATTTCTGAGTGAATTGCTGGAAGAATTCCTTAAACAATTCCTGTAGATATCTCTGGAGAAATTCCTGGGGTACTTCCTGGAGGAATTCTGGGAGCAACTCCTGGAAGAAACCCTGGAGAAAATCCAGGATGAAATCTTGGAGGAATGCCTATAGAAATTCCTTTTGAAATACCTGGGAGAATTCCTAGAGGAACTCTTGGAGGAATGCCTGTAGGAATATTTAGAGAAATGTCTCGATGAAATTCCCGGAGGAATCCCTGACGGAATTCTTGAAGGAATCTCTGGAGGAGATCTTGGAGATCCAGATTCCTGGAGGAATTCTTGAGCGGGTTTCTGAATAAATTCCGGGTGGAATTCCTGGAAAAATTTCTGAAGCAATCCCTGAATTAAATTATCGGGGGAGTCACTGGAGGAATTCCTGAAGAATTTCCTTGTGGAATGCCTGGAAGCAAGCCCAGAGAAATCCCTGGAGGATTCAATATAGAAATCCCTGGAGAAAATCTTGGAGGAATGCTTAGCGCAATCGCTAAAGGATTCCCTAGAGAAATTCCTGAATGGAATTCCTAGAAGAATGCCTGTAGCAATTCCGGGAGACCTGCCTGTGGACATTCTTGGAGGAATCTAGAGCAATTGCTGGAGGAATTTCTATAGGAATTGCTGGAAGAATCCCTGCATAAATTCTCGGAAAAAAAACTTAGTGTAATTCTTGGAGAAACCCCTTTAGGAATGCCCTGGAGGATTTTCTTGAAGATTTACTGGAACAATTCCAAGAGGAATACCTGGAGGAATACCGGTAGGAATTCTTGGAGGAATCTCTAGAAGAACTTCTGGAGGAATCTATATTGGAATTCGTGGAGGAATTTTTAGAGGAATCCCTGCAAGACTTTTTAAATTTGCGGAGGAATTCCTAGAGTTATTCTTGGAGGAATGTCCCCTCCCCCCTCCCTTTTGGCTACGCCCATGATCACAGAAGTCTCGACCAGATGTTGGTCCTTCAGTTCATTCCCTGTCAAATATCTGACCCTGTCTACTTGAAACATTAAAATTATTATTTTTGCAAAACTTACCGAAGACTATTTTGCCAGGACCGGAATCGTTTTCTTCTTCCTCGTTATCAGAATCGGTGAAAACGCTCTGAAAAAGGAAAACAATTTCATTGTTAAAATGCATTAGGTACAATAACGTTCAGACATATCTTACACTAAGGAGAGGATCGAACCCAGCATCCAATGTTGGAATTTCACTGGAAGCATCAATCGACGGTTCCTGTTTTATCCGAATCGAGTCCTGAGTCGACGCTTCCAGTTGGCTAGCCATGATCAGCGTCGGAGGTTGGCTTCTAACCAATTCTACAGCCGCACAGGCCTGACTTATGTCCACACCAGTTGCTGGCCTAAACTGTGGCTCGGAAAGAGAAATCCGGGTGGACATATGTAGCGGATCATCCTGGGGGCTGACGACCAGACACGATTTCGCGGGACTCTGCATTTCACACGTCTCCAGCCACACCTCGACACACCCCGGACTGAAACTCCCCAGGCGTCGTCTCTTGGGGATGGGCGGTGTTTCCCGTTCCAGAGATTCTTTGATAATCTCATCGTACTCCTGGGTGTTCACCGAGAACGATTCCTTTTCGAGTAGGTCCCGAGGAGAGAAATCCTTTTCAGCAGCAGGACTTCTATTTTCAATTGGCACCGGAACACCATCCAGCAGGACCGGAGAGCTTTCCCTCGCCTCATCGGAAGGAATGATCTTATGGAAACGCTCCCTTCGGTGGTGCTCCATCTGGAGCAGAAGCTTTTTCACATCGTCCGGCAAATTGTAAACAGGATCATCCACATTGATGTTCACATAGATTCGCACGCCCTTTCTACTCCGTCGCTTGAACGCCGACACCACATCCGGATCGAACCGGCCATCCATCGTGTATTTGATAAACAGCTTGTTATCCTCAATCTCGCTGCTATTCTCTGCCATTCTTTTCGCACAGTATTTCCTGTAAAACTGTATCGTGATCACGTAAACTTTCCTCAAGTAGGGATACTGCAGCCGATCGATCAATCCCTGATCCATGGTCCACTTCCGGTGGCTTAGCTTGAGCACCAAACTGCACCGAAAGTACCGGCTCAGGTCCTGCCATCGCAAATCACCACAATCCAGCTCCCAGTCTTGGGACAGTTCCAGGGCAATCTGCTGCCATACGGACGCCGCGTCACTGTCGGCTCTTCCCCCCAGGATTTGGTCCCGTTGTTCGACGAGCTTCTCCACTAACCGTCGGTTGAAGGATTCGCTCTCGAAAACGGAGGTGCTTGAGGAAGAAAACAAAATAACCATTCACGTCGGTTGATTTACAGAAAGATCGCGCACATCTTACCTGGTCATTGCAAGTGGGTTTTCTAATTTAAAACACAACAAAACAGCTAGATTATTGAACTATTTCAGTAGAAAAACAAATTCGCGTCGAGTGAAACATTCCGTTAACATTTTTTTTAGCATTCTTCTTCTTCTTCTCTTCTGGTTTGTTTGGACCGGTGACAGTGACCATACGTCCAGCTGCTTCTTTTACGTCGATTTGACAGCCCACCCCTATGACTGCGGTTGCAGTGTTTCGGTCTCAGTAGGCGGGATAGCCGATTAGCTCATCAGGCCTATCAGCTGTTGCCTTGGTGCGGTTTGTTTTGATCGGAAAGTATTCGTTTACAGTTTGGAACTAATTTCGACTCATTTTATATTTTTAATTGAGTTTTCCTCAGAAAACTTACAACATCTCGAAGGATATTCACATCCTTCGCTTCGAATAGCTGTTTAGAGTTTTGGTATTTACCATCATAGTCATATTGTTTTCTTATTTGCGAGTATCGTTTGCAGTGAAGTACAAGATGTTCCGCGGTCTCCATCTCGTTGCAGAAATCGCAGATCGGACTGTCTTTCAGCTTCATTTTATGCAGCCAGTATTTGCTGTAGTCGTGCCCGGTGATCAGTCTGTTGAGAGTTCTTGTTTCGACGTTGTTCAAAGGCAAGTTGTAGTACCAAGGCTTCTCTTTAAATTCGGGTTGAATTTCTGCAAACTTTCGTCCTTTTTCGTTGGCGTAATCCTTATACCAGTTGTTCACCTTTTCCTGTTTGATTTTCATCAATCGTAGATATGCGTCCTTCAGTAAAACTGGATGTTCGAAGAGTTCTCCATGCTGTGCTCCGTGTTTGGCCAACTCATCAGCCAGATCGTTACCTTTGATGTCGATGTGACTTGGAATCCATTGGATATCGACGTTCCATTCCTGGCAAGTCCGGATGATTTCATCTGCTATTTCGCTTCTTTCCGAGTGTCGCTGGCTGTGGTCCAACAGCATACAGGACGACAGCGAATCCGTGAAAATTACTGCATCCCTCGCCTGGTGCGCTCTGACCTCGTCTGCTGCTACTTTTATTGCTAACAGTTCGGCCGTCATGATCGATGTTTGGTGCTCCAATCTCAGCGAAATCCTACGGTTGCTGAACTCCAAGAAGATTCCTATTCCACAAGTTCCATCCAAGTTTGATGCATCTGTGTAAATTTTACACCTGGTCTTGTATTTCCCATTGAGAAGTCCTAACACCATTTGTTTCATCACCCTCGGGTTCGTATTTTGCTTTTTGAACACGGCTCCTACGCTCATATTGATGGTGACCTCTGCTGATGCCGGATCGACCACCACCGTCCGGACAGGGCTGATAGTGTTGAAGATGTTGCGATGTTCCAAGTACTGCTTTTCCTGGTAAGTCAGCTTCTCACTGTCTCCTTCGTAGTCTTCAATCTCTTGCAACTGCTCATAGATCGGATTTCTGTATGCAACGTTTTTTGCAAGTTCTTTGCACGCTATATACTCGCTACGTATGTCCCACGGCTCCTGACTTGCTACTGCTAGCAGCGAGTTCAGTGGTGTAGTTTTACTGCATCCAGTGACTTTTCGCAAGCACGCATTTAAGGCGGTTTGTATTGTCTTTCTGTTCGTCGTTGATGTATTGTTGACTGTTGATGACCCGTACTCCACACAGCTTCTCACCAGGGCGTTGTACAGCAAGATCATCGTCTGTGGGTGACCCCCGCTACGAATGCTAGATATCACTTTCAGCATCTTCAATCGTTCCTGTATTTTCTCCTTCATAATCCGTATGTGGCCTCCAAACCCCAAAAATCTATCTATGTACAGTCCCAGGTACCTGTGACTGTTAACCTTTTCTATCACAGTATTGTCGACTTTTATGTTTAGCGGCTGAGTTCCTCCATGGAACAGGATAATCTTCGTTTTGTTTGGATTGATTTCTAGGTTCAGGTCCTTCGCTCTACTAGTAAAGTTGGTCAAGTGGATTTGCATTTTTTGGTTTAATGCTTCGATGGATTTCGCCCTAACTATTAGAGCGAAATCATCCGCAAACTGAACCAAGATTGTGTCCTCATCGTATATTGTGTGTAGTTTTGTCGTGTACACGTTAAAAAGAGAGGGCGACATCACATCGCCCTGTGGAAGTCCGTTGCTTACTATCCTCGTCAACGTTTTTTCTCCTACCTTCATTGCGATTTTCCTGTTTTTCAAAAAGGACGTAACCCATATTATAACTTCTGACGGAAATAGTAGTTCTTGCATGGTCTCCTCCAAGGTGTCCGTTTTTACGGCATTGTAGGCGTTTGTTAAATCGATGAAAGTCACCGCCGTGATAAACCCGGCTCGTTTATTCTGTTTAATGGCATTTACCACGTAGTTGAGACAAGTCGACGTTGAAACGTTTCTTCTGAACCCAAAAGACAGTTCGGGTAAAATACATCTTTCTTGTAGATGGTTCTGGATCTTCTCCAACACGGCTGTGTTTGTGATTTTGGTAATTGTTGGGATCAAGGCTATTGGCCTTTTTCCCTGTACGGTGCTCTGATCACGTCCCGGCTTGGGAATCGCTACGATTTTGATTTCCTTCAGGTGGTATGTTAAAGTACCTGATACGAACATACGGTTTATATGTTCTATTATGACGTCTCTAACCTCTGGTTTTATTTGCTTGAGCATTCCGTACGTGATCATATCTCCGGAAGGTGCCGACTTCGAATTTTTTGATGCCAGAATCTTGCTCCACTTGTCTGCATCCATCAAATTGTAGCGGCAGACAGGTCCGTAGGATATTGGTACCTCGATATCTACATCGTTTTGTCCAACGTGCACGTCCAAAAACTCCTCTCCTAGGCGTTCATCCTCCTGTATCGGATTGTTGACTCTTCTTTTGTTTCTTTTTCCTGATATCCTTGCAATTTTGCTCCACAGGATCTTCGAGCTTGTTTGCGGGTCCACGCTTTCAGCAAGCTCTTCAATCTGCTTCTTGATACCCTCGTTCTTCAGTCTGGTGAATGTTGCAGAACACTTCTTAACCTCTATAGCATTTTCAATAGTACTGCAATTACGAAACCGTTTCACAGCTTCCATTTTTTCCTTCCATGCCACTTCCACTCTATCGCTCCACCAAGCTTTGGGCGTGTGCCTGCTTACTTTCTTGTTGCTGTCTACACACTGCTTCACCTTGTTTTTGAAGTCATCCAAGCTTTGAATATCATCTGCCTTCCAGCTTGCAACCTCTTTGGCTATCCTCTGATGGTTTACGAAGATTGGTCTAGGGTCTTTATCAGACGTGATCAAACTGGCTTCGATCAACAGATGTTCGCTTCTCCCAACGGATTTCGGAATAGTTTTCCAATCAGTTTGCGAATACAGCCCTGCCGAACATATGGTCAAGTCGATTGCTGTTGCTTGTTTCGTGGTGTCTATAGGGATGAACGTTTTCGATCCGTCGTTCATCACAATGAGATTTGATGCATTGATGGCGTCCATCAGAATTGTCCCCTTCCTGTCGCAATAGTTGTTGCCCCACGAATAGTGGTGGCAATTAAAGTCACCAGCTATGATGATCCTGTTGAATCTTTCCAGTTGAGCGATGATCGAATTCAGTTCCGCCTCAAAAACGTTAGATGGAACCGATGGTGCAACATACACTCCGACGATGACGACATCTAGTCTCAGCACTTTGACGGCTACTATTTGAATCTGGTCCGACTGCACCGTGACGCTTATCTGCTGGTAGTTGTATTTCATTTGGACGTACACGCCAAATCCTCCATAACCATCTGGTCGTGCTGTTAGTATCTGATGATAACCGCTGATCCTATACGCTCGGCTTGCCTCCTCTCCTGGACGAGTCCAAGTCTCCGAGAACACTCCGACGTCGTAGTTTACATCATTCAATACTCGCAATAATTCATCTTTGTTTTTTTGCAGACTCTGAACATTAGCTTGTACTAATCGCATTTATTTTTATTTATGACTATCTACATTTTGCTATTCTTAACTAAATGTTTAATTTTTGTTTAAACTTACATTGCTATTCCAGTTCCAAACTAAAAGGGTTAACCTTACCTTCTCCGATCATGTTCGTAACAAACCTTGAGAAATCCTCCTGGCTTGATGCACCCGCCACGCTCGTTGATGGGGTGGGCTGTAGGTCATTCATTCCGTCATTCCTCTCTTGTTGCTGCTTCGCTGCTTGCCGTAGCTGGTTCTTCCACTTTTCCGCCTCCGTGACCTTGTACTTGTTGAACAAGGCAACTCCATTCGTTTCGCATTCTCCATCGGTTTTCTTCTTTTTCTCCTGCATTACCACTACTTGATCCGCAATGTTGACCGACGTTTCTGTCACTCCCGTGCGTTTCCGTGGTCTGGGTGGTGGCGCGAACCGCGCCTTGTACTTTCCTGCTGTCATTGATGCGAAGGATTCGGCTGGGGTGGGCTCCTGTGCTCTGTCAACCAATGCTTCGTAATAATTTCGGGTTTGTATGGGAAACTGCTCCACAGCTTCAATCGCCGTTAGGCTTGTTCGTGCCATAATCGCCTGTACATTGTTTTGTCTGGTTCTTTCCGGGCAGTTGAAATCCGTTGTTTTGTGCGCCGTTCGACAGTACAAACACCGCTGTGGTTGCCTGCACTCGTTGTATTCCTCTTGTCTGTCGTGTGTCCTTGAGCAGTTCTCGCATCTGCGTTTGCTTTTGCAATTCGCTGTCAGATGATTGTACCGAAGACAATTCTGACACAAGACGGTTTTCCTGTAGAACGCTCTAACGCCAACCGAACAGCAGAAAATTCTGACATGCTCGGGTAGTTTGGCTGCTCTGAACGTTACGCTCAATCGCATCGTTGGTTCCTTTTTTCCGTTAACGTGTCGGTTCATACGGTAGACTGCCATTACTGGGTACTCACATTCCAGCTCGTCCATGATTTCCTCAGCAGAAATATCCAATGGAACACCGGCAATAACACCAGTGACAGAGACCAAATGTCGTGGTATGTATGCTCGGTAGTTTTTGTCCTTGAGATGTTCATCCGTTGTCAGCCTGTTTGCGATTTGGTAATTGTTGAAGTATACCATCAACTTATTACGTCCAACCTGCTTCATTTCGGTTACGTGGGTTTTGTACAATGGCATCTTTCGCAGTGTACATGCCAGCGACAACTTGTTGATTTTCACTCTTCCATCCTGTGTGTCGATTAACTCAACCATGACACGAAACGGACCCTGATCTCCGTGCTCGTATTGGTAGTTGACCTTCTTCTGACCGTTGTTTGCTCCCGTGTGCGTGTTCATTGTCGCGTCTGTTCGGACGCCATTTGCATTTTCGCCTTCAGTATCCATAGCTGTGTAGTGTGCCGTTGCAATTTCGTTTTCTTTTTGTTCCGCAGTCGCCATTTTTATTTTCTTCCTAGCACTACTCTGCTCGACACTTTGCACGCCATTTTGTTTTCTTCTGACGACCTCCTTTCCACAACTTTGCACAAAATTAGCGTCCTGTCGCACTTTTATGTAACTTTTCACTAGTCTAATATTACACTTCTATTTCAATTAAACTTAGCTCAAAGAAATTTAACGAATTTCGATATTAAAACGCTTTGTAATATTGATCACACTCCGAAATTATTTGGAAGCTCTCTCCACTAAAAACGCGTGTGGTAACTCCGACGCCTCGTGTTAGAATGTTTTTAGCATTCAGCCGATGTAAACAAACAGTTGAAGCACCCCTTGCGTGAACAACTTTCGAGCTTTATTCCTGGCTCCGCGCGGCCTTTCGACCTCCGCAACGAGCTTTAGGAAAGCTTTCGGAATTCACGCTCGGATATTTCTACACAGCAAAATTAGAGTGACTTCCAGTCACTCTACACGCTAAGGTCAGTTTACCTTTTTTTCCAAAAAGTGCACAATCGCAAATATGCGTAAATGATACTCAAATATAGGTAAACAAGACTCAAATATGGGTAAGGTGTACCTAATTTTAACCCAAATATGAGTAAATATTACCCATAAATGCGAATGTGCACTTTTGCAAAATGTGAGGTTTATTTACCCATATTTGCGTAAAATTTACGCAAATTTGAGTAAAATTTACCCATATTTTAGAAAAATAGGTAAACTGACCTTAGCGTGTAAGCAAAATATTGTATACACTGAGAAACCAAAGTACTCTTTAAAGGGTGAAAAAGTACCCTCTTTGAGAGTAACTAGGTGAACTCTTTTTAAGAGTAAATGGCCTTTACTCTTTAAAGAGTAAAGTGCTCGTACGTCAGTTCAACGAGTAAATTTTACCCATTATCCGCAATATAAACCGGTCGGAATAATGGGTAAATTTAACTCTTTTTTATTTCCTTTTGTTTTAATTTTGACAAAAAATGAAAAATATAAACATACAAAACAATTTTGCTTAAGAACATTTTTATTTTATCACGAATAGTTACTTTATTCGACTTTATTTGAATAATCAGTTCCTGCGTTACCGCTATGGCGCTATTGAGTGGGGTGGAGAAGTCCTTCGGCGACAAACTCTTCAATACCGACGAAGATCCATTTCTTCAGAAGTATCCTGCAATCAAATAACAATATTTCAGATGATCATAATCACAGACAAATTGTTAAGGAGAATTCACATACTTACCCGTTATTTCTAGTTTATTATTTGTTCTTCCAAAGTAAAAGCTCTCGATTTGCAACCAGAAAGAGCAAGCGCCGAGGCAAACGCAAACTTATCTTAACACAATTTTCACCCTATAAAGAGTAAACACCTCAAACTTCAAAATGGGCAAAATGGGCAAGCTCCATATATCTGCAAAAAGAGGGTACTTTTTACTCCTTAAAGGGTAATGCCAGGTTCGCAGTGTAGCACAGAAGTTCCCAAACTTTTTGCTATCGCGACGCCTTTTGCACGCAGGAAAATAAATTGTGAACACAATTAAATTCTAGTTCAAATCAAACAATTTTTCAGTTTGTATAGCGACAAACTGATTTCTAGTTAAAACTGAGCTGCTCCATTGTTTGATAATACAAATATTTTCATCATCATCATTGTCGAAATTTTTGACAGTTTGTTAGAACAAACACAGATTTGGTAGTTTCAACATAAAATACCGGATTGTTTTAGACGACTGTACGTTTGCCTCTAACAAAGCCGGAATGTGATTGTGTTGGTGATGGCTGCTCCTGCGGCAGCTCGGAAATATATTTTTAGACACTCGTCGAGCGGATGGAAGCGAGAACGAATAAAAAAACCCGATTTAATCCACCTATGGTGAACAGAACCCTTCTTACACTTATTGAAATTATTGTTGTACTAGTTGTATTTAACATATTTATTTCGTGCTATTGATTAAAAGTTCTAGAAAATATTATGGATTTGGCATCTAGAGAATTGGTTTCCAAAATATCATCATGGACCATGGGCTAAACTACCAGAAATGCCAGACACCTCCTAGAATCTTGTATGGAATGCTCGATGGAATGTTTAAAAAATAGCTTACATATTCTGGAATATTGTATCTTTTGTTAACTGCCAAAAGATCTTGAATCGATTATGGTGAAGAAAGGACAAAAATGATATATCTACTAAGTTAATCAGTTTTGGCATTAGCTAGTTATTTTGGCTGTCCGGTTCTTGCATTTTTCCCACAATATATAAATTCAAAGCTTTCATTTAACATATTGTTAGTTTTCATAGAATTCCTGTTTATTTGTAATTTGTTATTTATAATTTTGTTGAAAACAATAACCTGCTATAGTATACACTATACATGAGGTCAGCATTATTTATTGAAAAATAATTTCCCATATAATGGCCAAAAACTCAAGCAAGATAACAAGTGAATATAATAATAAAATAAAAAAAGAATTTATTGAAATACTTTTCGTAAGATATCTCAGTAATCAAATGTCGAATCGAAATAAAATTTCAGGGCGTTTTACAAGGACATTGCAGCTTTCATTTGGTGCTAAGAGAACCTAAATCGGTTGACAGACGGCTGAGGTATTTATTATGGTACCCTTGGTCAAAAATCTCTCAAAAAGTTAACATGTATTACTCCCAAGTACTCTTTGAAACATATCTCGGTAACCAAATGTCCAATCCTAATGAAATTGTGTAGGATTCTACTAGAATGTTGTAGCTTTCCTTTGGTGCCAGGAGAACCGAAATCGGTTGACAGACGGCTGAGATATTTATAATGATACATATGCTGATCCTGATACACTTGGTACTGATAATGATACACGTGGTCAAAAATCTCAAAAAGTTTAGTTGTATAAATCCTAAGTACTGGTTGGTGGACCCAGTGTGATCCGTTTTGTATCCCTCTCGAACAAGAACCGGTAGAAGTGCTCTGCTCCAATCAAAAGATCGATCCGATTGCTGATGTTGAAGTTTGGATCAGCCAATTGAATATCCTTTGGAATCTTCCAGTGTGCCACGGGTATGTGCGCTGATGGCAACTCCGACGTTACCTTCTGAAGCACTAAGAATTCCATCCCCACTGAGAAGTCCTGAACCCGTGAGCTAACTGTGGTGTTCACCAAAAATCCGGCTCGTGTTTGTGCTTCACCAACACCGCTAATTGGCACGTTTATCGTCCGTCGTTTCAGGCTAAGCATCTGGCACAACCTCTCACTCATGATGTTGGCTTGCGAACCGTTGTCCAGTAATGCTCGAGCCATCTGTTTCCCTCCGTGCTGGTCCCGAATGACCAGTACAACCGTTGACAGTAGTACATTCGAAGTTTTCCCGCCCTTGAATCCTACGTTGTATGTTCCAATCGCTCCTTGATCGCCTTCGTCTTCAGATTCCACCCCGCTAGCCGCCACCGATTTCGATTTGTTCCGTGTCTTCTCCGGTTTGCTCACCGGCTGATCACTGCTTCCAATACCGCTGCTGCTCAACGGAAATCCGGAATGAATCAGTGAATTATGCTTTTCTCCACACTCACGACTGCTGTTCACAAACTGCAGCTTCTCTTTCAGTGACATTTTAGAAAATTTACTACACCGGCCCAGGAAATGTGAATCCCCACAACAACAGCAGACTGAACCACATCTTTCCCCATCAGCAGCGTGAACGGTCACCTTTTGACGCTTGAATTCCACCTTCTGCAAACTGCCTTTCAATTCAACGTTCGATGAAACTGCTTCTAAAACCCTTGTCTGCTTTTCCAAAAAAATCACTAGAATCGTAAACGTCGGATCCTTTGTAGACGCTGCGTGGTCTTCCCAAAGCTGAAGTGTCTGCGTATCCAGTTTGGAGCACATCCAATGAACGATCATCGCACCCCACTCGTCTGTCTTCTCTCCCAACTGCTTCAGAACCTTCAGCCGCTGTTCGAATTCATCCACCAGAGCATGGAGAGCCACAGACGAATCCTTTTCCACTTTCGGGTATTCCATCAGTGCCTGCAAATGCCTCTTCTTCAACAGGTACTCGTTGGAATACCGCTTCGTAATCGTGCTCCAAGCAATCGAATAGTTATCGTTGGTAAGCGTGAGCGATTCGATAAGTTTGGCTGCTTCCCCTTTAAGCGCTAACTTCAGGTAATGGAACTTCTGCACGTCGCTTAGCTCCGCAGAATCGTGAATCAGCGACACGTACGTTGACTTGAACGACAGCCATCCCTTGTAGTCGCCGTCGAACTCTGGTAGAGAAATCTGCGGCAGACGAACACCAGTGTGCGCCCCTACATGTTGACCATTCCGCGCTAACGTGTTGTTTAGCTCAACAGCAGTCTCCTCCGATGGTAGTTTTGCCAGCAAAGCCGCCCGTAAACGATAGTACAGCTTCTCGAATTCCTCGTAGGCCGTGGTGCAGTCCTCCTCATAGATCCCTTCCGCGTCCAGCTCTGCGATTTCTTCTTGAACCTCCTCAAACTCTTCAAACTTTGCCTCAATCTTGTCCAGTCTTGACTGAACTTCCCCCGTATGAATATCTGGGTTGAAACTGCCCAGAAATTGCGCATGTCGCTTTAATGATGCGACAATACGCTCCCGCTTTTTGACCTTTTCCTTAATTTTCTTTTCAGTCATTTCCCACAACCACTACCAGCACAGCAAATCGAAGTACGAACGATGACGACCGAGAATGAGAATTGAAACGAACCAAGAAGCTCTGCAAAACTCCAAGTGAGGCAGTTGGACAGGTACTCACCTGAGGCCTGTCTCAACTAGGCCTTGTATTCAAATTAATGCAGCTTTCGCCCGTTGTCTTGTAATGGTATGCCTTAGGATGATCGTCGTCGTACTTCGAATTGGTGCTTGTCGAAAGATGTTGATAATAGCAACCAGCAATGCAGACTTAGAGTCCCTATAATTATAGTCTGGCGGACTGTCACTTTCGGCCGGAGCCAATCGAGCATGACGTCATAGTGTCCTCACCGATAAATGCTACACCATGACGTCGATTGGCTCCGGTCGAAAGTGACAGTCCGCCAGACTCTAACTAGACTGACTCTATGCATACTGAGTTGCAACAAAATTCCTTGCAATGCACGTAGTTCCACGCAATTTAACAAAAATCCAATAGAAAGGAGAGAAAATCCAAGATCGGAGAGAAAATCCAGATAGGATAGTAATAAGTTGGACAGGTACTCACCTTGTACCTGTCTACAACAGGGCCTTGTATTTTTATAAAATCTGCCTCCAATTCATCCAGCAATCCCGATAATAGAAATGGTTTGATTCGACTGACCTTTTTTGTATGCAGATCACCTCCGATTTTGGACCAGTCTAATCCGAATAATGTCGCTATGTTTTAGCACGTAGCATACGACGTCACTCCTCCCTGTAGCTATCCGAGTTGATTTCCGTTCACCTTCCGTATGTGAGCAAAACGTCGTTGCCCAGTGTCGTCCACCAACCGAATATGCTCGCACAGTAGCCAATGATAACGTGTACCGAGAAAGGATCAATAGGGTACCATATAGCACCACCCGCAATCAATAAAGGTAATGGACAGGCACTCACACCTGAGGCCTGTCAACAATAGGCCTTGTATCTAGTTTTTCATCACCACAGCGATCATCAGCTCTCCTTAATGTAGATTGGTTGTTCTATCCTTGCAAAACCTCCGTTGTCGGTGCGATAGACTCTGCAATGTGCGTATCCGTTCAAAGCAGTGTATTCACCGTACAGAAAATATCACATCCCCAGCTCGCAGATATGAAACAAGAAATGTCTCAGTAGCACCACAAGTGTTGCAAGATGCGATGGAATACCACTCACCTGTGGCCTAATGATATAGGCCTTGTATTATAGACAAGAACTGGTGCAACTGGATACACGTCGCGCGTTTACAATTTATCACGCAATAAAATGTGCAGTATGATATGATATCGGATGGGTGGGTCGCGCTGCGTTAGAGAGAGTAACTTCTCCGTCCGTTGGGAAGCCTGAATTGCGGATCCGTTACACCAAAGATGTCCTCCAAGACGCCTTTTCTTCACCAGAACAATGCCAATCCAAGCGCTATACTGGCCTTCTCCAACCACTAATCCTGGTCACGGCACCATAAAATGTTCATCAATCTCCGGGTTCGCCGGTTGGAAGATCACGGCCAGCTATACAATTATCCGATTCCGATCACTGCACACTTTCTTCACGATTCCGAGATTCTTCCAAACTAGGTATAAAGCACACTTTTACGGTCTTTGGTACGACGAAATTGCACCGACGCACTTTATTAGAATTAATAGTCCAAAATTCACAACTCCAAAAAATTTATTGCTTATGATCGAGTTAAAAACGAAATGCACCTCTTTATTGCTCAAAGTTATATTGGCTACTGACTGGGGCAAATATTTTCCTAAGCTTCTACAGCCGCCGGTTCGGCTTGAGAACTACCTACACATTTATTCGTTCGTGTTACGTCTCTGTGTTGTGTTATCATTTTTTCAATGTTATCAGTAGCTGTGTATATAGTGTCCAACATATGGTTGTAAAGTGTATGACAGTTTACTAAATTTTTACCTATTTGTTCCCAGTTTAACGTTTTAGTTCATTAAGCTTTTAGTTTTAATTCATTACAATTTTTTTTTTCTTCAATCTCTTAACCTCACTGCGTGAGCGATTCCAATTGGAAGCTGTACATACACTTTGTACAGCGCCTAAATGTATTCTATTTCTAATTGTACTACATCGAACTGGTTGCGATGCGCTGCTTTCACTCTCTACCCTATCATGGTAGAATGATGAGCACGAGGATGTTGATGTGTGGCTGTTGGTTGTTCCTGTTTCCAGTCCGATTGGGGGTCCATTATGGATTGCCGTTCGCCGATGTCCAAATATCCGGGTTCATTTGAGCCATGGGCTCAGAAGAGGGTCAGTGTCAGCTGCTCTCAGGGGGAAAGAGAAACTGACGAAAGTGCCGGGGCTGGGTTTGAACCCATGACCATCTGCTTACGAAGCAAACGTGTAGCCACTACGCCACGGGCCCCGGCAATTCATTACAATTATTTAAGTTCAAATCAATTTCAAATTATACAAACAGTCAACAGTATATGTGACTCGGCCCTGCGGGCCTCGGATCGAAAGTCGGTTTTCCAAGCGGTATTTATACCCTTCTTATGGGTGTAAGAAGGGTAAAAAGACAAAAAGGCGAAACCAACCAACTTTTTGTGGATGTTGTCTTGAGTGCCTGCGCGTTATCCATCACGGCCAAAACTGCACTTGGAAGTTGGAGTGATGGATTTGCTACACTTTCTTCGTTGTGGCGATGTTGGGGTAAGAATTTTAAAGATGTGTGAGTGCTTCCGGGCCATGTTTGTGGTTCTTATTTTGTTGATACAAATGAAGTTTTTAACGTTATATGAAATGATGGGAATAGGGTCCTAAAATTAAAGACGAAATCTCGCTTATATTGAATAATACGATCAAGCATGATATTCTAAACGGAATTGTACTTTACTCGAACGTGAAAAACAAAGGAATAATGAGAAAATTCGAAATAAATAAAATGGTAAATAGTTCTACTTTGACATTTGAGGTCAACCTTGTGTGACTGAGCTCGACATTTTTCGCACTGGGATTTCAAAAATGTTCCTATCTGACATACACGGTGAAAAAAAATCACTCAAAGTATGTGTTATAAGCTAGGGACGAGACAAAAGGCTAAAAAATAAAAAATATATTTTTTCAACTACGGTTAATAAAAACGTCAAAAAATAAGTAAATATGTACTCTTGAACCATATATTGTGGTTTAAAACAAGAATCCCGATAGGACTTTAGGAGCCTATTGGTTGTTTTGATCGATAAACTCTACGTAAGAACAAAGAAATATTACTTTGGAATAAGTAAATGGTCAGTTTGAAAATCAACCATGTCTCAAGAAACAATTATTAATTGAAGAAAGGTTTCTCAAACCATTGTTATTAAACCATATGTCGAATAATATTTGGTTTACTGGAACTGAAACTTTTGTTCAACTCTTGTTGTATGTATGTATGTAGGTAGCCACCATCCTAGCTTGAGTCTTGCTCTGCATGCAGTTCCACTCAACAGTAAAGATTAAATTTCATTACCATTCTGAATTCAACATACCGCTGTATGAAGGGCCAAAAGGGGGTGTGGCGGACCCGTAAGTAGAGACACTTACGCGAAATCCGCGGGTTTAAGAGAATCTCCTTCCAACAGTATGATCCAACAGGATGAATAATGAAATTCACATTACTTGTCAAGCTTTCTACGGGATGGTTTGTTATAAGAAGGGCGCGTCAAATCCATTGCAACTGTTGGGATAGAAGAACCCATCTACAAGGATGTTATAGTTACTTCTCACCACGCTCCGGCTGGCAATCCACTCCGTTGCACAGTTACAACTTCAATGATGCCCTGATGCTTTCTCCCGACCCCATATAGTCATATAGTTACATAGTTATATAGTTATACAGTTATAAAATCATATAGTTATATAGTTATACAGTAATATAGTTTTATATTTTATAGTAGTATAATTATGTAGTATAATTCAATATGATGAAATATAATTATGCAATGTTATGCAATCAATAAATAATAATGAAATATAATGTATCATATGTATATGTATATGTATACAGGGTGTTAGGTTCCTGAGTGCAAACCTTTTAAAGGGCGATAGAGGACCACAAATGGTGAAAAAAATTGTTCCACGCATATGGTCAAATCTCAACCGTTACGTAGTTATTGAACTCCCCATTGTGGTAATGGATATATGTAAATGAACTAAATCATTTATCAAATGATTACTGTATTTACATCTTAGGCTCATTTCATTTATTTGGCTTGATTAGGCTGCCTTCCGTGTGTAGACATTTCGAATGGCAAATCCAACAGTCATTAGCGTGCGAAAGAGAAGAGAGAAAAGAGAATGTGAGCGAAGAGCCCTCGACGCCGGTCAAGCGGTAGATTCGGCACCCGACTATGCGATCGATGAAAGAATGAAAACCGAGATCAGTTAATCGGACATAGCGGTTGGCAACGGACGTGTTGCAGTAACCAGTTGAAAATGTTTCACGTTTTCAACTGGTTACGACAGGTTACGACATGGTGCAGTCGGTAGCCGAACTGTATTGTTTCATAGAGTGAGTGAAGAAAGAAATAGAGGGAACGAACGAATAGAAGTTGGAAAATAAGGTGAAATTGGCTAAAAAAATAAAGGAAGTGGATTTAAAAAGGAGAGAGATTGGAAAAGCCAAAAAAATAGATGGGGCTTTGAAAAACAAAGAGAAAAAATAAATGCCGGAAATAAGAAAAGCAACGCCAACAAAAAAATAAATGGAGCTTAAAAAATAAATGAGAGACAGAGATATAAAAAAATAAATGATGGAATTATGTTGAAAAAAGCCAAAAAATAGATGGGGCTTTCAAAAAAAAAAATGAGAAATATGAAGCCATAAAAAAAAATAAATGGAGATATGGAAGACGGAAGATGATGACAGTATACGAAAAAAAATAATAGTACATGGTAGAGAAACTAACTCGAAAAGTAAAAGAAGTTCATGACAAATACCAAAAAAGTGGAGGCAGAGCAAAAAAATAACGAGGGTTATAGGAACGACGGGACAGAGAAACAACAAGCGAAATATCGAATGGGCATCGGTTTTCTACTTGAGTCATACGGATCGGAAGAAATGTGACTGAGTGATGTTGTGAGTGATGAAGAGGAAAACAAATAAATGAGAGACAGAGATATAAAAAAATAAATGATGGAATTATGTTGAAAAAAGCCAAAAAATAGATGGGGCTTTCAAAAAAAAAAATGAGAAATATGAAGCCATAAAAAAAAATAAATGGAGATATGGAAGACGGAAGATGATGACAGTATACGAAAAAAAATAATAGTACATGGTAGAGAAACTAACTCGAAAAGTAAAAGAAGTTCATGACAAATACCAAAAAAGTGGAGGCAGAGCAAAAAAATAACGAGGGTTATAGGAACGACGGGACAGAGAAACAACAAGCGAAATATCGAATGGGCATCGGTTTTCTACTTGAGTCATACGGATCGGAAGAAATGTGACTGAGTGATGTTGTGAGTGATGAAGAGGAAAACAAATAACGACTACTTTATAGTGTATTCCGTGAGGGCCTTCCGTCAGTGCAGTGTGATGGTTTGTGTGAATATTTAAATTTAAAACACTCAAGATGTGCCGCCGGTGAAATCGCTAGCAAAAATCAGAAAAAAATAGAGGATCAAACGTCGGTCGGAAGCCTATCGCATGTGTCCCTGTTAAAATCTGTTTTGCATACAAGATGTGGGAAATCCTTTTACCAAGTCAAGAATTTGTGTTGAATTGTTATTTCATTAGAAGCGCAGTTGAAATAAATTTGGATAGGAATTTGATTGAATTTTGGTAGAATTTAGATTATATTTAGATTGGATTGGATTAGGGTTGGATTTAGTTTGTACTTCGGTTGTAATGAATTGGACTTGCACTACAGTTGGATGAAACAGGAAATTACTGTGGATTGGCATTGGATTTCGGATTGGATTTAGATTTGAATTATTATTAGATTTTGATTGGAATTCAAACTGGATTTGGATTTGAATAGTTAATAGATTTAAGTAGTATTCGGATTAGATTTGAATGGAATTCGATTGAATTTTAGTTTTAATTGGATTTGGATGGGATTTGGATTGGGATAGGATTGGATTTAAATTGGATTCGGCTTAGATTTGAATGGAATTTCAGTTGAATTTAAATTCGTACGGGATTTGTATAGGATTTTAATTGGATTTCGTTGGATTTTAATCGGGTTCTGATTGGATTTTGATTGAATTTGAATTCGATTTGGATTGGATTTGGATTAGATTTGAATTGGATTCTCATTAGATTTGAATGGAATTTTTCGATTTAGATTGAGTTTGGATTGGGTTCGGATTGTGTTTGGAACAGATTTGAATTAAGTTCGGATTAGATTTAAATGGAATTTCGATTGAATTGGATTTGGATTGAAAATGGATTGAGTTTGAATTTTATTTGTATTGGATTTTGGGTAAAATTTGAATGGAATTTCGATTGGATTTGGATTGGGTTCGGATTGGATTGAATTGGATTTGGATTGAGTTTGGATCGGATTTAGATTGGGATAGGATTGTATTTAAATTGAATTCGGCTTAGATTTAAATGGAATTTTGATTGAATTTAAATTCGTATTGAATTTGTATAGGATTAGAAATGGATTTCGTTGGATTTTAATAGGGTTCAGATTGGCTTTGGATTGGATTTGGATTGCATTTGGATAAGATTTAGATTGGATTTGGATTGGATTGGATTTGAAATGGATTCGTATTAGAGTTGAATGGAATTTTAAATGGATTTAGATTTAGATTGAATTTGGATTGGATTTGGATTAGATTTGAATTGAGTTTGGATTAGATTTGAATGAAATTTCGATTGAATTTGGATTGGATTCGTATTAGATTTGGTTTGAAATCGGATTGAGTTTAAATTTTAGTTGTATTAGATTTGGGATAATTTTGAATGGAATTTCGTTTGGATTTGGATTGGATTTTAATTGAGTTTGGATCGGATTTGGATTAGGATAAGATTGGATATAAATTGGATGCGGCTTAGATTTGAATGGAGTTACTACCTATTGAATTTAAATTCATATTGGATTTGTATAGGATAAGAATTGTATTTCTTTGAATTTCGATCGGATTCAAATTGAATTTGAATTCCATTTGGATTGGCATTAGATTAGATTTGGATTGGATTCTGCTTTGATTTGGATTGCATTTGGATTAGATTTGTATTGGATTTGAATTTGAATTAGATTTGAAATGTATTCGGATTAGATTTGAATGATATTTCGATTGAATTTGGATTGGGTTTGGATTGGATTGAAATTGGATTGAGTTTCATTTTTATTTGCATTGGATTTGGATTAAATTTAAATAGAATTTCGATTGGATTTGCATTGGGTTCGAATTGCATTTGGATTGAGTTTGGATCGGATTCGGATTGGGATAGAATTAGATTTAAATTGGATTCGGCTTGTATTTGAATAGAATTTTGACTGAATTAAAATTCGTATTGAATTTGTTTAGGATTAGAATTGGATTTCGTTGGATTTGGATCGGGTGCAGAATGGATTTGGATTTAATTAGAATCGGATTTGTATTAGATGTGGGTAGGATTTGGATTGGATTTTAATTGGATTTTTATGAGATTTGAATTGAGTTTGGATTAGAATTGAATGAAATTTCGATTGAATTTGGATTGGATTCGTATTAGATTTGGTTTGAAATCGGATTGAGTTTAAATTTTAGTTGTATTAGATTTGGGATAATTTTGAATGGAATTTCGTTTGGATTTGGATTGGATTTTAATTGAGTTTGGATCGGGTTTGAATTAGGATAAGATTGGATATAAATTGAATTCGGCTTAGATTTGAAATGGATTCGTATTAGAGTTGAATGGAATTTTAAATGAATTTAGATTTCGATTGAATTTGGATTGGATTTGGATTAGATTTGAATTGAGTTTGGATTAGATTTTAATGAAATTTCGATTGAATTTGGATTGGATTCGTATTAGATTTGGTTTGAAATCGGATTCAGTTTAAATTTTAGTTGTATTAGATTTGGGATAATTTTGAATGGAATTTCGTTTGGATTCGGATTGGATTTTAATTGAGTTTGGATCGGATTTGGATTAGGATAAGATTGGATATAAATTGGATGCGGCTTAGATTTGAATGAAGTTACTATTGAATTTAAATTCATATTGGATTTGTATAGGATAAGAATTGTTTTTCGTTGAATTTCGATCGGATTCAAATTGAATTTGAATTCCATTTGGATTGGCATTGGATTAGATTTGGATTGGATTCTGCTTTGATTTGGATTGCATTTGGATTAGATTTGGATTGGATTTGAATTTGAATTAGATTTGAAATGTATTCGGATTAGATTTGAATGATATTTCGATTGAATTTGGTTTGGGTTTGGATTGGATTGAAATTGGATTGAGTTTCATTTTTATTTGCATTGGATTTGGATTAAATTTAAATAGAATTTTGATTGGATTTGCATTGGGTTCGAATTGCATTTGGATTGAGTTTGAATCGGATTTGGATTGGGATAGGATTAGATTTAAATTGAATTCGGCTTGTGTTTGAATAGAATTTTGACTGAATTAAAATTCGTATTGAATTTGTTTAGGATTAGAATTGGATTTCGTTGGATTTGGATCGGGTTCAGAATGGATGTGGATTTAATTAGAATTGGATTTGTATTGGATGTGGGTAGGATTTGGATTGGATTTCGATTGGATTTTAATTGGATTTGGATTGGATTTGGTTTGGATGTGGATTGGATTTGTACTTGAATGGAATTTCCATTCGTATTCATTGGATATTCATTTGAATTATTCGTATTTGATTTGTATAGGATTAGAATTGGATTTCTTTGGATTCGGATCGGATTCAGATTGGATTTGAATTGGATTTGAATTGGATTTGGATTGTGATTGGATTGCCTTGCATTTGGATTGGATTTGGATTAGATTCACATTGGATTTTGATTGGATTTGCATTGGATTTGGATTAGATTTAAATTGAATTTCGATAGAATTTGAATTTTATTCGGATTTAAATGGGATTTGGATTAGATTTGAATTGGATTCGGATTGGATTTGAATGGAATTTCGATTGAATTTAACGTTGTATTGGTTTTACATAGGATTAGAATTGGATTTGGATCGGGTTCTGATTGGATTTGGATTGACTTTAGATTAGATTTGGGTTCGATTTGGATTTAGATTGGATTTCAATGAAATTTGGATTGAATTTGACTTCAAATTGGATTTGGAAGGGATTTGAATTGCATCTGGATTTTGATTAAAATTGAATTGGGTTTGGTTTATATTTAGATTGACTTCGAAATTTCATTTATAAGTTTGAATTGTATCCACTAAATTTTAATTTTCATTGATTTGGTATGCGTTGTTTTAAATGTGGTTGGAGATGTTGGAATAGTTGGTGGTATAGAGGAAAATATTTTTTTATCTGCCCAAGATTGTTTGATCCTTCAGCTGGATTTCCGAGGGGCTTTATTATCTTTTGGATTGGGTATCCCTAGTATTTTATCAACATCTTGGGATATTATCGCTTTAGAGTAACTGGAAGGGATTGTAACATCATGATGGAATTTTGACAGGTCTGTTGCGACACTTCATTTGTTTTATTTTCCTGCAACCAGGTTTACAAATGTTCGTGCTCGAAATAGAAAATTTATTTCCAACAACTTTGGCAATGTTCAAATAATTTCAATTTAAGAGTAGAGGTGAGGGAGATTGTGGTAATGGATATATGTAAATGAACTAAATCATTTATCAAATGATTACTGTATTTACATCTTAGGCTCATTTCATTTATTTGGCTTGATTAGGCTGCCTTCCGTGTGTAGACATTTCGAATGGCAAATCCAACAGTCATTAGCGTGCGAAAGAGAAGAGAGAAAAGAGAATGTGAGCGAAGAGCCCTCGACGCCGGTCAAGCGGTAGATTCGGCACCCGACTATGCGATCGATGAAAGAATGAAAACCGAGATCAGTTAATCGGACATAGCGGTTGGCAACGGACGTGTTGCAGTAACCAGTTGAAAATGTTTCACGTTTTCAACTGGTTACGACAGGTTACGACACCCATGTTTCTGACTCTTACCGCCTTAACTGGCTATAACTTTAAAATGGTCAAACTTATCGCTGTCTTCTTACCCTTATTCGAAAAATTATTGAATTTTCTATCCAATGGCATCCTTGAATCGATTGGTTTAGTTAAACAACTAAGTTTTCTAGAGCAAACTAGCTCAAAATAGCGTGCTTTAATTTGTTTTTGTCAATTATCCCTGAAAAATGCGTAATAAATCAAAATTCTTTCTTTGGCACAGTTATGGCCCCTGTTCCACTCTACAATTCGTTCTTTGACATCAAGCTTCTATCTCTTATCGTTTTCTTGCAATTTCGATTTAAACGTCGCATTTCAGATCATAAATTTGCAATCGTCATGGTAAGCACCTTTTTGCGCACTATGCCGCACATTTAAATCAAAATTGCAAGTAAATGATAAGAGTAAGAAGTTTGGCATCAAAGAACGAATTGTAGAGTGGAACAGGAGCCACAACTCTGCCAAAGAAAGAACTCTAATTTATCACGCATTCCTCAAAGATAATTGACAAAAACAAATCAAAACATGCCATTTTTAGCTATTTTGCTTTAGAAAACTTAGTTGTTTCACTCAACCAATCGGTTGAATGATGCCATTTGATAGAAAATTCAATAATCCCTCGAATAAGGGCAAAAAACAGCGATAAGTCTGACCATTTTAAAGTTATAGCCAGCCAAGGCAACAAGAGTCAAAAACATGGGGAGTTCAATAACTACGTAACGGTTGAGATCCGACCATATGCGCAGAACAACCCTTCTCACCACCCATGGTCCTCTATCACCCTTTAAAAAGTTTGCACTCATGAACCTTACACCCTGTATAATGTATATAATGATGCACCCTCCCAAGCTCATATGGTTATATAGTCAAAAGTATAGTTTGTTATGATGAAATATAATATTGAAATATTGTATAATACATAAAATATAATAATAAAATGTATTGTAATGCGATGTAATGTAACGAAATGAACAAAGGTATTAATTTGTAAATAATTTGAATGAATGTAATTCGGTATATAATCGGTAATGGAGTATAACATAGGAAAATATAATGTAATGCAATATAAGAGAACAAAATATTCATAATGAATATAAATATAATATAGTAAACTGAAATAAGAAAGGTGATTATAAGACGTATTTTTCACTGAGGAATATTATTATTACGTAGTAGTAGTGGCAGTGATCGACCTTAGGAATGTTGAATATAATTACCCAATGTAGCAAATAAAATAATAAAGGGCATTGGAAGTAGCAATATTAATCGACGAGTAGTAGCATCCCGGTTGACTGAAGTGGAAGTTTAATATAATAATAAAAAAAAAAAACATCAACAACAAATCTATCTGTTTATTTATTCGTCCTTTTCCTTTCTATAGCTCAAGGTAGTTACGTTCGCGTTAGATTTAAACAAACTTAATGTTATAACAAATAGATTTGTCGGTAGTAGAATGTTATAATTAGCAGAAAAAAATAATAAGAATTAACTAAGAAGCGTAATTAGTATATATAAAGCAATATTGCTAGCTGGCTGTGAAGGTGCGTCTTATTAGTAAAGATGATGAACATGGTTTCTAGCACTTGTAACAAAATATTGTTTGCATAAAATGCAATCAATTAACTTGATGCAACGCACAAGCAGTTGTCCGTTTTATAATTTGAAGTCTTTATTTAATTTGTTGTCATTACCGCTGTAACTACTCCGTCATCCTAATGTGTCCTTAAATGTTGCAACTGAAATATTCAGTTTATTATAAATAATAGTTCCCAAAAACAGCTTATTATTTAAAAACAGTTCTCTTAAAGGCTTCTCGTTCTGCTGAAAATTCAAAATCATGATGATGAATCGTGTTTTTCCTCGGTCTTCGCTTCCACTTGCTTTAAAATTTGAAATATTCACAATCATCTTTTAGCAAAATTGGTATTCTAATTACTTGTAATTGTAAGAACTGAAAAAGATAGAACTTTGTATGTTAACGAAACGAGAATTAGATGATTTCAATGTACTCCCATTACCGCTGCTCCATAAATCTAGCATACAAATACAATATTATACATACACGATTACTGCTCAAGATTATAAAATGTGAACTAATATTATTGTCTTTTTCGTTTTTGATTCAGTTCCAACCTGGGTTGGAACTGGATCAGATCACAGTTTCAACCCCAACCCGACTTCGGTTTCGCTTGTACTAAAGTTTGTTTGACGTTGTTTGTTTACACATTTTCCACCGATCCAGTTCCAACCCAGGTTCAAAAACGAATTCGACATATGTTTCGTGTATGGGGCCATCAATAAAGTACGTCACGCTTAGAAGGGAGAGGGGGTTTGTGAAAATGTGACAAGCAATGCAATAAGTATAGGGAAACCTCGTACGAAGGAGAAAAGGGAGGTAAAAAAATCTGAATTTTAGTTCCCTATGGGCAAAGTACTGGCCTAAATTTATTCCGTATCGCAGCAATTAGAAGCTTGGGTAAAAAATCATACACTACAACCAAAACCATGATGCTTTCTAATTTCTTCTCGTTTCTTTGTATTTAACAAGAATATACATATTACTCCACAAAAAAAAAACCTCAAGTTGTCCATTCCAGTTTCGTTGACTAGCTGACTGTTCCACCCGTGTTATATATAAGTTTCGACTGCTCGTGCTGATACCGCATTATATGTAAAGAAAGAATACAACAGAGTCGCCATCTACACTCCCGTAGTGCAACATTCGCAATTTTATCCCGCTGCTGCCACTGCTACGTTTATCCTGCACAACTGACTCTAACCCAGAATTACCTACGTATAAGTCATTATTATTATTTATGATAAGAAGTCATACCCCAACAGATAAGAACCTAATGATGTATTAAAATTTAAAAATTTAGTTGATACTGTAATAAAAACAATTGCTTCACGAAAATTAGAATGCTATATAATATAAAAAGAAATGCAATAAACATCAAACGCCGAGTCAATAGAAATAAATAATAGGTCCAATTTCAACATGCAGCGTAAAAAATTCCAAGAGTGCAGCGATTCAATCGTCGTCGGCATCTGGTGATGAGTTGCTGAAGTATAGAGGTAATCACGTTCAAATGTATGCGTGCCTTTTTTGTAGATGTAGTTGTGAAACTGCGAGGAAAATATTTGCACTCTTGCCCCGGACGTTAGTTTTATCATTATTTACCCGTTTTACCCAATTCGATTGGGTAATATTTGCATATGCAATCTGAATAGCCTTTCAATCGGCGTGCACTTTTGTGTGAGGAAAAACTTGCGCTAGTGTTCGTGTGTTGAAATGTCACTTATCTCTATAACTTAACGAAAATTGAACACAAAGGGTTTGACGAAACTGCCTTCCCACTCCCTTCACTGCTTCTTCAGCCTTGGCTTGATGGACTGATGTGTCGCGTGCTTCGCAATTCAACAGTGTTGTCAGCGCTGCTAAAACATTTCATTAACAATATTGTTGCATTTTCGTTTATTTTTGATTAATAAAAATAAATTAATTTAGGGTGATAATATCGCTGACGAATCGTGTTAAAAAATATTGGTAATGATGTCTAACTCTTGGTCTAACTACTTGTGCAGGTTGAAACGGGCTCACCGGGAAATAATACTGGATCCTTTTGGCAACCTTGTTGTACTCGGCATGCGGTTGGCTCTCGTGCCGTGCCCGTCCGTAGAAAGACGTGCTTTTCCGGCTTCACCGGCAAGGTTGAAAACACACACTCACACAAATGCACATATTTTGAACTAAGCGTGGGTCACTGAATTTTCTTTCGAGATCCTTTCGGCCAATGTTTTCTCATTTATTCGCTATGATCCTTCACAAACTTTGAAGCAACATTTCCAAACTCTTCATCAGTTTGAACATTGTGTGAAATTATTTCAAAAAAGACCACTTCGCAAGCCAATCCACTTCACTAGCAAGAGAAAAACCACAGCCGGTACCGCGCACCAGAGTATGTGTTGCCGCTACGAAAGCACGAACTGAACTTTTGTTCAACTCTTGTTAGCCCAGAAATGGAGAATCTGTTCAACAACGACCGTTGTACATATACCAATTATTATTTCCTAAGCAGAGCAGCGTACGTCGTCTTGTCCTTCGCCTCGACGATCAATGCATCGCCCTTTTTCCTCCCCCTAGGGGGCCGGTGGGTTTCTTTCTTCTCCTGTTCCTTTTTTTTTCTTCCTTCTTCTTTTCTTCTGTCTCCTTTCGCTTCTTCTTCGCCTGATGGTTCTCCACAGTGCGCCATCCACTCACTCTCCTGTTCGTTTCTCTGTTTCTTCGGAACTTCCTCTTCTCCTGGCGTGTCCCTGTCCCGTTTCTCTGAGCGAGTATTCCGGTGGCTCTTCGACGTCTCCATGTTTTCAGCCGTAGCTCGATCCGTGGCTCAGCTTGAGCGCCTTCTGATCGCGTTCCGCAACTGTAACGGCTCGTCACCAGTTGCTTGATCTTCAGATGAACGTTGTGCTTGTCTTTGACAAACTCGTACAAGTCTTTCACCCTTCTCCTCACCTTGATCAAGCCCGGCCCTTGAGCTGTGCTGCTGTTCGAGTTCGGTGTGGTGATCGCTGCACCATTCCACTTCTTCTGAGCGCGTCCGCGTTCTCTCGAACTACATACTTCGGTATAATGTGGTGTCTCCATTCTATGGGCCCCCTCCGCACCGCTATTACCATCCGTTGTATCTAGTCGCTTTCGTGATCGCTTGGGAATGTTCCATCCGAGCCTAGAACCCATTAAGAGGAAACAAACCATCATCCTTTACCAGAAAAACATATAGGCAGTTTTTTCGCTGCAATCACAACCAATTTCAATGAAAACATATCACTGTACTCTACTCAGCATCTGGATAACAGTGAAATAATTTTCATTGACGGTTTTTGGATTTCTAGCAAGAAAACTGCTTTTGAATAATTGATGATTGCTGATGTCTGAATGATGGTTATTTGAGCCTTAACGTGATTGACAGATGATGAACGTATCCGGAGGCCTGCCAAGGATTTACCGGGACGAGAGAGAGAGAGAGAGAGAGAGAGAGAAGAGAAAAAGAGAGAGGGAGAGAGAGAGATGCCATTCGACAGTTAAATTCGTTTTTCGTTGCTCTTCACAACGAATAGAAAGCAAGCATGCGCTGGCTCTGTTCTTGGCTGCTTTATGTTTGAAGTTCACATAAAAGACAGCGATAGTGGTTTTCCCATGATGTAACTGTGCAATCGGTTATTTACATTGGATTGATAGAATAATACTCTCCGTAGAGCCATCATGACCTCTGCGTAGCACTACAGAAGATAAGGATTAGAGGAGAGTGATTCACAATCAAACTTCGTATTGATAACGATCGTTATATAAAAGTATGCAAAAAAGTTGTCCAAAGTTGTCCATTCTCTCCTACGAGAATGATAAGAATATTTTGCATTGAGTATACATATTCCGAGATTCCGAGGTTGTGATTACATTTTGAGAAGCCTCCATCTCAGTTCGCTCACATGATTGGTACGGACTGGTACGATTAAATCATGTCACTGTCGGTTGTAATCGTAAGGAGCCTGTGGTTTTTCATCCTTGTTCTACCAGGTGGCTACTGTTCGCAAGAAGGTAATTTCGGTTTCGGTGTAGAACTAATTTTGGCCAAACTGGAAGCAATAGAAACAAGGTTAGTCAATTGGGTTTTTAAATTAAGACAAATGTATTGATTTTTCGATTTTATACGAAAGAGCACCTTTTTCTGTACCACCATGATTTTTTTCAGAATTTCAGAACTTCATTTTGGTACCTAAAATCGCTTTCGAAGAGATTTTTCGAAATCACCTTTTGACAGCTGGCCAACTGCTTGACAGCTCCGCCCAGTACAAAATGCGACGAGGGGTGATTCGACAAATTGCTCCCATACAAACTTCAAACTGATTTTTAAATAGGTTCCCGGGCACCAAAATTCATGAAAATTTGGATTTCGGCTCAGTTTTGCATGCAGATTCTGAAAATAGAATGATCTCAATACCGCTAAAGAAGCCAATTGTGGCAGTTGAACCGGTTGCATGAAGAAGAAGCAGATACTTGAAGGTTAGAAAATCGTTTAGTTCAAGATGCCGCATAGTCTCTATGGAATTTGGCAGCGTAAGATTACTAATGACGCGGTGATCCTATTTCCGAAATCATGTGCCTACACTGAACGAAAACCCCCGCCAAACGGAAAATGATTCTTCATTCAATGCGATACAGATCCGCAGAATCTCAATTTCGAATGATTTCACAGCAGAATGATTTTACTGCCTTCTACTGAATAAAAATCATCCTATTATAAAACAAAAATAGACGCAAACATAAATGATTTTTCGCTTGACGTTTGTTGTGAATGATTATCATCACCAAATCATCAGAAACCATATTCCACTGTGTTCCATACCGAAAATCATTCGACCATTGAACGAAAATCCCCACCGCCCAACGAATGAATCCTCATTCGAGCGTATGCTCAAGCGCTTATTCCCAAAACTGAATGACAATCCCGACCGAATAATTTTCTAAACAACAATGGCGGATTTTTATTTACTCTTTATATTCTATTATTTTGTATGTTGTCTGCCTTTCAGTCAAATATGAAAAGATGGAATTAACATATGAGCATTATGCTAAATCAAGCTGAACATACTTTATCAAAGCCGCGTTCCGAAAATCATTTAGTTTTAGTTTGATTTTCATTTAGCTGTTGGAGCGCCATGCCAGTTCAAAATTCCAAAGTTGAAGTGCCGCAGGAAAGGTGTCGCGTAAAAGTGTTTGACTTCGGTGAAGTGTGAAAAAAGTGAATGTAAGATTAAAGTGAAATGTGATTTCTGTATACGAAAATTCTAAATAAAGTTTAATTCATACAATGAAAATGTGTTACATATACTTTTTTTTTCAAAACATCTAATATTACAACCATTCTACTAGTTTGCTTGGAATTGACTTCAATTGAAATCAGTTTCGTTCAAACTAGTTGTGATGGTTGTAATATTAGCTGTTTTGCAAAGTATTAGAAAAAATGAAATACATACAACAACGTCTATATGAGCAACACCAGATTTTGCAAACAATTTCATTCATAAAACGACCGGTGGACTGTATGGGTTTTGAATGATAATCATCCGCACCTGGATTTGTTTTGATTCTGAATTGTATGATTATAATGGTTACTTTGAAGGATTTTTATACCGTGTGTTTTGATTCTGTCAGATAAGCATTTGAATGACAAACTTCCAAAAATCATCTGATTTTAGGCATGGGGCTCGGATGAGGCAATTTTCATTCAATTTCTGGCGGGGATTTTCGTTCAGTGTAATCAGTTGCTTTCTATTTTTCATAGATGATTTTCAAACCACCATTTCTTCATTATGCAACTTTATATTTTATTACGTAAAAATAATGAAGCACTACAAATGCATGTTAGAAATATCTCACATATTGTAGTGGAACACTACAAATGCGTAATAAGAGAGGATATCACAAATGGGCATAACACAAAACATATATTTTTGCCCTGTTACCCCAGTGGTTGCCTTTTTGTTCGCAGCGTTAGTGTCATTCATAGCTTGAGTTTTGTCCAGGAATTTTTAACCCAAAGGGGCATCTCGATTCGGGTTTTAATACCAGACGTTTACATTTTGATGTCCCTGATAGGGAGCGATTCACTGATCTGATAATTGACTTCGCCCGAAATGACCTGAAAGTTGGCCATCAAAATGAGATGCCATGAGATCTCATGGTGCTCCTTTACTTCAGAGCACTATGAAGGTGCATTAAATTTGCGGAAATGCTCACAAGTTAAAATAGTACATTTAATACAAAAAAAAACTCTTAGCAATTGCCCCGAAGTAATATTTTCAATATTATCCTATTCCTCACAGAATGATGCAACTAGAGCAACACAATTCATTGCTTCTAAAGCCATCATGCCTGCTACAGTCGGAAAGCACTGAAACAAGAACATCCCGCTTAGCACATCTGGAGAGCACCGATCAATCCACAACTACTCCACGAACTCTGCCTTATCCCGGTCAACTATATCCACGTAGACATCGGAATCGACATCCCATTTCGAATAATACTTCGAAATACACTACATCAGATGATGTGGACCTTTACAGCTTCTTACCCGTACCTATGCCCCCACAGTCTGAAAGCATTACAGTAACTAAATCAGATTCAGGCTTGATAACATCTCGTCTATCACAGCCGGGAAGCACCAATCAAGCCACAACTCAATCACGAACTCTGCCTCGTCTCGGTCAACTATATCCATATGAACACCGGAATCGATATCCCAACGATAATATATACTTATTTCCACGCTTGCCGCCCATCTTGACTAATACTTCGAAACATATTACAACAGATGATTCAAAAGACTACAGTTTCTTACTCCCACCCCAGTCGGAAAGCATTGAAACAACTACAAATGATCCAATCTCTAGAATATCCCGCCTATCACGGCCGAAAAGCACCGAACAAGCTACAACCTCGGCCACAACTCAATCACGAAATCGACGCTTGCAGCCCATGGGCATATCGACGACTACTTATAACTAACCATTTAACTAATGTAGATATTTTTAGCCCTAATAGGACTCGGAGACCAATAAATCGCAGTAGTGCCGAACACATAACGCATAATATACATAGTACAAAATGAACTAAAAAAAACTTTGTTATTCTTGTTATTTATATGAAGGAAAAAGAAAGGGGTTCGGTCCACTTAGTAATCCTACATAGAGATATGCAAAGGTGGCCATAGTAAGCCAATCGTGCAGAGGAAACTGTCAAATTGTTAGTGAAATGGACATCTCAAGTAATAATGAATGCTGAACAGTGAGAGTATTAGCTGAACAATAATTAGTTAATGGTGTGAATGGCTGATCACAATGACAGATGAATATTGGACTGAAGTATGGCTTGTTCAACCTCTTTAATCAGCAATACATGGATGGCTGAATATCAAGTTGAATAGAATATTATTCACCTGGGTAACCAGCTTTAAAACATACATCAACATGCAGAACTAATCATCTGTTGTTCAATCTTTAATCTAATAACTTTTGACAGCTTAACCCGAGCATGTTTTCGTGAAGTCCACATCGCTTCTTCAGCCTCAATACAGACTCAGTTCAGCTTTTGTTCTTGACTATTCAGACACAAGAGCATTTGTGCTCGAGGATATGTATACAAGTGTGTGTGGTGTAGATGTTAAGGTGAGTGACTATAAATCAGGAGGTCCGAGTTAAATTCCCAGTTTTCCCACAGATTAATTTATACATTCCTAAA
The DNA here is from genome assembly GCF_035046485.1 of Aedes albopictus. Taxonomy (NCBI): domain Eukaryota; kingdom Metazoa; phylum Arthropoda; class Insecta; order Diptera; family Culicidae; genus Aedes; species Aedes albopictus. Next base: position 505,692,370 of record NC_085137.1, on the reverse strand, counting down.
CACCTCTTCTGGAAATAGACGCAGCTAATGGTAAAAATAGGCTCACGAAAGTATTTTTTATTTTATTCTTACACAATTAATAATTTTAATTGATTACTGATTAAGCTCATGTTAAGCCTTAAATCAGCTTACAATGAACCTCAAATCAGCTAAAGGTTGAATAAAATCACCAAAATTAGATGTTTAGGATCTGAATGAATTATTATACCTCTTGTGCTCAGCTTTTGTTTAAATGAAGGCTGATTTAAAATGGTTGGAGAAACGTTTGTACAGCATCAAATTGTTACCTGGGATGTTTATTATTCGTAGAAATGCGTCGTTTAAACGGTATTGTAATCGGAACTGTATGTAATCAACATTGTGTGACAATGTTGCCAAAAATGCCATGTGCGATTGAACTTTTTTGTAAGTTATATACAGAAAACTCTTTTTTTAATAATCTCATCAACTCTGAAAAAAAAAAAGAATTTTTCGAATAGTGAACTGACGTTCCCAAGAATCGAATCCTGATACGTACGAGGACTGTAAAGCAACGTGTGCAAGCTGGTCGCGCAAAAATTTTCCCATGAGTCCTTTTCGGCGTTTTTTCGGCACATAGGTTGTCGATCGTTTTGTGTGCGAGAGCCTTCCGCTTTTGGGGCAATTTAAAAGGCACAGCGAGCTGTTTTTATTTTTGTCTTTGCTTTTACAATGGTTCCCACACGTTGATGAAGGTTGTAAATTTCAAGGCATATTCGCACGAAAGGTAGGTCGATCGCCCGGTTCGGTTGACGGTCGCTTTTTTGGATGTGAATCGGGGGAATTGGTATCAAATGCTTTCAGAAATGAAATACTGAAAAATGAATCGAGGTGTTTGCTTATATGTAAATTCAAATGTTAGTGTCTTGAGTACTGATTTAAAAATGGTTTTATAGTTAATATGGGAACGATTTGTTGGATCATTCCTCAAAAGATGTTGAACTATAAGAGCTGTCAAGCATGTGGTGTGGCAAGCTTTCAAAAGATGATTTCCTAATTTATCTGAAATTCATAATAAAAAAATTCAAAATTCCTAAAACAAACCATGGGAGCTTAAAGCTCAGTAATAAAAAAAAACTAATAAAATATTGCTGTATAACGATAACGTTGCTCATTGTCTATCAAAACTGCTGGATGTTTCAACAAATCACCGTTTCTTGGCCTATACTTTCCCACAGTACAGCGGCCGTTCGCTCGTTGCAACATGTTTACATTGCAACGAGCGAATGCCATTCGCTAATTGCAACGTCACTTTGACACTAAAGTGCATCGAAATGCATTGACAGCTTGACTGACAGCACATATTTGACACTTGATTGCTTTTTAGTAGCCAAAGCTTGTCAAATTTTGCAATTAGCGGACTTGCAACTAAAAAGCGTTGCAACGAGCGGGTTTGCAACAAGCTGACGGACGCTGTATCTTCTTTCCAGGTCGGCAAACATTTTACCCCGGTCTCCCTTAAATGCGCACTCACTGGAACGGGGAATTCTCATCGTGAGAAATGATTAGTTTTCACCTGTTTTCCCACTGTTTGTAGCCAGAGACCCACTCATCATCCTTCGCTTCCTTCTTCTCCTTCTCCTCCTTCTGTGGGCGGAATGGCACCGGTTCTTGGTGGCTCTAGATTTGTTGTTCCGCTTTGGGCTAGGTGTATTTTGCCATACAACGCCGCCGATGATGTACATACGTGTACGATCAACAAGGACAGGTCTTGCATGCGAAAAAGGATATCATCGGTTTCCCATCGTTAATGAATTCCAGGTGTTTCGATAAAAAATATCCAGAAATTTGGAGCTTATTAAAAATATATACATTTTGTATGGGTTTTCAGAGCGTTCAGACAGACAGACAGACAGACAGACAGACAGACAGACAGACAGACAGACAGACAGACAGACAGACAGACAGACAGACAGACAGACAGACAGACAGACAGACAGACAGGCAGACAGACAGACAGACAGACAGACAGACAGACAGACAGACAGACAGACAGACAGACAGACAGACAGACAGACAGACAGACAGACAGACAGACAGACAGACAGACAGACAGACAGACAGACAGACAGACAGACAGACAGACAGACAGACAGACAGACAGACAGACAGACAGACAGACAGACAGACAGACAGACAGACAGACAGACAGACAGACAGACAGACAGACAGACAGACAGACAGACAGACAGACAGACAGACAGACAGACAGACAGACAGACAGACAGACAGACAGACAGACAGACAGACAGACAGACAGACAGACAGACAGACAGACAGACAGACAGACAGACAGACAGACAGACAGACAGACAGACAGACAGACAGACAGACAGACAGACAGACAGACAGACAGACAGACAGACAGACAGACAGACAGACAGACAGACAGACAGACAGACAGACAGACAGACAGACAGACAGACAGACAGACAGACAGACAGACAGACAGACAGACAGACAGACAGACAGACAGACAGACAGACAGACAGACAGACAGACAGACAGACAGACAGACAGACAGACAGACAGACAGACAGACAGACAGACAGACAGACAGACAGACAGACAGACAGACAGACAGACAGACAGACAGACAGACAGACAGACAGACAGACAGACAGACAGACAGACAGACAGACAGACAGACAGACAGACAGACAGACAGACAGACAGACAGACAGACAGACAGACAGACAGACAGACAGACAGACAGACAGACAGACAGACAGACAGACAGACAGACAGACAGACAGACAGACAGACAGACAGACAGACAGACAGACAGACAGACAGACAGACAGACAGACAGACAGACAGACAGACAGACAGACAGACAGACAGACAGACAGACAGACAGACAGACAGACAGACAGACAGACAGACAGACAGACAGACAGACAGACAGACAGACAGACAGACAGACAGACAGACAGACAGACAGACAGACAGACAGACAGACAGACAGACAGACAGACAGACAGACAGACAGACAGACAGACAGACAGACAGACAGACAGACAGACAGACAGACAGACAGACAGACAGACAGACAGACAGACAGACAGACAGACAGACAGACAGACAGACAGACAGACAGACAGACAGACAGACAGACAGACAGACAGACAGACAGACAGACAGACAGACAGACAGACAGACAGACAGACAGACAGACAGACAGACAGACAGACAGACAGACAGACAGACAGACAGACAGACAGACAGACAGACAGACAGACAGACAGACAGACAGACAGACAGACAGACAGACAGACAGACAGACAGACAGACAGACAGACAGACAGACAGACAGACAGACAGACAGACAGACAGACAGACAGACAGACAGACAGACAGACAGACAGACAGACAGACAGACAGACAGACAGACAGACAGACAGACAGACAGACAGACAGACAGACAGACAGACAGACAGACAGACAGACAGACAGACAGACAGACAGACAGACAGACAGACAGACAGACAGACAGACAGACAGACAGACAGACAGACAGACAGACAGACAGACAGACAGACAGACAGACAGACAGACAGACAGACAGACAGACAGACAGACAGACAGACAGACAGACAGACAGACAGACAGACAGACAGACAGACAGACAGACAGACAGACAGACAGACAGACAGACAGACAGACAGACAGACAGACAGACAGACAGACAGACAGACAGACAGACAGACAGACAGACAGACAGACAGACAGACAGACAGACAGACAGACAGACAGACAGACAGACAGACAGACAGACAGACAGACAGACAGACAGACAGACAGACAGACAGACAGACAGACAGACAGACAGACAGACAGACAGACAGACAGACAGACAGACAGACAGACAGACAGACAGACAGACAGACAGACAGACAGACAGACAGACAGACAGACAGACAGACAGACAGACAGACAGACAGACAGACAGACAGACAGACAGACAGACAGACAGACAGACAGACAGACAGACAGACAGACAGACAGACAGACAGACAGACAGACAGACAGACCAATTTCTTCTTAGATTTATTTTACCGAGTTTAATCGTACGTGATTGCTTGCTGATGACCAGTCGTGTCCTAAAAAGACCGTCTCCAATCAAGTTCATCGAATAAATATAACGATGGGGGAGGCAAAACCAAAATCAGGACCACCATCGACGTTGTCCAATTCCAGTGAACAACCGAGGGCTCCACAAACGGAATGCAATAACAAATCCGAACCGTCGCGTCGTAGGCGTGCCCATACAGAAAGGAAAATGAGTTTATTCCTGTTTTATCACGTTTTTATTTGTAACACGATCAACACCCCGACCGGTGGGCATGGCAACGAATCTCGATCATGCTATGGCGCGGATGGATGCTGGATGGTGCAGCGAGATTTTAATGACTTAACCTCAACGGAGCAGTCGTCATCCGTCTTTGGTATTTGTTCACTGGTGTGGCATGGCGATCGGTAGGTAACACCCCTACCATCACGACGGACGACGATGACCTGACACGTCGAGACCACACGGAGTCCAGCCCTACTTCAGTTGTTGTTGTTGCTGTTGCCATGGTTTCGGATCCTGAGTTATTGCATCACAGCTACCCTTCTTAAGACCCGTCACAGAGTGGACCATAACATAATCCAAGTAGGCGCGCTTTCGGGTGTTTTTTTTTTCGTTCGAGAAGGCAGCCTGTTGAAAGGGTTGGTCGAGCTTGATGGTTTTGTTTATTTTCCGTGCCCGTAGGGTAAATGTACCAATAGTGGTGCTATTAGTAGCTCCTTGTAGTAAAATGATTAAATAAAATGGATAATACCACAAAATAACAAGTCTGAAAACGTTAATCGGTAGTTTTTCACTTAAATTGGCTAGAAAAAATGTTAAATCCATTGTTTATTTCAGTTTTTGCTAATAAATCACTTGCACCAACTATTGGTACACGGTTCCTATTATGGAGGTAAAATTTAACATTGGTTCCTATAGTGGCGCATCCCATTGAATTCTTATGGGACCCACCACTATAGGAACACTACCACCACTATAGGTGCAAAGGAGCAAATTTAAGGAAAAAAATTGTTTAAAATAGGTTTTTCGGCAAATCCTGAACACAAAACTGAATTAATGTTATTAATTAGTTATGATGCATCTATTGAAAATATCATTTGCAAGCTTTTTGGTCGAAATAGTGCTAAATTGGCACTACCACCACTATTGGTACTACCTCCACTAAGGGAACTTTTACCCTATGTCCACTGCGAGGGGTCAGTCCTCAGTTGTGCCTATCCTGATGTAGGCTGCAGGGCCGCCAAGTGTGGAACGAATTCGTTAGTTTCGAATTAATATAGAAGAATATTACAAGCTCACGTTCACCACCGTCGCCTCGGTGGGTCCTGTGTAGGGGGTCTCCTTGATCACATGCATGACTAATGGTTGCATTTTTGTCGCAGGTGCCACACCTGATCTCGATGGTTTTGAGGGCATAATCAAATTTGAGGAAGCTTAACAATAACATTCCCCAAGAAGCTCGGAAGAATTTTCGAAACGTTAGAATAGGATTTAAATAAGATTGCAAATTCTATTTTAACGACTCAAGAATTCATTCAAGCTTCTTGAGGAATAACACATCACTTCAGACAGAGCATAACAATAGTAAGCATAACTAGGAAAGAACTCACCAACTTTTATGAGTTCATATGGCATTTTTGTATCGATGGATTTCTGGCAGAATACATGCACACCACCATACAATAACAGTAAAGTCTGATATCATCTGAAACGCACAGAAACCACGACAGAAACGCATTGAAACACCTTGAAACCACCCTGAAGCTCACTTGTGAACCTATGAAACCCCCTAAAACGCCTCCGAAACGTCCTTAAACAAACTGTAACGCCTTGAAGCGCCTCTGAAACCCCTCTAAAAGCCCCTTGAAATTCATCTGAAAGTCTGTCAAACCTCCTAAAATCCATTTGAGACATCCTGAAACGCCTTAAAACGCCTCAGACACCCCTGAAACCCCTGTGAAACTCACCTGTGAACCCCCTAAAAGTCCTTCGAAATCCTTTGCAACGCCCTGAAACGCAATGTAATGCTTCTGAAACTTCACTGAATGGCCCCTTTAGCTTACCTGAAAGCTGATGAAGCCCCTAAAATCCCTCTACAATCCACTCAAAGTCACCATGAGAGTTTGTGAAGGTCCCTCAAGCTCTTCTTAAACTTTCGGAAACGGGTGCTTCAGGCCCTGAACTGCATCTGAAACCCCCTTAATCTGACCTGAGAGCATGTGAAACCACATCAATCCCCTCCGTAACCCCCTAAAATGCCAAGAGTGCCTTGAAACGTAACTGAAACCCTCCTGAAGTCCACCTGAGTGCCTGCAAAGCTCCCTAAAGCCCCATTAATACCTGAAACACCTCAGATGCACCCTGAAACCTTTATGAACTCCGCCTGAAACTACCCTGAGAGTCTCTGAGTCCCCAAAGATTTTCTGAAACGGCTTTGAACACCTCTGTACCCCATTCCCCTATGAAAGCTATTTGAAACCCGCCACATGACTTCACCTTAAAATCTCCTAGCCAACCATCCTCAAACTCGTTATCAACCTGAATGTCTAAGTGAAGGTTTCAGTGCACAATGATTTCTTCTTGAATCGCTCAAAGATCGATATTCAGATTTATGAAAGGTTGTAAATATTTATTTAAAAAAAAGTTGTGAAGATGACTACCACTTTGAAATTGCTACGAAAATTAGCAAATGTTTTGAATATTTCGCATTGGTGTGCAACAAACATCAATACATATTTAATAATGAGGAACGTTCCAGTATTGCTCTATTATAATTACTTTGATAAGTTGTTCAATCGAAAAGTGATAATCGAACAAATAAGTAAATCATAAATCCGTTTATACAGCTTACTGTTAAACCATTATTGAACGCTCCCACAATAGCTGAAGTATTAAACATCAAAGCATTTATTCAACTTATGTAGACCACAATAATCAGCTTTCGGAAAAAAAGTTCTTCAGCTTATATTAAAGCTAGTAAGGGCAAATCGAACAAACAAAATCTGCTGACGGTTGTTAAGCTTATAAATAAATTGCTGTTCACATACGTGCCAAATGTTGCATTTTGGCTTATGTACAATGTAAATAGCATCATTTCAGCTTATTATTCAGCATTTGGTTTTGTTCAGCTGCGAATGTTATAAACCAGCAATAGTTCGACATGCATGCTTATTTATGACTTTGAATTGTTTCTTGGGGTTTCCTCTAAGAATTCCTGCAGTGATTTCTACAGGACGTATCCGGGAGGGTTTACTAGACATTGAATCAGGCCCATAAATTGCTAGAAGAATTCAACAACAAATTTCTGTAGGGAATTTTTATTTCGAATTTCTCCAGGATACGCTAAAGGGGTCGTTATAAGGATTGCCCAACGAATTCCTAAAGGGTTTATCTAGAATTCACCTAAAGGATTCCGTCAGCGAATGTGCAATGGATTTCTCTGGAATTTCGCTCAGGATTTCTTTTTAGTGAATGCTCCTAAAATTACAAAAGCTGTTTTTTAGAATTTTTTTTCAGCAATTCTACCATGGAACGCTCCAGAGATTTCTCTGGGAATTGCTCATGAATTGCTTTAGCAACTCATCTCATCATTGGAATCCAATGACTCCTCCAGAAGTTTCTACAGATATTATTGAGGGATTTCTGTACGTATTTTTCCAAAGATTCGTACAAAATTGCTTTTTAGAATCTTTCAGCGATGTTTCCAGGAATTGCAGAGGGCTTTCCAGAAATTTTTCTATCTGGGGATTTCTCCAGGTCCCTCCAGTGATTTCTTCAGGAGTTTCTTTAGACTTTCCTTCAGAAATTTCTCCTAAAAATTACCATCGGTATATTTTCTACTGAATCCAGAGATGACTCGAGCAGTGCCTTTAGATATTTCTTCTAGAATTACCTTCCGGATTTGCTTAGCAATTATATCAGGGATTCCTACAGAAGTCTCCTCTGGGACTCCTTTAGAAATTATGCCAAGAACTGCTTCCTGAATTCCTCTTGAAGTTTCATTGAGGATTCCTCCAGAAGACTCTTCTAGCGTTTCGCCAAGAATTCATTTCCGGGATTCCCCCAGGAGTTCCTTCTGAAATTCCAGAATTTTCATCCAGGTTTACTCTCGGAATTTCTTCAGGAATTTCTTACGGGATTCATCCAGGAGTTCTTTATGGGATTCTTGCAGGAGTTCTTCCTTGGATTCCTCTAAAATGTTCTTCCGGTACTTTATCACGAACTCCTCTCTTCACTTCTACAAGAACTGCTTCCAAGATTCCAACAAGAGTTTCTTTAAGAATTCTCAAGAATCGCAACCAGTATTCATTGCATTGCTCTAGGAATTTCGTCCATAATTGCTTGGGGAATTCCACCTAAAATTCTTCAAAGTATTTCGCCATGTGTTGCTTTTTGAATTTCTCGGGGAGTTTCTTTGACATACCTTTCGCAATTCCTCTGGGATTTTTTTTTCGGAATACCTCTGGGAATTCCATTCGGAATTCCTATGGGAATTCTATTCGGAATTCCTTTGGGAATTCCATTCGGAATTCCTCTGGGAATTCCATTCGGAATTCCTCTGGGAATTCCATTCGGAATTCCTCTGGGAATTCCATTCGGAATTCCTCTGGGAATTCCATTCGGAATTCCTCTGGGAATTCCATTCGGAATTCCTCTGGGAATTCCATTCGGAATTCCTCTGGGAATTCCATTCGGAATTCCTCTGGGAATTCCATTCGGAATTCCTCTGGGAATTCCATTCGGAATTCCTCTGGGAATTCCATTCGGAATTCCTCTGGGAATTCCATTCGGAATTCCTCTGGGAATTCCATTCTGTAATTCCTTTGGGAATTCCTTTGGGAATTCCTTTGGGAATTCCATTCGGAATTCCTTTGGGAATTCCATTCGGAATTCCTTTGGGAATTCCATTCGGAACTCCTTTGGGAATTCCATTCGGAATTCCTCTGGGAATTCCATTCGGAATTCCTCTGGGAATTCCATTCGGAATTCCTCTGGGAATTCCATTCGGAATTCCTCTGGGAATTCCATTCGGAATTCCTCTGGGAATTCCATTCGGAATTCCTCTGGGAATTCCATTCGGAATTCATCTGGGAATTCCATTCGGAATTCCTCTGGGAATTCCATTCGGAATTCCTCTGGGAATTCCATTCGGAATTCCTCTGGGAATTCCATTCGGAATTCCTCTGGGAATTCCATTCGGAATTCCTCTGGGATTTCCATTCGGAATTCCTCTGGGAATTCCATTCGGAATTCCTCTGGGAATTCCATTCGGAATTCCTCTGGGAATTCCATTCGGAATTCCTCTGGGAATTCCATTCGGAATTCCTCTGGGAATTCCATTCGGAATTCCTCTGGGAATTCCATTCGGAATTCCTCTGGGAATTCCATTCGGAATTCCTCTGGGAATTCCATTCTGTAATTCCTTTGGGAATTCCTTTGGGAATTCCTTTGGGAATTCCATTCGGAATTCCTTTGGGAATTCCATTCGGAATTCCTTTGGGAATTCCATTCGGAACTCCTTTGGGAATTCCATTCGGAATTCCTCTGGGAATTCCATTCGGAATTCCTCTGGGAATTCCATTCGGAATTCCTCTGGGAATTCCATTCGGAATTCCTCTGGGAATTCCATTCGGAATTCCTCTGGGAATTCCATTCGGAATTCATCTGGGAATTCCATTCGGAATTCCTCTGGGAATTCCATTCGGAATTCCTCTGGGAATTCCATTCGGAATTCCTCTGGGAATTCCATTCGGAATTCCTCTGGGAATTCCATTCGGAATTCCTCTGGGAATTCCATTCGGAATTCCTCTGGGAATTCCATTCGGAATTCCTCTGGGAATTCCATTCGGAATTCCTCTGGGAATTCCATTCGGAATTCCTCTGGGAATTCCATTCGGAATTCCTCTGGGAATTCCATTCGGAATTCCTCTGGGAATTCCATTCGGAATTCCTCTGGGAATTCCATTTGGAATTCTTCTGGGAATTCCATTCGGAATTCTTCTGGGAATTCCATTCGGAATTCTTCTGGGAATTCTATTCGGAATTCCTCTGGGAATTCCATTCGGAATTCCTCTGGGAATTCCATTCGAAATTCCTCTGGGAATTCCATTCGGAATTCCTCTGGGAATTCCATTCGGAATTCCTCTGGGAATTCCATTCTGTAATTCCTTTGGGAATTCCTTTGGGAATTCCTTTGGGAATTCCATTCGGAATTCCTTTGGGAATTCCATTCGGAATTCCTCTGGGAATTCCATTCGGAATTCCTCTGGGAATTCCATTCGGAATTCCTCTGGGAATTCCATTCGGAATTCCTCTGGGAATTCCATTCGGAATTCCTCTGGGAATTCCATTCGGAATTCATCTGGGAATTCCATTCGGAATTCCTCTGGGAATTCCATTCGGAATTCCTCTGGGAATTCCATTCGGAATTCCTCTGGGAATTCCATTCGGAATTCCTCTGGGAATTCCATTCGGAATTCCTCTGGGAATTCCATTCGGAATTCCTCTGGGAATTCCATTCGGAATTCCTCTGGGAATTCCATTCGGAATTCCTCTGGGAATTCCATTCGGAATTCCTCTGGGAATTCCATTCGGAATTCCTCTGGGAATTCCATTCGGAATTCCTCTGGGAATTCCATTCGGAATTCCTCTGGGAATTCCATTCGGAATTCCTCTGGGAATTCCATTCGGAATTCCTCTGGGAATTCCATTTGGAATTCTTCTGGGAATTCCATTCGGAATTCTTCTGGGAATTCCATTCGGAATTCTTCTGGGAATTCCATTCGGAATTCCTCTGGGAATTCCATTCGGAATTCCTCTGGGAATTCCATTCGGAATTCCTCTGGGAATTCCATTCGGAATTCCTCTGGGAATTCCATTCGGAATTCCTTTGGGAATTCCTTTGGGAATTCCTTTGGGAATTCCTTTGGGATTTCCATTCGGAATTCCTTTGGGAATTCCATTCGGAATTCCTCTGGGAATTCCATTCGGAATTCCTCTGGGAATTCCATTCGGAATTCCTCTGGGAATTCCATTCGGAATTCCTCTGGGAATTCCATTCGGAATTCCTCTGGGAATTCCATTCGGAATTCCTCTGGGAATTCCATTCGGAATTCCTCTGGGAATTCCATTCGGAATTCCTCTGGGAATTCCATTCGGAATTCCTCTGGGAATTCCATTCGGAATTCCTCTGGGAATTCCATTCGGAATTCCCCTGGGAATTCCATTCGGAATTCCCCTGGGAATTCCATTCGGAATTCCCCTGGGAATTCCATTCGGAATTCCCCTGGGAATTCCATTCGGAATTCCCCTGGGAATTCCATTCGGAATTCGTCTGGGAATTCCATTCGGAATTCCTCTGGGAATTCCATTCGGAATTCCTCTGGGAATTCCATTCGGAATTCCTCTGGGAATTCCATTCGGAATTCCTCTGGGAATTCCATTCGGAATTCCTCTGGGAATTCCATTCGGAATTCCTCTGGGAATTCCATTCGGAATTCCTCTGGGAATTCCATTCGGAATTCCTCTGGGAATTCCATTCGGAATTCCTCTGGGAATTCCATTCGGAATTCCTCTGGGAATTCCATTCGGAATTCCTCTGGGAATTCCATTCGGAATTCCTCTGGGAATTCCATTCGGAATTCCTCTGGGAATTCCATTCGGAATTCCTCTGGGAATTCCATTCGGAATTCCTCTGGGAATTCCATTCGGAATTCCTCTGGGAATTCCATTCGGAATTCCTCTGGGAATTCCATTCGGAATTCCTCTGGGAATTCCATTTGGAATTCTTCTGGGAATTCCATTCGGAATTCTTCTGGGAATTCCATTCGGAATTCTTCTGGGAATTCCATTCGGAATTCCTCTGGGAATTCCATTCGGAATTCCTCTGGGAATTCCATTCGGAATTCCTCTGGGAATTCCATTCGGAATTCCTTTGGGAATTCCTTTGGGAATTCCTTTGGGTATTCCTTTGGGAATTCCTTTGGGAATTCCTTTGGGAATTCCTTTGGGAATTCCTTTGGGAATTCCTTTGGGAATTCCTTTGGGAATTCCATTCGGAATTCCTCTGGGAATTCCATTCGGAATTCCTCTGGGAATTCCATTCGGAATTCCTCTGGGAATTCCATTCGGAATTCCTCTGGGAATTCCATTCGGAATTCCTCTGGGAATTCCATTCGGAATTCCTCTGGGAATTCCATTCGGAATTCCTCTGGGAATTCCATTCGGAATTCCTCTGGGAATTCCATTCGGAATTCCTCTGGGAATTCCATTCGGAATTCCTCTGGGAATTCCATTCGGAATTCCTCTGGGAATTCCATTCGGAATTCCCCTGGGAATTCCATTCGGAATTCCCCTGGGAATTCCATTCGGAATTCCCCTGGGAATTCCATTCGGAATTCCCCTGGGAATTCCATTCGGAATTCCCCTGGGAATTCCATTCGGAATTCCCCTGGGAATTCCATTCGGAATTCCCCTGGGAATTCCATTCGGAATTCCCCTGGGAATTCCATTCGGAATTCCCCTGGGAATTCCATTCGGAATTCCCCTGGGAATTCCATTCGGAATTCCCCTGGGAATTCCATTCGGAATTCCCCTGGGAATTCCATTCGGAATTCCCCTGGGAATTCCATTCGGAATTCCCCTGGGAATTCCATTCGGAATTCCCCTGGGAATTCCATTCGGAATTCCTCTGGGAATTCCATTCGGAATTCCTCTGGGAATCCCATTCGGAATTCCTCTGGGAATTCCATTCGGAATTCCTCTGGGAATTCCATTTGGAATTCTTCTGGGAATTCCATTCGGAATTCTTCTGGGAATTCCATTCGGAATTCCTCTGGGAATTCCATTCGGAATTCCTCTGGGAATTCCATTCGGAATTCCTCTGGGAATTCCATTCGGAATTCCTCTGGGAATTCCATTCGGAATTCCTCTGGGAATTCCATTCGGAATTCCTCTGGGAATTCCATTCGGAATTCCTCTGGGAATTCCATTCGGAATTCCTCTGGGAATTCCATTCGGAATTCCTTTGGGAATTCCTTTGGGAATTCCTTTGGGAATTCCTTTGGGAATTCCTTTGGGAATTCCATTCGGAATTCCTCTGGGAATTCCATTCGGAATTCCTCTGGGAATTCCATTCGGAATTCCTCTGGGAATTCCATTCGGAATTCCTCTGGGAATTCCATTCGGAATTCCTCTGGGAATTCCATTCGGAATTCCTCTGGGAATTCCATTCGGAATTCCTCTGGGAATTCCATTCGGAATTCCTCTGGGAATTCCATTCGGAATTCCTCTGGGAATTCCATTCGGAATTCCTCTGGGAATTCCATTCGGAATTCCTCTGGGAATTCCATTCGGAATTTTTCTGGGAATTCCATTCGGAATTCCTCTGGGAATTCCATTCGGAATTCCTCTGGGAATTCCATTCGGAATTCCTCTGGGAATTCCATTCGGAATTCCTCTGGGAATTCCATTCGGAATTCCTCTGGGAATTCCATTCGGAATTCCTCTGGGAATTCCATTTGGAATTCTTCTGGGAATTCCATTCGGAATTCCTCTGGGAATTCCATTCGGAATTCCTCTGGGAATTCCATTCGGAATTCCTCTGGGAATTCCATTCGGAATTCCTCTGGGAATTCCATTCGGAATTCCTCTGGGAATTCCATTCGGAATTCCTCTGGGAATTCCATTCGGAATTCCTCTGGGAATTCCATTCGGAATTCCTTTAGGAATTCCTTTGGGAATTCCTTTGGGAATTCCATTCGGAATTCCTTTGGGAATTCCATTCGGAACTCCTTTGGGAATTCCATTCGGAATTCCTTTGGGAATTCCATTCGGAACTCCTTTGGGAATTCCATTCGGAATTCCTCTGGGAATTCTATTCGGAATTCCTCTGGGAATTCCATTCGGAATTTAGCATTCCTCTGGGAATTCCATTCGGAATTCCTCTGGGAATTCCTTCCGGGATACCTCCGGCAATTCCTTCCGGGATTCCTCCGAGAATTCCTTCCGGGATTCCTCCGAGAATTCCTTCCGGGATTCCTCCGGGAATTCCTTCCGGAATTCCTCCGGGAATTCCTTCCGGAATTCGTCCGGGAATTCCTACCGGAATTCGTCCGGGAATTCCTTCCGGAATTAGTCCGGGAATTCCTTCCGGAATTCGTCCGGGAATTCCTTCCGGAATTCGTCCGGGAATTCCTTCCGGAATTCGTCCGGGAATTCCTTCCGGAATTCGTCCGGGAATTCCTTCTGGAATTCCTCCGGGAATTCCTTCCGGGATTCCTCCGGGAGTTCCTTGTGGGGTTCCTCCGGAAATTGCTTCTGGAGTTCCTCCGAGAATTCCTTCCGTGTTTCCTCCGGAAATTTCTTCCGAGGTTCCTCCGGGAATTCCTTCCGTGATTCCTCCGGGAATTCTTTCCGGGATTCCTCCAAGAAATCCTTCCGGGATTCTTCGTCAAGTGTCATAAGTTACAGAATCTTTGCAGATTCAATTTCGATCTGCGCCCTGTCGACCTTTTCTCTACGATTTGTCCTTCGACTTTAAGCAGTAGACAAGAGATTTTGATTTCCAGAGAATGTGTAGGACAAAATGCGCCCAATGAGTTCAGTAAACTAAATTAGCATTTTTTAAATGTGTCAGATCAGAACGCGTCTCGCAACGAACCATATGGTATGGTAAAAGAAAGGAATTCCCTCGTCGAAAATTCGAGAATTATGCAAAGCAACTCATAAAAAAAAAAAACAGATTGCCAAATGAACGACCTTTCCAAGTAGGTAGGTAAATGGATTTGGATACACTTGGACCAAATTAGAAAATCGTAAAATTCTGTCCGATCTTTCAATCAGTGCGTTATCATAGCCGAAACTAGTTCTCTCTGCCGGGGAAACACCTGCGGCGGCGACTGCACGGATCAAGCGCCTCTCGCCGTCACTGCATAAGTTATGAACCAGCCCTGGAGCTGGAGTGATGCAAAATTTGTGAGTCTTAGCTGGCGACGGCGTCGCGTCATCGAGGAGCGTGGCGGCGACAGACGACACACCCGGAGGCCATTAAACCTGTCGGCTCTGAATAGAGCTTTCCTTCGCCGAGTCGTCGTCGTCGCCGAAATATGCAAATTAATCTGGCCTACTGCCACCACCCGGACCAATTCAAGCCGATTCGCCTCTAAGAGTAGAATAACTAGCCACAGAAGTCCAATGTCGGGGCTGTTCGTGTGACTAACATCTAGTTTGCCACGCCCTTACGGCGTCATTAGCGGTACTAGAAGTGTCAAATAAATTTTGTTTACCAAAACAAAATATCCATTACAAGATGAATACTTAAAAACGATGATTAATTACAATTAGAGTTATCAATTTAATTGAATAGGAAAAGTGACAACAGCGCCATTGGAGTTCTAGTGTAATTCTATTCCTCTAAGCTCCGACTGCCCTGGCTACTAGGATTGGAATGATTAGGCTGCTCTTTGGTTGAGCCGAAGTACATAGGTGCGCGCGCGCCGCGCCGACGCTCACTCATTTCGGCTAAGATAAATCGACGAGTTTAGTGGAGCCATTAGCATCCGTTGATCGTCGGAGGAAAAGTAGCCGCGTCGCATCGCAGCCATCACCTAATGGCCGTAAACCATATGGACCGCGCACAATTACTACTACTGACTAATTAAGTCGCGACAGGAGACTGAATTGAGCCTAATCGGAATGCTGGGGGATGGTGATTTTGTGATGTTTAATTTTAGAAGAAATTGATGACAGCTCATCAGTTTGAGGAGCTGAACGCAATATACAGAGGCGCGGAATTATGTTGAAGTCTCTTGTTTAGGTCAGCGATAGTACATGTATTGTGATCCAAGCAGGCTTAGTAGTGCACGCGTAGGGCACATGTAGCCGAAGCGGTAAGTGATCGGTTATTTACAGAGATCATGCTGAGGATTACGGAGTCAATTCCCGGTTGGTCCATGAACTTTTCGTAACGGAAAATTCCTTGACTTCCTTTGGCATACAATAATGGTCATTGGAAGAGAAGCTCTCAGTCAATAACTGTGCAAGTGCTCATGGAACTGAGAATCAGGCTTAGTCTCAGTGGCGACGGTACGTCATGCAGAAGAAAAATGTTCGAAATCGGATGTTTTCGTTATAAAAATCCAAGGACTTTGACCCACCCTACTCTACACTTTATGAAAAATCACGAAACAGTCACAATCCCATTAGCAGATAATCAAATTTGCCAACACAATGACCCAAACCCATTTGGAATTTGTACTCGGTCGTAAACGATTCAGCTCGTGACCCCTCCTACACGGGTGCGGTGAGGTCGAGCTTCACAAGCAAAGTACTCTGACAAAAGCTGGTTAAGCTGGTGGTCAACGATAATCTTGATAGTAGCACCACCGCAGTCAGTCAGTGCAGTGGTGGCGGCCATCAACGGTGGCGCTGACGTGCGTTGATCAATTTCAACCAGCCAATCTGATGTAGGTACTGGATAGACTGGATATGAATGGTCAGAGGTAGACATTATACCATTACCCTAAGATCAAGTTGGTGTTGGATAGTGCGATTAGGTCATAGAAAAATTGGACCACCTTTCGAGCAGACGCCACACGTAGTAGGCGGCGACGAAAGATTGCCAGTTGCGCCCAAAAGGTGCCAAGTTGATCGAGGGCGTCTAACGCTGGAGATCCTTGATAATACCAAGATGACGTTCGCAACTGAAAGTTGGTGAAAAATTGGATGTTATTGAAATAAATGACATAATAAAACAGCGAACATTCGATTTTGTTTGTGTGTTTGGGCATTGCTACTGGTAACCGTTTGAAAGTGCGTTGATTTGAAACATCGGTTCCCAAACGTTTACTAGACTTATACTATGACCAATAACATTATCTAACACGAGTCTAATCCGTGATTCGAGAATTTTTAACTTTATAAAGTCAATAACGGCAGCCGCCACGTCCTTACGGTCATCGGGGAAGGGAAGGAATGTTAGTATGATGTGCGTTGTTACTAGAGACCGAGATCACCTCTACTTCTCCACGACTGCCACGGGAAGAAGTTTACGTTAATGTGGAAGGGGAAAAGTCACATGATCTGGATTAACTTTGGTAAGTCACGTGTTTCATGCAACCTCTATTTTAATCAAAACATTTAGTTTCATTTTTGTTATAATCAATAATACACAGTTTGTTGGTTGATGTCCAGTATACAAGTGAAGTTTTATTATCTGTCCCACTATTGTCACTCTCAGCATAGCCTATTACATCCCTCCTTAGGTTTATTAAAAATTGAACAGTTTTAAGTATAACCCTTCAAGGAATTTGAAAAGTCTTTCTGAAACACAATCAGCTAATACTTATTCCATAACAAAATATTAATTCATAGATCATACAAATCCAGATTAATGAACTATTAATCTGCCTATTTTATGTGTGTTATCAGATGTAGTTTATCTCCAATTCCAAGTATAAATTCAAATCTTCTAACAGTCGGTGTGCTGATGCAATCTTGTGCGTTGGATCCAAAAAGAAGTTATTCCATTTATCTTCCATCAGTTAGGTCATCTGTCGTGCTCGGATATCTTGTAGTCATCTAAATAATATGGAGAAGATACTTGAAATAATTTATAACTAATAATAAAATATTTTTGTATACTTAGCTCTTAACAACAGCTGTCCTCTCCCTTTTTATGTAGATTTCTTATCATTTCTTACCTTATAATCTTATGTGTTAATTTTTCTCTACACAAAACGTGTGCCTGCTTAAACGCATGCTTCCGAAGTAGCTTCCGTCCATGTCCAAGATTAATAGTTTCTTTGTTTTTTTTTTCATCCCTAAATGAGATTTAAGTATTATGTGTATACATTTTCTTAATACATATTCTGAATGATTCCCTTCATCTCGAGGTAGACTAGATCTTTGCCAAATGGGTTGAGACGAATCTCCTGCATTTGGTCTTCATAATGCAGACTGAAACAAAACGTTTCCTTTGCGTATCCCTTTACCATAGATGGGCTGAAGTTTCACTTCCTTCATCTCATGGTAGACTGGATTGCCAAATGGACTGAGACGTATCTCCTACATTTGGTCTTTTATGCAGACTGAAACTTTTTAGTTTTCTATGCGTATCCCTTTACCAAAATGGTAGACTGGATTTATGCCAAATCGATTAAGATTATCCTTTTGAATTTGGTCTTTTGCGAGACTGTATTCTACATTTTTAAATAGACTGGGATAGTTTTATTTATCCCCTATAATAAAGAACAATAACGTACTACAACTCTCTTGAAGCTCCTTTCGTTTATACCGAAACTCCGTGAACCTGTTGTAATTCCTTTAAACATGATGCTCTGTGTTATAATGAATGGACTAGGTTTCAAAATCCTCTTCATTCATTGCTTTGATTCATCTCCAATTAGAATGGGATAATCATCCAAACTTGTAACATCTCCCAAATCATGGGAGATCGAAAGAGGGGAGATCATCATAGCAGATATGGGTGATATATGGAACACGTCTGTGTAGGCCGATAGTCACGGAACAACTCACATTACATTGTATTTATTCAGATCGGCCAACACTCGATACATATACATACGTAATTGACACCCAGTGGTATCTCAAATGGTGCACATCCACTGTATGGAGGCTACAAAACTGTATCGACTAAAACAGATTTGAACTTTTTATAAGTTAAGCGCAGTTTCGTGTTCAAAATAAATCACTCAAGGAAGTTCTTGACCGATTCCTGGCAGAAACTTTCCACAGTGACAGCCATTTAAATTGTCATTTCTTCGCAACTCCGTACTGCGATCGAAGAAAAACGGTTTCTTGGGCGATTCAGGCAAGGAATTTCCCATGCATCAAGATAGGCCGGAAAATGCTTTCTGAACTGCAAACAGCCCTTTACAGACTATTTTGAAAGCTAACTTTTTCACTGAGAATTTATTAAAACATTCTCACACAAGTTACCACCAAAAGCTGTTATGCAACTACTTTTTTTAGGGTTATGCTTATTAAGAATAACACTAGTTTTTCAATTGTCTTTTTCTTGACTTTTAATCCTCACTAGGACAAAGCCAGCTTATCAGCTTAGTTTGCACTAAGCACTTTCACAGTTATTAACTGAGAGTTTCATTTTCCAATTACAATTTTGCATGCGTAAATCATGTGGCATGCATGAAAAAAAAAACAATTAAATTTACATTACGAAAAGTTTCGAGACCGACCGGGAATCGAACTCGTCAACCTTATCATATTCATGCTGAATACCAATGCCTTTACCTGAATATATGGGCCCTTACCTCTCTATACTATTATAATTCGATAATAAAACGTGCGACACCCAGTCTCTGTGACAAATGTTCTATTTCAATTACAAATCAATGTTTGATCAAAATTAACAAATAATCATTTTATCATTTCGACATATCCGAATGTTAACGGTGAAACTTCATCAACTTTCTGTAAATAATCTAGAGTTTCTTTCTCAAACCCAAAAGTAATTTCAATGTGGGTATATGCAATACTTCTCCGCTGTTTCATTTCAAAATTGATCATACTCGGTAAGTAGGCCTTGACCAGGTTAGACGGTTTTTCTACTTGTCATTTTTTTTCTTTTCCAGAGACGAAAATTTTCCGAGGATTTTGCGATTTGGCGGATTTACGTGGTGGATTTCTTTGCTGGAGAATTCAAGTTTCCGTTGCTTGGCTTGTTGTGTGACGTTTTGTTAGCTGTGTTTCGTTGTTCCTGTGAAGTTGCTGTTGGAGCCGGTTCCCGTTGTTGCTCAAGTTCACGTTTGTCGTTGTTGTTCAAGCTCCCGTTTCAAGTTGTTGTTTCCCGTTTCCAAGTTCCCGTTTCCCGTTCGACGTTTTTGGGTGGATTTGCGTGGTGAATTTCCTTATAGGAAATTTTTCAAGAGTTGCTGTTCAATTTTTCGTTGCTGTTCCAATTCAAGACACTTGAGTATAATTTATCATTTATTTCCTTATTCAGTTCAATTTATAGTTTTCGTGAACCTTTTTACTTTTAAGTTTCCATAATGGAAACTGATGAGGGTGAAGGGGGTTCAAAAGAAAATGTTGAATTAGTTGAAACCTCATCATTGACCAAACCATTTCGCGTAAAGATTTATCCATCTAGTTTTTCTGGCCCGTTTGTAATATATTTTCGTAAAAAAGAGAAACCTATCAATGTTTTATTAATTTCCTCGGAGATTTATAAGAAATACAAAACTGTTAAGGAAATAAAGAAAGTTTCTTTAGATAAATTGCGGGTAATTTTTGGATCCCGAGAAGAAGCGAACGCTCTTCTGGAATCCAAACTTTTCATCAATTCTTATCGTGTGTACGCTCCATGCGAATCATGCGAGATAAATGGTATAATATACGATGAATCTTTGGACTGTCAGGATGTTGTTGCTCGTGGTGTAGGATTTTTCAAAAACAAATCCATTTCTTCTGTCCAGGTTTTGGATTGTGTCCGTTTGTCAAAATTAACTTTTGTTGGCAATAATACAAAATACACCCATTCAGATTGCATTAAAATAACTTTCTCCGGTTCTGTTCTTCCGGATTACGTAAAAATTGATGAAGTTATCTTCAGTGTAAGACTTTTTTATCCGAAGCTCATGCATTGCGATCGTTGCCTTTTATTTGGACATACTTCTAGTTTTTGCTCCAATAAACAAAAATGTTCCAAATGTGGAGAATTTCATTCGTCCTCTGATTGTGGTATTAAATCTGATTTGTGCATTTATTGTAAACAAAAGCACAGTTCTTTGAAAGAATGTACCGTTTATATGGAAAATCAAACTAAATTCAATCAAAAAATTAGAAACAAAAACCTTTTATCATATGCTCAAGTTATTAAAAATACGGATGATGTTTCTGCTCCCAATGTTTTTGAAATCTTACCGGATGATGATGGTGCTGAATCAAATCAAAACTCAAACGGTTATGTTTATAAACCTCCAAACAAAAGGAAACGTACTTTTAATAAATCATCTAATAAATCAGTTCATATTTCAGAACCCCAACCATCTACTTCTTTTGACAAGCATTTTCCTCCTCTTAGTGCTTCTACTTCAACAAAAAATATCCCAGGATTTCAAAAGATTGATTCCGATGATACTCCAAACAATAATGATAAAAGTTCGGATGATACTAGTAGTAATCCAATTTTAAACATTTTGGAAGAGATTATTAATTGTTTGGGCTTAAGTGATTTTTGGAAAAAAATTATTAAATTGATTTTACCATTTTTGGCATCTCTTTTAGATAAACTAAACACATTTGGTCCCCTCATTTCTTCTTTTTTCTCGTCCTAATGGCTTCAATAAAAAATGACGAGATAAACATTTTACAATGGAACTGTCGTAGCATAATTCCGAAAATAGATCGATTGAAAGCATTACTTACTAATTATAACATAGATTTGTTTTGTTTGAATGAAACTTGGTTGGTGGCTTCAAAATTTTTTAGAATTCCGCACTTTAATATAATACGTAAAGATAGGGATCTATCATTTGGGGGGGTTTTAATTGGTATTCGTGATAAAATTGAGTTCAAATATTTAGATTTGTCGGTGCAACCTGGAAATCAAATAGAATACATTGCAGTTTCCATCAAAACAGAAAACCATATATTTTCTATTATTTGTTTTTATATTCCTCCAAATTCAAGTTTTACATTGTCACAAATTAAATATATTCTTAATGAAGTTCCCCCTCCTTTCTTCATATTAGGTGATTTCAATGCACACAATTTTGCTTGGGGCAGTGATAAAATTGATGGTAGGGGTTCTTTAATCATGGATTTGATTGATGATTTAAACTTAAATATTTTAAATGACGGTTCATTTACTAGGATTGCTGTTCCTCCTAATAAACATTCTTGCATAGATTTATCTCTTTGTTCAAATAATTTATCAATGTTATCCACTTGGAAAACTATTGCTGATCCAAATGGTAGTGATCATTTACCTATTTTAATATCTATTCATAATTCTCAAAATAAATCATCTTACAAAGTTGATGATCATGACTTATGCAAATATGTTGATTGGACAAAATTTTCAGATTTAATGTCAATGTTATTAATTAATAACGTTGATTTTGAATCTCCAATTGAAAATTACAATAATTTCTCAAAATTATTAATTAGTTGTTTACGTAAATCACAAATTAAGAAACATGTTCCACACACTGCTAAAAAAATACGCCCTTCTTTTTGGTGGGATGATGAGTGTTCTAAAGCATTGAAAAATAAATCTGACACTTTTAAAAGGTTTCGTAATTCGGGCTCTAGAAATGATTATTTTTTACATATGTACGTTGAGTTATTTGACTGTTTGTTGATTGATGTCTAGTATACAAGTGAAGTTTTATTATCTGTCCCACTATTGTCACTCTCAGCATAGCCTACTAGAATTTTGACTAAAATATTGTACATGTCGACACTGAAGACGACTATTCAAATCATTTTTTATATGTAGAAATGGGAAGAAAATAATGATTTTTAACAAAAAGTGACTCGAGAACTTTAGCCGACACTTGATGCAATGAACCTTTCAATATTTGTTGATAAATACACAAAAAATACTGTTTATTTTGACATCATACAAAACTAATTACAGTAGACGTTCGATAAGTGCAACGTGTTTACGTTTCAGTTACCGAATGTAATTCGCTAACTCCAACGACTGACAGCCGTCAAACAGTTGTCAAATGCTGTTGGACGCAGCCAGAATGCACTCAAAAACATTGCAATGCAGCTGTAGTGCATCCGAAAAACATCGCTACTCTGTTGACGTTTTATTTTGACAGAGATCGGTGCGATAACTTCAACTGAAACTGTTGGAACATTTAAACTAGAAACATTTCATTTTTATGCTGCAATGTTTTTCTGGAAAATGAAAGCTTTTACCATGAAAACGTTTTAGTTCGAAATTCGGTCACTACTTGGTGCTAATGTACGAGCTGTCAGTTTGATAGAAGCGACGTATAGATATCTTGCGTTCTACACCCTAAATATTTTTGGCAGATAACCGGCAAATTTTGCTAATTTTTACCATGATGAATATAAATTGCAAAATTTCAGCACAATTTCTTGAAACATCGAGCAAAACTATAAACGTTTGGTGTGCAGACTCCTCAGTTGGAAGAATACTGTCTTCTGATATGTCGTTCAGAAGAATAAAAGCCTTCACATTTAATTTGAAATTCGCTCACTACGTGGCGCTTGTGTTCTTTAGAGTTATCAGTTCGACCTAAGCGCCATATATCTTTTCTGTAGTTGCTTTGGCAATTTATTTCGGATTTTTTTCAGTAATTAAGGACTGTTTGCAGTTCACAAGGAATTTCTCAGCCATCTTGATGCATGGGAAATTGCTTGCCTGAATCGCTCAAGAAACAGTATTATAATTACTTTGGGAATTTCTAGCACACTCTTCCGGAAATTTTTTCGCCAATTCCTACGGGAGTTGATTTGGCAAAATCCTCGTTGAACGGTTCTCGTAATACAATGATACATATTGCCTAGCGTGGTTCAAAAAATCGTTTTTGCTCCACACCGCTTATTCGATTTATAACCAGATTCTATGCCTTCTCACAAAATTTGAGCTCATTAGGTTGAAAATTGAGACTGCACAAGCCTTTCAAAGTTTGTATGGGAATTACTATGGAGAAATGATGTTTTTCATTCAATCGACCGTAGCATTTCCCCAAGTGCCCCAGAGGGTTAGTTGGCCCTTGGTACTCCTAGGCTACTCTATCAGCTACAACTTTGCCGAAAACCGCATTCAAATCGGACGCCTCATTAATTAGTTATCGATTTGCATCCAACTGGAGAAACTTAGACAGTGATCCTCCAGCTTCCTAGCAGGCAACATTGCTGCATATGGCGCCAAAGATAGCACACTGAAATCATGGCTACTATGTTTCACTGCAAAATGCAGTGATGCCCACCGAGTAGTTTAACCATCATCAGTAAAGATTTTGATTCTGGATAAAAATCGGTAACTAATTAATGAGGCATGCGATTTGAATGCGGTCTTCGGGAAAGTTGTAGCTGATAGAGTCGCCTAGGAGTACCAAGGGTCAACTAACCCTCTTGGGCACTTAGGGAAATGTTACGGTCGATTGAATGAAAAACATCGTTTTTCCATAGTAATTCCCATACAAACTTTTAAGGGCTTGTGCAGTCTCAATTTTCAACCAAATGAGCTCAAATTTTGTGAGAAGGCATAGAATCTGGTTATTAATCGAATAAGCGGTGTGGAGCAAAAACGATTTTTTGAACCACGCTAATATTGCCCTTTACTGGCATTCACCAGATTTGCTGGTATGTCTGAAACTCACTGGAAAAACTTGTTATTAGAAAGCACGAAATGTTGCTAATTGTCAAATTGAGAGATGAAATTTGTGGGAATAATTTGCTCTCATTTGTAGTTAGTGGGCACAAACGCGAGTGTGTTATGGATTGGCATCTAAGCCGATAGGGTTTGTGAAAAAGGAGTGTTCACGGTGTGGCTTCGAAGTCAGTGTTTGGCCTTCTATTCCGCTGAATTGTTACTTGTTCTGTGGCTTAGTTGGTTAAAGCGCCGGTCTAGCGAATACGGAGTCGTGGGTTCAAATCCAACGTTACAACCTTGTAACATCACGCCACCACTTTCCATTTTTATCGTACTTTTCCAATGAAAATCTGACAGAAAAGGCGTCAAAACGTTGTTACGATATAACGTGTCATAGCAATTGCTGAACATATTGTAAAACAATGAACGAAGGACTTCCAAAAGAATTGCCACAAAAATGCTAAAGGGGATCCCAAAAGGACATCGTCACTATGCGTTTAATTGACACTCCATCAACCAAAGGATAATTTAAAGTTGCCATGACGCGTCTACTTCTTGCTAACCGGTCTCAGTGAAAGTCTTCCAACGGTATTACACTCTATACACAATCAAAGATATTTGCTTATTATCCTATTTACAGAATGTCGTCTACATTTTTTTGCCCATTGGGCAAAGTTTCAAGCTTCATTTATCTCCCTTCTTACCGATTTATGAACTCTTAGTCGACCTCTAGTATCAACTTGCCAAATCATTTCAAATGTGATGCGATGTTATCTTTCTAACAAGCTTTCGTTCAGCTTGGCGCAACAAAGAGACAATCGATTGCCCTTATCCATTTGAACGAGAATTGTTTCGATCTCATCTCACCGCACCACCCATTCACAACATAACAGTATATAGGTATAGGCTATACCAACCACTTCTTGGGGCCAAGATCTGGACCGAGATACACACATCGATTGTTGTTACATTAATCTCCTCTCCGGGATCAGCATTGTTAAATAACCAAACCATCGCCAGCAACAATTACAATAATAAATATCCGAAAAAGGGCGAGAGTGGGTTCCTCCCTCAACCCCACCCCCTGGTCCCAACGTCTTTGGCGGAAAGCCCTACCACCTACCCATAGCAAGCCATGCATTCAGCTCAGCGGCGAAATCGAATCTCGGGGAAAGACACCAATAAGAAGCGCACCAACCAACAAGTTTCCGAACGCCGGACGCACACCTGAGAATTTTTGGTGTGATCGACAAAAAAAAAACAAGACTACAGCGCAGACCTTCAAGAAACAACCGAAAACAAAACATAATAAAAAATAAAAGTAAGCAACTATAAGACGCTGCGCTGGCACAGCCTTTGAGGTCTCCTACCGAGAAGGATGTGCGAAGACGAAAAACGAAGATAATGGAAAAAATCTTGGAAGATATGTTCAATCTTCTTTAAAGGTCTTTTTCCTGTCGCGTCCATTGAGGTGCACCAGCAGCATTCAGGAAAGGTGAGATTTCTTCTTTATTTCGCATTTTTTCCTAATTGCGATACCGACATGCACTACTACGACTGGTATGTAGTAGGCGATGACATCTAGTGGACAATTTCGGCTTACTTAGATACTACTGTACACTTCCGCCTGAAGTAGAATTTTGAATTTTATATGTTTTAAAAATCACAGCCAACTGTTTTCGGCGCTGACTTCACAGTGAAAACCAAAAAAAAACCTGAATGTTAAATCGACTTCCATAAATGTCCATCCGCGTTGTGCTCTTTTGGTATTCCGCCAGGTAACTTGGGGACTCCAAGGCGAATGGAGCAAAAAAAAAAGCAGTCGACAATCCACACCAAAGGAAAGACTCGGCTCAGCTGGAGATCTCGGTGCTTCGATATGCTCGTATGAATGTTGTTATAGCAGGAAGGTAGGTACCCACAAGGAGGCACTCGTGATATTTTTTTTGCTTGGCTCTTTTTCGGGATGGTTAACGTATTTCATTTAAATCGCGACTTACTGGCGCCAAGGAAGCGACCAACGACAATCGCCAGGCTTGTCTGGATCACTTTCTGGCCGGCCGAGCGATGACTGTTGTTTTTGGGCTTTGGTTTTGTGCAAAAACGGCTGAACAAATTACGAATGTATTCTAGAAACTTTTGTCGTTTATAACCGTAGATGAAATTTAACTTGGATTTGGATAAAACAAGGTTTCTCGCTTAGAAGCATTGAAGTTATTTATGATGAAGGTGCTTTCTGCAGAAAACCTTGAACAGACCATCATTCCAGAAAGAATTGAAATTCGCTCGATACCGTCAGAAATCAGAGACTCAAGATTATCATAATCTCAGAGTTCCAGAAAAAACCTCAAGAAATAAACTTTTTTGATAAATCAGGATTTTATCTGTAATTGTCAAACTTTTTCTTTAAAATCACAAAAAAAATCACCAAGAATTTCTCTAAGAGCATCACTTTAATCAAATAACAGAATTTTACGAAACAACAAGCGTGGTTGAATGGCTGAATTTTGTGCTCGACTAACATTTTTGGAACTTTTAGTAGAACATTTATACTTGAATCACTAGTTAAAAATTAAAAACACTTCCCTATTCTTTTTTGCAAAAAAAGAGAAGCTTAAAAAGACTTTAAATAAAAACTAGAAAAGGATGAGCAAATTCCTTTTGATTCCACTACATTTTTTATCTTCGGACAGATAGGCCTATTTTGTCTGTGACTTACAGACTTCTTCAGTGTCGAGTGCTTGACTTGAAGAAAACCTCGCATTCGTTATGGTATTTATACTTGTAGTTTTGACATACTGAAACCGGTTTCAGTAAAGACAAAAAAAGGATTTTCTAGAATCATATGCTGCTAAATAGCATGTAGTAGCTCATTATTCACGAATTTTCAGTAGAATTCAATTCAATCAAACGTTATGCTTATAGCAAAAGACCGGGGATTTCTTTATGAATTCCTCCAGGAACACCTTTAAAAATTCCAGGTATTTTTACAAGAATTCCTCAAGGGCCTTCTTCAAGAATTTCTCCTTCGCATGATTTCTTCAGAAATTCTTTTAGATACTTCTACAAGAATGCATCGAAGATTTTTTCCCTGGCGAATGAATCAGATAAAAAACAATCCTTCAGAAATATTCAGTACATCACGGATTTCTCCAACGATTCCTTCATGCTTTCCTCTACGAACTTCACCAGAGATTCCTCCGGAAATTTCTCCTAGAATATGTTTAGAGGTTCCTCCAATGATTCTTCTAGTGCTTTTTTGAGGATTCCATCAGGAATTTCTTCAGGGATTCTGAATGGAATTTCACAAAAGATCCTTTTAGGTATTTCTACAAGTATTGTTTTAGAGATTTCTTCAGGGATTTCTCCATATGGTCATTTAAGAATTCCGCTAGAGCTAGAGATAGTCCTAGTAATTCCATCTGGAATCATTCAAAGTATTTCTGCAGGAATTACTTGCAGGAATTCTTTCAGAAAACTCTATCAGAAATTATTTAAAAATTATTCTTCTAAATTTTCTACAAAATTCTTACAGAATGTCTTCCAGGAATTCTTTTAAAAATCCCTCCTGGAGTTTTCTAATGAGTTTCTCATGAGATTACTTCGGGGATTCCACCTGGGGTTCCTTCAGGAGTGTTGCTACAGGTATTCCTCCAGAAGTTACTCCATGAATGAGCTCTTGTTGGGATTTCCTCCGAATTTGCGATTTCTACAGTACTTCCTTCTGCGATTTTTTCAAGTATTTCTCTTGCATTTTATTCGGGAATTCTTTGTGGGGTTCCTCCAGGAATTGCTCAATGGACTCCTTCAGAAAATCCTCCAGATATTCTTCCGGGAATTCCTGCTGGGATTCCACCGGGAATTCCTCTAGAGATACCACTTGGAATTCTTCCAAATACTTGCTCTAGGGATTCCTCCGGGGATTCCTGCAAGGTTTTTTCCAGGAACTCCCACAGGGATTCCTCAGGGAATTCCTCTAGAGAACTTCTCTTTTGTGAGTTGTTACGACTGCCGAACAAACTACGCCAAATTTGAGTATATAATCCATTCACTTTACCGAGTCTAGGCAAAATTTTCACATACCATTAGAAACAATTTCTTTTAAAATTTCTCCATGACTTCCTCCTGACATTCCTCCAGGGATTCGTCCAGGCTTTCCTTCAGAGATTCCTACGGGAATTCCTCTAGGGATTCCACCAGGAATTCTCAAGGGGTTTCTTCAGATTTTTTTTCAGGAATTCCCTCCTAAATTGCTCTAGGGAGGTTCCTCCAAGAATTATTCCAGGAATAGCTCCAAATTTCGCCTGGAATTCTTCCTGAAATTATTCTAAGATTTTATCCGAGAATTTCTCCAGAAATCAAGTGAATCCTCTAGGAATGCTTCCAGGAATTCATTCAAGCATTCCTCCAAACATTTCACCAAGAATTTCTCCAGGCATTCCTTTAGGATTTTCTCCAGGCATTCCTCCAGATATTCTTCCAGGAGTTCCTACTCCAGGGATTTCATCAAAAATTTCTTTAGTAACTCCTCCCAGAATTTCTCTAAGGATTTCTGCAGGTTATTCACAGGACA
Organism: Aedes albopictus; assembly: GCF_035046485.1. NCBI lineage: Eukaryota > Metazoa > Arthropoda > Insecta > Diptera > Culicidae > Aedes > Aedes albopictus. The sequence continues at coordinate 505,663,366 of NC_085137.1, read as the reverse complement.
CTCGCCAGATGGAAATCCAAATTAATGTCAAATGAGTAGTTACCAGAGAATTTTCTACTACTGTGCTTATCTTCGGACAGATAGGCCTATTTCGTCTGTGACTTACAGACTTCTTCAGTGTCAAGTGCTCGACACTGAAGAAGTCTGTAAGTCACAGACGAAATAGGCCTATCTGTCCGAAGATAAGCACAGTAGTAGAATTAAAAGGAATTTGCTCGTCCTTTCTAGTTTTTCTTTAAAAAAAAAACCAGAGAATTTTCCAAACGAATTGTCAAAAAAAAACCGCCTCAAGTTTCAGTCGAAATTTCGGAGAATTGATTAAAGAAGTTTCAAAAGGAATCGCCTTACAATTTATCATAAGGTATACATTACGAACTCATTTTTTAACGTAATATCTGAGACGGTTTCCAAAAGAATTGTCAAAGAAATTTTCTAAAAATAATGCAGAATGAATTCAGAAGAAAATTGCTTAAGGAAATCCCAAAGGAATTTCCGAAAGAAATTTCCAGAGTAATTGTAGAAGGAATTTCCGAATATTTTTTTAAAGATATTCTCTAAAAAAACAAAAGATCCAAAACAAATTTCCTAAAAAATACTTCAAAGAATTTAATAAAAAATGAAAAAATCTTTCCAAAATTGTCACAGATTTTCTTTTAAGAAAATCTACTAGAATTCCTTCAATGAATCCTTTAGGTATACTTCCAAGGTTTCCATCAGATTTGTTTTCTATTAATACCTTGAAAGCTTTCTTTTGGCACCAGTTTCGTCCGGACTGTTTTTCATGAAACTTCTAAGAAATGTTTCTAACGATTTCATTAAGCATTTGTTCCAAGTGAGGAACTCCAAGAATTCTTTCTTTAAAATTTATCACGATTCATTTAGGAATTATTTCAATGACTTCTTTACAAAATCATCCAAGAGTTCCTTCAAAAGTTGCTACAGCGATTGCTTCGGGAACTCCTCCAAGCGGTTCTGAAAGCATTTCATTCTCAAGAATTAAATTTAGAGTTTCTTAAGGATTTCCATAAACTTTTCTTTTGAAATCCCACATGATCCCTGTAGCAATTTTCCAGCGGAGTTCTTGAGGATTTTTTTCAAGGTTTTTGTTGAGAATTTTTTTAAGTGTTCTTTTTGCAATGCCTCAAATGTTTTTCCTTGAAGTCCTTTTATGGAAGCATTTCTATAGTTATACCTTTAGGGATTTCTTCAGGAATTCCTCCTAAAATTGCTCTAGGAAATCGTCCAAAGATTCCTTAGGCGATTTGCTCAAATCTTCTCTCACAGTTCGTTCAAGAATCCTTTAAGAATTTCCACTAAAGATTTAATCTTTTTCTCTAACGATTTTGTCAACCTACGTTACAAAAAAACCATCAAGAATTTCTCAAAGTTTTTCTTTAGATAACCCTACTTAGGTAATCACTCAAAGGGGCTTTTCCCTCTTTCTAAATTTTTGTTAAAAAATAAAGCTAAACTAAACTAAACCCTACTTAGATAAACCCATTTATCCTTAAATTTCCTGCACAAACTTCCTCAGGGGGTCCTACAGAAATTCCCCCAAATCCTCCTCTTCTTGGCGTAACGTCCTCGCTGGGACAAAGCCTGCTTCTCAGCTTAGTGTTCAATGAGCACTTCCACAGTTTTTAACTGAGAGCTTCCTCTGCCAATGACCATTTTGCATGTGTATATCGTGTGGCAGGCACGAAGATACTCTATGCCCAAGGAAGTCAAGGAAATTTCCTTTACGAAAAGATCCTGGACCGACCGGGAATCGAACCCGTCACCCTCAGCATGGTCATGCTGAATACCCGTGCGTTTACCGCCTCGGCTATATGGGCCCTAATTCCCCCAAATCCTCTGTAGAATTTCTTCCATGGAATTCTATAGGAAATCTTCTGAAGATTGTTTTTATGATTTTCACAGAATAATTTAAAATTCTTGTGGTTACCGTTATTGATCTTTGAGAAATAATCTTAGCAATTCTTAAAAAGTTCTCCCAAAAATGCATTTGCTTTTAAAATTTCTTCAGGAATCCTTTAAGTATATCCTCATAGTACTCATTGTAATACTAGTACTGCTTCATAGTACTGTAGTAATCCTTCAAGAATGTCATCAAAGATAACTCCGAAATCAACCCAATGATTCCTTCCGAATACATCTTCGAATTCATCTAGACGATTCTTCGAGGATCCCTTTAGAAATTCCTATAAAAATCCCTGCAAGCATTTCTACGAGGATTCCTTCTCCCAAGGATTCTTTCAAGTATGGCTCCAAGCATGATCTCAGAAATTCATCAAAAATATTTTCCATGAGGAACCTCTGCAAGATTTATTCTTGGAGAAATCGCTAAAGGAATCCTTGGAGAAATTCCTTAAGGTTTAATGGCACGTATTTCCCAAATGGAGGAGAATGCGCCTCTAGAGCCGACCTGCTGATAAGGTCCATCTGAAGAATTCCGCGAAGAACTTTTTTTTTTGTTTGTATTAACGTGTATTTTAACTTAAATGCTAATTCTACATTTACCTTGAAGAATTTTATGATATAATCCTAGAAGGACTTTACGAAAGAATAGCATAATAGAAAGAGCTCATTTTTCTGGGAACAACGTGATTTTATTACGTTCCAATTCCTTTGTTTTGATGGTTAAATAAACAAAATAGTTTTAATTTCCGAGGATAGAATGTATGGGGACAAAAATTTCCCCATACAAACTTCAAATGCATTTGGAAAATGATGCCCGGACTCCAAAAATTATGAAATGACTAATTTTTGGGCAGAGATTCCGATTATGCAATAATCCGGAAGATACCCCTAAAGAATCCGATTCCGGCAGAAACTCCTCAATGAATGCTTAGAAACAAATACCTTATGAAATAGTTCGAATACAAGAGAGTGAATAATCGACAAACTATTGTTATTGCGGTTGACGTGAGGGGCTGTCCATAAACCACGTGGTCATTTTTCTGGGGATTTCACCCCCCCCCTTGGTCTTTTGTTCATACAAAAAAAAATTGTATGGACCATGGTCTTAAAACCTTAACCACCCCCCCTTTCCTACAATGACCACGTGGTTTATGGACGGCCCCTGACATGTGTACAAATATTGATTTTCGTAAAGGGAGCCCTCAATTTCAGCTGTCACCTTAAGCTAAGTCAACAGCTGTTTGGACTTGTGAATAGGATATCAGGGAGGTTTTAAGGACAGACTTGTTAGAATCCCAAAATGGCCAAAACTTCCATTCATCACAAAGCTTTAGTATAGTAATTAATTGGAATGCTAACCATCTGTTCCATTTGTTCATAACCCATATCCGCCCAGCGTCCTATAAATAGGACAGTCCTTTTGATGTGAATATCTCCAGAATTACGCAAAATTTTAGAATACTTTCTTCAGAGAAGATGTTCTTCACACCCATACCTTGCTCATAGTTGATAATATAGTTTGTGATTGGTTCACTAGATGGCGTAAACGATGCTGCAAAGATTACATATTGTCACGATCTTATGAGCTTCATTTCCAATGCGAAAAAAAAAATTTCCCTGGAATCTTGACAATGGTTAATAATTTTTTTGCAACTTCTCATCGTTATAGGCCATTTTACCTCACGCAAATCTGACAGGAAAAGGCCTACTTTCCCACACCAAATTAACAGTGCTGTAATGGTTCATTACAGCACTGATTTGCGTTGCGTAATGAACCATTACAGCACTGTTTTCAGTTTTGATCAACTTTTTTATGCTTTCTGGACGCAGGTTTGAAAAATTGTGACAACTGCACAGTATAACATGCTATGATCAGACTTCCTTAATCATGACTATGAACATCAGTGTGCAGCCTGATGAAAAAAATTGTTAAATACTATCCTCACGTGGTAATTTATGAAGTTGCAAAAAACGTTGTACGTAACTCGGTGCAGAACTTGATTTTTACAGCACTCGTCGTAATTATCCAACTCGGCTAGCCTCGTTGGATAAATGTACGACTCGTGCTGTAAAAATCATCATTCTGCACCTTGTTGCGTAAACTACTAATAGTTCATTTCTTCGGCAGGGTTTTAGTTAATACATACAAAAGTCGATGTATGTATGATTCCATGTTTATATGCTTGTATGTTTGTCTATTTGTATGTTTACATGTATGTACGTATGTATTTATGTATGCCAGAACATAGGCATAACTCTGGAATGCATCAAAAAATTTCAATCATATTTGGCATACACATTGCATGAGAATCTTCCCAGGTTTATTCCCGGGACTCCTTAAGATATTGCTTCCAAAATTGCTGTACCGATTGCTCCGGAGTTCTCTTCAGGGATTTTTGCAGGAGTTGCTTTGGAAAATCCTGAAATGATTCTTTTAGTTATTCTTTTCTGCATTTTTTCAGGGATTTGTGCTGGAATTCCTTCAAAGATTCATTCCCGAATTCTTGCAGTGATTTCTTAAGGAATTCCTCTCAAAAACAAATATGAAAAATATAGATTTATTCCGAGATTTTTTTTTTCAGGTAATTCTACATCATAGATACATCTTCAATGTTTCTTGCAGGAGTACCTACTCAGCTTCTGGCCGGCATTCCTGTCATGATCTCTCTAAGGATTCCATCAGATATTCTTTACGGGATTTCTTTAGGAATAACTTCAGGGATTTCTGTCAGAATTGCTTTAGAAAAAGGAAAGGATTCTCTCAGAAATTTTAACTACCTTTCTTTCATGGATTTCTGATGGTATCACTTCACAGATTAATTTGGCACTATAAAGTGTACTTTCAAAGTGTTCTGTTGAAACATATTCCTGAATTCTAATGGAATTCTTTCTACGAGCCGGGATCCTCGCTCGGGATTTATACAGCAATTCCTCCCGGGATTTCTTTTGTGATTATTTCAGGGATTCCTACCAAGCTTTCAGCAGTGATTCCCTGAGAATTCTACCTGATTTGCCTTTCAGAATTTCTTCAGTAAATCCTCCCGGGATTCCTTCAGGGATTTCTACCAGGAATGTTCTTCCCCCCAGCGTTTTCAGACTTTTGTACGTAATTCTAAATTAATTGGATGTGTTAATCACCGTTAACTGATATATAACTGTTTTATTGATGTTTCTCGGTGAGCCAATGAAAACTACTGATTTAACGTTGTGACGTTTCGGCTTACTGTTTCTCTTCAGCCATCCTCAGATAATTTCGAAAACCGCAGCAACTTTCACCTCCTTTACTGCTAGGCGATCACGTACCTTCGAGAAGGCGGTACTAGACACTAAAGACGACCTTATAGTTAAGATCAAAATACGTATCTGTCAAAGGATACAAATTAAAAGGAACAGTACTTAACACGATTTTTTTCTTAAAAGTTTACGTAGGGTGAGTACGTACGAGAGTTTGTGGGGTACTGAAAGAAAAACTCAATTACTTTATTAGAAATCATTATCTGTGTAAAATCTTACTTCTACAGTATTTTAACGTTTGGTTATGCTGCACATAATGAGTACTCTTTATTTGATTTGTTTTGAAAATTTGAGAATTGTCGAGGTTGCGACCATTCATTTGCAAAGATTTACATTCATTTGCTATTTTCTCAGTTCAGAAGCATGCTATCTAAAAACAATGTATGGATGAATTTAACCTTGTAGTTTTATCTGAAAGTTTGCCGAATAACATTGGGGTCGCACACGCATACCAAAGTCGTGAGCGAGCTGTGAAGGCAACTTTCCACAGCGTGAATGTAATTTACATTCACCGCGTGGAGAGTTGCCTTCCCAGCTCGCTCACGACTGTGGTATACGTTTGCGACCCCAATGTTATTCGGCAAACTTTCAGATAAAACTACAAGGTTAAATTCATCCATACATTGTTTTTCGATAGCATGCTTCTGAACTGAGATAACAGCAAATGAATGTAAATCTTTGCAAATGAATGGTCGCAACCTTGAATTGTTGAACACTGCAGTCGCATACTTTGAGGCGTTTATCGGGTTATATTTCTGCCCCAATTTATAAGTCCTTTTTCTATTCTTTTTGAGTGGTTATCATCTCTCTCACTTGTTTAGAGCTGTATTGTATCTATACCTATCAGAATATAACGATAGCGTAGAAGTTGTGCTGAAATTGAACTCGAGAAAATTATCAGATATTGAGGACCTACAATGAAGAATTTTTTCGGAACTACACCATAGACTTCATGCTTATTTTATTGGAACTTGACCTTTAATAACAAATCTATTTATAGATTTAAATTGTGAGACACCTTGGGCGTTAAAGGGTTGTCGAATTGTGCATCTGTTAACAGTAATTGGACATTTTACGACGCGCAAGAAAATAATCATGACAGAATTGAATGAAAAAAGAGAGGCATTCAGTTGACAATGAATGTGGCCAGACACGAATGAAAAAAAAAAATAGAATGTCAATCTTCACTTTGGATCTTCGATTCTTTAACACTCTGGTCAGCAGATCTGCAAGTATTTGATTTATACTTAAGGTACACCGGGGCAAGTTGAAACGGGTGGGGCAAGATGAAACAGCGAATTAACATTTTCTATTTTTGATAAACAGTTTGATCGCCATAACGCATAGTTTTTTTTTATTGTGGTAATGAGTTTTGTAACTACGATGTGTATTTGAAGGGTGGTGGAGCCAATCCTAGAGTGGAACCTTCACTGAAAACAAGTATTTATTACCTACCTTCAAACAATTCAACATTTCATGCAACATAAATTATGATTTTATCAGTAGCACTCACGACTCAACATAATCTAAACCTATAACAGGTCGTCTGAACACTTAAGCGAGTACTCTCAAATATTCAGTATACATTAATGTTGCTACATTGTTGCTTTTCATTCAATAAACATATTCTCAAACTCGTTGTCTTTCGATTGAGCCGTCAAATACCACTTCATTGGTCTCCATTCAAAAACTTCTTAAGTTCCATTCGATAAAATGTTGCGAACCGATTGACCGTCCTGTTTCGCCGTTTCCACCTTCCACAATCTTACTGGTATCGTAAACCTTAGGTAGGTACCCATCGAATGCCCACAGAAATCGATTATCAGGACCCACCTCTTCGATTATCGCCGTCATCGTCGCGTCGGAACGAACGGATGCCACATCAAATGTCCATTCGAATAAGAACAAGCACAAGCACATGGAAGGAGTGTCCGTCCGTCCTGGCGCAAGAAACACTTTGGTTTTATGCGAAACGGCTAAAAGGCGAAACAATTTCAAATAAATTTCCCCCCGCCTACTGCGGCGATCCCTCACTTATGGACGCAGAACGAACGCGAACGCGAGAATCGATGACATGTTAATGTCAATTCTCTGCACGTTCTGGCCAATCGGTTGGTAATAAGTAAGTATGCAGTTCTGGGATATGCCTTAGCCCACGGCCCGTGGTCATGGATGGTGATGAAGGGCCGGGCCGGACCGGAAAGCACCAGATGTCTCACTGCCCCAACCCAGCATCCGCGTATTTTATGAAATGTTTTAATTCATGATCTGGTTTGCGCTGCGGACAGGAGAACAGCCAGCAATTGGCATGACAATGGCTTGTTTCCTTATTTCTTGTACGGGTTGCTGCGCCGTCAGAGTATTTGATCGGTGCAGAAACGGGGCATGCTGGCTGTAATACCGTTAGTCATAATAAACATGTTAAATAGATGTCGCTTCGTGTAGCAATTCACGCTGTTCTGGGGTCCCCCCGATCCGGGCCAGCCAACGACAAGTGGGATTTTGGGCAATATTCTGCCTAAGTGAAAAATAACGGTGTGCTGCGCATGACATTGAGCGTCGCACCAGGGGGTTTGTTGGAGAGGTCCTATAATTAATGGTTATTGAGTTCCCACCATGTTGTACCGTATCCAGCACAGGCGTAAACAAGGGATGAGGGCTACCAACTAACTTACTTACTTACTTACTTACTTACTTACTTACTTACTTACTTACTTACTTACTTACCCAAGAAACAGAAGTAGCTGAACAACAGTTTCTTAAGATAACGTTTGCTTAAGAGTGATTTGTTACACTCTACACGGGAAAAAAATCGTTGCCGGATCCATGACTAAAATGTTATGAAATTATAAAACTTGTCGCTTCATGATATTGTAACTACAAGTCATGATATCGTGACGTTAACAACGATTATCATGAATAATAATAACTGATTCCATCAACAAAAGCCATGGCCGTCAAAAGCGTTATGAAAAAATTAAGCTCGTTTTCATAAATTGAATACCATAAAGCTGAGTCATGGTAGCACAAAACTATGACGCTGAGTCATCTCAACCAGACGCTGAGTCGTATAAACATAACGCAGAGTCATAAAATCATGAATCACAACAAACGAATTTGGGCACTGTAAGCGTTACGCAAACCCTCGCGCAGAATCACCTACGCCATTTTTGTCACTTCTGTCAAGGCGCCTTTTGTGAGCGGCAGTGTTTTCCGGTGAGATTTTTTTTTTGGTTTTCGAAAAAGTGTAGTGAATTGTTCTTACTTAAATAGTAGTATACTATATAATTATTGAACTACATTCCAGAAGTTGAAAGTGGAAAAACTCCATATTCCGGCACAAAACTCCGGCCAGCTTCATCAGCAGCAGAACAATCAAGCTCACGCACAATTCCGGCACAAAATTTTGGCTAAATGCATGACGTAATCTATGGACGCCCCCTATGTCTATGGACCATTTTACGAGACGGTTCAGAACAACTGATCGCTCATTTTATGAATGAAAATTTGACAGTATGGAGCCAGGTCATTTTGATAGATCTCACACGAGCAAAAAAGGGCGGCAAACTGCAAGAAAATTGTTCGTCTCTTTCTTGCATATGTGTGATCTGTCAAAATGACCTGGCTAATGTCAAAATTTCGAGGTTAGGTTTCGTGGGTGTAATGAAGAATAGACTTGCGTGGTGTAATGAAGAATAGACTTTGTTTTTTTTGCAGCCAAACAAGACAAAAGAAATCTCAAAAAGTGCAGCCAAATGACAAATACCAAAATCATAAAAATTACTTCAATATTCAGGAACCTTGTTCATGATTTCAGAGTGCGTGCTTCACGATAACATGACCTTAAATGCCACTTTGCACCAATTAATCCGATAGTATAAATTACAAATACTAGAATCATGCATACTGCTTATGTTTTTATAATATTAGGTAATAAATTAAGAACATGCTTTATGATAACATGACCAGTACTACCATTTTTCGCAAGTCGATCCAGTACCATAAATGACAAATACTTGCACCATGAGTAATGCTTAAGCTTTCATAAATTTAGTTCATAGTTTGAGTACGTACTTTATGATAATATGAACCGACTTACCAAATTTCGCTAATAAAACTGGAACCATAAATGACAACTACTAGTTCTATGAATACCGCTTCTGGTTTTATGAATCTAGTTAATAGTTTTGGTATTCATGGGCATGATATCATGACTTAACTTACAAATTTTTGTCAATAAATATGAAAAACGTAACGCCAAGGTGACGTTACGGCAACATGAGTCATGAAAGTATGACCTTTTTTGTGGTGTATATTTATAACATGAAACATCATGACTCATTTAGCAGGTTTCAAGCAGCGGATTTTTTCCCGTGTAATGCAGCAAAAATGTTCGTTGGGTACTTACTCACTTACTTATTTACTTACTTACTTACTTACTTACTTACTTACTTACTTACTTACTTACTTACTTGCTTACCAACTAACTAACTAAATAACTAACTAACTAACTAACTAACTAACTAACTAACTAACTAACTGTACTTACTTACCTACTTACTTGACACGCTACTGAAATCCAGAACAAGAAAATTAAAGACACCAAACCGGTACGGAAATTCTCGACACTTTTAAACATTCGAAACAAAAAAACTTCGGACACCTAACGGTAGCATCCACTTGCGGCGCAACAATGTTTAAATAATTGCAGTCTCCAGCGGATAAGAACGCGCATAAATTTGGCACGTTTCCTTTTGACACACTTACTTATTATAAGTATGCAGCACTGTAAATTTAAAAGGCATAACCTGGACTGGAATTCTCAATTTAAGAAACCAGCTAGATTCTTCTCGTGGCCAACTTGATCCCCGAAGTAAGTGCAAACGGTATGATATAAGTAATTGAGTCGCCTGACCGGTACGCGTTAGCCTACTTGGACCGGGGAATCTGGAGGACCCCAAATCGAAAAAAAAAAAGTTCGCACGGTCAACAGCGTGTCTCCAACGACCATCAGAAAGGAAGGCAGTGACAGTGACGGTGGTGTCTGAACGAAATAAAAAAAAAAGGATGACAACAACAGTTCCACAACGACAACGACCAGCCAGGTGCAGCCATTTTTTCGAAAACCAGTACGGCTTCCCACGAGATTTTTTTTTCCAGCATCCCAAAAAATAAGACTGCACAGCCCTGAAGATATGAAACCGAGTCGCAGGCAGCAGCTTGACAAGCAGCGAGTCATGGGAAAACGGAACATAAATTGGATGGGGGGACAACTTTCATTGCGTAAAATCACTGCTCTCTGGAACAAGGGCGGCTGCGTGCGGGTTTTGCGGCTTGTTTTACCTTGGATGTTGTTTCTTTTTAAATTATATGTAATTTTGAAGATTGAATATTATCAACTGTGGAACACTTGGGTAACCGGTTAACGGTGCATGGGAGAGAAATTGAAAAGCTTTCGAACTACCAAATGATGGAAGGTGGTCTGTAATATAAACTGAAGCTTCCTTGAACTTTTGGAAGGAATCTTGGCGGAATTCTTAGAAGAATCCTTACAAAAATTGATCTCGTCCTTCATACTTACATATGTTCATAAGCGTGGGTCATCGGAACCGATTTCTCAGATCAAAGCTTTTTTGTTTCCATTTCGGGTCCTGAGTATCTGTGCAGAATTTGAGCACGATCGGTTGCGTCTACACTTTGCGCATTGCAATTGAAATATGTATGGGATTTTGTATGGGAAAACATACTTTTTTAGCAAATAATAGCCCAAGATGGTCTGAAAAACTTCGTCGAAGACCGCAAAGCGATCCGATACTTGTAAATAAAGTTATATTCAACAAGCCACAGGCATGTGTTTAAGTTTTAACACGTAAAGGATTAACAATAGCAACAAAATCATGCTGTTTCGGCTAGCAATGCCAACGCTAGGGGTAGGCAGGGTAATATGGACACCGTAAGGTTTTTGACAACTTTACCTGGCAAGATGTCAAAAATGTTTAGTTTTTTGATACATGTATCCTTTTAAAGTCTGTTTAGCATCTATTGCATAAGAATGCTCACGAAGAAAAATGATTTATCCACTTCAAAAAATGTTATGAAAAATGTAAGTTTTTCATGACCGTCTTCAAGCATACGGGGTAGAATGGACACCCCCATGGGGCAATATGGACACCATGAGATTTTTACGAATTTCGTACATTATTTACACTCAGGCATGGGAACACTCACTTGCAAAGAGTTACACTCACTTGCTGTTTTCTCAGCTCAGAAGCTTGCAATCAAGAAATGATATATGGACGAATTTTGCCTTGTGGTTTTGTCTAAAAGTTTGCCGAATAGTGTAAGGGTCGCACACGCATACTAAAGTCGGGACAGAGCTGTAAAAGCGACTCTCCACGAGGTGAGTGTAATTTACATTCACCTCGTGGAGAGTTGCCTTCGCAGCTCCCTCGCGACTTTGGTATGCGTTTGCAACCCCTACTCTATTCGGAAAACTTTTTGACAAAATCACAAGGCAAAAGTTGTCCATACATCGTTTCTTGATTTCAAGCTTCTGAACTGAGAAAACAGCAAGTGAATGTAACTCTTTGCAAGTGAGTGTTCCCATCCTTCTTTACACTTATAAAGTCATTTCATTACAAAACAACTATTATGGATGAATAATACGCCGAAGTAGTTCTTTTTTATTCAGTTAATTTAAATTCAGGCTGTTTTGGATAGAGCTTCGTTTTTGTCGGCATGTACAGCTGAACAACTATTTTCCACTGTTGTCGTTTTTTGACCAATATGTTTCGCCCTATGTCTACTATAGTGAACATTTAACCGAAAATATACTGAAATCGAAGAATTTGGTTGGTTTGTGATTTAGGTCATATTTTTCCCTTGCCGCTTCTTTCAAAAAGGTGAGTGTCCATTTTGCCCCGGCAGCAGAAGATATTTCCAAACTTGATTTTTGATATAATAAAGAAGAAAATATAAACATGTTAAGCATGTGGATACAGCAAAACTACTTGCATGTGTTCTAGAAATATCAGGTTTTAATCGACCTGCAATAAATTAATCACTAAATCTTATTTAAGATGGTGTGAAAATTATAATTTCCATGCACAAAAAACGGAGAACGCAACTTTTTCGTGTAAAATCAAGTATAATTTTAATTTCGAATGTTTCTTTCCTGAAACTACGTTTTAGACAAATGGACTATATTCTCCATTCATTAAAAGTTCAAAAAAGTTCGCATATTTCAAAATATAGAGGGTGTCCATTCTGCCCCGGGTGTCCATAATGCCCCGCCTACCCCTATAACTTTTTTAATAGTCAGTTCGTGGCCTTCGACAAAGTTTTTCAGGACACCCTAGGCTATGTTTTTACATTATCGGTTACATGGTTTTAGAAAAATTCGAGGTTCTCATGAGAGAAATGCAACAAAGTATGTTTTCCCATGTAAAATCCCATACAAACTTCAAACGCGATGCGCAAAACGTAGACATTACCGATCGTGCCAGTTATTTGGGACTTGAAATGGAACCTAAAAAACTTTGATCTGATGGGATGCCATCAAGTTTTCCATTTTTCCATATAACGGATGACCCACTCTAATGTTCATATGAGATGGATGAATTTGCGGTGCAGTAAAGGGAATGATGAAGCACGATCGATGAGATTTGAATTATTTCATACAAATGAAATGCAGTGTCATTAATTGGCTCGGCAGCTTAGTTGAAAAAGCAAGCATTCTAGCGTGTAAGGGTCATGAGTTTAAATCTCACCTGAGCTTTCCATAATTTCACTAATAATGTATCCATCTGTACATATGTACGTTGGGCTGATTGAAAAGTAATTAATTTCTAGTCGCACTCTTGAGAGGAATCCTCGCAGAAACGTTTGCAGGAAAAAAATGTGGAGGAATCAACACATGAACTTCTGGAAGAGAAACTGTTACAGAAATCCCAGGAGAAAAACCTGAAGGGCGAAGACCTTTCCGAATAATTCTTCAGAAATATTTCTCAAGGAATCCTTGAATTCTCTGGCACTTTAGATGAAGCCTTGAATTTCACCCATCTTGAAATAATCCGTAATCTGGAAGAATCCGTAATAAAAAATCTGAACATAATTTTCTGGCAAATCATCTAGAATTTCTACTGCAATTGTCAAAGCAACTTCTAGATGAGTCCATGGAAAAATTGCATGATAAGTTCTTGGAGAAATCCTCAGAGAAATTCGTAAAACACATTGTTAGAAGAATATCGGACATCTTCGAAAAATCTTAGACATTTCTGAGGATTTCTTATTGATTATTCCAAAAGAAATCCTAGAAAATAAATTTTGATAGAAATTTTCGAAAAAAGTTTTTAGAAGAATTCTCAAAGGAAAGGGAAAAACCTAAAGGGAGTAACCTAAGTGTTATCGAAGAGATTCTTTGGAGAAAACCTCGAAGGAATTCCAGGAGATATATAAGCAGAAATTTGTGGCAAAATTTGGACGGAATCTGCGGAAATTTCACGATGAAACTGTTGAAAAAATTGTTAGAGGAAATTCTGAAGATGTACTACCAACAATCAATACGAAACTGGCGATTTTTTTGTGACGCCAGTCGTTCCCCCAGTAAGTTCGCCCAATGGTCCACTGCACGAATTTATGCTGGCCTGCTTACTCTCAAGGGATATTTGACGTTTGAGCGGTGCCGACACCGCTCAAACGTCAAATTTCGTGTGAGAGTAAGCAGGCCAGAATATATTCGTGCAGTGGACCATACTGGTGTTTCTGACGCCACGCTTTCAATGTCAGTTTGCTCCGCCCATCTTCATCGAAGCAAGACTAAGTCCACAAATATAGTGACCATGGCAACAAGAAAAAACGATTATTTATTAACACATTCCAGGAAAGAAAAAAACCAACGTTCATCTTCTTTTGTTTTTTTTTATAAGAAACTTGCTGCCGCGGGTTTTGTTATTTTTTTCCTGTAGGCATCCACATTCCTAAAGGTCAATCCCGATCTACCGGGGGATTCCGGGGTGTAGGAAGTTCTCGTGAAACACATTATCCGAGAGGAAATTCCCGTTGCCTCAAGATGATTAGACCACTGTCGATCCTATAATTTACAAGGCGGCTTCTTAGCCACGGCGGCTCCCAATTACTCCCAGATCTTTCCGCCGAGGCAGCTCGCCCAACGGGAACCAGCTGGCATGTGTGGCTGTTCCAGGGGGAATGACATTTCGTTTTCTAACCGACAAATCCGCTTATATCCGTCCATTACGGTCGCTAGCCCTGGATCCTAGGTTACAATTAGCGAAGTAAATTATCGGAGTCTTGATCGGAGTACATCTAAAATTAAAAAAAAAATATCATAAATCGTCTATGTCTATGAATTCCATAAGGAGAAGATAACTTATCAAAATTATCCGTGTATGTTATAACAAATTCTAATACCATAAACTAGACTGAAAAGAGAAAAAAAGATTGTACAACTATGCAGACTGGAAACGAACCATAAACGTCAAGATCACTGAGCTCTTGTTTAACCCACACGGTTATCAACGCTCGAAGATATGTTGTTGCTTAATATGTATAAAAATCAATCTGTCAGCTGACACTGCGTCATTAGGCAATCTTTCTCGTTGTCATGGTCACTAAATTGGCGAACTCAGTCTTGCTTTGATGAAAACGGGAGGAGCCAACTGACATTGAAAGCGTCGCTTTAAGGAAACCAGTAATGGGCGATTTTACTGGGGGAAACATGGGGGAAAAACTGGCGTCACAAATCGAACTGAATTTGTTCCTGACATTTATGTCTTAGTATTAAGTCTATGGTACTACTGTCTACCCCCGTTGGTTTGAACGACACCTCATGCAAGCCAACGGGGTTCATTTTTTAATTTGATCTTGTATTGCATCTTGCTTTGCTTCATAGATTACCGTGCAAATGTTCAATCGTCTAAAATATTTGTTCACACGTCAAACACAAAGGAAAGTAGCAAGTAAACAAACCGATTATTCCATGCACCACCCAAAAAGTGTAACCGACGCTTAAAATTTCTAGCAGTGAAACGAACCAATGTATGCTGAAACTGGTGGGAACATATTGTGGTGTGACAAAAAATTTCTGCAGGGGGTCGAATACGGTGCAAAAAAAGCAATAGTAACCCTGTGGGCGCCGAAAAACACATTGATGGTAACCTGATTTGCTGTTTTGTTTTGATTCTGCGTTCCGTTTTACCCAGTTCCATGGGAAGAATGACGTTTGAACCATTTTTAGTTCGAACGATGTGCAAATTAGCGGGAGCCAAATTAAAAAGTGTTCAGATTAGATGAGGCCAAACCAACGAGGGTAGACGGTAGTAGGCACACAAAAAAGGAAACTTTATTATTTATTTTTTAAGATTACAAAAAAACTAATAAAACGACGAATTTTTAAAGAAAGAATATCCGTTAGAAACTTTGTACGAACAAAAAAGAAGTCCTTGGATGGAATGACGAAGCTTTTAGAACAATAACAAATATTAATCTTAAGTGTTTTGATAGTTCTTCAGACGAAATTTTGATATGTTTTTGGTTAATTTCTATTTTTTTATTTTGAATTACTTTTCTCATCAGCAATGAAAAAAGCAAGGAAATGATCAATGAAGTCATAGAAATTTTTTATGTATAAATTCATGCGTGATCAAACTTTAGAAAGTGTCATAAAATCGTATGATCAATAAATCAGAATAAATTTAGAAGTATTTGTTTGACAAACCATATGACCTTTAAAAAAAAGTTTTTGAAAAAGCTACCATATTTTCAAGTTTTTTGATGCTTTATCAAAATTCAACTGCGTAAGTGTTATTTTTGCTGTTTCAGGAGTTTATGGCAAAAAAAAAATATATTAAGATGCTGAAAAATTCATTTCGTCATATCCAAATTCAACTACCTACAGCTCATTTTGGAAGCTAAACCTGAGGATATGGTATATGGAAAACTTGTGCGGCTAGACCAGTTCTGCAAGAAATTCACGGAAAAACCGCTATTTTTCAAATATTTAAGGTCAATGTCACGGACTACCTTCGAAAAATGCCAATGATATTCACGGTGAATATCATTTGGCATTTTTCAAAGATAGTCCGTGACATTTACCTTAAATATTCGAAAAATAGCGGTTTTTCCGTGACTTTCTTGCAGAACTGGTCTAGCCGCACAAGTATACTGTAGGACACCTTCACTCCTTTGGCAATGTTTTGATCTCTATCGGATGTGTACATGAACATGCTACTTTAGAACCCATAACTCACGAACTCCCAACCGGTGGTCCCCCAAGCAGCACCTGCAGCATCATCCAAAATTTGGCTTTCTATGTTATGGTCCAAATGAGTTGCACTAAAAGCACACGCAACTTCCTTCTTGTCAGTTGAGTTGCATTTAAACTCCAAATTTCGTAAAATCGCGGCTTTATTTCATAAAAATCACAAATTACAGATTCAGATTCAGAATTCAGAACCCAGATGGAGAAGTTCAGATCTAGGTTCAAATGTGTTGCGAAAAACTTGCGCGTCTTTCCAATTCGAAAGTTCTCGAACTTGTAATTGTAACATAAAAAGTGCAATACAGTATTGAGCAGCGATTCTCTCACGGAGTTCTTGCTGTAGTATATAAAGTGATTAACTAATACTCATGGTGTCAGTTTGAGTCTGGACAAAATCTTTTTTTCATTTTTTTTAATCATTACCCCACGATTAAGATGCATAACGATTCAGAATTTGCGCTTTTTGGGTTTCAATGAAGAAGCAATAGTGTTCTGTCGTCCATAATACGAACAGCGAAAAAATTGCACAAAGGTTGCTGTTAAGGTCCCGTTAGACGTGACAAATATTTGGCCAAACAAGCCCAACAAATGACCGACACAGCCCGAATCACAGCAACCTTGGATAAATGTCGGACTTCAATAGCAAATATTTGTCATAATGACAAACAGTCTAATGGCCCCTTTACTGGCTAAAAAACAAGTCGAATTGCTTGGGCCGTGCCCCCCTGGGGGGCAGTGGAGCCAGTCCAGGGGGGGGGGGGGGCGCGGTGTTGCCAAAAAATGTTAAAATTCTAATCTATTTCGTGCAAATTATACCAATTTTTAGTTTGTAACCGTTGTTACAAGATTCAAATAAGATTTTTAATGCGCCATGTTAATCGAGGATTTAGGAAAGTTCACAACTTCACCGATTAGAAAACCACTGGGCTGCAATCATGTTCTACAGCTACACACCAAACGCTTTCAGCAATATTTTGCTGAATTTTGCCGAGCTGAAGGGTTCAGCAAATTTTTTTGCTGAACTTTCGGCAAAGTTTGCTGAATTTCAGCAAAACGTTACTGGTGATCAGCAGAGTTTACTGAACAAATCAGCAAAATTTTGCTCAATTTCAGCAAAATGTTTACTGAAACCTTCAGCTCGGCAAAATTCAGCCAAATTTTACTGGAACCCTCAATCGATTTTTTGGTGTGTAAACATGGCGAGATAGAATCAGCGCATGATGACGTCACGGAACTAGGAGATGGCTGAAGGGTTCGAAGGACTTTCGGTAGGCGGCCATCGGTCACTTTGAAACAGGCGAGCGTGTAGATCAGACGTGCTAAAAGTTAAATAATTAGTGGAGTGAAGATAGCCAGGAAAAGGCCAATAGTGAGGTATGCCTAGGTTATCCTGAATTCAGGTAACTAGAACCTCGAATACCAGATAGATCGAGACTGATCATGGATTGTCCTTCGATAGGACCTTTTTTGTTCCGTTTTTATAACTAGCCTTCTGATTTGCGCGTCGAAGGATCGCCAGTGCCGTAGGGTTGCCGTAAGGTGCCCAAATCTAATCGTTAAGGACCAACACTGTTCCTCTGGCTTCGAGTCATAAACGCTAAGAAGGAACTAGCACTCGGGCAAAAGCCCTAATTACCAAGGAGAGATTCCCTTCTCGGTTCGACAGAGGGCGGCCTTGCCGTCGTCGACCGACTACGTTCGAAGGAAGCGCCTGTAGTCTAGAACCAACTCCACAAACCGCCATTCCTGTCCATCTCCAAACGCCATTGTAAGTTCGGGATTCCAAAGGTCATCGGTAGCTGCTCCACCATCTTGCCATCTTGCCAAAGAAGGTACGTGCAGTGAACCAGTGACCACAACAGAACACCAGAATACACCGCAGATTCGAACCGCATTAGTGTTAGTTATTTAAATCCTTGAGCACCCTTATAGATCCGCGCAGCCCCTCCGGTTGCCCGGTAGCGCGCCGACCCTGTGACTACGTCCGAGTCTCGCGCTGCTGAGTTGTTGTCGGGCAGAACATTAGTTTCAAGTTTTGTTATTTTTTTTAATTTTTTGTTATATAGGTAATCAGAAACATGGCCGGAGTTTTTATTAATTCATGACGATTACATTTCCTAATGTTTCAAGCACTTTTTTCTTCAGGATTGAATGTTTATCAAACATCTCAGAAATCTACATAATTATACACAATTTCAAAGTTGGAGCATGTATGAAAACAGTTTTTGTAAGTGTTTCTAGAGACTAAAAACATTTTGGAACTCGGAAATCTAAAAATCTATTGAGAAGTTTTTAATCGATTTTATTTCATAGTTTTTTGAATATTCCTGATTTATTTTTACTGAAATTGTAAAAGAGATTTTTTTTCTGACTTGATAAGAAAAGGTTGTTTTATATTCATAGGTGGATTTTTTTCAGAACAAATTAATGGTAATAATGGTGGGAATACTTCATTTTTGGTAAAATACACCATCCAATAAAGGAAAAAATCAGGAGTTCTGTTGTAGTTCGTCAAACTGTCTTTGTGGGTACCGTAATCCGGGGTAACATTGATCAGAATTTTCGATCTTTCTTGAATAATTCTCTTGTTAAAGCAAACGTTACATGTTTTATATTTTTAAAACAAGTACTGGCCCTCTGACTACGTGTTAAGCTACTCGAAAAAGTATTGTACAACTTTTAAACAAGTTTTAATAGACTTTATAATCTAATTTTTGAATTTGTTGATTTGGGGTAACATTGATCATGTCAGTGATCAATGTTCATTTGTGTTGAAAATAACCTTACTTACTAAATTCGGGGTCGCTGATTTCGAATATGTTGTCCAAATTCTCACAAGTTATGTACTTTTTGAATTATTTTAAGATTAAAATCCTCCAAACCGCGAATAACGCCTAAAGGTAGGCAATGGCATAAGAAA
The DNA here is from genome assembly GCF_035046485.1 of Aedes albopictus. Lineage (NCBI taxonomy): Eukaryota > Metazoa > Arthropoda > Insecta > Diptera > Culicidae > Aedes > Aedes albopictus. The sequence goes on along the minus strand of NC_085137.1, from coordinate 505,643,954 downwards.
TTGATAGCTTATTTTAAATAAATCGTATATTTTATTGAAAAAGAGCATTTTCATAAAAGTTTCGTTCATTAAATCCTACTCTAGGATATCATATTGAAGTAATACAGTGATTTCGAACCTCATATTGTATCTAGTATTCATGCCATGCATGAATGTTTGACAATGTATCTCATTGCGTTACGAAACTTAGTTATGGAAAAATCGATTTATTTCAATGTTTATGAAATTCAATTTTCAAGAATTACTTATCATTTAATAGCTAAATAACAGCAGATTACGATATACCATTTGATAGCAGAAACTGATTCATTGTAAAATGCTTATATGAACATTTCATGAGGTCGGTCAAGCCGATCAATGTTACCCCGCTGATCAATGATACCCCGTTTTACGGTATTTCAGAATAAATTGAATCGTCGAAAATCTGTCTCACACTAACTGACTACGCCACTGTACCCAAATAATTCGGTTTCGGTTATGTAATTCATATTTTTCAAATTTTCTTTTGATCCCAGATGTTTTGACAACACGTAAAAGGGGGCCGCCATCTTAAAAAGGTTGGGAACCCCTGTTTTAACCGATTTAAATTCCCGATAATAAGTAGGATTTCTTTAATGGATTGATTATTCAGTGCCTAATAGCCGTCTCTTGAATTACAGATAAAATTCTAACTATATAATGTTGTAGAAGTAAGTATTCTAAAATAATTGATATTTCCATTCATAACTTGGTAGGTTAAATCATTACTATGGCAAGTGAATTATGCAAAGTAATGATTCTGACTTCAATAGGGATTGAATTTGATGCCTATAATTTTCATTAATTCTGTGAATTAGAACTATATTACTACGGTAAGCTACAATGGCATTGAAAATTTTACTAAAGATATATTATATTGCTAGGTTTGTAATCCCAGCAGGCAGATTCCAAAATTGGATTGTTCCTTATGAATTTGGCATGGAAATGCACTATTGAAGTCCCTTGGAACACCCATGGAATCCCCTGGGATTCCCTGGAACATCCCTAAATGCCTCTGAAACCCCCTGAGGCCCCTAGAACAACACTGAAAAGCCTCTAAAACCCCTTGGAAACCCCTGGATGACTCCCAAAACTTCTTGGAATTCCTTTGAAACCTCATAGAACGCCCCCTCTGAGAAACCCTGGAACACCCTTGGAACGTTCACGGAATTCCCTGGAACCCCCTGAAAACACCCTCTGGAACGCCTCTGGGACCTTCCTGGGACCCCCAGAAGCCCTCTGGAACACTCCTGGAACCCCCATGGAGCAGCCATGAAGCTCCCTGAGACTCCCTAGAACGCCCCTGGGACCCCCAGTTGCCTTGTAGAAACGCTCCTGAAACCACTTGAAACCCCATGGAATGCCTCTGAAACCCACTGATTCGCCCCTGAAACCCCTAGAAACACCGTGAAATGCACGATTAGGTAAATTGAGAAAAAAGATCTGGCAGTCACGCTGGGTCGATCATGGATACTAGAGTGGGTCAACGTTGTATGGAAAAAATAAATTTGATCGCATCAACCCGGAACAAAGCTTTTCCAATTTATATTAGCGTTAGTATGGGAACGTACTTTTTGCATTTTACTCATAAGTTGAATTCTTTTGTATAAAACCATGTAACTAATGACGTTAAAATATAGCCCAGAATATGCCGAAAAATTTTGCCAAAGACCGCAAAGTGATCCGCCGCTTGTGAAAAAAGTTATTCGCCTGGTAACTTAGGCCAAAAATGAAATTTTTATTATTGATGTTATTCCTTTACATGTTAAATGTAAAGCACTACTGCGCAATATATACGTTATAAGTTTTCGGCATATCCTAGGCTATACTACAACGTCATTAGTTAGATCGTTTTAGACGAAAAATTTCAATTTATGAGAAAAATGCAAAAAATCACGTTTTCCCAAACTAAATTCCATACAAATTTCAATCGTAATGCGGAATACGGGGAAGCAACCAATCGCTCCCAAATTTTGCACAGTTGTTTTGGACGATAAAAGGAATCGATTTTTTTTTATCTGTATTAACGAGATTTTTAGCCCTAGGCTAGTTCATCTCGGGACCCACGCTTTGCTTCCCTTCCGAAGGAAGAACTCACATTTTGCGAGTTTGTCGGGAGTGGGATTCGATCCCAGGTCTTCGGCGTGATAGTCAAGTGTTCTAACCATCACACCAGGTCCGTTCCACTGGAATCGCAAAAGCTTTGTTCCGAAAAATCGACTTTGTTGACCCTGTCTAATATATACACAATGAAAGTATGATAGATAATAGTTATGGGACGAGTTGCAAAAAGTTGTTTTTTTTCAGAACGAGTCGCGGATAAATACGAAGAGTGCTGAAAAAATCGAGCTTTGCAACGAGTTACATATACAAAATTTTGTGCAATAATTTTTTTCATAATGCAACTCATTTGAAATGCATAATGAACATGAGTTGCATTATGAACATTATGCAATTATTTTTCATTATGCCACTAACTTCAGTTGCATAATGAACCAGCTCGGAAAAAATGACCATTATGATACCGAAATGAGTTATATAAAATAGAAATTATGATACCGAATTGCTTAAAATAATTTATTTAATTAAATTGCAACGAAAAACTAAATTTTGCAATGCAAATGCTCTTGTTACTTTGGTGTGCCTTTAATATTTGTGGTCGGTTTGCCAGAAAAGCTTCTTTAGTGGCAAAAGTTTCTTAAAATTAACTTTATGAATTGAACAATTTCCGTGTTATAAGCGGTACAAGATTTTCAACCCAAGTAACACACTTGTCACCGAAGAGTCACGGCGGCGCAGGTTTTTGTTGCGCAGAAGTCACTGTGACTTACTTCTAGCAAGTAAGTGTTTATTTGTTGGAAGTAAGTCACAGTGACTTCTGCGCAACAAAAACCTGCGCCGCTGTGACTCTTCGGTGACAAGTGTGTTACTTGGGAATCAAATTTTCTAACGGAAAATAATCATAATTTTGTAATTAAATTGGTGCAATATTCTGGCACTAATGTGTATGCATTTACATACATGAATCGTTTACATTGAGCGAAAATGGCCAAGTTCGATTTATAATGAGATTTTCAGTAAGTGTTCAACAATTGACAACTTGTTGAATCTTTGGGGGTTTGGACTCAGTCGCCTAGTCGATTATCCAAAATCAATTATAAATAGGGTAGAAGCTTCAGTTTTGGCCAGTCCGGAGTTTTGGCCATAGTGCGGTATTGAGCCTGTTGCGATCTAAATCGGCGTAAATTTATTTTTTACTATTAGATCCTAATACAATATGATGATTACAGCTGTGAAAACCAACCATTTTGATTAAAAACTGGAAGAGAAAAATATATTTCCTTAAAAAATCAGCTCCCATATATCTATTTTGGCCAGGGTGCTTCTAATTTGGCCACTCCCATAAGAAATATACGTGATTGGCCAAAATAGAAACCAAACTTAAGAATATGGCCAAAACTGCGGCAGAGCTTCTATTTTGGCCAGTGCTACTTTTAATATAAAAATCAAGTATTGGCTTGATTTCTGCATTTTTCCTTCAAAATATAGATTGAAATCTTTCATTTGACGCATTGGTTGTTTTCATAGAATTATTGGTTATTTTTATAAAAATGATTTCCCTTAGACTGGCCAAAACCGGTGCCCGCACCCTATCTGTTAAAATTTCGCACATCTCAACGGCCAACCATCGGACAACAGTAAATTGGTCCATTGTAGTTCTCCTCATTCTTGCGAGTTCCTCCTTGTCTGACGTCGGTGTTTCAATTTTTTTTCCTGCGCTCGCCATGTCTCCCCGTGGCCTTTGCTATTACTTTATGACCGCGCGCAGCGACGACGACGACTATGGCGACAGTTTGGCGGGAGCACACCTGCATCGTTTCCTACATCATGGTGATCGCGTTGCTTTGGTTGGTCTTTATGGTAAACGGAGATCGAAAGAAGACGGCGCGTAGTTTGAGCCTTCCAGTTTTGACCTCTAATTCTGGCTCCTTCTGACTGGGGGACGAATTTGTGAGGTGAAACGGGAAGCTGAGTGTGAATGCGAAAAGGAGGTTTCGAAGCGTAGATTTAAATTTCAGCAAGTCGCGGACCCCTTTCGTTCGAGGTCTTGCGGTGAGCTCCAACAAGGGGCACACATGTAAATAGTCTACTAGGTAGATGCAAGTCATTTTCGTCACGATCACACCCACATGGGGCACGCCACTCGGCGAAATAGTTATTCAAATGATTCGTTTGTTTTCTCCTTTTCGCTTAGACATGGACTTGGGCCGAAACTTGATGCCTTCTAATTACAACCGGATTTATCCTGTTCTTATCACAACGGACAAGTTTATTTCAAAACTTTTTGGATACCCACGCTGTGTAACACAGCCGCCGACTCCCCATACAGCCATCGACTGTGAGGGCTCTCCAGAGACACATTTGCGCGAAAAGACCCAGCATGAGGTGCGAAAATCCTTTTCTTTCGCTGTCCATAAAAGTGGTGCGGTTGTTCTGGGTTTGCGTGAGATAACTCCGGGAGATCAAAAACCGCCACCAAGTTCCTGGCCGGCGGCGGTGAATTGACCGCACCCCGCCTCATAGGATCACACGAACGCTATCACGAATAAACCCACGTTGGGTTGGTACGACGTGACGCGACCTGTGCCTGGTAGGTTTGATTTGTCCGTCGAAGTCGCGTTTCTGATCGCTGGTGTCTGGCTGGCTGGCTGACCGTGGGCTCTCGCGGAGGTATTTGAACAGCTGCCATCATCACACGCGAAAATGGACCACGCATGAACTTGCAGCTTCCTCGCTATGGGACCGCAGCGCGCGCGTCAAACATGTGTTCAAACGATCTGCACACCAACTCCCCGGTCCATGCAGGGCAGGTAGGGTATAATAAATGACTTGTTCGAGAACTAGTCGCGTTCGTTATTTGGTTCAATAAATTAAATGAATCGCGCTCGTTAGATGATTCAGCCCGAATTGGCAGCCTAACGCGTGCTTTCGCATGTGAAAGCTGTGTTGGACACGACACCTTGTTTTTCGAGTTTAAATTTGGCAAGTGAATTTTCACAATGCTGCGTTATTGGAAAGACGCTAGCCAACCAGGTTTGAACATACTTCCCTTGCAAGTTATGCGGTGATCCAAGAAAATAAAAAAAAAATGGACAGTTATTGGAAACCTCCTTTTCCAGTAATTGGCATCCTCGAATATCCAGAATGGGGTCTCCAGTTAGCCTAGTGGTTAGTGCTTTGGATCGCCAATCCAGAGACGGTGGGTTCGATCCCCGTTCCGGTCGGAAACATTTTCTCGACTCCCTGGACATAGTACTTGCCTCACAATATACAAATTCATGCAATGGCAGGCAAAGAAAGCCCTTCAATTAATAACTGTGGAAGTGCTCAAAGAACACAAAGTTGAAGCGAGGCAGGCCTAATCCCAGTGAGGACGTCGAACCACAAAGAAGAAGAAAATGAAGCATATCCAGAATACCAAGAAGTTTGGAGACACAAATCAATAGATCAATAGCGTCAAATGCCGATTTGACACAAATACCTCTCTAGGGGTTTCAACGGTGTACCAGGTGATCTCAGATACGTTTCAAGGGGTCCCTAGGGGGTTCTGGGACTGTCGGGTCACAGGGGTGTTTAAAGGGTCTCCTCAGGGTTCCTTCAGGGGCGATCCTGGGAATTTTTGGGGGTCTCAGCGCGCTTCAAGGGATCTCGTGGGAATCCAGGGAATTTCCACCTGGTCTAAGAGGCGTTTCAGGGGGTACCATGACATTTTAGGGGCGATTCAAGGGGGCCCAGGGAATATCAGGTGATACCGGGAGATCACCAGCTGAATAATAGAGACACATAGGGTCTCAAGGGTGTTTCAAGGGATCCATTAGGGTAGCAGGGACACGGCTAAGAATAGATCTACGGATGACCTGTTCCGGTGTCAAGCGATCCGTGCCGAGGAATGAGCGTTTCAGGGGGCGAAAAAGATGGTCAATCTTTAACGGAGCCTGTGGGTTTTTGTCTGTATTAACGAGATTTTTAACCATAGACTAGTCCATCTCGAGACCCTTGGTTTTACTTCCCTTTCCGAAGGAAGAACTCACATGTTGTGTGTTTTTCGGGAGTGGGATTAGGTTCTCGGCGTGATAGTCACGGGCAATTCCTATCACACCAGGTCCACTCCAGAGCTTGTGGGGTATCTGGGCACCCCCAAAGCAATTTGTCCCTTACCGCGTTAATGCATGGCCCTGGCGCGGTGAGTATCAAGTCATTAGGCCGAAGTACGATAGGCTGAAACCCAAAATATATGGAGGAATGGTATTGTTTTGAACTTTCAGAAGATATTTTAACGACCTGTGACACATCTCGTATCTAGAGAATACTAGTATATCTTAAAAAGTATAATTTTGGGTGATCACACTACTATCTCTCATATCAGAGATTTTTACTTCTTTTAAAAATAAGCTATTCTTTTAAAATATATGCATGTATCATTGTTGCGACGGGAACTCATCCCGCAGCGGATGTCTTTCAGACGCTGTAACAGAAACCAGTTTCAAAGTATTGTTTTGCAACAGATACTCGAAACTACAATTTATTTTCATTAAATAAGACATAAAATAGCATAAAAATTAACTTACACTTTTAGTTTCGTCCACACGTCAACAAAGTACGGATATAATGACAATAATAATCTACATACAACAAGAGTGACTCTACATGCAATATACAATTTGACGTTTCACTACAGCTTGCGCATACAACTTGAACAAGAACTTGTATGCAAGCGATACACCATATTTATGTACAATTACAGTGCCGTTCATTAGTATTGGCATGGGCGAACAATCATAATCGAAGTATTAAACTCATTTGGCCTAATGACCCATTCGGCCTAACGTACTTTGGCCTAATCACCCAGAACCGGCGCGATGGTCCTCTTGTCCGGTGCTACTCGTTTGAACCCCACGAGTAGCACCGGACAAGAGGTCCACCGCGCATTATCAATAATAATTGAAGGCATTGGAAAAAGTTTCAGAAGATTTTCGGCGTGTTTTGGAGGCGGTACAGGTGCTAACGTCCTTGAACTCTTCCGAGCCCTTTACAAAAATTCTTGGGTTCCTGGCCCCATTACAAATGCCAAGACGCTGATAGGATACTTCAGGTCATTCAAACAATCGTGGAGTTTACATCCTCCGATCTGCACTCGTAACAGGAGTAATATTTGCTATACAGAGTAACCTTGCCTAATCAATCATAGTTACTGGACCTGCTTGAAGACTAGTAGACATTTTTATATACATTCAAGGTCATCCAAATTATTCTGGAGCTTAGGCTTTGACATCTACATATCTTATTCCTAAAGAATATGATCGTTCTGATTTCCTAGAAAACTATAGCATGTACCCCTAAGAATCAAAATATCAATTTCAAGCTTTTGTTTCACGTTTTTCAAAAAAACTTGTGGGTATGGTAAAAACCTATTTTTTTTTTCGAAGACAGTTTGACTTCATCTTTAAAATTGTATGAGTTATATGTAGTTTTTTTTTATTTTGAAGGGGATTTTTAGAGTCGATTTATTCTAATTTAAAAAATGACGTTTTCGTAAATATATGTTACCTTGTAAAATGCCGCAAGAACTTTTTTTTTACCAACTCCATGAGATATAAGCATTTCAATACATCGTTGTTTTTAAGTCAAAACTGCCCAAAACATGTGAATAACAAGACTTAGCAACATGCGATATTCAGAACAAATATGCGCCATTACTTGCTCTTCAAATGCTCTGAAGCTCACATCTTCGAAATAAAAAATCAAATGAAAAAGTTACTGTAAAAACCGTTTTTGGAGGGATCCCCCTAAGCCAAAATTTAAAATTGACCTACTACGTTCAACCTAAGAGCTAGATAAAAGGTGTCTTTGGCAAAGTTTCTCGCTATAGCATTGCATACAACTTTGCTGAAGAACTCGATCGCATATGACTCAAAATTAAAAAGTTCTATTCCAGATTTGAGCCGAAAGAGAAAAAACTATTCAGGTCAATCTACATTTTTTCTTAAATACTATGTACAAAGCTATTTAAAAAAAATACACGGACAACGTCTTCAGCTTTCAGCTGTACAGACGGAGCATGCACCAGTGGAAACGGGGAAGAAACTATCCTCACGAAAAGTTTCAACGCCCGAAGCGGAAATCGAACCCTCACCCCATAGCATGGTGCGATTATAAGCTTGGTGACCCTAACCGCACGGCTACGAGGCTCCATTTACAACGCTGTCTTTACAACGATAAATACAACAAACATAAGCAAACTGTAAACACTGTGCAATTGTATAGGTGCTTGGTTGATGAATGTGGATCACGTTATCGGGGGGTGTTGTTTGATCCGATAGAGGGTTTTGAATTGGCTAGAGTCTTGAACCGATAGTGAGATCCAGGTATCAGGTATCAGAAGGCCGGCTCCAGAGGCACGTTATCCTCCATTTGGGACATTTGTGCCATCGCCAAAATAACAGCCTATTTCATCATCTACCTGTGGAAAAAGGAAGGAAAAAGGATTTGGATGGGGATAGGGACAGGTAGGGAAATAGGAACAATACCCTGGAAGAGGGTACTAACGCACAAGCGTACCACAATGGGTTCAAACAGCGCCCTGAAAAGGGCACTGTAATAACGCATAAAGCGAAAGAGAGCCTATAGCTCTTTACCACAGCGGGTTAAGAACAACAGAATATCCTGAAGATTCAGGTTTCTGAAGTCAGTTTCACTTAATAAGTGTTTACCGAATACTCGGAAACGCAGTTGCGCGAAAACTGGACAGTTACATATCAAATGATACGAAGTTCCATAATCGGATTCACAGCTATCACAGGCAAATGAATCAGCTTGCTGAATATTCGCCATGTGATAGCTGAGTCGGCAGTGGCCAGTCAATGCTTTGACCAGCATGCTGCAATTCTGCTTAGACAGATTAGTTAGATACTTCGCCACCCGTAGAGATGGCTCAGCACTATACAATTTGGTTTGACGACATGACTCCAAACTATTCCAATATTGTCTGTGTTGAGTGACAGCCCAGGTGTGAATCTGAAGCTTAATCCAACACTTCGATATCGGAATAGCTGGCTCAGGGCCAATGAAGTCATGTGATGCTCCAGAGCGAGCTAACTCATCAGCCAATTCATTTCCAGCGATGGAAGAATGACCAGGTACCCATAGAAGGTGAACAGCGTTTGCTGAATTCAGCTCCTCGATTTGAGTTCGACAAGCGATAACTATCTTCGACCTGGAGTTGGCCGAAGCAAGTGCTTTAATAGCAGCCTGGCTATCTGAACAGAAGTATATTACTTTGCCCATTACGTGCTGCTGAAGTGCTGATTGCACTCCGCACATAAGAGCAAAGATTTCGGCCTGAAAAACGGTACAGTGTCTACCAAGTGAATAAGACTGATACAGCCTTAGCTCACGAGAATAAACACCAGCACCTGCTCGACCTTCGAGAAGGGAGCCATCAGTGTAACATACGATGCCGTCTGAAATACTTCTTTCCAGATAACCAGATGTCCACTCTTCCCGGGATGGGAATTTCGTGGAAAATGTCCTATATGGAAAATTACAAGCAATTGTAAGATCACTTGGAGCAAGGACAATTTTGTCCCAATTCACCAAAAGTGGAAACAACGAGGTGTGTGTTGAACTGCGGTTCACAGGAGTTTCCTCTAGTAGACCGAGTACCCGTAACCGGTAAGTGCAAGAAAGGGCTTCTTGTTTGAGATGAATGTGTAGTGGGGCAACGTCAAAGAGAACTTCTAGCGCTGCCGTAGGAGTTGAAGAGAACGCTCCAGACATCGCCATTAAGCACATCCTTTGGAGATGGCCTAATTTTGATTGGACCGTTCTCACTTCACCCTTTTGCCACCACACAAGACATCCATAAGCCAATATTGGCCGAACCACAGTTGTGTAAATCCATTTGATATACTTGGGTTTTAGACCCCAAGTTGTACCAAAAGTACGCCGGCATTGCCCGAAGGCCATACAAGCTTTCTTGATTCTGAACTCAATGTGAGGTGTCCAGGAAAGTTTGGAATCAAGAATGACTCCAACGTACTTTACCTGTTCAGTCACATCGATTTCAGAATCAAAGAGACGCAAAGGTCGAACGCCATTACGGTTTCGCCTTTCCGTGAAAAGAACAATAGATGTTTTACTCGGATTAACCGAAAGGCCATATTGGCGACACCAACCCTCAACTACCTGAAGGGCGTTTTGCATCAGGTCGAAAAGGGTGCTGATGCACATACCAACTAACAATGTTAGGTAGTCGTCGGCAAAACCATAAGTAGGAAAACCGCTATTATTGAGTTGCCTCAATAGCGTATCTGCTACGAGATTCCACAAAAGCGGTGATAAGACTCCCCCTTGGGGGCATCCACAAACACTCAATTTCCTAATCCCTGCTAGACGCAATGTCGAGAAGAGATATCGGTTTTTGAGCATTTGGTGAATCCAATTGGAAATCATTGGAGATATACCATGACTCCGTGCGGCTTCCAATATGGCATCGAAAGGCACGTTGTCAAAGGCACCCTCGATATCTAAGAAAACACCCAAACAAGATTGCTTTTGAGCGAATGCTTTCTCGATATCGTAAACAACCTTGTGTAAAAGAGTCACAGTGGACTTACCAGATTGGTAGGCATGTTGGTTCACATGAAGAGGCACGTTGGCCAGATGAACATCACGGATATGATGATCCACAATGCGTTCTAAGCATTTCAGAAGAAAAGAGGTCAAACTGATAGGTCTGAAACTCTTTGCTTCTTCATACGACGCACGACCCACTTTCGGAATAAACTTTACAGTAATATCCCTCCAGGATTTGGGAATATACCCTGTAGCAAAACTGCAAACAAGTAGTTTTTTCAAAACATGTTTGAAATAATCAAATCCCTTCTGAAGCAAAATAGGATAAATCCCATCTGCCCCAGGAGATTTGAAAGGAGCAAAGCTATTAAGAGCCCACTCAATCGATTCTATAGTTACAATACTCCGAGCCGAAGCTAGAGAATCATAACTACAAGAAAAGACATCAGGATCATCCGAAGATGTAATATCCACACATCCAGGGAAGTGTGTGCTGAATAAGCATTCCAGAACTTCCTCATCAGAGGAAGTCAGATCGCCATTTGGCAAACGAAGTTCGTTCACCCGGAAATCCTTAGATTTCGCAAGGATTTTGTTTAACCGACTGACTTCACTCAAGCTGGAAACATTTGTACAAAGGTTTTTCCAGCCGGATCGTTCAGCAGACCGGAGAGCTTTCCTGTAGGCCTTGCGAGCCGACCTGAAAGCCTCCGAACCAGCCGAACGTCGTCTGTTCCAACTCTTTCTACATTGTTTCCTGAGTTTCGCCAGATCAGAGTTCCACCAAGGGGTTCCTCTTGTGATCTTCACAGACCGTAGAGGGCATGCTTCTTCAAAAGCTTCCATGATGAAGGTCGTTGTAGTATCAACGGCATCATCTAAATCACTTGGAGTGTCAATGGATGGTGAATATCCATGAAATTTGACTGCAACCAAATCAGTATAAAGATCCCAGTTTGTTGACCGAGGATTCCTGAAACGCAATGTTTGCGAAGTAACATTTAAATGTTCAAAAAAGATATAGCGATGGTCAGATAAAGATTCTTCATCTGACACATGCCAATTGGTCAGCTCGTGACTAATTCTGCTAGAGCAAAGCGTTATATCTAACACTTCCTCTCTAGCAGATACCATGAAGGTTGGGCGGTTGCCTATGTTAAGTAATGCAAGATCTGTACTACTTAAGTGCTCCATCAAACTGGAGCCTCTCAAGTTAATGTCTGAGCTGCCCCAGATGATATGGTGAGCATTTGCATCACTGCCAACAATTAGCGGAAGGCCTTTTGAAGTGCAGTATGCGATGACTTGTTTGAAAGCATCCGTAGGGGATGGTTCATCATGTGGTAAATACACAGAACAATAGACGTATTTCCTGTTGAGATTTCCAACAGATACATCAATTGTGATAGCACATACATCTCTGGTGGTTAGTTCAGAGATGAGTGTAGCAACTATTGCGTTGTTGACAAGCACACAGGCTCGAGGCATGACACGCGAGTTTGCCATTTCATGTTTACTGAAAGTGGCAAACACCGGGTTCACAAGGTTTCCTAGATAGAAATTTCCCTTACGAAAGTAAGGTTCTTGTACCAAGGCCACTTGGGCTGTACCATTTTGCATAAGTCTGCAAAGATTGATCGTTGCTGTTCTTTTATGCTGAAGATTGATCTGAGCTATCCTAACCGTAGCCACTACCCAAACTAGGTAAGATTAAACTCTTCGCAACAGCAGCACAACAAAGAACAGCAACAATAAAACCAAATCGGTATCGATTGGAAAACGCCAAAGGCGAGGATACACAGAATACACTGTGCGAAACCATATAGGTGAAAATTTAAACTAATTAACAACATCTTCATAATCCCGCCCTTATTTAGCCTCAAGTGAGACTAAAGAAGGGCAGCTGATTGTCTCGGAGAAACACAAGGTCCACTGCACCATTGCTCCGGTTAGCGCAGTAAGGGCTACATACTGTGGAGGGCGCCCTGGTACTCCACAGGCTCCGTTAGCGGTTAGGTTTTTATTAGACCCCCCTAGCCATTCATTCCTAGGCACGGTAAGCATAAAGCCGCATCACACCATGAATTAGGGGTCACCTGTTGGTGGATTCTTACCACCGGAACAGGCGGTCCGTAGTGTTATTCTTAGCCAATTGAGACAATCGCTACCGACACTACACAGCTATCTAGGCTGATCGAGAAAAGAAGTTAATATTGATGATCAACTTCATACGGACTCGAACAGCCGACAAAAGGTGTGGATCACGTTATCGGGGGGTGTTGTTTGATCCGATAGAGGATTTTGAATTGGCTAGAGTCTTGAACCGATAGTGAGATCCAACATGTACATGCTAGAGGTTATCCAAACTGTCTTTGAATTTAGTCCTTGATATCTACAGCTTTGCTGTAGCTATTTGAACTGTTAATGGGAAAACAGGAAAAAGGCGACCATTTGGAATGTGAGAACTTCAGAATGATCTCCATTTTGAATGCTGCCTACAAAGTGCTATCCCAAATCATCTTCCGTCGCCTGTCACCTAAAACGAATGAGTTAATGGAAAGCTATCAAACCGGCTTCATCGACGGCCGGCCGACAACACGCTAAAACCACTCAACACCTAGAATGTGTAAGCCCTACTCATAAGTGCATAATTTCCAGGCCACACAAAAATGTGTAACAGTTACACATTCACAAAAACAGCTCGTACACTCATCTAGATGCGAAATATGTTGATTTATTTTTGTTTTCCAAGGTCACTAGTAAAGCTAGCTAGATTGCCATACAGATTTTTTTGCGAATTTAACGATTTTGCGGACACAGGAGCTGATTTTGTAAATGTGCAAGGGTTACACATTTTTGGTGTAGTCTGGAAATTATGCACTTTAGTGCTGAGCGGCGTTAGCGTGACCAGATCTTCATCGTTCGGCAAATCCTCCAGAAATGCCATGAATACCAGGTCCCAAAGCACTACTTGTTCATCGACTTCAAAGCAGCATACGACAGTATCGACCGCACAGAGCTATGGAGAATCATGGACGAAAACGGCTTTCCTGGGAAGCTGACTAGACTGATTAAAGCAACGATGGACGGTGTGCAAAACTGCGTAAGGGTTTCGGGTGAACTATCCAATTCATTCGAATCATGCCGGGGACAAGGTGGTGGACTCTCATGCCTATTCTTCAACATCGCTCTAAAAGGTGTAATGGGCTCAACAGCTGTGATACGGTTTTCATAAAATCCGGTCGATTTGTGTGCTTTGTATACCTGCCTGAAACGCAGCAAAGGTCGGACTGTTGGTGAATGCGTCCAAAACTAAGTACATGCTGGCTGGCAGGCGGAATCGAACACAACCGGGTCCGTCTTGTTAGTAATGTGACGATAGACGGGAATATCTTCGAGGTGGTAGACGAAACCGTCTACCTCGGATCTGTAATCTGGGGTTCCAAATGGTTGCTTGCTGGCCTCGCCGCAAGTGTAAATTTCCGTACCTATCAAGCCCACCGTGTTTGAACTCACAGCATACCGGTGAGAGTACACTTCTTACCAGTATGAAAAGTGAGTACCGATAAGACCCCAATACCAACACACGACACTGAGATACTTAATTGGCAGCGGTTTGAGCCCGAACAAAAAATATTAAGTTCGGCATACGACTCTCACATGCTCATGAGTGTTGGAAGAGAGGAAGAGTGCCAAACGAAATGTAATCGTAAAACTTCGTCAGAAATCGTCCAACGAATTTAGAGTTAGAGATAACTCGGCAGAATCTGAGAAGATCAGTCTGTCCCCTACTACCGAGGGAGTCGTAGTGCGCGTCGGTACTTAAATAAATTCGTGCAAAGTTTGTGCTATCCTATTTTGAAAAGAGGTGATTTTTCTAATTAAGTGTCTTTATTTCTAGGAGTCTAAGTAAAAGCTAAGAAGGTAAAAATCATAAAAGTGTTAGTAGAAGGAAATGCGTAATTGTTAGTACGGTTAGTTATATATAGGGGAAAATGTTAATGTGACCACGTTGTGATAATGTGACTTTCTTTGTTCCACTCTTTAGCAGCAATTTATACAAAAAACTATCTATCATTAAAATAAGTGAAAAAAACCCAGATTAATCCACCTAGTGGTGATAGTGCCTTTCTCGTCGTATATGTACTCATAATCTTTCCGTTGACGCAATCATTCTTGTCTTAGAGTCAGTGATCAGCCCCAAATCTCTGTGCTTTGGTAACGGAAGAGAAGGAGGAAATTCTCATAACAGCGATCTGCACGGAGAGATTGGAAAATGCTAAAATGCATAAATTCTGTACTAAAACCATATTCGATCTGCCCACCCCTTGAAATGCATATTTTTAGGTTTATTTAGCCAATGCATATATTGAGTTTTTGCATTGGAATGCTTATATCCGTTATATTTGTGAAAATGCATATTATGTTTTGTTTTTGTTTTTCTTTCAAAATGGGGATTTAATAGAAATGTGTTACAAATTTCAATGTGTAAAACAGAGAAAAACCAACTTTATTTCCATTGTTTATGAGTTAAAATACAATTCATTTAATTCTAAAATATGAAAATCATTGATAAACAGCACTTAACCCACTCACACTCAAGACCCACGTAGGTTTGATTGCTGATGCTCCAGATGCTCCCCCACGGTCCTTATGCGCATATTTTTTCCCATCTAAGCCCTCGGGATCAATTCAGGAGCAAGAACTGGATAGCGCTGGATAGATTACTGATGAATTGCTTCCGGTGGCGCCGATATCTGATGTGGAAATACGAGAAAAGTTAATTCTCAACTTGTATGTCTATTGCTACTGTATACTTACTAAAAATGGAACAATCACAGTCGGAAATTCTTCGAATCGTCCGGCGGCAGAATGATTGTTTTACACACTTCCCACACATTGTCACAAAACCATTTTCTTCTGGAAGAATCGCGAATAAATAAAAAACTACCAGTTTGGATAATTCGTTATGTTTCTGAGCAATGGTGGTTGGCAAGTTGCATATTTCAAAAACCCTAGATTAATTGAGGGGCCTCATATCCACAAAGCCAATAAACATCATGTATGCACGGGAATGCAAAATGTAAATTACGGTATGCATTATTTTATTAGCAAGGAGTAAAACTTTGAAATGAAAAAATATTATTAAACAATATGTTAATAAGTATATCCATTTTTCCGTGTGGGACTGTACCACCTACGAATTTCTGAATTCTGAGAATACTTTATTTAGAAAATCATGAATTTTATTAAGGTCATCATCGAATTGGGGCACTTTTTAGATGATTTTTTAAAGGGCCTAAGTAAATTCATAGTTCCGTTTGGGCCTTAGTCGACGTAAAAGGGCCCAAGTTGAACTAGAACTCAAATTTACTTAGGCCCTTTGGCATGTTACATGGATATTCTATGGTTTTGATTTGAATCTGATTCTTTTTTGTATAATCACGTAAAATATAAGAAAACTTATGCAAACTAACTTCTTTTTACTTAAAATTAGCTCAATTGAAAAGGGCCTAAGCCGATTCGTAGTTGGTCAAAGGGCCAATGTACTAACGCCTAAGTGATTTGCTTATTGTCAAAGGGCCAAAGTACTGGGGCCTAAGTCGATGAAAATTTTCAAAAGGGCCAATGCATATTGCTGTTCGAAAACTCAATTTTTATACTAATTTAATGTAGTATTCTAATTTTTACGGTAGACAGCATGTAGGGAGCAGTCAAGCGCGTCATTTGTTGCATAAGTGATACTAATAGAGTGTTTGATTTCTAAATAGGGTTTATGAATATACATGGAAACCTTCTCAATCAGATTTCTCAATGTTTACATTTTGGAATTAGGCCCTTATCACATGTTACGCTAGAGTTCTCTTTTACATCCGGCCACTTTCGGTGAGACAACTGGAACCGATTGCGGAACACTACCAGTAGTTTCTAATGTGGACTTAGCTTGTTTTCTTGCTTACCGTACAACCCAGTCAACCAGTGATCGTATAAGGCAGCATGCATTTATTACGTAACGCTAAAATCGGCATTTTTTGACCCCCCTCCCCCCTCCGTAACGCTTTTTTGTATGAAAACCCTAAAATTTTTGTATGGACCGTAACGCCTGGACGGACTCCCCCCCTCCCCCTAGAGCGTTACGTAATTTGTGGATGGCGCCTAAGATGTTGCATAAGATGTTAAAGTGGAGGCGATATACGTACATTTTACATGCGCCTACATGGAGGCATACACGCATATGGCCTCCACTTTATCATCTTATGCAACATCTTATACGATTACTGGTTGTCTGGGAATAAGGTTATCGAAAAGGCCACGATTTGATGTGTCGCATGTTTGGTTGACTTTTATATTTGTACCACTTCCGGCGGGACACTCGGAACCGGTTCCGGTATGCTACTGGTTCAGATATGATCTGAGACTATTTTCATGTTTACCGTTCAGTAGGTTATTGAAAAAACTGCGATTTGATGTGTCGCATGCATGGGTTTAATACACTTTTATATTTGGCCACTTTTGGCGGGACACCCAGAACCGGTTCCGGAACACTACCGGTTCAGATATGGACTGCGAATATTATCCTGCTTACCGTTCATCAGATAATCGAAAATGCCGTGGTTTTATGGGTCGCATACATGGGTTTGTTGCATTTTCATGTCTGGCCCCTTCCAGGGGTACCGGTCCGGAACACCTAAATAGCCATAACTCCGGAACAGCTGGACCAATCCGAACCATTTTCAATAGGAAACAATGGGACCAGATTCCGCGTCGAATGAACCGTCGGTCATTAAAATCGGTTGAGGTTTACTGCCAAAAAGTGATGTGAATTTATTTGTACACACACATACACACACACATACACACATACACACACAGACATCACCTCAATTCGTCGAGCTGAGTCGATTGGTATATGTGACTCGACCCTCCGGGCCTTCTCTCAAAAAGTCATTTTTGGAGTGAACATATAGCCTTTCCAGTACACTTAGTGTACGAGAAAGGCAAAACGCCGAGGAAAATGTAAACACGGTTTATATGGTGCTTAGATAAAACTAGCAAAGTGACGTCATAGTGATAGGTACTAATACTGGGGTTAGGTCCAGTCTACAGGCCTTTTTCTCTTTTCTCGTCCACGCTCCGAGGAGCACCAGGGTGGACATCTCCTTCGCAGGTCACGCGACTTTCTCGCCAGCGCACTGGATCGCCGTACCCATTGGCTCCCGATACGTTAGAAGGAAGGACATACTTTGGAAAGTGCGCACGCTCCGGCCATTTTGGACTGCATCACGCCGCGCCCTGGTCGTTAATTCACGCGGCCGGCCATTGTCCTCCGACCATTGTTGGAGCCTCGTACCTGCAGATCAGCCATTGTGTCCCCATACGTCCAGGATTTCCCAAACGGACGTCTCGCGGGTCGGGATTGCGAAGAAGGATTCCCGATCCCACACGGTGTGACATTCCCTTGTCCCGTGCAACCCGGCGGTCGTACTGCCTGCCGGCCCTCATCGCTTCGGTAACGGTGTCACAAACCTGTCCCGTGCCCCGGCGGATCATACTACCGGACTCCCAGCCACGTTTTGGATCGGCCAGCTGGATACCGAGCTGGTTCCCCCGGCGGTCCCCACCGCTCCCGGCCAGAAAATCACCGAACTGGCAACCCTGCTGGCTGCTATCGCTGGTCCCCCAGATGACTCCAGCCCCCCGTCGCTCGTCGCTCATTGGCCAACAGCATGTAAACCTCAAGTATCTCCCCATTGTGACGTCACGATTAGGAATAAATTAGCATGTATTTAAAATGAAGCGATTATGTAAAGCGACCATTATTTAGAACGCAAGCCATTTATTAGGATTTTCACCACTAATCTCTTGTTTTGTGCGTAACCGGACTCGCAAAGGAGTCTTCAAGCCTCGCCCACTGTGGTTTGGCGTAGAATTTTCTTCTCGGGTAGCCTTTGAGCACCATTTCGTGGACACTGTTTGTCGGCTTTTCCACCTTGTCAACACCGCTGGGCACGTGTCGCGCAACACACGTGGATGTGTAATGTGTATGCTCCTGCTGAAGGTGAGTTCTCGGGAAGTGTATTAGTATTGCGATCTTAGGGTAATCGACCCTGCAGTTGTCTCCCTATCCTAGCTTGCGAAGGTTAGCGGCTAACAGAACTTTACTGACGGCTGACAACAATGTTAGCCGTGAAATACGAAGTCGTGCCTACTGTGGGCTCCAGAAGAAGTGGCGCTCTAAAATGATTCACAATAGATCAAAAAACTGGTCGCAGTGGAAAATGTACCCAACAGGAAAAAAAAAAATGATTCACCCATGCACCAAGTGCACCATGTACAAGACGTTGATACGACCGGTGGTCCTCTACGAACACGAGACATGGACCATACTCGAGGAGGACCTGCAAGCACTCGGAGCGACGCGTGCTAAGGACGATCTTCGGCGGTGTGAAGGAGAACGGTGTGTGGCGGAGAAGAATGAACCACGAGCTCGCTGCACTTTATGTCGAACCCAGCATCCAGAAGGTGGCCAAAGCCGGAAGGATACGATGGGCAAGGCATGCTGCAAGAATGCCGGACAACAACCCTGAAAAGTTGGTGTTTGCGACTGATCCAGTTGGCACAAGGCGTGAAGCGCAGAGAGCACCATGGGCGGACCACGATGAGCGTGACTTGGCGAGCATTGGGCGCGATCGAGGATGGAGAGCGGCAGCCACAAACCGAGTATTGTGGCGTACTATTGTTGATTATGTTAAAACTGTATTTATGGTTAATTCAACTTATCTTTAAGGACAGACTTGTTAGAATCCCAAAATGGCCGCCACAATGGCCGACTTTGACACCTACTCACGATTTCGAGCGCACAAATATCCTCGTAAACAAAATCAGCGCAGCTGATCTTCTTATTTTAAGCTTATTGCAAGTGAGCAAGAACAGAATAATAAAATACACTGTTGTTTGAGGCTTGCTTCTTGAGATTTGTGCGTCTAAAGTTCTGATGCACTGTTGAAGCGGGATTTCAATACGTTTGTCCTTAAGCCGAATGGACATAAGGCCGAATCAATGACATACTGATCGAACAAAAGAGTTTGAATGAACAGAAAATCAAACGAAAACTCTGATCGATGGTTTGCTGTACAACTGAAAAAAAAAACAACCTTCGATTCCGTTCGTTTCCTTTACTACCAACCGAAACCGCATCTCACTCTGTGTCATGATCATGAATGATATCAATATTTGGAAGGCGGAAAGTGGTGGTACGGTAATCAATATCCTGCTTCACCCGTTCGTCCATCTACAATCTGTGCCATTTTTTCATCGACCGACTACTACCTTCGGTGAATGTGGTGAGATTGTTGATCAGGCGACGCCCTTCGATGACGTACCATTTGGAGAGACGTAATCGCTGATATTTTTTTTCTATCAAGTTAAACGTTATTTATGAACGCTTCCCACAAATGGTAAAAAAACATCTGACGAACACCTGAGCGTAACTCGATACTTTTCCATTCAAGAGATTACGTTTTTGCTGCTGCAGTTGTTGCCGAATTGTGTTATGATGTTAAGATTGAAAAACCCATTCATCTGTAAGGTAATTGGAATTTGGATACAACACATCGATCATCCCCGTCCGTTCTGTTGCTCTGCTGGTCGGTTTGGATTGACCATTTGTCTCGAAATCAGCAACTCATCCGAAAACGGTACAAAACTGGCGTCCTTTTAAAGTAAGCTTCATGGTCCATTGTAGGAAAGGGACCCAACAGCGGGATTCCAAAAAGGAACAAGTGTAGTGTTCCCTGCCTAAACTATCTCGGTACCTGTGTGATGCGTGGTGGGTACCGTGAAATGGAGTGGTTTTCATATTTTCCTGTTATTTTTCTAATTTGTTTCAAAGAAGCGTATAGATGCAACATGGACAGTGATGTTATTTTACCGTTACATTGGAACCCCATTCTATGCTAAAGGCAGGGAATGCATAAATTAAAAAGAGTAGCCAAAAGTAGGGCTTCAGAACCGTTTCAGGGGGTTGCAGGAACCTTTAAGGGTGTTCCGACAGACCCCTTGGAATCCTTCTGAAATGTCCCAGGGTGCTCGTAGTACCCTTCTGAGATCCTGAAATGCCTCTGAGCCCTGATACCCTTTTAAGCACCCAAAAGAACCCCCTGTGAATCCCGAGACCCTCAAAAACGCACCTGAAGCTCCCTAGACGCACCCTGGAGTCTCCAGAGATCCCTTGAGGCCACTTGAAGCTTCCTGAGCCCCCCCCTAAAACGCATTTGAGTGTCACAATAGATTAAAAAACTGGTCGCAGTGACTTATATACCTAACCAGGAATAAACGCCTTTGAGGCTTTCTGGTACCTCCTGAGACCCCCTGAAATAGCCCATAGACCCCTTGGGGCCCTGGAAACCCCTGGAATACCGAAACCTCGCTGAGATTCACTGGCACTCCCCTGGACCGTACTGAGACTCCTTGAAGTACCCCTGAGGCCCCATGGAACCTTCCTGAGTTCCTCTGAATCGCTTCTGAGACCTGCTGACACCCCCTGAGACTCCTTTAAACGCCCTGGGCCCACTGAAACGCTACTTACCCCCAAAAACTCCTCTGAGGGTGTCGAACGCCTCTGACACCAAATGAAGCACCGAAGACCCAACGAAATTCCATGTGATGTACTGAAACGCACCTAAGACGCCCTGAATCACCCTGAATTGCCCCTGTGATCCTCTGGTTCTCTTCTGGAACCTCTTGAGACCTCTTGAAGTGCCCATGAAGCTCCTTGGAATCCCCCTGAGACCCCCTAAAATGCTCTAGAAACCTCGTGGTACGGCCCTGAGACACCCCTATTTCAGGGGTGGTCGCAGAACTTCGACCTTTTTGTTAATTTTTCTGATATTCCTCGAACCACCTGAGTTCTAGACGGATCAATTTCACCACGTTCCACGGTATGCGCATAGAAGATCCTTTAACGTTTTGAAAAATATAATAAAACACTGTGTTATCTCCCGTCTGGGATCTGTGCATGCATATTATGGGAAAGTGGTAGCTGTGTGGCTGCAGCGTTCCATTTAAATTACCATCAAGCAGGTATCTACTACTACCCAAGTTAAAGTTTTTTTTTTTAGAAGAAATCCGTTACCGGTCGACCCAAGCCCCGATCGTCGGTAGCCGGACTCTGCAGAGATTCTTTCTTCTTTGGAACGTGATATTTTTTTTCTATTTCGATTTTGTTTAATGATCATAAAAGGATCCGAGTTTAATGGGCGAGAAATGGGGATGAAGAACGCGCAAAGGTGCGGGCCGGATGATCATAATATTTAGAGGGTGCGTGGAATGACTCATCGAATTTGTGGGAGGATACATAATAACTTTACTGTGTGTGAAGTAGCATTTCATTGCGTTAATTAGGATGGATTTCCCGTGAAAACGGGAGTCAAATTAGAACTTGTTCTAGGTGGTAATAAAAATCTAGTCGAGAAGGTATACGTTTTTTGTAAAGTGATAATTTCTTTCTTTCTTTCTATTTTTGATAGTATCAACTGATGGTTCCATACATGTTCTTAGTTAGATTTTTGTTTTATTTATATAACAAATAGTTTAGTTTAAGTCTCTTAATCATTCTTTCCAATATTGTTTTTTTTTTGTTATCGGCTATCCAAACTTAGAAGTTAAAAGTTGTAGATTAAAGTTTCGTTGTCTGGTAACGGAGTAATTCGTAGATTGCATACCGAAAGTTTAAATGTTAGAAACTTCAATACTCTTACCTCTATTACTTTTGGAAAGCTACTTGAAAAAACAAACTTTCTGATTTAGGACTCACTGTTAGCAACAGATGCGACAAGATTGTTTTTAATATATTAAAACAACATCGTTGGGGGTGATGCAGTTAAGCTAAGGGATTTTATTTCACTTGTTTGGACTATCCCCAGCAGTGCGTAATAAGTCGGTGAGCAGTAGACGCTTTCATTTATTATACCGAGTTCACATGATGGTTGGTAAAATACTACTTCATATTCCCATCGGTGTGGTTGGTAGTAGTGATTCATATCGTAAACAGAATACATAGAGTGGCAAAACAATGGCAACATCGTTCAATTGATCGTTTTCGGTACACTCAACCCTCCATTTAGGTATGATCCATTTAGGTAAAATCTATTTAGGTCCCTTCATTTAGGTAACGTTACCTGAATGGAATTTGATTGTGTTCAGATCAGTACTTATGATTAGGTATAAGGTTGGTTTACGGGAAAGAAGTAGTGAGTGGTGTTAAGGGGGTATGGTGGGAGGGGGATGCAATGTTGAGATATGCCCCCTAAACACCCCCCCCCCTTCCATGCAGTGTTGAAAAGTGTCAGTATCCAGCGTCATTTCCAGCTGAAATTGAGCTAAGTAACCATCCTTCCATCATTCAAATGATACCAGCTCCAGCATTGATGACGTCAAACCCGACATCAGCCTATCATTCACCTACAGTATGCGGCAGGAAAAAATGCGAAAGTGTTTTTCAACTTCAAACCTCATTTTCGTCCATTTGACGTTAACCAATCTATGCTTCAACGTTCAATGATCTCTAATAGGCTAGTTTTCTGAAACGAAAAATAAAAAAATTTCCATTTTGGTCACTAACCTTTATAGGGCGGCGCCTGAAGCTGAAGACAATCAAAATTTTCAAACCGCAGAAAAGTACACAGGTCGCTAAATTTCGTATCTGCTAAAACAAAATTTTTAATTTGCTCTACAATATCATCAAATATATGTACTTATTTCATCTAATATGTGAAACTACTTGGCTCTGGATCAGTTTGGTCTGGTTGTTCATCGAATTTAGGCAAATTTTATTACTTTTATAGTCATTTTGTTTAATAACCATTGGGCGCGCAGTTTTTTGATACCCGCTTATTAGGCTTACATTATCACATGTTAAACATCAAATATGTTTATTTTTATTTTGCAGTGCTAGAATATAGACATTGACTGATACACTGTCATGGAAAAATAGTCATATATATCCCATATTTAGCGTGTAATAGTGCCTTGAACTTTTCGCATTTTTTCCTGCCGCACCCTGTATTTTTATTTTGGCCACCAAACCAAACATAGACCCTACAGTTGTTCGATTTTGACCCGACATTCAATAATTTTTCAGTCTGGCGGAATTTTGCAGGGTTTTTCGTATTTCGTGCTCAGCAAGTCATTTGAATGACATTTCTGATCTAAGATCCTCTAAAACCCTCGAAAACGCCCTTGAAGCCCCTCCCCTCTTGAAACCCACCCCTTCCTAAAACTCCTTGAAAAGCCAGCTGAAATTCCAGATGACCTCCTTTAAACCTTCTAGTAACTATGCCTTCTTAAACTTTATTGCAACCTTGTACTCCATTTAGGTAAAAAGTCTATTTAAGCAGTTCCGACTCAATACCTAAATGGAGGTTAGTATGGAAGTATGGAATATCTTGATTGTTGAAAATGAATTCCTCAAGACATGCTCCTCTTGTTGATGTAACGTCTGAACAGGGACAAGGCCTGCTTTTCAATATTTAATAAACACTTCCACAGTTATTCATTGAGAGCGTCCTCAGCAAATTACCATTCTGCATGTGTATGTATAATTCGCGGACAGGTACTGCCACATTCTCCGGTTTTCGTATGCGTCTTAGTTTGGTTCTGCGCATTGCAAAGGAGATGGATCATTCACATGCCCAATACTACGTGAGAACTGGGCTTACCTAGAGAAAACCCAAAGAAAATCTCGTAGTAAATACGGAAGAAGTTGAAGGGACTCCCACAGGAATCTTTAAGTGTACTCCAGGAGGAACCCTTGAAGGAATTACCAGGAATCCGTGAAGGATCTCCTGCAAGAATCCTATCAAAATGCTCCTGCAGGAAGTCCTAGCAGAATTAATGGAAAAACTTCTTGATGAATCACTGAAGGAACTTCAGGAGAAACCACATAAGGAACATCTGGAAGAATCACAGAAGGAACTCATGGAGGAATCCCTGGTGGAACTTCTAGACAAATCACAAAACATGCAGGTGGAATCGCTGCATGAACTTTATGAGGAACCCTGAAGGAAATGAGGTTCTTGAGGATCCCCTGAAAAAGTCTCTGAAGGAGTTGCTCTAAAGGAATCCTTGGATGAACTGCAGGAGAAACCTTTGACGGATTTTCTGAAGGAATTTCTGTATGAATTCCTTAGCAAGTTGCCGATGGATTTCAAGAAGAAATTTCCTGAGGAATCTATGAAAAAGTTTCTATAGGAACCCTGAATGAAGAAGCTCCTGGAAATTTTTTTCCAGTAATTCCATGAGAAATTCCTAGAGGAATTCCTCAAGAATTTCTGGAGGAATCCATAAAGAGTTTCTGAAAAGGTACCTGAAGGAATCCCTGGAGAAATTCCTGAAGGAGTCCCCGAAAAAAAAAACAATCCTGAAGAAATTTCTGGAATAGTTTCTGGAGAAGAAATCCTTAGAGTAATTCTTGGAAAAATCCCAGATGGAATTCAAAGAGAAATCCCCGAAAGAGTTCCTGGAGGAATATTAAAAAGAATTTCTTGAGAAATCTCTCAGGCAATGTCAGGAGAAATCCCCGGAGAAATTCCAGTAGGTATCTCCGAAGAATTTCTGTAAGAATCTCTGAAGAAGTCCTTGAACGAGTTCCTGAAGGAATCTTTGAACAAATTCCTGGGGAAATCCCTCAAGGAATTAAAAAAAAATCAAGGAATTCAAGGAGAAATCCTTGAAGAAATTCCTTGAGGAATCCCTGATAAACTTCTAGTATGCACCCCCGTGGATCTCCTGAAGGAATCTCTATTGAATTTTCTAGAGGAATTTCTGTATGAACTCTAGAAGACACTCCTGTCGGAGCTTTTAAAAGGTATCCTTGAATGAACTCGTGAATGAAACACTGAAGAAAACCCGGAAGAACTTGCAGGTTGAACCTCTGGATAAAATCCTTTATTAATTACTGAAAAATCTTGGTGAAATCTCTGAAGAAATTTCTGGAGCAATTCCTGAAGGAGTCAAAGAGAAATTCCTGAAGTAGCTCCTGGAATAATTCCTGAAGAAATTCCTGAAGGATTTTTTAAGGAATTCATGGTGAAATCTCTTCAGCAATTTGAGGATAAATCTTCGTGAAATTTCCCGAAGGAATCCCCGAACGAATGTATTTCCACAAATCCCAAATCTAAAAAATCTTTCCAGCAATTGCAGCTGAAATTTCTCCAGCAATTTCAAGAAGAAATTTATGTAGCACTTGTTGTATGATCCCATAAAGAAACTCTTGAAGAAATCCCTCGGCGAACTACAGGTGAAATACCTCTGAAAATTTCGGAAGAAATTCTTGAGGAGTTACTGGTAAAATTATTCAAACCGTTCCTGAAGGAATCCTGAAAAGAGTTCTAGGAGGAGGCCCTCAAGGAGTTCCTGGAGAGTTTCTGGAGAAATCCCTGAAGGAATTTGAGAATAAATCTCTAAAGGAATTCCCGGAAGAACCCTTGAAGGAGAAATCCCTCGAAAATTCCAGGAACAATCTCTGAAGAAATTTCCAAATGAAGAAAGCCGTAGAGGAATCCCCAGAAGAATCCCTGAAATAATTTCTGAATAATGCACGGAAAGAGTTCTTTCAGGAATCCTTGAAAGAGTTTAGTAAAAAATCTCGCAATTCCAAGGAATTGGAATTCCAAGAAAAATGCCACAAAAAAAATAAGAAAAAAAACCTGCAGGAGTTCCAGGAAGAATGCCTAAAAAGTTCCTGGAGAAATCCTTGAAGGAGTTTCTAGAGAAATCTCTGGAAGTTTCTTGAGGAATCCCTGAAAGAGTTCCTGGAGAAATCCATGAAGAAATTTGAGAAGAAATTCCATAAGGAGTTCATAGAGGAATCCTTGATGGAGTTCCTGGAGAAATATCTCCAGTAGTTCCGGGAAAAATCCCTCAATAATTTCCAGGAAAATCCCTGAAGAAATTCTATGAGGATTAAAATAAATCTTCGGATGTATCCGTGAAAATGTTTAAGAAAAAATCTCTTAAGGCGAAACTGGAAGGAATTCCTAATTTTTTTGGTTTTTGATTTTTTATTAAATAACGAAGCAATATTTTCAAAATCGGTTTTCGTACACATGTAGAGTATAAATCGAAGTATCTTCTGATTTTTTTTGTGGTGGAAAATGTTTTTCGTTTTTGCGGAAACCATTTTTTTTGTGAAATTTTGTTCAAAAATGGTTTCTGCAAAAACGAAAAACATTTTCCACCACAAAAAAAAAATCAGAAGATACCTTGATCCATACTCTACATGTGTACGAAAACCGATTTTGACCGTTATTTATTAAAAATCAAAAACCAAAAAGTGAGGAAATGCTTCCAGTTTCGCATTAAGGATTTCCAGGAAAAATCCCACAACAAATTCTAGGGGAAATTCCTACAGGTATCCCTGAAGAATTCCTGGAGAAGTCCCTAGAGAAATCTTTGAAGGAGTTTCTGAAGAAGCCCCTGAAGGAGTTCCTACACATTTTTTTGACGAAGTTCCTGAAGAAGAGTTCCTAGAGAATTTCCCAAAGGAGTTACTGGATAATGCGAGGTATGCTGCACTTTCAAACGAAATCGCTCAAGTAATTTTCGTTCAGTGCATTATTTTTCCGTGACCGGAACGGTCAAGAAATTTAACACAACATGCCCCATTTGATTTGACGTTTCGTTTCAGCTCCGTACTAGGATCCGGAATAAGGCGACGCTTTATTGTTTCTTGAGCGATTTCTTGCCGGAATTTTCCACGCAACGAGATATGCCAAGAAATTTCTTGCGATCTGCGTACTACCCATAAACATCTAAAGGAATTTGAGAAGGATTGCTGGGGAAATCTCTCTAGCATTTCTAAAAGAAATTTCTCAAAGATTTTGTTACTGAGCAAGGGCCGTGTTACTCCCAGCAAGGATGAAACCCCCGTCTTCAAGCCTCAGGGTCGGCAAGACGCTCGTGACACTCCGCGAAAGAAAACACTTATAGATCGGCTAAAGAAACTCACTATATTGATGGTCTCGTGTACACTTTTATTCACTTCCTGACGTCCTACTTTCTCTCTTCCTCCTAGCTTCTCCCTTCCTAGCTTTCTGGCGTCCGCCCTCAACACCGGACGACGCCTCCCACTTTCTTAAGGACTAGTCCTACTTTACTTTCTTCACTTCTCTTCGTTCTTAAGGGCCCCGCACACTGCACGCCTTCGCTGCCGCTCCTTTCGCCTGTCCTCTGGTTCCTCGTCTCCTTCCTGGACCAGGGGGCGGGCAATTCTTCTCCTTCTTCCTCTCTACCGATGGCTGCAGCCTCTCGTGGACCTTCCTCCTGTCCCGTGCGCCCCTCGAGTGTGGTGACGGACTCGAGGCTTCAGTGATCCGTAGACTCACTGGAAAAAGCCTGGGTTCACTGGCGCGCTTGGTGGTTGTATCGGGTACAGGGGTGATGCGGACGCATTACAAAAAGGCGAGTAGGGTCTACGCTACGGTGTGGTTCCAAAAGATACCGCAAAGTTCGGTTTTAAAATAAAAACCGCGAGATCCTGTGGGCACAATGGGAGACACATAATGACGGATTCAGCACTATACCGACGGACGTTCTGGGTTCGGGGTTTCACAGAAATTTACCTGGATGTACAGTTTTTCCTTCACACTTCCTTGTCTCCTAATCCTTCACAACGTCTTTCTTATACTCCAACTCTTAACTTCTACACTTTCTTAAATTTCTCCGGATGTTTTTCTACTTTAACAAATTGCTCTCTTCTGTATGCAGATCACCAGGCTAATGATCTGTTGTAATGGAGCTCGTTGACCCCGAACCTTTGGCCATTGACCCGTCGTGTATCCTCCTCATGATGGCCACCCAGTTCGCCTCCCATGGCCGCCCATTTCGCCACCCCCATGGCCGCCCATTCGTGCAGTCCTGTGCAGTCTGGTAATGGCTAGCAGAACTACCGTCGCCCTTGTATAGGGCAGTGCAGTGATGGCTGCGTTACACTTAACCTAACTACAAACGTTTTCTTTTTTAAAAACAAAATTCAACGAATACTACACGCGACAAATCTCATCAATACTGGACGTTACACTGACACTCGATACAATTTCCAGGAAAATCCCTGAAGTAATTTCTGACGGAATCTGTTACTAGTACCAGGACAAAGGACCTCGGCAAGCTTGGCAGAGCAACGGCCTGCCGTGTGAGGCCGGATTCTTCAACAGCCTCTTTTCCTGACCAGCGCGATCTGGAGCACCTTTCTGGTCTCAAGGTCGGCTGGAGTGGATCTACTTCGCTAATCAGACCTTGGATATGTGGGGGTGTAATGGAAAAGCTAGTGGGTTACAATTTATACCATAAATTGCCGTATTCAGTACAGTTTTGTGAGGGTGAGTGTATAGTGTGATACCCTTAACCTATTTGTTCCTAACCGGTCGATGTCTACAGGAACACTTGGAGGTCCACAAGATCTGTGGAGACGGTAGAACGATGGAGACGTCGAATCCCGCTTTGACGGCGGATGTAGCGATGGGTAGTTAGGCAAGTGACGTTCGCTAGACTTACAGACTTCATTCTCACGCGGTTGAGCCCTCTTGCTGAACGTAGTCGTCGGAACTGGGCTTTGGTGATTGTGCTGGCTTTGGTTACAGTGCTTCTACGAACGCCGGCCTGTTTCTGTAGGCCTTAGCGTACCTTGTAAACTTGTGGTATGGTAACCAAAAATCAACGGGTCCTAGATACACAAAATACAACTGAGACCTAACCCTTGCACTTCACAAAAAGTATCATACCTGACTCAATATTATTCCGTTCTTTGCTTGAAGTTCTCAGGAATATATTTCTTCTACAAAACTTTTTGCCGTCGTGCGGGGCTACTTTTGAAATACGGGGCTACTTTGGACACTTTTGAATATGGATTTTTTGAATTTGAAATATCGTTTAAATCTGTTTGATGTCTTTGGGACTATTATGACGCAATATTTTCCCCTTCATTTGGTTGAAATTGTTTTTCAAACAAACTCTTTATTGCTTGTCAGGAGGCGAAAAAACATCGAATGAATCATAAAAATATACATAACGTATCAGAACATTTGCTCTGTAAGCATTGTTTCTGCAGTTCATAAATTTCAAAGGGTTGCTCAATTCGTGCAAGAAGTATCAACGTAGCATATACAATTGAATATTTGTATGGATACACAATATAAATGAAAGTTTCACCTAAATAATGGAATGATGGCCCCCGGACAGCCTTTTAGTCTATATTAAAATATCACGCTGCTCATAAAACCAAAGGTAGCACAGAACCACCTAAAAACGCATATATTTATTGACATCATGTATGATATAGTATACAACAGTATTGGTACAAAGTAGTATTCTAAATAAACCCGGAATTTTAACTGCAGTTTTGTTTTAATTATGAATGTCCAAAGTAGCCCCCCTCTGGTTCTATATGATATGTCTCCGATTGATGTATGGACAACTTTTTTGTTTATGGATGGATTTAGTTCAAATTTTGCATGCATGCATCCTACATAAGGTAACCCGGGGCAAGTGGGACCTAAAAAAATGCTAATTTGGTTTTGTCATGCCAAAAATTTCAGAACATAGTTTTTTAAATAATTCCAATGAACCCAAAAGACGTTGTTGGTATATTTGTACTTATTAACGTGCATTAAAACTGTTTCAAAATTTTAAAATTCCGTATATTATGCATATAATGAAAAGTGTGGCAGATCTTCATTTACTGCGTTTCACGGGGCAAGTGGGAACTATTCAGAGTTTTTGTTCAAAGGGCTTAATATAAGTTGCAACAAATAAGGTAACATAAATCATGAATCTCTTATATGAATGACTATCTTTAGAGATTAAAATAAGAAGAGGTTTATGGTATCGTGCATAAATTACGTAACACATAAAAAATTGCTGAGGAAAAAATACTTGAATCAACTCTAGCAGCTCATGCAAAATTAATTGATTTTTTATACAAAATGCGCCGTAAAGTGAAGAGACAAAAGATTTCAAAACTTGGTCTCTATATTATATAGTTGATGAATCTCGCCAAAAGTAAATCTGGGGTTTCGAGATTTTCAGTAATATCTTCTCCCAAAATAATGTATTTTTTTTTAAATCATGAATTTTGAAAAGGTCATTTGCCTATTTTAATTTTTTAAGGACGGTTCCTGAATGCTCAAAAGAATTCATTATGCAGCGTTAAGTGAAAAAATAATGGAATATATTTAGAGAAAAATATAAAAATACATGCTTTTGATTTTTTTTTGTTTTACCCAATTTTTAACAAAAATTTCATCATCTAAATAGAGGTAATAAAGTATAATTCAACAGTAGATTACTTAACGCATCATTTTTTATTGACTTTCGTGCTAATTTCATCATAGGCTGGACAAGGCGAGATGAACCCATAAAATTGTGTTTGTTTATTCTCATAGGTCCCACTTACCCCAGATAGCGAAATGCACTGGGGCAAGTGAGAGCAGTAAACTGAAGGTAATAAATAAAAATAAAATACAGCTTTTTCGCTTGAAATCATTTGCAAAAACTCCAAATACTATCCTGAAACCGAAAAAGTATTTGTATTAATGACAAATTTATTTTTAAACGACGAATGTAGTAGAGCACGTCAATCTCACCTAGAGAATTGAAAATTACATATGAACAACAATAACGTATATGATCTCTTTATGGTTGAAACAATAACATTTTTTGTATTCATAGTATCCGTAGGTGTGATACCTATGTTTTCCATGAAGAATGTTAGTCTTAAAAATAAATAATAATAAAAATACTAGCTATAGGTCTCACTTGCCCCCGATTCTCACTTACCCCGGGGTACCTTACATACTCACAATTATTATGTGTAAAAATTGTGGAAATACATTCACTACTCTGGGAGTTATAATGTCATAAAGTTGAAAAACCATTAAAAAGTGTATAAAGAAGCCCCGCACGACGGTACTTATAACTCTCCGTCTTTAAAAACTTTCAACCTTAACGTCCGCTTTGAATGAGGTCCTCGTGGGAAGTAGACCGAATCAATCTTTCTACAGTTCCTAGTCCCTCTCCCAAGTAACAATCTTGATTCTATTTGGTTTTATTTATTTTTATGATAGTTTTATTAGACCATTACATATTCTAGTTGATCTTATCAGAGTTTCAGCTGAGCACAACTGTTCTTCATCAATATGTGGTTTTAAAAACACCTCCAAGAATACTTGGGGTTCAGTCCATAAAACTAAAAACACAACAAGAACTGTTGAACTTATTTTCAGTTTAATAGGGCTCTCGTAGTTATCTTCAATTAATCATTCTTGAGCGAGAGCAACTGTTGGCACACGAAAAATAAAAAAAAAACTCAAGCATCCAATTATGATTCTCATCGTTTTATTATCACTGCCAATTAGGAACACATATCCAGAAAACCAACCTCGACGAGGTGCAGTGCCAAATTCCTCCGGTAGCAGCATCCGAAAAGGTTGGTTTGGTCATGCAGGAACGTCGATTCCCGTGCAATCGGGGTATCAACTTATCGGCCTGCCGATCATTTTTAGCATTGTGAAAAACAACAACTACTTACCTGTTGAAAATGCTGACTGGAGGAATGAAGCGTTGCACCGCTTAAAGGCCGGTTCTCGGGAGAGATGTTCCTGGTTGACAACGGTACCGTACCAATAATTAAATTAGTCGAACGAGGCCCACATAGTTCACCACGGTTCGATAATGTATTGTTTGTTTACAATTTTACATCCAAGATTTATGACGTTCTCGGTGGAGTTTGTATAAACCTGCATCAAGAACGTTATAAACCTGAGTACTCTTGATCAACACTTTTTATCCTTGCTTAAGTTGTATTGAGAACGTTATAAATCCTATTACACTTGACTAACGCATTTAACTCTTGTTTGAGTTGAAAGTTGTTTATGACGTTCTTATGGTGGTGCTGATTAAACCATCGATAATGGACCGACCATCGACCAGCATTTCAATGGAAGCCATGTTGAGAAAACTGAAGAAAAATGTTCTAATTACCAGGAATAATAATTTTAAATATGGTATTATCGCATTATTATCGAAGCGCGTTGCAATTTTTGGAAGTATCTTGCAACATATATACGATGAATTTTGCTTCACAGTTGACAACCTTGTTACACCACGGAAATATTCCCAATTTGTGTTATTAATTAATTCCGATTACAATAACGTATCATTTTCATAGTGTTTATTTTGAGATTTAATTTCACTTATCTTTCAACATAAAAGCTGCAGCAGCAACAAAAACTGACAAATTTATTATCGTTTTATCGTGCACTTGAAGAGTTCTTCAATGAGAGATCAATTCGCCTACAGGACATCTTGGGAAGTACAACAAGTTTTAAGAAAATCTTATAATCAACTCTCCAAGAGCATCTTAGGATGGGCCTCTTTAGCCTTATGGCGGGTTTATGGTTGAGTTGACGTCGTTTTGCAGAGCAATTTGGTTTATGCATGGTTTTAAAGAATAGGTGTTCAAGAATACTTCCAAAGCATCATAAAATTAATTTTGCTACTTGGGCTATCGTTCAATAGACCTCCCTACTTTTCATCTTCTTTTCTCGTATTCCACCTTCTTCTCCACTGAACTCTAACTGGTATACACAGTAAAATTTTTATTGTAATGTACTGTGGTAAGTACTGTACTAAATCTAGGGGTAAGTGTAGGGCATTTATTTAATTTAAATATTCATATACACGGAAACGAAAATATATAACGTTTTTACAAATAGGATAAACATATTAACCCAAAGAATAGTCTTACTGTTACAAACGGTAACAAATCCTTTGAGAAATCACTGAAGGTGTTTCTGTAGGAATCCATGAAGGAGTTTCTGAAGAAATTCCTCAAGCAATTCCGGGGAAAATCGCACAAGGCATTGTTGGAGAAATTCTTCAGTAAAACCTTCTGACGGAACTTCTTGAGCAATCTCTGAATAAATTCCTAGAGAAAATTCTAGAAAATTATTTTTTTTCTCTACGGAAGTACCACTTAGCGAACAAGTGCTATTTTGGGCCATTCAACCAGCAAATTTGCAGACACTTGTTTTCTGTCTCAGGATAATGATTACTTAAACCGCTAAGTACACTATTCTGCCATAAATGCACCAGAACATAAAACCACAGACAAACAGACGTAACACTTCGAACGATATTCGATTCAAATCGTAGTCACGGGAACATATTCATCCAATGCTAAAAGGACTGAGTTTGGCCAACCTATAACGAGGTGGTGGTAGTGGGCAAACGTCAAACTCGAACAAAAACGATGCGAGCGCCACGGGTGGTCTGTTGGCGTTAAATCGGTGTACGATGGGAATAATCAGAGTGTTACGTCTGTTTGTCTGTGATAATACATTATGATGCTGTAACGTGTAACATACGTGGATAACTATAGTGTTCAGTTAATATAAAACTTATAAAACACGTTGAAAAAAATTAAATCAAATGTCATATGTTGATCAAATCTGTGCACATGCACATGTGGTATTTATAAAAGTACTGCCGAATGATATCCAATTAGTTCGCCTGTCCCAATGATTCCTGAGTAATTACAGGTAATCTTCGATATAACGTACCCTCGATATAGCGAATTCGATTTAACGTACATTTTGCTTCGATATAACGTAAAACATTGATTTTTTTATTTTTCCCACGAATAACCCTTAGATAAACTACGAAATCATTCAAAACAATGTTTTGTTGCAGCATTTGCCTTGTTACCCATAATTAGCGGGGGAAAAATTTAGTGTAAGTTATATCGAAGCAAAATGTACGTTATATCAAAGCACAAAAAACGAAATGACTTTTTCGTCAAAACTCAAGTTTTTCATTATTGGTTTTGTGAATTTCACCGAAATCATTATTTGGGATTAATTTCACGTCGAATACATCAATACTAGCATAAGAAATATTAAATTTTTCTCTGCTTCGATATAACGTACACTTCGATATAACGTACAAAGAGAAAACTTTTTTGTACGTTATATCGAAGAGTACCTGTATTAGGAGAACGTTGTACAGCTATAAACGACTCAGACGGCGGCATAGACGTAACGTAGTTTTATGGCAACATTGTCCAGTTACCACCACACCGTAGTTGCAATGGCCATCAACGGCGGGTTTGCTACTTAATTGCTGCTGCAGAACAAGCCCAAGCGCCTACTGTTGCCTGCTGTTGCCTGCTGCTGCTGCAGGTCTGCATCTTAATTAATCAATCACAACACGTTTCGGTTGATTTAGGAGCCGCCCGCGTAGTCTATGTCGCGAGCTCTCCAGTAACGGATCCTGTGCGGTAGATACCCGAGTAAAAGGAGACATTTCTTAAAATTAATCCCTAATATTTTTTTCATTTCAACCAACACACCACTAACATATGTAGCATTATGAATAGTTCTACATGTCAATTTTACAGCTTGAAAATATTTTTTTTTTTACAAATTTTTAATTTGATTTTGTCATTTGGTCGAATTATGAGGCTTTCATTTTTTTCCAAAACAGTGAAAGTAAGTTTTTTTACCCAATTCTATTTATTATTCTTACAAACTTATAACAAGCAATGTCTTTCAGTTATCTGATCATTTATCATATTTCTTTCTTTCCCGGGTGTACCAAACGATAGAATACAAGGGGTGGCCCTTTAATAGAATTATAAGAAATTAATTAGATCGATCTGAACCTTTCCACCTTCGGGGTGAAACTGAACCCAGGATTGTGGAAAGAGAGAAAAAAAAACGTGATCCAACCACACATGTGCTGAAGCTGTGGGTGCGCGGGTTAGAGGACAGAACCGACAGCAACAATGTGGTCGTATAAATGCTTGTCTCCTTTCGGATCTGATAATAATGATTGTTGTTAGGCTAAGCGGCGACGACTAACCAACCACCGCAACAACAACAACGGTAGTGGCGGCAAACCTCAGAGCATATGGGTGATTATTGAAACGTCAAAGACAATTAATAGAACCCGCGTCGATTGCCTGACTGAAGCTGGACCTGAATGTACTTAACATTGGCGTGAATGGGATCGATCATCGGGGCCGATTGGGTAAAACGGTCCATTGAGGTGGTACAGGTGGGTCGAACAGATAGAACGTATTCTCGTTATAACGTAACTTTGATGTATGGTAACACGTTATAATATTATTTATGTTTCGATAAGTCTTCCAGCCAGAGATGATTTTCTTATATATATTCTTCTTCTTCTGTTCTAATCTACCCGTTATGTTAAAGCAAAAAGCACCTCAGAAGACATCTGAAAACCCCTCGAGCCGCCGTGATGTCATTTTGAAAACATCGTAGAATCCCCGGTAGAGGTGAATAACAAACCAATAACTAAAGAATAACATATTTTGACGTCATAAATTTGCAAATTTTTAGTGTTTATGAAAAGCTCAAAATGACACATAAATAACAAAACATACTATCATTTTAAAACTTGTAATTGACGAGTAGGCCGTCCCTTATTTTGCAAAATTTAGAAATGTTATAAGTTCGTTAGTGGAAAATGATCATTTTAGCTAAGAAATGATCGTGTCATAATTTGAAGTCCGCATCTTAAGGCTAAGTGGTCCCTCAAGGGGCCTAAAGTTGTCAAAAATTGTATGGGACTAAGAAAACATGAAATTTTTTTCGACAAAACAAATACGCTATTCCACTATAACCGGTGATTTTAGGACCCCAAAGGGCCAAAAATGTGTTTAGATTTGCGATATCTCTACTCGTTTCCAAGATATTGACAAAAAACAACTGAAAAATCAGCCTTTTTGACCATTTTTTTAGATTCCGAAGGAAACTTACCCTATTTTGTTCAATAACTTAAAAACGAGTAGAGATATCGCAAATCTAAGCACATTTTTGGCCCTTTAGGGTCCTAAAATCACCGGTTTTAGTAGAATAGCGTATTTTTCTTGTCGAAAAAAATTTCATGTTTTTTTGGTCCCATACAATTTTTGACAACTTTAGGCCCCTTGAGGGACCACTTAGCCTTAAGATGCGGACTTCAAATTTTGACACGATCATTTCTTAGCTAAAACGATCATTTTCCACTGACGAACTTATAACATTTCCAATTTCTGCAAAATAAGGGACGGCCTATTGACGAGTTATTATTAAATAGTATTGTGGTAGATCCTCTAGTAATAATATTCGTTTCTTATCATGTTGAGCCAACCGCATGCATACACGACCCGGGCAGAAGGGAATTACCAAATAATTGCAAGTTTTCCCATTAAAACATAATTACGGAATGGCAAAAATTGGTTTGTTTGAAATAAGTGACAAAAGGGCAACAATAATAACTGACATTGTTCGATGAAATAACTAAAGAATGCCAAATTTTCACATTACAATGGCAAACCGAAAACAAAACAATTTAAGCTTGGGAATTGCGTAGGGTCCGCAGATCGTCCTCCACTTGGTCGACCCACCTAGCTCGCTGCGCTCCACGTCTTCTTGTACCGGTCGGATGACTCTCGAGAACCATTTTAGTCGGGTTGCTATCCAACATCCTGATGACGTGACCCGCCCACCGTAGCCTCCCGATTTTCGCGGTATGGACGATGGTTTATTCTCTCTTGGTTTTTCACTTTCGCGTAAAAACAATCTAGTTTGAGAATCACTCACTAACTGGCCTTTGTATTGCTAGAAGCTTCCAGTTTAATCTCAACGTCGTGAATCTTGCGTTTTTGACTACTTAGAAGGATACGGCATGGTTGCACATAAGATTAAAGGCTTTCACATAGAGAATAGTTTAATTCGAAAATTACTCACTACGTGACACTAGTACTTTTGGAAGCTTTCAGTTTGCTCTAAACGTTCTAAACCACCTAGGTGGATACTGTCTTCGGCAAAGTTACTCAGTAGACTGGAAGCTTGCACATGGAAAACAAACTGAATTTTCTGACTTCACCCACTTAGAAGTTTCAAGTGACAAAGTTTCTTTTTCACATAGGAAACAATTTAGTTCAAGCTACTCACTACGTGACGCTAGCGTTCTTGGGGCATCCAGTTTGGACGAATCGTCGTATATCTCGCAATCTGGACCACTTTGAAGGATTAGTTTTTGCCCATAAGATTGAAAACTTTCACATTGAAATCATTTTAGTTCGAAATCCTCTCACTACGTGGAATTTTGTGATTTAAACATAGTATATATCACGCTCTGGACCGCTTTGAAGGATACGGTCTTCGGCAAAAATGCTCAGAAAAATAATAGGTTTAAAGATTCAATTTAGTTCGAGAATCACTCACTAAGTGATACTATTGTACTTATGGTGTACCAGTTTAGTCTAAATGTTGTAAATCCCGTATTTAGGACCACTCAGAGAAAACCTCACTTTAACAAAGTATCTCGGAAGAATAATAGTTTTCTAGTAGATAGCACTTTAGTTCCACATTTATTCACTACTTGGACCTTGTGCTGTAATGAGCTTTGATTCAGGGCGTTGCATATATCACGATCTAGATCGCTAAAAATGATAACTGTTGTTGCAAAGAAGGATGTCCAGTTTTATCAAACGGTAATATTTCTCGCGTTTTGAACCAATACGAAGGACACTCTTTTTGACAAAATTTCTCAGAAGACTTAGAGCTTTCATCTGAAAAACAATTCAGTTTGAATTTTTTCCACTATGTGTTCTTAGTAGTTTTCAATGTAGTCTAGTCCAGCCGTTCTTTTGGAAATTTTCAATAATTTCTTTCGGCATTTTAATGGACAATTGCTTTGGAAAGAATTTTGAGAAATGGTTTTTTTTTAATTTCTTTGGTAACACCTTCGGAAAGTTTTTCTAAACTTTGTTGGCAATCCTTCAGAAAACTCTTTGAGAATTTTATTTTGATTTATTTGATTGCTTCGACAATTCCTTCAATAGTTCTCTCCGCAAATTCTTTGTTATTAGTTATGCGTTCATTTTTCAATACATATTTTCATAGAGTATTTGTTCTGCAACTAGAATGGAAATGCATTAAAAAATTCCTTCGAGAATTTATTTGATTTCTTCCTGCAATTTCTTATTGATTCATTTCTGCAGTTTCGTCGGCAAATTAATTGTGATATTATTTAGCAATTCCTTTGGTAATTTCTTCTTGAATTTCTTTAAAAATCACACAGTAAATTCCTTTGGAAATGATCGAGAAATTACTTCAAGATTTTTTTGGAAACTTCTTTTGCAATGCTTCGACAACTTATTTGGTATTCTTTTTGGAAATTTCTTCTGCTACAGAATTTACTTTAGGATTCCCTTGCGAAATTTCAGTAGTAATTCCTTTGGAAAGTCATTCGGTAATTTCTTGAGGGTGCCTTTAGCTATTTCAACGTATTTAGAAATTGCTTTTTGAAATATTCTGCAATTTTTTGAGAACTTTTTGATTTTTGATGAACTTCTTGAAAACACCTTGATTTTTGGAAATTCTTTAGGTAACTACGATGAGATTTTCTCCGGCCATACCATTGTATTTTTTTCTCAATTCGTAAGGAGTATCTCATTGAATTTCCAAAGTAATAACAAACGAAATTCTGTAAGGATTTTCTAAAGGAGTTTCCAATGCTGAAAGAATACTGAAGAAATTTTTAAAAATTCAATTTTGCAAAGAGCTGTCGAAAGAATTACAAAAGTAATTGTCGGGAAAGCCGGGATAAACCTGCCTAATCCCCGAATAAAGAGGTAAAAAAACTTCCAAAGAAATCGATAAAGGAAATCCCGTAAGGGTTGCCTGATAAACTTACACACCGTCTTCAGCCAAAGACCACAGACTGAATATTACTTACACTAGACAACGGATAACATGTAAAACTGTAAGACATCCAGTGGTTCAATGAAGAATTTTCCGTTTGGCAAAAAAAATTTCCCGACCGGAATGGGAATCGAACCCACAATCCGTGGCTTACAATACGCCTAAAAGGCTGGCGTTACTAATAGTACGATCGCGAACCCCACAGTTATGCTGTAGGTATTTTCAAATAGAATAACTGAGGGGGTTAGAAGCAAAGGGGTGTAAGTGACAAAAAACCACTTTCGAGTAAATGAGGTTCAAAGTTTTGGACCAATTTTTCATCCCATACAAAATGTATGGAGTTTCAAAATCAACCCAACTTTCTCAGATTTATTGTAATTTTTCTAATCATCGTAGAAACAATCTTAAAAATGTTCCTGAAAGCTTGAAATCTGAAGAATTTTATGATATGCTCAGCTCAAAATCGTTTCGTGGTGGCTTGTCAGTCTTGACAAAAATAAAACGCTATTTATGTTATTTTGTCCGACGTTTCGGTCCGTTTGGGACCTTCTTCAGGGACTCAATAGTCCCTGAAGAAGGTCCCAAACGGACCGAAACGTCGGACAAAATAACATAAATAGTGTTTTATTTTTGTCAAGACTGACAAGCCACCACGAAACAGTTTCGTAAAACAGTCGAACACACCAACGACAGCTCAAAATCGACAAAATGGTCACTTACACCCCTTTAATTCTGGGCCCCTCAACTTCAATCAATTTCCAATATTACAAAAGATTTATTGAACAAAATTTCAAAGAATTGCCGAAAAAGAAAACCCCAAAAAAAACTTATATGAAGTTTTGGATCAAATCCAATAAAAATTGCAGAAAGAATTTTCAAAGAATTTTCTGAAGAAATTCCGCATAAAGAAAATTTGAAATGTTTGCACAGGGTTACTTTTAAGAAATTCGCCAAACCGATTTGCAAAGGAAATTTTTTTTTTGTCTGTATTAACGAGATTTTTAACCCTAGGCTAGTTCATCTCGGGACCCACGTTTTACTTCCCTTCCGAAGGAAGAACCCACATTTTGTGAGTATGTCGGGAGTGGGATTCGATCCCAGGTCCTCGGCGTGATAGTCAAGTGTTCTAACCACCACACCAGGTCCGCTCCACAACAAAGGAAATACTGAATCAGTAAGAATTGGCAAATATGTAATAAGCATAAGGTTTTCCAAACGCTACAAAAAAAAACAAAAAGAACTTTCAGACGGGATTCCCAAAGAAATTTCCGTATGACAAATTTCTAAAGAAGTCCACAAAGCATTTGTTACATAAGTTCCTAAAAAAATCTTGAAAACTTTCACCAAAGAAATAACGAGTTCAATTGTCGCTAAAACAGTTTCCAAAAGAATTGGCAAAAAAATCCAATAATAATTTAGCCAGCTACGAATGAGTGTAATAACTTGTACCTTTTAATTCCGCCCTATTTTGCTAATTCTTTGACATCACTCATTCGTAGAGGGTATTCTGCTTAGAGGGTTCGAAAAGTCGGTACAAGATCATAATGTAGCAGGTTTAAAAAAATCTCAAAGAAATTCCCGAAGGAACTTTCAAAGTAATTTTAGAACCGACTTTCAAAAAAAATCCTTAAGGAATTGCTGCACAGATACCCAAAATTATAACTGAAAAAAAAAAGAAATTTCCGAATAAACTACTTGACACCGATATCAAACTGACAGCTCCAAAGTAGACCTGTGCGCCGACTATATTTTGGTCGGCGGCGGCGTAAGGGCCATTTTTGACCGGCGGCGGCGGCGTTATCGGCGTCACGCCGGTGGCAGCTTTCGGCGGCGGCGGCGGCGTGAATCGGCGTGATCAAAATGTGACCATAATGTCAACATTGGCAGAGCAAAAAAGTTGTCATTACGCTCTAGAATTCGTAGTTTGGTCTTTTTCGTGACCATTACGTTTAAATGAAGAGAGGAATCACAGAATGAATTCCAGGAGAAACCTTAAAGAAACTCCTGAAGGAATCCATGAGAAAATTCTGGACTAATCTCTGCAGGAACTGCTGTATGAAACTCTGAAGGAGCTTCTGCAGGAATCTCTGGTGGTTCAAGAATATTTCTTAGAGAGAATCCTGCAGAAACTTCTGAAGAAACCCCTGATTAAAATGTTCGAGGAATTTCAGAAGGAAATCCAGGAAAAAACTCCGAATGAATGGGGAGGATTCCCTAAATGAATTCAAGAAGGAATCCCAAGGGAATTAAAGCAGGGATCACCGAAATTGCGAGAATTTCTAAAGGAGTATAAGAAGAAATCCTCTATAGCATTTATAGGAGGAATCAACTGAAAATATCTAGGAGTAATCCCAAAGAAATTCAAGCCAGAATCCAAGAGAATTTCAAGAAGGAATCCTCAAAAGAGTTCCAGTGGGAATTTCCAAGAGAATACAGAAGGACTTCCAGCAGTAATCCCCGATAGAATATCAGGAGGAATCCTCGAAGGAAGAAACCCCCGAAGGAATTGTAGAATTAACCTTTGATGGAATTCTAGGAGGACTTCCCGAAGGAATTCCTGGAGAATCTCCGAAAAAACTTGAAGAGGAATCACCAAAGGAATTCCAAAAGGAAATCCTGAAGGAGTTCCGGGAGAAATCTCCGAAAGAATTCCAAGCGGAATCCCTCCTGGAGGAATTTCCGAAGGAATTCTAGGAGAAATCAGCGAAGAAATTCATGGAAGAAATTTCGAAGGAATTGCAGGAGTAATCTTGGAAGAGTTCTATGAGGAATTTCAGAAAGAATTTCAAGAGGAATCTTCAAAGGTATTCTAAGAGAAATCACCAAAGGAATTTTAGGAGGAATCCCCGTAGGAATTCCCAGAGGAATCTACGACGGAATATCAAGAGAAATTCTTGAAAGAATTTTAAGAAGGATCCATGAAGAATGTCTAGGAGTAATCCCCAAAGGAATTCCAGAAAGAAATTTCAAAGGGTTTTGAGAAGGAATACCCAAAAGATTTCTAGGAGGAACCATTGAAAAATATCCAGGAGGAATCTTCGAAGGAATTACAAGAGGATCTCTGGATGAATTTCAAGAGGAATCCCTGAAGGAATTTTTGGAAGAATCCCTAAAGAAATTTAAGGAGGCATCCCCGCAGGAATTAAAAGAGGAAGCTCCGAAAGAATTCCAGCACAAATCTCAAAGGAATTCCAGCTGTAATCCAAAAATAAATTCCAACAGGAATCCCCAAAATAATTCCAGTGTTAATTTCCAAGGAAATTTGAGAAGTATCCCCAAAGGATTTGTAGTAGGAATCAACGAAAAATACCCAGAAGGAATCTTATTATTATTATTAATCTGAAGGAGTTCCAGGGTGAATTCCTGAGGGGATTCTAGGAAGAATTACCGAAGGTATTCCTAGAGGAATCACTGAAGGAATTCCAGAAAAGAACTTCGGAGGAATTCTGAAAGATATCCCCAGAAGAATTCCATGAGGCATCCCGAAAGGAATTCCAGGAGGAATCTCCGAAGATATTCGATGAGGAATCACCAAAAGAATTCCAAAGGAAACTCCGAAGGAAATCCAGGAATCCTGGAATCTCTGAAGGAATTCCAGGAGGACTTCCCGTAAAAATTTCAGGAGGAATCTCCGACGGAATTTCAGGAGGAATCCCCGAAGAAATTTCAGGAGGAATTCTTGAAGGAAATCCAGAAGGAATACCGCACGGTGTCAAAATTTCGATTATTATCGAACATTCATGTACCTCGGATTTTTCTTCGAAAATGAATAGTATTTTGGCTATAGATTCATAATCGGAACACTAGAAAATATTTCATCGGCGAAAATTTTTCCATACATTTTGTATGGGACGTTTTTTGGGCTAAAATAGTAATTATTGATTTTTAGTATGGAAAATACCTTAAAACTCATCTAACTCAAATTTTCCCCGATAAAATATTTTCAAATTTTGCATTTATACATTACAGCCGAAATTCTAACATTCTATGAAGAAAAATCCGAGGTACATGAAAGTTCGATAATAATCGAAATTTTGACACCGTGTACCGATGGCATTCCAGCAGATATCCCTGAAAGAACTCTTGGAGTATCTTTGAAGGAATCCCAATAGGAAACTCAGAAAGAAATCAAGGAGGAATCTCCGAAGGAATTCCAGGAGGAATCTCCTAAGAAATTCTAGGAGGAATCTCCGGAGGAATTCTAGGAGGAATCTTCGGAATAGTTCCAGGAAGGAATCTCCTAAGAAATTCTAGGAGGAATCTCCGGAGGAATTCTAGGAGGAATCTTCGGAATAGTTCCAAAGGAATTCCTGGAGGAATCCCCGAAGTAATTCCAGGAGAAATCCTTCGAGTTATCCCAGAAGTAAGTTCGGAAGAAACACCCGACGTTATTCCAGGAGGATTTCCTGAAGGAATTCCATGAGAAATCCCCAAAGAAATTATAGGAGCAATCCCTGCAGGAATCCCAGGGGGAGCCCCTTATGAAATTCTGGGGGAATCTTCGAAGGATTTCCATACAGAATAATTGAAAGATTTTCAAGAGGAAACTCCGAAGTCCTAAGGAAGTGCAGGAGAAAGCCCCTGAGGAAGTCCAGGAGGACTCCCCGAAGGAATTCCAAGAAAAATCCACGACTGCATTCCAGGAGAAAGCCCCCAAGGAGGTCCAGGAATCTTCGAATTAATTCTAGGAGGAATCCCCTGAGGAAGTCCAGGGGGAATCCCTGGGGAAAGTCCAGAAGGAATACCCGACAGAATTCCCGGAGGATTTCCTGAAGGAATTCCAGAAGGAATTCAAGGAGGAATCTCCGAAAGAATTCCAGAAGGAATCCTCGTAAGAATTCCAGTAGGAATCCCCGAAGGATCTCCAGGTGAAATCCAGG
The DNA here is from genome assembly GCF_035046485.1 of Aedes albopictus. Classification (NCBI taxonomy): domain Eukaryota; kingdom Metazoa; phylum Arthropoda; class Insecta; order Diptera; family Culicidae; genus Aedes; species Aedes albopictus. Next base: position 505,599,652 of record NC_085137.1, on the reverse strand, counting down.
GAGAATCCCCGGTGGAATTCTTATAGGGGTCATACAAGAAATTCCTGGAGCAAACCGTGGAGGAATTCCAGGAGGAATCCAGGCAGAATTCACGTAGGAAATTCGTTAAAAAAATTCCTGGAAGAATTCCAGAAGGAAATCGTGAACAAATTCTTGTAGAAACTCCATGAAAGATCCTAGAATATCCTGGAGATATGTCTGATTGTGGGATTCCCTAAAAGAACTTATATAGGAACTCCTGCACGAGCTTCTGGAGAGACCTCTGATGTAACTCCTAGAGGGATCCGTAACTCCTCATGGAAAAATCTCAATCTCATTCTACAATCCGAAAGAACCCCAGGAGCGGTCCCTGGAAAAACTCATGAAAGAATTCCTAAAGAAACTTCTCGAGGAATCCTCTAAGGATCTCTCTCTCTCTTCTTGGCGTAAAGTCTTCATTGGGACAAAGCCTGCTTCTCAGCTTAGTGTTCTATGACCATTTCCACAGTTATTAACTGAGAGCTTCCTCTGCCAATGACCATTTTGCATGCGTATATCGTGTGGCAGGCACGAAGATACTCTATGCCCAAGGAAGTCAAGGAAATTTCCTTTTACGAAAAGATCCTGGACCGACCGGGAATCGAACCCGTCACCCTCAGCATAGTCATGCTGAATACCCGTGCGTTTATCGCCTCGGCTATATGGGGATATCCTGAAGGAATCTTAGAAGGAGCTTTTTTGTAGAAATCCCTTAATCCTCCTGGAACTCCTGAAGAGATAGGAACTTCTGTAGGAATCTCTGAAGAAAATCGTAAGGAATTTCTGAAGGAACATCTGCAAGAATTCCTGAAACTCCTGGAGGAATCTCTGAAGGAACTCCTGGACTAATTTCTGTAAGAACTCCTGTAAGAATTTCTAAAGGAGTTTGATAATTAATCCCTACCAGGGGCGTACAATTTCGTTTCAATGATACACTTTCATGCAACATTTGAATGAGTCACTTCAAGTGTTTCATACATTTTTCTAATGACTCGGTCGTTAAAAAAAACTTTTCCACTCATCGTAGCACTCGGTAGTCTCCCACCCGGTCGCATTGCTTGTGCTTCACCCGTCAGAGCATTAGTGTCTCACTGGTGCGCGCTAGTCTCTCAATGGTTACGGGCGCCGGTTAATTGGATTTAAGTAGTCGAATTTGTTATCCTCTTTCATAAAACATAATTATCATTCTATTGGCGTGCACCACTATTTAAAAATGTGGTTTAAATAGTGTTTTTAGCATGTTGAAGTATTTCAATGACTCATAAATGAAACGAAAATCCAAGTGTATCATCCCATGTTTCATACACACTTGTTTCTGTAGCAGCAACGAACGAGTGTGTTGCTGGGTGAGAGATGAAGCATCACAGCAGTCCGTTCGCATGGGAAACGATTTGCTACAGTCGTCGTACGTCATGTTTTCCTTTCGAAATTGCACGACCCTGCTAATTTTTAAAGAAATCCCTTGTTGAAATTCTAGAAGAATTACTGAAGGATCTCTTGGAAAGATCCCTGAGGAAACTACTGGACTGGTTTCTAAAGAAACTCCTGTAGGAATTCCTGAAGGAACTTCAGAAGGAATCCCTGAAAAAAAATCTCAGACTAATCTCTGAAGGACTTTCTATGGGAATCCTTGAAAAATCTTCTGGATGAATCTCTGGTGTATCTTTAAGAGGCATCCCCGAATCCCCTTGAAAGAATTTCTGAAGGAACTCCTGGAGTTTTTTTTTCTGAAGGTCGAGATCTTCCTGAGGGGCCTTCTGAAAAAAAAAAATCAATCCTGGAGGCATCCCTGAAAAATTTTCTGGAAGAAAAAGTTCTAGGAGTTTTGTATTTGATTGGACACCCTGAAATTCCATTTTAATTTCTTCAAAAATTATAAATTAGAGTTTGTCTAAAACACTAGAAAGGAAAAAAATAGACAAAAGTTAAAATGACCAGATTTCATATTATTGGAACTTACAGTTTTTAATTTTAATTTCATAAGGGCATAACTTTTGTGACTGATTTTTACATTGATATTCTCTTAATAGTATGATACTAATTATTTTTAAATAATCTAATGGTAACCTGCTAGAGAATGGTTTTGACTAGCGTGTATAATGGCAAAAGTAACCGAATATGAATAATAGATTTTCTCTTTGATAATGAGAAATTATTGCAGTTAAACTCTTATGATAGTGATCGTGAGAAGAATTTTATCAACTTTGTGTAAACTTAATTTTATTCGTGCACTGATCATCGGCGCGAAAAATGAAAATCGGCGGCGTCACAAACAGCGGCGTATGGCGCGCCGCCGATACCTTGGTCGGCGTCAGCGTGAAACGAAAAATGTCGGCGGCGGCGGCGTGGCGCGGCGGCGCACAGGTCTACTCCAAAGAACACAAGTACCACGTTGTGAGCAAATTTTGAAATAAACTTTCAATGTAAAAGCTTCTTTTATTCTAGAAAGGTTTTACAAACATAGTAACATGGATACACAACGGTTATATCAAGCTTTCAGCTTCTAAGAATAATACACCCCAAATAAGTTTTACTGAAATTTGCGAGTTGAAAGTTTCAGCAAAATATTTGTGTGAATTCAGCAAGCTTTGCTGATTTGTTCAGTCAAACATACTGATCACTATCAACGTTTTGCTGTAACTCGGCAAATTTTGCCGAAAGTTCAGCAAAAAAAGCTGAAAGATAGCTCAGCAAAATTTGGCTTAAAGCGTCTTCTTAGTCTTCTGAGCAACTTTGCCGAAGACAGTATGATAATCCTTCTAAATGATTGAGAGTGCGAGATATACGACGTTTAGACTGAACTGGAAGCTCCTAAGAACACTAGCACCACTAAATTGTTTCCTATGTAAAAGCTTTTAGTCTTCTGAGCAACTTTGTCGAAAACAGTATCCTTCTAAGTGGTCCAGATCATGAGATACAGTAGACGTTCGATAAGTGCAACATGTTTACGTTTCAGTTTCCGAATGAAATTCGCTAACTGCAACGACTGATAGCCGTCAAACAGTTGTCAAATGCTGTTGGACGCAGCCAGAATGCACTTGAAAACATCGCAATGCAGCTGAAGTGCATCCTAAAAATATCGCAACTTCGTTGACGTATTGTTTTTGACAGATAGCGGTGCGATAACTGCAAAATTGTTGCACTTAGCGAACTTGCAGTTAAAAAGCATTGCAGTTAAACCGTTTGCACCGAGCGAACGTCTACTGTATACGACATTCAGACTGAATAGGAAGGTCCTAAGAACACTAGCGCCACGCAGTGAGTGATTCTCGAACTAAATTGATTTCTATGTAAAAGCTTTTAGTCTTCTGAGCAACTTGGCGAGGATCGTATCATTCTAAGTGGTCCAGAATACGAGATATACGACGTTCATACTGAACTGGAAGATCCTAAGAACACTAGCGCCACGCAGTGAGTCTTCTGAGCAACTTTGCCGAAGACAGTATCCTTGGGAACGTCCATAAATTATGTCACGCAAAAATCGACCATTTTCAACCCCCCCTCCCCCCTATGTCACACTTTTTGTATTGGACCTCTGAAATTTTTGTATGGGTCGTCACACTTTGCTGAACCCCCCCCTCCCCCTCAAAGCGTGACGTAATTTATGGACGTTCCCCTTCTAAGTGGTCCAGACCGCGAGATATTCCACAACTACTGGCAAAATGTAGTGCTATCCCACATGTCCGTCATGGTGCCCTATGTAGCAGATTCCCGGTGGCCAATGTTCCCGGAACCACTATTTCAACATATCAACACATTCTTGACGAAATTATCTATCAAATAGGACTTTGGTCATTTGAATTGGTCAAAAAATCATCATTTTATAAGAGTTTTAATTTCTGGGTCATAATAACCCTAATGCATTATTCGTTACTTTTTTTTGTGGCGCCATTAAGTTTTCACCTTAAGATTTATTTTTAAGACTCGTTTCTGCAAAATATTAAAAGTCATAAAGTTTCATTACGATAAGTTTACTAATAAAAGAGATATTAATGCTTGAAATCGCGTTTTGGGTCATAATGACCCTAATGCACGACGAAGGTTAAAAAGAACCCCTGAAGAAATCTCAGAAGAAATTCCTTGAGAGATCCGATGTGTCAGAAAGTCATATTCGATTCCATTAGCCTCAGGTGATGCGTCTTGAAATGGATTAAAAAAATAATTGGGAATATTTTCAGCAATAGCTAAATAGCGTTTAATGCAAGTCTTTTGGCTAGCGCGTTCTATTCCAACCTCCCACTGCACTACCGGTACAAGCAAGACATGGATTGTTGGATAGGTATCTAGCTATTGGAAAGGAAATTAAAGTCACGCCTCTTGCCACATACGGCCGATCGAATGAATTGAACGGTATCGGATCGATGTTGCTATTCAACGGAGGAATCGCCTACTATGAGCATACCTCCGAGATAGTTATGTTAACAATGTGAGCCTCAAGCATCGTGGGGGTAAACGGCGAAGAATGTTACAATGGGCATTGCTTTTTCGGGGCGCCACCCCACATCGGTATCTTATGAAACGCTTAGATTGTGACACTTTCAATTAAAATTCTAACCGAATGATCCGGTCGTGATTCATAGGATTGTGTGCTGCAATTCTATGCTGCAGCGCGGTAATCTATAGACAGATAATTTGTCATACATACTTGGTAGATTGCTATCTTCTCTAAGTTAGCCGTGAATCATTCTGAATTCTGTGGAAAAACTGAAATTCAGATTAATCGTTCTAAATGTGGCGAACATATTTCTATTTGAGTAGGTATTACAACTATGCTGAATCATCAATCATTACAATCTGTGAATTCCATAATTTGCATCCTCCATGCAGTAATCAATCATGAGAATATCTCTATCTAAGGCTGCTTTCATAATTGCAGGTTAGGGGTAGGCGGGGCAATATGGACACCCTAAGGTTTTTGCCAACTTTACCTGGCAAGATGTCAAAAAAGTTTAGTTTTTTGATACATGTATCCCTTTAAAGTCTGTTTAGCATCTATTGCATAAGAATGCTCATGAAGAAAAATGATTTATCCACTTTAAAAAATGTTATGAAAAATGTTAGTTTTTCATGACCGTCTTCAAGCATACGGGGCAGAATGGACACCCCCATGGGGCAATATGGACACCATGAGACTTTTACGAATTTCGTACATTATTTACACCTATAAAGTCAAAACAACTATTATGGATGAATAATACGCCGAAGTAGTTCATTTTTGTTCAGTTAGTTTAAATTCAGGCTGTTTTGGATAAAGCTTCGTTTTTGTCGGCATGTACAGCTGTGCCTAGAACAACTATTTTCCACTGTTGTCGTTTTTTGACCAATTTGTTTCACCCTATGTCTACTATAGTGAACATTTAACCGAAAATATACTGAAATCGAAGAATTTGGTTGGTTTGTGATTTAGGTTATATTTTTCCCTTGCCGCTTCTTTCAAAAAGGTGAGTGTCCATTTTGCCCCGCCAGCAGAAGATATTTCCAAACTTGATTTTTGATATAATAAAAAAGAAAATATAAACATGTTAAGCATGTAGATACTGCAAAACTACTTGCATGTGTTCTAGAAATATCAGGTTTCAATCGACCTGCAATAAATTAGTCACTAAATCTTATTTTAGATGGTGTAAAAATTATAATTTCCATGCACAAAAATGGGAGAACGCAACTTTTTCGTGTAAAATCAAGTATAATTTTAATTTCGAATGTTTCTTTCCTGAAACTACGTTTTAGACAAATGAACTATATTCTCCATTCATTAAAAGTTTAAAAAAGTTCGCATATTTCAAAATATTGAGGGTGTCCATTCTGCCCCAGGTGTCCATAATGCCCCGCCTACCCCTATGTTTCTCTGGTTGCACGCAACTACCTGAAAAAGGAATTAACACACACGGTTTTGAGCAAGTTAAGAACCGTTTTTTGTTACCTGCAATATCAGCTTGAGATTTGACATCTCCATCGTGTCGGCGAGCTTATGACGTGTTCCATCCCATGCTGGGGCTCATTTCGAATACCTCTGCACCCGAAATTTATTACCACCGTGCGTCGTCTGAGGCTTCCTGTCCCTGCCGGGATGGTGGACCCCACAGATCCAAAGATTATCTTTGGGAGACCGACAAAGATGAAGAAAATGACTGTGAAGGAAGGTAGATAGGGTCAGAACGATATTCAAATTCCACCACTTTCCAGAGGGGGGAAGGGGAGATCGTCGCCGAACATTTATCATTTTGTACATCGGCTCACGGCGTGTATGAAGCCTACTAGAAGGCAAGAGTTAAGCTGGTGCTCCTTCCGCCACTGCTGCTGGCCAAGATCGGGCAATCAGAGCGGAGAGGATCTCCAGCATCACGGATCGCGGTCGTTTGGTTGGGAAAAGTGATGACCGTGACGTGTTTCATCCTCTTAGGTACTTACTTCTGTTGGAGCCAACAGCCGAACGAAAGACAACGCGCCTGCCTGGAGCGTATCATAAAAAAGCGCAGGAATTTCGTTCTTCTTTGTTCTGAAGAAGTGACTCAAAGGGGGCAATTCGGTAGGGTGACTAGATAATGATTGATGCGATTTGATTTCAGGACGCTTCTACAGATGGCTAGTCCATTATCAAAGTCCTTAGATATTATAGCATCCTGAACGATTGATTTATTACGAAGTTACACTTTGGAGTACTACCCCTGCTACTTTTCGATAAAGTAGTCGATATCAGTCACTCACGTTATCAGACATGTCCGGTAGATCAGGAGGGATGCTGGGAATGTTCAACAATAATGTTGCGGGAACACAGAGTTGTAGGTGCGAATCAGCTTTAAGCTGTGAATAATTTATTTGCATTAGTTTTAGGTATAACATTTATAGAAATTACTTACAAAATTCGGTTTAACGCATGTTTGAGTACATGATTTGCCCTCTATGTTCTTGCTGTGTGTGTCTCATTATTTTCTAGAAAGTTGTCATTAGATTAAATGCATTAGGTATAGAAAACAACTGTGATAATGTTTAGCAACTTACTGTGATAACATCTAGGTTTAGTTCAATGATACTTCAACTAATGGACAATGTAACTATAGAATTAAGTTAAACTATATAAATGCTTGCTCTTCAATGCTATAGCTTCTTTACAAACTGCCTATTACTAGCTTCACACTCTTCATTTGTCATTACTGTGGGTGACAAGTCCTAAGCTGATATTACAGTTCGTGTGTATTGGTACTGTCAACTGATTTATATGGCAAGGCAGGCAGTGCTGCCAGCAACTAATAAGTTCACTCGTTTTGCTAACCAGCTATACCTACTTGAACATAGGCTAGAAGTTGAATTCATCAAGCTGCGTGCGCAGAGGGAATCGGGAGAGGAGAGGACAAAATCGAGCGATGCGTCGAGAAGGAGTTCTGTTGGTCTTGTAACTCGGTGGCTCAGGGATTGTGGATCACAGGGTCGTTCAAACATGTTACCTTTCAAAAAGGTTACATTTTGTAAATATGTAATATTTTTCTGCTTGTAAATATTTGTTCTCATATTTTTTTTTGTTTAGTCAATATTATCTTATTTTAAGTATTCTTTGCATAATTATTCATAGACTGAAGAACTTTATTACTATTCATATTTGCGAAATCAAACAGAATCTAAACTGAAATAATCGAGAACTAAAAAGAAACAAAATAGATATCGAAAAAGAAATCTCTTTCCTGCCATGCACATCCCTATTTTCACATCCACTATACCAGCCGTTACGGGCTACCAACACCAACCACAGTTGATAAAAACTGTCATCGTCGATGAGTCATCACTTCGTCGACGGACGGAACCTTTAAAAGGAGCTGTCAACTCCCGTTCGAGGGCTCTATCAGGTGAACTTTAATCACGATTGCATGTCACCGCAGTGAAAGTAAAAGTATTTTTTTATTTCCTCCATTTTGTGAATCGCAGTGTGAACGTGTGGTGAAATCCGGCGTGCCAAGTCTGGCCCGGACGGCGTGTTAGTGGATTGTGGTGAAATCCGGCGTGTCAAGCCTGGCCCGGACGGCCCGTGTTCACTAGCGTGCGCAGGGTTCTTGCTTAGGGGGGGGCACTATAATAATGGTGCAATATATGTATGATCATGGTGCAAAATAGAATGATGGTGTTACACGCAACATGAATTCCCAAGTAAGGGTTTCAACATATTGTGGTGCCAACATCACCAAGTACTTCATATTGGGATTCTAGAGAAGGCTTCGGATGGTAATGATTTCAAGGCAATACGAAAGTTAAATATGAAGTCATTATCTCGACTCTTATAAAATTTTATAAACGTATCAAATACAATGGAGTATATCTAGAAAATTATCAATTATAGAAAAAAAAATATTGTCGTTGTGAAAGAATTTTGATCCTAGACAACTAATGATGCTAGGAGAATGTCAGAACTCCTAGATAGAACATTTTGATCGGAATCCTTATTGCAATCTACAGAGATTCCTCCAGGATTTCTCCAAAGATTCGTGCATGAGTTCCTCCAGGAATTCCCTCAAAAAATTTTCCAATAATTCCTTCAGAAATTCCTCCAGGAAGTCTCATATTTTTCTCCAGAAATTCCTCAAATAATTCCTCCAGGAATAACTCCAGTAAATACTCCAGGAATTCTCCCAAAATTACCTCCAGGAATTCCGCCTGAAATTTCTTCTAGAAAAAATCCACTAGAAATGTCTGCCCCCAATATTTCCTCCAGGGATTCCTCTAGGAGTTGCCCCACGGAATCCCCCAGAAAATCCTAAAGGAATTTCTGAAGAATATCTTCCTGGAATTCCTTGAGAAATTCCTCCAGGAGTTCCTTCAGAAAATTATCCAGGAAATTCTCAACGAATTTCTTCAGGAATTCCTTCAGGGATTCATCCATGAATCATTTCAAAAAATCCTTAAATTCCTCAACAAATTCCTCCAGAAATTTCTCGAAAAATAACGCCAGAAATTCCTACAGGAATTCCTCAAAAAAAAAAATCCTCCAAGAATTCCTCATGAAATTCCTCCAGGGATTTCTCCAGAAAATCCTCTAGGAATTTCAGCCAGAATTTCTCCAGAGAATCCTAAAAGAATGTCTCCCGGAACTGTTCCAAAAATTTCGCGAGGAATCTCTACAGGAAATCCTCCACAGATTCCTGCAGTAGTTTCTCCTGGATTTTTTCCAGGATTTTTTTTCAGGAATTCTTTCAGGGATTCAATAATGAATTTCTTCTGAAATTCCTTCAGATATTCCTTTAAAAATTCCTCGAGGGGTTCCTTCAGACATTTCTTTAGAAATTCCTCCAATATGCAACCAGTGATTTCTTTCAGGAATCCCTCCATGGATTCCTGCAGAAAATCCTTAAGGAATTTCTTCCAAAACTCTTCCAGGAATACCTCCAAGCAATCCTCTAGGAATGTCTTTAGGATTTTTTCCAAAAAATTTCTTAAGGAATTTCTCCTTTCTACTGAATTTCTTCAGAAATTTCTCAGAAACTTCTTCCAGAAATTCCTCCAGGAATTCCTTCAGAAATTCCTCGAGGAGTTCTTTCAGACATTTCTCCAGGAAGCCTGATATATTTCTCCAGAGATTCTTCAAATAAATCCCCCAGGAATTCCTCCAGTAAATCCTCCCAAAATTCCTCCAGAGATCCCTCCTGACATTTTTCTAGGAAAATTCCTGAATGTCTGTCTGTCAGAATTCCCCCAATATTTCCTCCACGGATGCCTCCATAACATGCTAAAGGAATTTCTCACGGAATTCCTCCAGGTATTCCTCAAGAAATTTCTCCAAGGATTTTTCCATGGATTCCTTTAGGGAATTCTCAAACAATTTCATCAGAAATTCGTTCATGGATTTTTTCAGAAATTCCACAAAAAATCATCCATAAATTCCACCAGGAATTCTTTCAGAAATTTGTCAAGGAAGAACTCCTGAAATTCCTCCAGCAGTTCCTCCAGGCATTCCTCCAGAAAATCCTCAAGGAATTTCTGCCTGAGTTCCCCAAGAATGTCTCCCGGAACCCTTCCAAGAATTCCTCGAGGAATTCCACAAGGAAGTTGTCCAGGAAATCCTCCACGGATTCCTTCAGGATTTTTTTTAGGATTTTTTCCAGCAATTTATCCAAGAATTCCTGCAGGAATTCATTCATAAATTTCTTCAGAAATTCCTCAAAAAATTCCACCAGATATTCGTTCACAATTTGCCCGAGTAGTTCCTTCAGACATTCCTCCAGAAATTCCTCCAGGGATGCAATAATTAATATCTTCAGAAATTCCTCGAGAAGTTCCTTCAGGCATTCCTCCATTAATTTTCCAGGAAGCCTCATATATTTCACCAGAAATTCCTCAAATAATTCCTCTGGTAAATACTCCAATAATTCCTCTAGAGATTCCTCCTGAAATTTTCTTTTAGGAATGACTGCCAGAATTCCTACAATATTTCATCTATGGATTCCTCCAAGAATTGATCCTCGCATTCCTCCAGATAATCCTAAAAGAAACGGAACTCTTCCAGGAACTCCTCCTAGAATTCCTCGAAAAATTCCCCCATGGATTCCTTCAGGAAATTCTCAAGGCATTTCTTCAGGAATTCCTCCGAGGATTCATTCATAAATTTCTTCAGAAATTCCGAAAAAAATCCTCCGCAAAAATTCTTTCAGAAATTTATTGAGGAAGAGCGCCAGAAATTCTACCTGGAACTCCTCCAGGGATTCCTCTACAATATCCTCTAGGAATTTTCACCAGAACTACAGGGATTTCTCCTTGCATTCCTCAAAGAATTCCTCAAGAACTTTTTCTAGGAGTTTCTCAAGGAGTTCCTGCAGGGATTCGTTAAAAAATTTCTTCAGAAATTCTTAAAAAAATCCTGCAGAAATTCCTCCAGAAATTCCTTCAGAAATTTCTCGAGGAGTTCCTTCAGAAATTTCTCCATGGAGCCTCATATATTTCTCCTAAATTTCCCCACATAATTCCTCCAGTAAATATTCCAGAAATTTCTTCAGAATTACCTCCAGGAATTTCTCCAGAATTACCCCCAGGAATTCCTTCAGAGATTCCTCATGAAGTTTCTTCCAGAAAAAATCCTTTAGGAATGTCTGCCAGAATTTTTTCAATATTTCCTCCCAGGATTCTTCAAGGAATTGCTCTACAAATTCCTCCAGAAAATCCTAAAGGAATTTCTCCCGGAACTCTTCCAGGAATTCCTCCTGGAATTTCTCGAGCAATTCTTCCATGGATTCCTCCAGGACATTCTACAGGAAATTCTCAAGGACTTCTTCGGGGATTTATTCCTTCAACGATTTATTCATGAATTTCTTCAAAAATTCATCCAGAAATACCACCAGGAATTTCTCCAGGATTTTTTCAGGAATTCCTTCAGAAATTCCTCCCTCCATGGATTCCACCAGAAATTTCTCAAGGCATTCATCCAGGGATTTTTCCAGGAAATCCTTCACGGAATCCTCCACATAATCCTAAATCAATTTCTCCTAGAACTCTTCTAGGAATTCCTCCAGGGAATCCTCATGAAATACCTCCAGGGATTGCTGCCGGAATTGCTACAGAAAGTTCTCTAAGAATTTCTGCCAGAATTCCTCCATTTTCGTCTCCAGGGATTCTTCTAGAAATTCCTCGACTAATTCCTCCAGAAAATCCTAAAATATTTTTTTCCGGATTTTTTCCGGGAATTTCTCTAGGAATTCCTCCAGAGATTTCTTCATGGATCCCTCCGAAATTTCTTCGGGAATTCATCCATTAGTTTCTTCAGAAATTTCTCAAAAAAATCCTTTATTAATTCCTCGAGGACTTTTCTACAGGAAGCTTTAAATATTTGTCCAGAAATTTCTTAAAGAAGTCATCCAGGAATTTCACTAGTTATTCCTCTAAGAATTCATAAATGAATTCCTCCAAAAAAATGTGGAGGAATTTATCCAGAAATACCTCCCGGAATGCAAACATGGATTCTCCCAGAAATTTCTCAAGAGATTTCTGAAGAAAACCATCCAGGAATTCCTCCAGGAATGTTTCACAAAAAATACCTCAAAGAATTCATTCGGGAATTCCTCCAGAAATTCCTCCATTCAATCCTTCAAAAATTACTTCAGTAATTCCATGTTGAATTTCTACAAGGATTCCTCCAAGAATTTCTGCAAGGATACCTAAAGGAATTCCTGCTCGGATTTCTCCAGAAAATCCTGAAGAAATTTGTCCCGGAACTCTTCCTGGAGTTCCTCGTGAATTTTTTCCAGGGATTTCTACAGAATTTTTTTCAGGATTTTTTTTCTGGAATTTTTCCAGGAATCTCCTGGAACAACTATAAAAATTTCTCTAGTTTTTGCTCCAGAAAATTCTCTAAAAAATCTTCATGGATACCCCCAAGAATTCCTCTAGGTATTCCTCCAAGAGTCCATCCACGGATTTCTCCAGAAAAAAGCTTCTCCCGAAACTGTTCCAGAAATTTTTCAAAGAATTCCTTCAGGAAATCCTCCAGATTTTTTTTCCAGAAATTACTTCATTTTTTCAGGAATTTCTCCAGAAAAATCTTTAAGGATTCTTCCAGAATTTTTTCTAGGAATTCTCCAGGGATTCATCCTTGAATTCCTTCACAGATTCCTTCAGGAATCCCTCCTAGGATTACAGCAGGGATTTTTCCCGGATTTTTCCCGGATCTTTTCTGGGAATTTCTCTAGGAATTCCTTTAGGGATTTCTCCATGGATTCCTCCAGGAATTTCTTCGGGAATTCATCCAGGAGTCCATCCATGAGTTTTTTCAGAAATTACTCAAAAAAAATCCTTCACAAATTCCTCGAGGAGTTCCTCTAGACATTCCTCCGGGAAGCGTTAAATATTTGTCCAGAAATTTCTTAAATAATTTATCCAGGAATTTCTCTAGTTATTGCACCAAAAAATTCTTCAGGAATTTATTCAGAAATACCTCCCGGAATTCAAACATGGATTCCTCCTTTCGCAAAAAAATCCTCAAAAAATTCTTTCGGAAATTCCTCCAGGAACTCCTCCATTATTCCTGCAGAAATTCCTTCGTTAATTCCATCTTGAATACCTTCGGGAATTTCTACAGAGATTCCTCCAAGAATTTCTGCAAGGATTCCTAAATGAATTCCTGCTCGGATTTCTCCAGAAAATTCTGAAGAAATTTCTCCCGGAACTCTTCCAGGAATTCCTCAAGAAATTTCTCCAGGGATTTCTACAGACATTTTTTCAGGATTTTTTTTCTGGAATTTTTCAAGGAATCTCTCCAGAAATTTCTCCTGGGACAACCATAAAAATTTCTCTATTAATAGCTCCAGAAAATCATCCTAAAAATTCTTCATGGATTCCTCCAAGAATTCCTCTACAAGAATTTATCCACGGTTTTCTCCAGAAAAAAAAACTTCTCCTGGAACTGTTCCAGGATTTCTTCGAAAAATTTCATCAGGTATTCCCCCATAGATTTCGTCAAGAATTTCTCCAGGAATTCCTCCAGGGATTCATCAATGATTTTTTAGATATTCCTCAAAAATCCCTTCTTTTGCTCGAGGAGTTCCTTTAATCATTCCTTAAGGAAGCCGCAAATATTTTTCCAGAAATTTTTCTAAGAATTCCTTCAGGAAATCCTCCAGAAATTCTTCCAGGAATTCCTACATTTTTTTTAGGAATTTCTCCAGAAAAACCTCTAGGGATTCTTCCAGAAGTTTCTCTAATAATTCTCCGGGGATTCATCCTTGAATTGCTTTACGGATTCCTTCAAGAATTCCTCCTAGGATTACAGCAGGGATTTCTCTAGGAATTTTTCCAAATCTTTCTCTAGGATTTTCTCTATGAATGTCTCCAGGGATTCCTCCAAGTATTCCTCCTGAGAATCCTCCAGAAATTCTTCCAATGATTATTGAAAGCATGCCTCCAGAAATTCCTCCAAGAATTTTTTCGCGGATTCTTCCAAAAATTCCTTCAGGAATGACTCCACTGATTCCTCCAGAAATTGCTCCACAAATTCCTCCAGAGATTTTTCCAGTTATTTCTGCATGGATTCGTCATTGAATTCCTCGAGTAATTCGTCATTGAATTCCAGCAATTCATCCTGGAATTCCTCCAGGAATTATTTCATGGATTCCTTCTGTTACTCCTCCAGTGTTTCATCCTGTTATTCCTTCACGGATTCCTTCAGGAATTCCTCCAGGGATTACATCAGGGATTTCTCCAGGAATTTCTCATAGCTTCCTCTAGGAATTCTTCTAGAAACTCCTCCAAATGTCCCTCCAGAAATTTCCTCATGGATTCCTGCAGAAATTCCTCCGGACATTGTGGAATTCTTACAAGGAAACCTCCAGGCATTCTCCCAAAGATTCCTTCAGGAATGCCTTCAGAGAATCCTCCAGGAATTCTTCCAGGAATTTCTCCAGGGTTTCTTCCAGGAATGCCTCCAGAGTTCACTCCAGGGGTTCGTTAATGAGCCCCTGCTGGAACTCTTCCAGAAATTTGTCCAGGAGTTTTTCGAAATATTTCTCCACAAGTTCCTCCATAAATTCTTTCACGAATTCCTCTACGGATTCCCCCAGGAAAATCTTCAAGGATTTCCTTAGAAATGCCTCCAGGGAATTCCTTCAATATTTTTTCCAGCAATTCCTTTAGTAGTTCCTCCTGCAAATTCTACAGGAATTTCTCTAGACTCCTCTTCCAGTTTTTGAGAGCTACGTTCAAGAATTCTTTCAAGCACTTCTTTAGTAATGCCTTCAAGGATTCCTCCTGAAATTTCTTCAGGGATTTTTCCTGGAATGCCTTCACGGATTAATACAGATATACTCCACGATTACGCATTGAAAGCTTTAGTAATGCATAAAATTTAACGATGGTGCATTATTTCAAAATTATCGGGACAGGCAAAATTTTCACTTTACAAAAAATGTTTAATTAGCTGTAACTTTTCGAAAAGTGCATCAAATATTTTCAAATTTTTACTGTAAGCTCCTCAACTAGTTGTGTATCAGTGGACAAAATTTGGAAAAGATCGGACAATTCTTCACGAAGTTATAAAGATTTTTGAAAAAGGTAAAATTATCCGATAGCCAACTTTGAGCTGTTATATCTCCGGATTCAATGAACCGAATGCAATGAATTTTTGTCCATTTATGACTTATATAATGAGCTATGAAAAACCATCGACTTAACTTAATATTCTTAACACGAAAGAAAGTTATAACGATTAGATTATTTTTCTAAAAAACACCAAATTATCCAAAACATCAACATCGTTTCAAAATTCAAGATGCAAATTAAAGTTCATTTAGTTTCCCTCTAATTGACTTATATATAAATGCGTTGTGAAGGAAAGTAACAACATAGCCGCCAATAAATTGAAAAAGTAATGGGATGCATATTAAAAATAGACCAATTTGCTAAAAAATCGTGAAAAAAATAAAATCGCTATAACTTTTTCGCTTGTTAAAAATTTCAAGTTAAGTTAAATGTTTTCCAGAGTTCATTATATATGTCATGAATGGTCAAAATTTCATTGCAATCGGTTCATTGAATCCGGAGATATAACAGCTCAAAGTTGGCTATCGGATAATATTATCTTTTTCAAAAATCTTTTTAACTTCGTGAAGAATTGTCCGATCTTTTCCAAATTTTGTCCACTGATACACAACTAGTTGAAGAACTTACAGAAAAAAATTGAGAATATTTGATGCACTTTTCGAAAAGTTACAGCTAGTTGAACATTTTTTGGAAAGTGAAAATTTTGCCTGTCCCCATCATTTTGTCTATCCCCTGTATTTGATTCAAAGATGGTGCGTGAGATGGTGCCTAGATGATTCTGTGAACATCATGGTGGTGCATGGAATGAATGATGTATGTATGATGCATTAGCTATGATTCTGTTATACTCGTCATGTTTCATATTAAGGTGCACATGCAATTCGTGCAAAGGTGCAGGAAACTCAATGTGGCACGAAATCAACATGTTCCAGGTACGTGGAATACTATTTTGTATGCGAAATGCCAAAATGGTGCATCAAATTCTAATTAAACCACATCATAATGGTGCATAAGATACCTAGATGGTATAATGAATGCCAAAATGGTGCATGAAAAGTTTTGAAGAAGGCGTATGATGCTAGTGTGCTGCATTAGTTGTCGCCGATATTCAAAGATTATCAACATGTTGCATGGTTAGGTGCATGAATTGCAAAAATGGTGCATAGAATACAAAATAAAAGTATTTTATGTGATGCTCACAGCATAATGGTGCGTCAGATGCCTAGATGATATAATAAACGCTGAAATGGTGCTTGGAAAGCTTTGATGGTGCATGAAATTTAACGATGGTGCATATCAGTATGATGCATTTGATTTGTAGATGATTAAAAGATCATCATAATGCGTCGATACCTAGTTCATTCTGTGGACGCTTTGAAGAAGGTACATGATGTTAGTGTGCTGTATTAGTTGTCACCGTTATACAGCGACACTTGACATTGTGTATGGCTAGGTGTACGAATTACAAAAATGGTGCTTGGAATTCAATGTGGTGCCGAAGTCACCATGGTTCACGTACATGGATTACAGTTTTGGAATACGAAATGCCAAAATGGTGCATGTTATTCGAATATGGTGCTGACATCACTGATTAGTTAAAAGATGGTGTGTGAGATTAGCCTAAAAATGTTTCTGAGAACATCATGGGTGTGAATGAGATACTAAGAAATTGTATGTATCAGGGGTGCATTTGATGCCACCATGATTCAGTGATTAGATCCAAAATGCAAGAATTGCAAAAATGATGCATTGAATTTAATGTGGTGCGGAAGTCAACATGGATCAGGTGCATGGAATACAATTTGGTGTACGATATGGCAAAATGAAGCTTATGAAATTCAAATGTGCATTAAATGCTTAGATGACGCGTGAGATGGTGCTTAGATATTTATGTGATCATCATGGTGGAATGCAAAGGAGCTACATGATGTTTATATGGTGCATTAGTTTTACCATGATTCAGTTATATTCAACAAATTCCATATGTAAGTGCACGAATTGCAAAAATGGTGCAGGAAACTCAATACGGCACAGAAATCAACATAGACCAGGAACAAGGAATGCTATTTTGTATGCGAAATGTCAAAATGGTGCATCAAATTCACTTGTGAACTACATCATAATGGTGCATAAGATGCCTAGATGATATAGTGAATGCCAAAATGGTGGTTGGAAAGCTTTGAAGAAGGTGCATGATGCTAGATGGTGCGTTAGTTGTCACCGTTTTTCAAAGCTCATCAATATGGTTAGGTGCACGAATTGCAAAAATGGTGCATAGCATACAACAAAATGTATTTTATGTGATGCTCACGGCATTACGGTGCTTTAGATGCCTAGATGATATGACAAACGCTGAAATGGTGCTTGAAGAGCTGTGATGGCGCATGAAGTTTCATGATCATGCGATCATCATAAATCGTGGATACCTAGATCATTCTGTGGACATCATGATGGTGTATTGATAGCTTTGAAGAAGGTGCATGATGATAGTGTGCTATATTAGTCGTCACTGTTATTCAGTGATACTCGTTATTTTGTATGGCTAGGTGCACGAATTGCAAAAATGGTGCTTGAAATTCAATGTGGTGCCGAAATCACCATGATTCACGTACATGGAATACAGTTTTGGAATACGAAATGCCAAAATGGTGCATGTTATTCGAATATGGTGCCGACATCACTGATTAGTTAGAAGATGGTGCGTGAGTTTAGCCTAGATGATTCTGAGAACATCATGGTTGTACATGAGATACTAAGAAATTGTATGAGTCAATGGTGCACCATGGCTCAGTGATTCTCAACATTGCGTGATGAGATCCAAGGTGCAAGAATTGCAAAAATGGTGCATATATTTTTTGCCCCCCCCCCTGTGCACGCTAGTGCCCGTGTTCGATAACCCCGGTGTGCAAGAATGCCGGCACGTTAGTGGATTATAGCAAATTTTGCGATTCCCCGGTGTGCCACGCCTGGTCAGGCCGATTTGGTTTGAGTATCCCGCTGACGACGAAAGCACCAACCGGTGTGTCACAGGTGGCCCGCAAAGGAACGCTCCCGAGTTTCCGGAACATTCTGCGACCTAGGAAACGGAAGAACATCCATGCCACCATCGTACTACCTGTGGCCCTACGGATTGTGTGATTTAGGGTGGACGACCATCATAGGGTAGGCGTCGAACCAACCCCCCCCCCCCCTTTGTATCGACATGGCGGCATTCCCCGGTAGTTCGAGACCGGTTCCCAGTGTAGCCAACGGAACCACGCCCGTCCACGAAGATCCAGCATAGTGGTAACGTACAATCATTATCCCAAATCTAATTCTTTCCTAAAATGTCCCATGTATAACTGAACGATTGAACCTGAATTAAACATTAGAGTGGGTCATCGTTTATATGGAAACTGGTCCAAAATAAAAAGAAAAATGCTCGTTCTTTGGTCCTTTTTCTCACTGCTTTCAACATATGTTCGTTGTTGTCTAATAGCGTTTTAAGATTTTGTAGTTCGTTGTTTTTTTGCATGATTTCTACAATTACTAACGCGTTTAACAAATATTAACA
Organism: Aedes albopictus; assembly: GCF_035046485.1. Classification (NCBI taxonomy): domain Eukaryota; kingdom Metazoa; phylum Arthropoda; class Insecta; order Diptera; family Culicidae; genus Aedes; species Aedes albopictus. Next base: position 505,581,075 of record NC_085137.1, on the reverse strand, counting down.
TTTATCGCATGTTTTTACTGGAACAATCCGTGGAAGAATTCCCGGAGCAATTCCTAGAGGAATTTTTGAAAGTATACAACTATACATGGAGGAATTCATGGATAAATTCTGAAAGGAATCGCTGGAAGAATTCCGGGAGGAATTCCTTTGGATGCATCCCTGAAGCAATTCCTGGAAAACTCTCTAGAAAGAATCCTGCAGGAATACCTGGAAGAACTTCTTCCTAGACGAATTCTTGGAGCAATCCCTGGAAGAATTCCTGGAGGAATTTCTTTAGAAGTAATTGGGTAATTGGAAGAATCCTTCGAGGATTTTCTGAGAAAATCCCTGGAGAAATTCGTGGAGAAATCCCTGAAGTAATCCCTGAGGCAATTCCTAGAGGAATATCCCGAAGAATCTCTGAAAATATTCCTAGAGGATTTCCTGGTGGAATTGCTGACATGACTTCTGAAGAATGTCCAGAAGCCATTCCTGGATCAATTCCTGGAGAAATTCATGAAAGAGTTCCTGGATTCAATTTCTATTATTTTTCTATTTCTGAAAAAATCTGAAAAATTGCTGAAGGAATTTCTAGAGGAATTTCTGGGGTTATTCCTGGAGAAATCCTCGAAGCAATTCCTGAAGGAATCCTTGCGGGAATTCTTGAAGAAATTTGTGGAGAAATCCCTGAAGCAATTCATGGAGAAATCTCTGTAGGAATTCCTGGAGAAGTGCCTGGAGGAATCCATAAAAAAATCATGCAGGCATTCCTGGAAGAATTTGTGAAGTAATCCCAAGAGGATTTCCTGAAAGAATCCTTAGAGGAATTTCTTGAGGATTTCTTGAAGAACCCACTAAGGATTTCCCAGGAAAAACCCCCTGAGAAATTCGTAGAGGAATCACTGAAGCAATTCCTGAAGTAATATCTGGAGAAATGTCTGGAGGAATCCCGGAAAAATTCCTGAAGGTATTCCTGGCGAATTTCCCGGAAAAATTTCTGAAGAAATCCCTAGCAGATTTTCTGGAGAAATTACTGACATAATTTCTAAAGCATGTCCAGAAGCCAATCCTGGATCAATTCCTGGAGAAATTCATGGAGGAGTTTCTGGAGAAATTCCTGGATGTAATCCTGGAGGAACGCCTGGAGGAATTCCTGTGGTAATTGCTGGAGATATCCCTGAAAGAATGCCTGGAGAAATCTCTAGAGGAATTCTTGAAACAATTACTGTATGAATATCTGGAGGAATCTCTAGATGAATTTTGGGAGAACATTCTGAAAAAAATCCCTTAAGATATTCCTCGACGAATTTCTGGAGAAATCCTCGAATGAATTTCTGCAGGAATCCCTGGGGGAATCCTTGGAGAAATCTTTGGAAAAATCCCAAAAGAAATTTCGGGAGGAATTCTTAGCAGAAATCCTGGTGGAATTCCTTGAGGAATACCTGCAGCAATTCCTGGAGGAAAATTTGGAGAATTCCTGGAGGAATCCCTGATAAAATTCCAGAAGGTATTTCTAGAGAAAATCCTGGAAGAACTTCTAAAGAAATCCTTGAAGCAATTACTGGGGTAATTTCTGGAGGAATTCGTCGAGTAGACTCTTGACAAATTCGTGGATGAAATCCTGGACGAAAACTTGCATGAATTCCTGGAGGAGTAGAATTCCTGGAGCAATGCGAGGAGGTACTCCTGAAAGAACTCCTGGGGAATTCCTTGAGGAATTCCTGGAGGAGTCCCTGGAGCAATGCCTGGAGAATTATCTGAAGGAATTTCTGGAGGAATCGCTGAAAGAATTCCTAGAGAAATCTGTGGATTAATTCCTGGAAGAATGCCTAGGAGAATTCATGATGAAATTCTTTTAGGAATCCCTGAAGCAATCCCTGGAAGAATCTCTGGAGGAATGCCTGGAGGTAGTCCTGAAGGAATTCTTGGAGGGATCCCTGGAAGATATCCTAGAGGAATGCCTTTAGGAATTCCTGGAGGAATCTTCAGAGGAACACCTGCAGAAATCTCTGGAGGAATTCCTAGAGGAGTTTCTGGCAATATTTCTGAAGGAATTTTTGGAGAAATTCCAGGAGAAATTTTTAGAGAAATCGCAGCAGTAATTCCCGGAGAAATTCCTAGAAAAAATCCAGAAGGAATTCCTGAAGAAATTTCTGGAGCAATCTCCTAAGAAGTTCGTAAGGCATGTACCAGGGATAATTCCTGAAGAAATCGCAGATGGAATCCTTCGAGAAATTCTTAAGGAATCCTTAGAAGAGTTCATGGAGGAATCCCCGTACCAGTTCCTGAAGAAATCCCTAAACAAATTCCTGAAAAAAAAAACTCCAGTAGGAATCCTGGAAGCAATATCAAGAGGAATACCTAAAGGAATTCTTATACAGTTCCTGGAGGAAGTTCTGAATTAATTCCTGTTAAGTATACAAAGAGGAATTCCTGAAGGAAATCAAAGAAGAGTTCCAGGAGGAATCTTTGGAGGCCTTTTTTATAATAAGTTGTTCCAGAAAGAATCACAGAAGGAATTCTCGTGTTAAGCCCTGGAGAAATTTTTGGAGGAATCCCTGCATCAATTTCCAGAGGAATCCCTGGAATTATTCTTGGAGGAAGGCCTGAAGAAATACGTGGCCAAATTCCTGGAGGAATCCCAGGAAGCATTCCTGAAGTAGCCACAAATGAAATTCTCGGAGAAATACTGAAGGAATCCTAAGAAGAGGTCGTGGAGAAATTCTTTGAGGAATCCCTGCACTGCCCCCATTCGCACAACAGTCCCATGTGAATAGGAAACCCTGCAAACATGGAACTGTTATGCGAATAGGGGCAGTACAGGAGTTCCTGAAGAAACCCCAGGAGGAATCTTGGTAGCAATTTCAAGAGTCATTCCTAAGCGAATCCCTAAACAGCCCCTGGGGGAAGTACTGGATTAATTCCTGGAGGAGCAGTCCTGAAAGAATTTCAAGAAGAGCTCTTGAAGGAATTCTAAAATGAATTCCTGGGCAATCCTTGAAGAATTTTTTTAAAATAATCCCTGAAGTTGTTCCTGAAATTATCACAGAAGAAATTCCCGGGTGAATCTCTGGAGGAATTCTTGGAGAAATCACAGGATGAATTCTTGAAGAAATCGCACACGGAATTCTTGGAGAAATTCTTAACGAGTTCTAATAAGAGTTCGTGGAGGAACTCCTTGAAGAATCCCTGTAGTAGTTCCTAAAGGAATCCCTGGAGGAATTCCTGAAGAAACCCCAGAAGGAACCCTGGAAGCAATACAAAGGGTAACTTCAAAAGGAATCCTTATATTTTGCCTGGAGGAAGTACTGAATTAATTCCTAGATGATTTCCTGAAATAATTCCAAGAGGAAGGAATTCTATAAAATATTTTTTTTTTAAATAATCCCTGGAGTTGTTCCTGAAAGAAACACAGAAGGAATTCTTGATGAATTGCTGGAGGATTCTTGGATGCAAACCTGGAGGAATTTTTGAAGCAATCCCATGAGGAATTCCTTAGAAAATTCCAGGAAACCTTTCTAAACAAATTCCTGGAAAAATTTCTGTACACGCAACCTGAGATTGGCAGATTCTAATACAATTGGGTATGAAACATATACAAATATTGTATTAGGGCCTTGCAAATACAAAAATTGGTAGGTGGCAGTATACCAAAAATTGTATTGGCTTCCTAGAATCTGGAAAAGGAAAATTTCGCATGTGTGCGTGTGCTCGTCGCACTGGTTTCTCATTATTTGTTCTATTTTTAGACTGATCATGGCAGCAGCGGCGGCATCAAATACCAATACATGTCTAAAAAGAAATACGGGCGGCGGCGGGAATCGAACCGAGACACTATCATGGTGATACACAGCATCCTGCGCTCTAACCAGCACGGCTATAACTGCATATGAATAGAGAAGAGGCTGAAAGCCATCATGGTCAACACAAGCGTAGCTTGGCTGAAGCATTTCTTGGAACAAGCCCTGAAACAATTACTATCGGAAGCTTGCAAGATGTCCATGGAAGAATTCACAAAGGAGAATTTCCTAGAGAAGTCTTTCGAGGAATTCCTGAAAGAATCCCTGGAGAAGTTCCTGAAGAAATACCCGAAGGAATTTCTGAAGGTGTCCTTGAAAGAATTCACAAAGAAATCTAAGGTATATGTTAGGAGGCATGTCGCGTTCGGAACATTGACACCATATCAACAGCAGCTCTATTTCGAGCAGCTTCAATACTGCAAACCTATGACCATTATTAGTTAAAAGTTTCATTACAATTTCATTACATATTAAACTTACAAAGTAGTATCGGTTCACGGGACAAACAACTCTTCTAACACAGTATGCACACTCCTCGTAGTTCCTATCGGACTCACGAACTAAATTACACTGCCAAATCACCGCACCTCACTGCCATAGGCAGCTCCGATCGAGTCCTCAATACTTTAGTTTCAGTGTTGCCAGGTCCACTAAGCACGATACGTAATGCGAGCATTCGCAAGAGTATTTTGTTTAAATTGAATACTAGTCAAAATTAGTGAATTATGTGCTTCAATTGCAGCATATGGTTCTACAAAGCCTTTTTTCTTACCAGGGGGGTTCCAGAAGTCTTTTAGGGGTTGTAAGGGCATTTCAATAATTTTTAATTACGGAGGCATCCGGATTGCATTTCAAAAAGTTTTAAGGGTGATTCAGGGGGTCTCAGGAGCCTTTTAAGGGCCTTAAAAAAGGTTTCAGGGCCGTTGCAAGGGGTTTCAGAACACTCCTGAGAACCCTTGGAACAATCTAGAAACTCGCTGAAACTCCTGAAACACCCCATACAACCCCCTGAAACGATCCTGCCACCCACTGAAACCCTTTGACACATCTTTTACCTCGTGAGAATTCCAGGTACCTTCTGAGACCCTCTGAAACGCACTTGAGTGCTCCAGGTACCCCACTGAGACCCCTGGAGTGCCCCTAAGATCCTCTGCAGCGCCCAAGAGACCACCTGGAACCCACCTGAAACCCTCTGAAAACTCTTGGAGATGTCATTTCCCATGATGGTAGCATATGGCACCATAATTGTAACACGAATCAAGATGATGGGAGTATGAAATCAGCTCATAGCCGGTCACCCTACCATCGCGCATGGAAAGAAAAGAAGAGAAATTTTATCATTAATTTTAAGGTCAAATTTAACGATCACCTCTTGTGCTCTCGTGGTCAAGCCGATTCCGGCCGACGTGACTTGATGATGTGAGAATCAGAACGTCCAATCGTGATCCCACCAAGCACTGCAGCAGCAGCACCAGCAACACCTGAGCACTGCCTGGGATAAACAAAGAAATCCAACAAAATCGACAAATCCAGTCGTTGGGAGTCAGTCAAGCGACAACTATGCGCGAGGGAAAAAAAACTCCAATCTCACATCCTGCTCGGTTAAATTAGCGCCAAGATGAAACCGGCTACGCTTCCGCTCCTTTTGTATCAACGACTGAAGTGACCACAACCCATCGCATTGAGAGCGATCTTATTGGCGGCGCGGTCATTAGGGAGAGGACCCATCGAATTAAGTCAAACACCACGACGCGGTTCGCTCGAAACACATCCGGACGCCGAAAGCTGATTATTCGGAATGGCCGCGGTTTAATGAATTATATAAATCAGGTCCAGTTGGAAATGACACGCTTATTGATGGGTCATCATCCGGTCGGAATGGATGGCGGCGCAAAAAATCAAGAGTGAGTCCCAAAATTGCGCGGTAATTTTGGTAATTATATGATTCGAAATATAAAGATTGGTCCATACAGTGGGTCAGCGAAGTTTGTCATGATATATAGCTATTATTAACTGCCATGGTTATTTTACATTCCATTCACGTGTCGTGAGATGATTCCCGAAACATAAGTAAATGTATAAGGGATACGCCGTTTTTTTTGAATGCGAAATTGATTGCCTCTGGGAGATGAGCCGGGGACGTACAGTCGCAATGCTGATTCTCATGCGGTCGTGCAGCAATGCGACTTTTTCATGCATTTTCGATAACGGTGATGCAAACTAAAAAAATGGAGGCATTGAGTCAAAAGGTTCACCTGAATTTTCCTTTAAGTGACCTGGATTTTTGATACGGAAATCATTTATCAAAGAGCTGTCACATTGTTTGTCTTTGGCGCAACGGAAATTTTAAAAACTACTTGTGGATAACTGGAAGGAAAATTATGGCATCTTCATATTAATTCATTTACAAGTTTTCGAGGTAAACAATATATGGATGTCATCTTTTATAGATTGATAGTTTGAGAAAGTGAAGAAGTTTTTTTTCGGTGGTAGAACTCAACCACACCCACACGGTAAAGTCTGGGTATTTCGTAATTCAGATGGCCGAATGCCGTTTGACCGAAAACTGAATGATGAACTTAAGTGTCCATGTCACTGTTCCCCGTCTCAGTATAACTCGTAAGAACAGCTTATGATGCAAAAAAGGAAAAATCTTTAATAAAATATAGGCAGTTTTGACGCCAACTAATCCCAGAATATCAAAACAAGTAAGAATAGCCTATGATTGAAAGAAGGAAATATTTCTGATGATCATATTGGCAGTTAAAATGTCAAGAACTTATTCTGAATTCTTTTGATCATGATTCGGCCAGATGGCATTCGGCCAAATGGAATTCGGTCAAACGACGTTCGGAAAACGGCATTCGGCCAAATGGCCGGACACCATTTCCAAATAATATTTTAAGTTTTGTTCGGCTCTACAAGAGATCTTCATGACCAATTTTATAAAACTTGCAATAAAACTGAATCATACATCAAAACCTCTTGATAACCTCTTTAAGAGCATCTTCCGGCTAAGTGGACCACTCTCGGAGAGGTTTTGCAAACCGCATTAAGAGTAGCAATAAAACCGTTTTAAAACCTAGTTGAAAAGTTTTCTATACTCGATTGTTGTTGTTTTTTTTTCAACAAAAACTATGACAGCTCAAGAGAAGCTTCTTCGATGGCAAGTTAAGTTCATTATTCGTAAGCAGAAAGCAATTCTTTCAAAGTAATATTTGGTAGGCTTATGGCTTGGTAGGCTGGTAGGCTTATGCGCATTCGAATTTACCGTGAATATTGGGGTTGCAGAATCATTAAATTAATTCGCTTCGAAAATAGTAAATGTTATCATCTTGGAATGAAAAAAATCAATTTGTGAATTTAGTAAAACTATCTCGAATCACAAGAAAACTCAGCAAAGAGAGTTTATTTATGTGAACATGTTATAAAAATAGTGGCAAACTATCAATTCATTGCTAATTTAAGCAAAATTAACTATTTTCCATTCACGTAAGCTAATTCTTCAATATGGCGACGACCATAATCAGTGAAAATAAAACGAAAGCAAGTTTACCTTTATGATCACCGCAATAAACCTAGCAGTGTCGTAGCTTCTGCTTTTCCCCCAACAGATGTCGTTACTAATCGAACGGATCGCCATCTGTTGAGAGTTTTAACAGTTTTATTGTGGTAATAATGATTGCCAGAAGGTTTACATATCGGAAAGTTTTGTTTACTCTTGAAATCTGTCTTTATGGATATTTTCAAGTATACTATAAAACAGTTTATCAATGGTTTTCATAAAAGCAGTCATAAAACTGTGAGTTTTAAATATTGCTGTAATAAAACCTGAATAAAAATCAAACATAACGAATCAGGAATGGAATTGTTACTTGGGTTCAGATCTCATTGAGATTACTAGCCTCTTCTCAGCTACTTCTATTACCCTCCCAGTAGTGCAAGTAGTGCTAGATGATTGGAACTTTGGTCGTAGGCTGACTCGACGTCCGAGTGCCAGGTAAGGACTTTCAGCTCAACTGTTTACTATGGTCATGCAGAAAGTAGCGACGAAACAGGCCTTGTGATTGGCAAGTACGTGAAACTGCTGATCTCTCAACTTCAACAGGAGCACCCACATACACATAGGGCCCATTTTTATCATTCTTACACCCCTAGAAAGGGTATAAAAACCGCTTGGAAAACTGACTTTCGATCTAAGGTCCGGAGGGCCAAGTCTCATATACCAATCAACTAAGCTCGACGAACTGAGGAGAAGTTTGTATGTGTGTGCATTATAAAAAAGTCACTCACGTTTCCCAGCCATTTGCCAACCGATGTTGGTTCTCTTAGCACGAAATGAAAGCTTCAACATTCTAGTAGAGCGCTGTTGAATTTTATTTCGATTGGACATTTGATTACCAAGATATCTTTCGAAACGTTCTTGGGAGCAATACAACTTATTTAACTTTTCAAGAGATTTTATTTACAAAATGTATTCCAATACATTTCTCTGCCGTTTGACCGCCGATTTGGGTTCTTCTAGCACCAAATGAAAGTCAAAACATATTAGTAATAACGGCATTTCCGATAACCTGATGAACGGTAAGCAGGAAAACACTATCAGACCAAATCTGATTTGGTGGTGTTCAGGAATCGGTTCAAGGTGTCCCACCGGTAGTGACCAAATATAAAAGTGAACCAAACCTATACATGCGACACATAAAATAGCGGCTTTCTCGATAACCTGAAGAACGGCAAGCAGAATTAGTCCCAGACCATATCTCTACCGTTCCGGAACCGGTTCCGGGTGTCTCGCTGAAAGACGCCAAATGAAAAAGTGAACGAAACCCATGCATACGGCACATCAAATAACGGCTTTTTCGATAACCTCATGAATGGTAAGCAGGAAAATAGTTTCAGACCATATATCAACCGGTAGTGTTCCGGAATCGGTTCCGGGTGTCCCACCGAAAGTGACCAAATATCAAAGTGAACTAAAATTATGCTTGCAACACACCAAGGAGCAGCTTTCTCGATAGCCTGATGAACGGTTAGCAGGAAAACAGTTTCAGACCATATCGAATCCGTTCCGGAATCGGTTCCGAGTGTCCCATTAAAACTGATCAAATATACCGTATATTCCCGTTGGTTTGAACGACTTCCCATGAAAACCAACGGGGTTCATTTTAAATTTGAACTTCCAGTAACCATATAGACGTCGAAAAACAAACTGAAGGTAGCTTTTTTGCTGATTTGTTTTGGTTATGTGTTCTATTTCAGTCCGTTCTATGAGCCATTTTTAGTTTGAACGATGTGCATATTAGCAGGGTTCAAACTAAAAAGTGTTCAGATTAGATACGGTCAAAACAACGGGGGCAGACGGTAAAAGTGAACAAAAACGGTGCAAGAGACACATCAATTCGCGGTGTTTTTCGATAATGTGATGAACGATATGCAGGGTAACAGTCTCAAACCGTATCTGAACCGAAAGTGTTCCAGAACCAGTTCCAAGTGTCCCGCCGAAAGTGGCCGAAAATCAAATCGCAGTTTTTTTTTCGATGATCTGTATTGTTCAGCATTGTATGCGAAATTTACAATTTAATCGCATCAATCCCTAAGAAATTTTTTTCATTCTCTTTTTGCGTCTAATATTCCTGCGCAACATTTTGGTTGCGCCCTTGGGCTCTGTAAAATGTTTGAAATTTGATCGGGATTATATATGGGAAGTATCACTTGCTTGCATTTTTTTTTGACAAATTTCACACGAATCTTGTTAAAAAATGGTTCAATATAGCCTAAAGCGTGCAGAAACAACCTTGTCGAAGTGATCTGAGATTGTGAAAAAAAAAATATCTCCCAGCCTGTAATTATTGGCTTGGTATTTTTCCCTCCCGCTGTTGGGGAAATTAAGCCACAGGGTCCAGTGATAGTGAAGATGTTCATGCAGTCAACTGAGCTGAGAGGTCTGATTATGATATGTTTCAGCTCTGCCTATACGTTGAACATAACGTCGGAATATGTGTCATTTATAAATTTCCCAATTCGATGACGGTTTCGATAAAATTTATGCATTCCTAAATAAAGTATTTCATGATTAAGAAACAACTCGGCGTACGTCGACGGACACATCATGAGTACATATTCGACGAGAATGGCACTATCACCACTAGGTGGGTTAATTTGGGTTTTTAGTTTTTGAGATATGATTTTTTGATAATAATAAAAGGTCAAATTTTCCCATTTAAAACATTTTTTTATTTGATTGAATACCTACATATTAATGGATACCAAGAAGACCAGGAATCACTCAAAAAGGCAATACAAGGCATAGTTTTATGAAGATTTACGATATCAGACAATTTTAGAGCAGCTAGCAGTGCTGAATATGTCATTTCGACATATCTAAATTCAGCCACATCCGGCTCATTTTAAAAACTAAATCTGAGAATATGGTATATGAAAAACTTATGCGGTTGGACCAGTTCTACAAGAAAGTCCCGGAGAAACCGCCTTTTTGAAATATTTAAGTTAAACGTCACGGACTACCTTCGAAAAATGGCAATTGATACTCACCATGAATATCATCTCTAGTGCGTGACATATATGAAATATTCAAAAAAAAGATCGGTTTTCCGTGGCTTTCATTTAGAACTGGTTTAGCCGCACAAATTTTTCACATACCATATTCTCAGGTAGAGCTTCTAAACTGAGCTGGATGTGGTTAAATTTAGATATGTCGAAATTACATTTTCTGCACTGGAAGCTAATATTAAAATATATGACTCTCGATATACAGAAAATAATATGTCAAAATCTAAAAATGATACATCTCTGATTTTTTGATATGCCAATATGTGAAATTTCCTGAATTTCCTGATAGAAATATAAAACCAGGTCCCAAGACCATAAAAACGTGAAAAATCTAAAAAAAGCATATTTTTGGCACCTTAACACAGTTTGGCCCCATTCAACGCATTTTTTCTTAAAATTACAATTTAATACCTTTTAAACATATATAAAAAGTTAGAAATTTGTTAACCCAAATTTTTGATTTTGATCTAAATATCATTTTTCGTCATCTAAAATCGATTTAAACATGTTTTGGAAGATGATTCTTTTTAATTCTCGATTTCGTTAATTTCAGTTTTTGATTTTTCTAATTTTTATTTTTGAACATCCCCACACTTTTATATTTTTCCTGAAGGCATTTTGGGGAACGGATTTTTTTGAGATAAAAACATTTTGAGATTTTATGATTATTGTTGAAATATAAATATTTTAAATTTTTTCACAGAAAATTTTATTTTTCGTGTAATTTTAAGGAAAATAATTTAAAAGTGTATTCGATTCCCTTAAACTATTAAACAAGGATAGAATGATTTGGGAAAAATTTAACCCTCTACTTCCCATGGTTGCTCTAGAGCAAAATCGATTTTCGACGAACTCCGGACAAACGGAATTAGATTAATATGATGCAATAATTTTTAGAATATGGTTATAACCTCATAAGGTTAACCCAACTACTAACTACTTGTTTCAATAGTTGAGCTATTGATAAACAATCAAAAACCTATTGATTTACAACCAAATTTTTTTTCATTGATTTCGAAAAATTTAGCCAATTTGCAATAACTTTTGTTCTACCACTTTTTTCGGAAGCGCTTTTTTGGCATAGATATAGTGGATCAAAGTCGTGGGAAGGAAAGGGTTAAAATATATTAATTGTAGCGATTCAATACAAAATAAACAATGACTTCTAAAAGGTGACTAAAACATCAATTTTTCAATGATTTTTAAAAAATGTAAAAACGCTTTAAAATACACCAAAAACCATTTTGAGATATACGGAACAGTCCTAAATATTAGCCAAAAATATAAAAAAAATGATTTTCCACGAAACAAAAATTACAAAAATGCTCAAACTATACCCCGTCTAAAGGCGGGATTGGGTATTAGAGGGTCTGGATCAAAAGTTCTAATTTTTTGAAATTTTTTAGTTTTTTAAAACTTTGATTTTTAGACCCACACTATTTGAAAATTGGTCATCCTAATGACGAAATAAAAAAAGTACGGGCACAGACAAACAGACGTTTCCATGATAAAAATTTGATGTCATTTATAGTTTTGTCGCATCGTACATTTGTTACTTTTGAAGCAGTGAATAGACCTCAATCAATTTGATACAAATCAAAATTCACGTGATTTCATGTCGGCTGCCAAAATTTCAGCATAATCGGTTTACTAGAAACCTCGCTATGAACCGAGTTCCATCGTCAAACTTGGCCATTTTGTATGAAGTAGGACCGGTGGTATTATTGTTTTGTCCGAGAATGTTGTAATCGCTCAACCTTCCTAAGATGTTAGGTTTTTCGCACTCCGAGGGCGTAGTGCACGGTTCCGTGTCATTTGGCCGAACGCCATTTGGCCGAAAGGGTCATTTGGCTGAATGCCATTTGGGCGAATGCCGTTTGGTCGAAAAAAAAAAATGATGAACATAAGTGACCATGCCACTATTCCTCGCATGAGTATAATTCGAAAGAAGAGCCTATGATTGAAAAAAGGAAAAACCTATGACAAAATATTGGAAGATTCAACGCCAAAAACTAGAAAGAAACTAGAAAGAGCCTATGATTAAAAGAAGGAAATTGTTCTGTTGATCATATTGGTAGTTATAATGTCAAAAACTTCCGCTGAATCTCTTGATCATAATTCGGCCAAACGGCATTCGGTAAAACGGCATTCGGCCAGATGGCCGGATATCATAGTGCACATCTAGCGCGCATATCTGGGTCATATTGACCACAACATTTTACTAGGGTATATTATACTTGTCATTATAATTACACAACACTTACATTAATGTTTACAGAAATATGACCGTGAAATCTATGGAACAGAACAGGAAAACTTACCATATGCCCATAAACCCTATCTTAATTAAACCATATGGAGAATATGCAGCATGCAAGACTATAAATAAGAGTGTTTTAATGCAATTTCTCACCCAAGTTAAAATGATCCGCGCATTTGTAGCAGTTTTCAGTGCAATCTCGTTAGTCACAGTAGCTGTTAGTGCAATCGAATCACAACTGTTTTCCAGCGAGTTCATATGGGATTTTTTCAAGGTTCGTTTGGTTGACTGCTCCAAATAGAATATTTTAAGAATTTTTTTTTTCTCCCCTCCTCCTTCCAGAGTTCATTCGACGAGCGTCGAAATCTGGCCACGTCACCCTTTTCCATCCGACTGGGGATGACCATGCTGGCCAACTCCGTCACCGATGGGTACACCTTGAAGCAGATGACCGATAAATTGCACCTGCCAAGTTCCATTGCCAGAGCTTCCGAGCAAAACCGCCGCAAGTTGATGGTGCTACAAAAGGACAAACACTTCTCGTACGCAACGAAGTTGATTGTTCTCGGAACCGAATCCCTAAATCCCAAGTTTCTGGCCGCTATGCACAATTTTGACACTCCGGCAGAGCGACATCCTCTTTCGAACTTGAAGTCCATTCCAACTCTGGCGAATCGTTGGGCGAAGAACATGACGTCCGGTATGGTCAGCACCGTACTCATGGACAACGAACTGCTTCCGGACACCAGAATGATCCTGCTTAGTGCGACGGCTTTTGCAAGCAAGTGGGAAAATCAGTTCAATGTGAATGTGTCCAAAGTGGAGATGTTCAGCGCGTACACCACGGGGAAACTCTACATGACCAATTTCATGAACTTGGAGCATACGCTGCTTCCGGTGACCATGAATGAAGATTTGAAAATGAAAGCGATTGAGCTGCCTTTCGAAAAAGGCAGTGATTATTCCTTTATGATCATAATGCCCCTGGATAGGGATGGCAACATGACGGAAACGGTGGGCAGATTGAATCACAAATCATTCACAAAGCTCTACGACAGTCTCGTTCCGATGAGAATCTCTGTGAAAATGCCTCGCTTCAAGGTGTCCACCGGTGTAAATGTGAATTCGGTCCTGAAGAAGCTACACCTGACTGCACCGTTCCAGTGGAGCACGTTCCAAATTTTCAGACAGGAAAAGCTAACCCTGGACAAGGTCAAGCAAAGTGTAACGGTTCAGGTGGACGAGCAAGGAGTTCGGGCAGCCGCTGTCGACGGTTAGTCTGGCATATCGTGTGCGATGATATTTGATCATAATTTTGGTTTTATTTTTTCAGCGTACGTCATGGTCACGAGGAGTGCCCCATTAACATTCCCAGCTGATCGTCCGTTCGTGTTTGCCATTTTGAAGAAATCGGTGCATTTTCCGCTGTTTGTAGGACACTACGCATATCCAGCAAATTCGTTACCGATTAAACCTTAATCAGTGTAAGTTAACTAGAAATAAATGTACGTTTGAGATGTAATGAAAGGTTTTGCTTTGTCAACGTATTGCTAGTATGTAACAATAATATACTTGATTATCCCTACAGAGCCAGGATGAGTACGTGGATTAACAATAACAAAGTTATCCGGTATTCTTTCTACGTACCCTGTCTACCGTATCCTTCCGGCTTTGGCCACTTTCTGGTCGCTGGGTTCGTCGTAGAGTGGAGCGAGTTCGTGGTTCATCCTTCGCCGCCACACACCGTTCTCCTCTACACCGGCGAAGATCCGAGTACTTGCAGGTCCTCCTTGAGCATGGTCCACGTCTCATGTCCGTAAAAGACCATCGGTCTTATCAGCGTCTTGTACATGGTGCACAGTTCGACCTTTGATGCTTCTCGTTTCAGGCGGGTTTACAGTTCTGTCACCGTTCCAAATGTTATGGCCATACAAGCTTTCTTGATTCTGAACTCAGTGTGAGGTGTCCAGGAAAGCTTGGAATCAAGAATGACTCCAACGAACTTTACCTGTTCAGTCACATCGATTTCAGAATCAAAGAGACGTAAAGGTCGAACGCCATTACGGTTTCGCCTTTCCGTAAGAAGAACAATAGATGTTTTACTCGGATTAACCGAAAGGCCATATTGGCGACACCAACCCTCAACTACATGAAGGGCGCTTTGCATCAGGTCGAAAAGGATGGTGATACACATACCAACTAACAATGCTAGGTAGTCGTCGGTAAAACCATAAGTAGGAAATCCGCTATTATTGAGTTCCCTCAATAGCGTTTCTGCTACGAGTTTCCACAAAAGCGGTGGCAAGACTCCCCCTTGGGGGCATCCACAATCACTCAATTTCCTAATCCCTGCTAGACGCAATGTCGAGAAGAGATATCGGTTTTTGAGCATTTGATGAATCCAACTGGAAATCATTGGAGATATACCATGACTCCGTGCGGCTTCCAATATGGCATCGAAAGGCACATTGTCAAATGCACCCTCGATATCTACACAGATAAAAATAATGAGATTTACACGTCATGTTAACTTCATTTTAGTCATGTAAACTTATTGTTATTATAGTTTACATGATATATCATGTAAATTTGTGTTATATGTCATGTAAACACTCAAAGTCATGCTGAATTACATGATATATAATGAAAGTTTACATAATGTTTTATGACTTTTACATGATATGTCATGTAAACTTCTGTGATATCCCACGCTCCAATTATGTGCATCATATGCCCCATAATTTTACACTCTTTTTTCGATCGGTGTAAAAAAATACCCAAACAAGATTGCTTTAGCGAATGCTTTCGCGATATCGTAATCAACCTTGTGCAAAAGAGTCACAGTGGACTTACCAGATTGGTAGGCATGTTGGTTCACATGAAGAGGCACGTTGGCCAGATGAACATCACGGATGTGATGATCCACAATGCGTTCTAAGCATTTCAGAAGAAAAGAGGTCAAACTGATAGGTCTGAAACTCTTTGCTTCTTCATACGAGGCACGACCCACTTTCGGAATAAACTTCACAGTAATATCCCGCCAGGATTTGGGAATATACCCTGTAGCAAAACTGCAAACAAGTATTTTTTTTTTCAAAACATGTTTGAAATGATCAAATCTTTTCTGAAGCAAAATAGGATAATCTGCCCATCTGTCCCAGAAGATTTGAAGGGGCAAAGCTATTAAGTACCCACTCAATCGATTCTATAGTTACAATACTCCGAGCCGAAGCCAGGGAATCGTAACTACAAGAAAAGACATCAGGTTCATCCGAAGATGTAATATCCACACATCCTGGAAAGTGTGTGCTGAACAAGCATTCCAGAACTTCCTCATCAGAGGAAGTCAGATCGCCATTTGGCAAACGAAGTTCGTTCACTCGGAAATCCTTAGATTTCGCAAGGATTTTATTTAACCGACTGACTTCACTCAAACTGGAAACATTTGTACAAAGGTTTTTCCAGCCGGATCGTTCAGCAGACCGGAGAGCTTTCCTGTAGGCCTTGCGAGGTGACCTGAAAGCCTCCGAACCAGCCGCACATCGTCTGTTCCAACTCTTTCTATATTGTTTCCTAAGTTTCGCCAGATCAGAGTTCCACCAAGGGGTTCCTCTTGTGATCACAGACCGTAGAGGGCATGCTTCTTCAAAAGCTTTCATGATGAAGGTCGTTGTAGTATCAACGTCATCATCTAAATCACTTGGAGTGTCAATGGATGGTGAGTACCCATGAAATTTGGCCGCAACCAAATCAGTAAAAAGATCCAGTTTGTTGACCGGGGACCCCTGAAACGCAATGTTTGCGAAGTAACATTTGAATGTTCAAAAAAGATGTAGCGATGGTCAGATAAAGATTCTTCATCTGACAAATGTCAATTGGTCAGCTCGTGACTAATTCTACCAGAGCAAAGTGTTATGTTTAACACTTCCTCTCTAGAAGATACCATGAAGGTTGGGCGGTTGCCTATGTTAAGTAATGCAAGATCTGTACATACTACTTAAGTACTCCATCAAACTGGAGTCTCTCAAGTTAATGTCTGAGTTGCCCCAAATGATATGGTGAGCATTAGCATCACTGCCAACAATTAGCGGAAGGCCTTTTGAAGTACAGTATGCGATGACTTGTTTGAAAGCATCCGTAGGGGATGCTTCATCATGCGGTAAATAAACCGAACAATAGACGTATTTCCTGTTGAGGTTTCCAACAGATACATCAATTGTGATAGCACATACATCTCTGGTGGTTAGTTCAGAGATGAGTATAGCAACTATTGCGTTGTTGACAAGCACACAGGCTCGAGGCATGACACGCGAGTTTGCCATTTCATGTTTACTGAAAGTAGCAAACACCGGGTTCACAAGCTTTCCTAGACAGAAATTCCCCTTACGGAAGTAGGGTTCTTGGACCAAGGCCACTTGGGCAGAAACATTTTGCATAAGTCTGCAAAGATTGATTGTTGCTGTTCTTTTATTCTGAAGATTGATCTGAGCTGTCCTAACCGTAGCCACTATCCAAACTAGGCAAGATTAAACTCTGCAACAACAGCACAACAAAGAACAGCAGCAACAAAATCAAATCGGTATCGATTGGAAAACGCCAAAGGCGAGGATACACAGAATACACTGTGTAAACAGGTGAAAATATAAACTAATTAACAACATCTTCATAATCCCGCCCTTATTTAGCCTCAAATGAGACTAAAGAAGGGCAGCCGATTGTCTCGGAGAAACACAAGCTCCACTGCACCTTTGCTCCGGTTAGTGCAGTAAGGGCAACATACTGTGGAGGGCGTCCTGGTACTCCACAGGCTCCGTTTGCTATTAGGTTTTTATTAGACCCCCCTTAGCCAATCATTCCTGGGCACGGTAAGCATGAAGCCGCATCACACCATGAATTGGGGGTCACCTGTTTAATGGACTCTTACCACCGGAACAGGCGGTCCGTAGTGTTATTCTTAGCCAATTGAGACAATCGCTACCTACACTACACAGCTATCTAGGCTGATCGAGAAAAGAAGTTAATATTGATGATCAACCTTAGCTGGAAGTTCTTAGTTGTAGCGAAGTTCAGTAATCCTGGAATACCTCACAGGTATTTTGGAATGGCTCTGAGCTTCACAGAAGTTCACGGATCTGGGTGGGGTAGACTAGGTAACGTAACTTTTTCTGGGACAAATAATGACTACAACGAATGCAGATTCCAAAAATTGAGTTTCATTAAAGATTGATAATACATAAAACAAAAGTTTGACCAACCTTAAATGTTTCAAAGGTACAAAAAATGCCTACTAGTCTTTGAAAAATGTTAGTAAATATGGTTCATTCTGTAGTGTAGAAGGCTAACATTGCAATTGTAGATATAAATTTGAGTTGTCCATGAAAGATTGGATGACCTAAATTATCACAAAACTATCATTAAGTGACCCTTGAAAGTTAAGAGGTTCATTTGACTGTGTAACGTTACTATCTAAAACGAAATCACCTCATGTTACAGTGGTTGTTTTTATCAATCAAGTTCCATAACTGTAAGGGGGGCCCATAATATCCCAAAAATATATACCAACGCTTATTGTTCCTCGTACTACTTTGGTAAATACAGTGGATTATGTAACACTACTTAATGCATCTAGTGGCACTGCCACTGTGGCAGAAGCAATTATCACAAATGTTGACATGAAGCTATGGTCTCCGAAGTAGTTTGGTTGATCCGGAATATTTCAAAACTATCTTGGAGTGACTCATGAAATGCCAGGGGGATTACAGATTGCAGTTGGATGTGTAATGTTACAGTTCATTATGAGAATAACTACTGTTACTGTCAAGAGATAAACTTCAGGACATTTTGGACGATCCTCAATGTCCCAAATAATTAATAGTAAACTTCAGATTGGTAAAGGCACCGCGGATGATTATGCAACGTTACTCATGATAACAGATATGACTGCTGTTACGAGTGTAGACCTGATGTTGTGGACTCAAAGTTAGTTTAGCTGACCTAACTTGGCTTGGTGTAAGGTATCTTCAGGGTCGTTAACTATGATTTTGACCTGTTTCTCGAAATGGCTGACTGCTCCAAAAATGCTCCAATATTTATCAATGTCTAATATATTCCATCTTTTTCAGATTCTTCAGTCAACTCCCTTTCGTAAAATGATCCGAAAAACCTACGCTATAAACGCAGCAAAGTGCTTACGCCACCCGTTCCTCGCCCGGATAGGTCCTCGAGATCGTGAAGATCAACCGCCCGGCCGCCCAGCCACATACACTGAACGAAACTCCCCGCCCAAGAACGACTGAGAGGCGATACGATCACGCCCCTTAACGACATTTGGTCGGAAACCGTATGGTCCACCGACCGAATGATGTCATCCTAAAACCGGATGACAGTGATATGAAAATTGAATGTCAACCATATGGTCGAGCAACCTTGTTTTTTAGCGATTGATAACAATAATGTCACCGCTATCTTTTCCAATAAAATGATGTGCTTGGTGACCAGGATACCCTCGCGGGCATCCTTTTCAAAAAAAAAAAAATGGCATGTCCAAGACATGCGACGCAAAATCGTCAACGACCCGGGTGTCACAATCAAGGAACTTGTTACGCTATCGATGAATAAATTCGGTGCATCTGAGCGGCCTACGCTCTGCAACTAAAGCGGGAGCCACAATGCTGCGTCGACTTCGACTTCGACTTCAGCGTTAACGGATCCGTCATTGTACTAAAACGCAGACGGATGCGTTAAAGCAAAGACTGCCCACAATGCTGCGTTGCGTCGTGCGTTTGTTTACATTGGTGATGGAATTTATTCGCGGATATGGAATTTCAATCGGAATCAACATAGAAATCAGATTTCTGCAGCCGGACTGCATAAATCATTACCAAAATCTGGGATTGAATAGTCGAATCGTAGCAGCCGCTAGTGTGGTCAATATAATCATGGTTATTTGGGAAAATTGTGAAATTTCATCTGGAAACCGCTCGCTGATGGTGCGGTGCTTCATAAACTTTTCTGCCGCACTTGTTCTGGCATTGTTCCGGCAGAAACTTTTTCTGGACTTCTCATAACTGGAAACCCTCCTGAGACTCCTTTAGTAGGAGTTCTCTGTTTTGAATTTGTGGATTCCTTCAGAAATACCATTTGTATTTCCTCCGGACGACGCATCGAAACATCCACAAGAGTTGGGACTTCCCTCGGGAATTCCGTAATGAATTTCTCGATTAGTTGCATTTCGAACTCAAAAGTTTTTAGATAATCACTCCCGGATTTCAACGGGAATTCCTTCAAGTTCAGGTTCAGGAGTTTATTTGAGAATTTTACTAACACTTCTTTAGTAAATTTCTTCAGAAGTTCCCTCAAAATATCCTCTGGATCATTCAGGATTCTTGTTTTCAAAGGTTTCTCGGGAATTTGTCCTATAGTTTCTTCAACAAGTACTTTAGAAGTTTCTGAAAAATCCCCCAAGAGCTCCATAGCGAATTCCTCTAGTGCCATGGAGAATTCGTCCAGCAAATCCATTGGGAATTCCTTTAGGACTTCCATTGAGAATTTTCCCCAGAGTTTAATAAAGCATACCTTCAAGAAGTCCATTGGGAATTTCTCCAGAAATTCCTTTAATAAATCCTCTAGGAATTCTATTGGGAGTACTATCGGGCATTCCTCTAGCAATTTCTTCTGGAGTTTCTTCCAGCATTTCTCAAACAGTTCTTAAAGAAATGGTTTTAGTAATTTCTGAAGAATTTTTACAGGAGTTGTTTCAGGCTTTTTTAAAGTTTTTTTTGCGTGTAGCTCTCTCAATAATTACTACAGAATTCCCTTGGAACTCTGTCGACCAGGAGTTTCTTTGGGTCCCCCAGGAGTTTCTTTGGGAATTTCTCCAAAAGTTCCATCGGTAATATCTCCAGGAGTTCCATCGTAAATTCCTTCAGGTGCTGCATCGGAAAATCTTCTAAAAAATCCTAGGATCTATTAGGAGTTCCTCCAGGAGTTCCATTCGGGATACTTCCAGGATTTCTATAACAGTTTCTTCATAAATTCCTTATATAATTCTTCCAGGAGATTGTTTGAAAATTTCTTCAATAGATCTTTAGGAGAAATTTTGGGAAGGTCTCTCAAGAAATTCACCACGAATTCCTAAAGGATTTTTTTTCAAAATTGTTTTCGGGTATTTATCCAGTAGTTCATTAAACAATTATTTCATAAGTTTCTTAAAAAGTCCCCCTTCGGGAAGTTCTCCACAAAACCCATCGGAGGATTTCCATTGTGTTTTTTTTTAAATTTTCATTTGGAACTCCTCCAGGAATTCTATTGGGAATTACTTACTGCACGTGTTCTAGTGGAAATTCCTCCAGGAAGCCCATCGAGAATTCCTTCAGGGGTTCTATCTAAAATTCCTCCAGTAGTTCCTTTGAAAGTTCTTCGTGGATTCCTCCGGGATTTTTTTTGAGGATTTTTCCATGAATTCCATCGGAAATTTCTTCAAGAATTCTTTCGTGGATTCCGTTAGAGATTCCACTTAGAATTCCTTCGGAGATTCCTAAACAAATTCCATTGGAGATTCCTCCAAGAATTCTTTCGAAGATTCCTCCGGAGATTCCTTCAAGAATTCCTACGCAAGTTTCCCCAGGAATTCTTTAAGGGATTCCTCCGGGAATTCTTTCGGAGATTTTTCCACATATTCCTTCGGCGATTCTTCCAGAAGTTCTATCTGGGATTGTGTAAGGAATTCCATCTGGAATTGAGAATGCCTTCTGGGGTTTTCTTTCAGGAATTCCTCCTAGGATGACTTCAGAGATTATTCCAGGAATTCTTCCATGGATTTCTCCAGGAATTCCTCCGTGAATTCCTTAAGAAATTCCTCCGGGAATTCCTCCAGGATATCCCCTAGGGATTTTTCCAGAAAATATTTCACGAATTCCTGTAGGAATTCTTCCAGAAATTCCTTTGGAAACTCTTCCAGGAATTCCATTAGGAATATTTTCAGGACTACCTCCATGAATTTTTCTAGGATTTCTTCCAGAGATTCCTGTAGTAATAACATCAGGAATTCATCCAAGTATTCTTTCACGATTTCTTCCAGGAATTCCTTCTGAAATTCCTTCAGCAATTCCTCCGGGGATTTTTCCAGAAATTTCTCTGAGGATTCCTTCAGGATTTCCTCCGGGTATTCATCCAGGAATTCCTCCAAGTGTTCCTGCAGAAATTCTTCAAGAAATTGGTCCGGGGATTTCTCCAGAAATTCCTCTGAAAATTTCTCCTGGAATTCCTACGGGGATTCCTCCAGAGTAATTCCGATAAGAATTCCTGGAAGAGATTTTGGAGGAATTTCTGTAGAAATTTCCGAAAAAATCCCCGGAGGAATTCATGGAGCAATTCCCAGAGCGATCCTTTAAAGGACCTCTTGGAGGAATCCTCGGAGGAATTCTAGACACGGAAGAATTTTTGGAGGATTCCTTGAAAAAATGCTTAGATAAATCCAAAGACGATTTCCTGGAGGAGTCCCAGGAGGAATTTCGAGAAGTCCTGAAGGAATTCCGAAGGAGTCCTGAAGGAATTCCTGGAAAACTCCTGGAGAAGTTTCCGGAACAATCCCGGAGGAATCCCCGAAGGAATTCTTGGAGGAATCCTCGAATGAATTTCGTGGAGGAATCTTTGGAGGCATTCCTGGGAGAATAATCGGATAAATTTGTGAAGGAAATATTGGAAGAATACCTGAAGTTTTTTCTGGAAGGATACCTAGAAGTGTTCCTGAAATAATTTCTGGAGGAATTCCTGGTGAAGTTTTCGGAAGGATTCATGGAATAATTTCCGGAGTAATCGTAGAGTAATTCTTCAAAGAGTTCCTGGAGTACTTCCTGGAAGAATTTCTGGGGAAATTGCTGGAGGAATCCTTGAAAAAAATCCTGAACGAGTCCCTGGAAGAATTCCTGGGAGAGTCCTAGAAGGAATTCCTGGAGAAATCTCAGCAGGAATTCCTGAAGAAATCCCCGGAGGTACTTCCTTCAAGAATCTTCGGAGGAATTCTTCCGGAGATTCCTGCAGGAATTTCGTCCAGGATTCCTCTAAGAATTCCTCCAGGAATTCCTTCGCGGATTCCCCCAAGAATTCCTTCGGGGATTCCCAGGAATTCCCTCGGGGAATTATCCAGAAATTCCTTCGGAGATTCCTGCTGGAATTTCGTCCGGGATTCCTCCAAGAATTCCTTCGGGGATTCCTCCAGGCATTCCTTCGGGGATTCCTCCAGGAACCCTCGGAGAATTATCCAGGAAATACTTCGGAGATTCCTGCAGGAATTTCATGCGGGATTCCTCCAAGAATTCCATCAGAGATTCCTCCAAGAATTCCTTCGGAGATTCGTGCAGGAATTCCTTCGGAGATTCCTCCAGGAATTGCTTCGGAGATTCCTCCAGGAATTCCTTCGGAGATTCCTCCGGGAATTCCTTCGGAGATTCCTCCAGGAATTCCTTCGGAGATTCCTGCAGGAATTTCATCCGGGATTCCTCCAAATATTCATCCCGGGATTTCTCCAGGAATTCCATCGAGGATTCCCCAGGAATTCCTTCGGGGATACGTCCAGGAACTGCCTCGGGGAATTATCCAGGAATTCCTTCGGAGATTCCTGCAGAAATTTAAACCGGGATTCCTCTAAGAATTCTTTCGGGGATACGTCCAGGCATCGGGGATCGGGGATTCCTCCAACAATTTCCTCGGAGAATTATCCAGGAAATACTTCGGTGATTCCTGCAGGAATTTCATCCGGGATTCCTCCAAGAATTCCTTCAGGGATTCCTCCAAGAATTCCTTCGGGCCTTCCTCCAAGAATTCTTTCGGAGATTCCTCCAGGAACTCCTTCGGAGATTCCTCCAGGAACTTCTTCGGAGATTCCTCCAGGAACTCCTTCGGAGATTCCTCCAGGAACTCCTTCGGAGATTCCTCCAGGAACTCCTTCGGAGATTCCTCCAGGAACTCCTTCGGAGATTCCTCCAGGAACTCCTTCGGAGATTCCTCCAGGAACTCCTTCGGAGATTCCTCCAGGAACTCCTTCGGAGATTCCTCCAGGAACTCCTTCGGAGATTCCTCCAGGAACTCCTTCGGAGATTCCTCCAGGAACTCCTTCGGAGATTCCTCCAGGAACTCCTTCGGAGATTCCTCCAGGAACTCCTTCGGAGATTCCTCCAGGAACTCCTTCGGAGATTCCTCCAGGAACTCCTTCGGAGATTCCTCCAGGAACTCCTTCGGAGATTCCTCCAGGAACTCCTTCGGAGATTCCTCCAGGAACTCCTTCGGAGATTCCTCCAGGAACTCCTTCGGAGATTCCTCCAGGAACTCCTTCGGAGATTCCTCCAGGAACTCCTTCGGAGATTCCTCCAGGAACTCCTTCGGAGATTCCTCCAGGAACTCCTTCGGAGATTCCTCCAGGAACTCCTTCGGAGATTCCTCCAGGAACTCCTTCGGAGATTCCTCCAGGAACTCTTTCGGAGATTCCTCCAGGAACTCCTTCGGAGATTCCTCCAGGAACTCCTTCGGAGATTCCTCCAGGAACTCCTTCGGAGATTCCTCCAGGAACTCCTTCGGAGATTCCTCCAGGAACTCCTTCGGAGATTCCTCCAGGAACTCCTTCGGAGATTCCTCCAGGAACTCCTTCGGAGATTCCTCCAGGAACTCCTTCGGAGATTCCTCCAGGAACTCCTTCGGAGATTCCTCCAGGAACTCCTTCGGAGATTCCTCCAGGGACTCCTGGAGTAATCCCCGGAGGTATTTCTGGAGGGATCTCCGGAGAAATTTTTGAAATAATCACTGGAAGAATTCCTGGAGGAATCTACGGCGGAATTCTGGAGGAGTTTAAGTTTCTGGAGTAATTCTCGAAATACTTCCTGACGGATATCCTGGACGAATTTCTGGAGAAATCCCAAAAGAAATTCCCAGAGTAATCGCCGGAGAAATCCCAGAAGGAATTCGCGGAAAACTAACTGAAGGAATCCCCGGAGCAATTCACGGAGCACTTTCTGAATCTTGGGAGGAAATCTTGAAAGATTCCTTGAAGTAATCCGGTGAAAAAATCCCCTGAAGCAATTTCTGGAGGAATCTCCGAAAGAATTCCTGGAGGGAACTTCGGAGGAGTTTGTTGAGCAATCTCTGGGGGAATATCTGGAAATATTTCTTGAAAAATTTTCGATGGAATCTCTGGAGAATCTGCGGGGGAATTTGTGGAGAAATTACCGGAGGATTTCCTGGAGGAATTTCCAAAAGAATTTCTGGTGGATTCTCGGGAAGAATTCCTAGAGAGAACTTCTCAGGAATTTTTTGGGCAATCTCTGGAAAAATATCTGGAAGTATTCCTGAAGGAATTTACGACAGAATCTCTGGATGATTTCCTTTGAGAATTTCTGGAGGAATTCCCAGAGGATATCTTGGAAGAATTCCTGGTAGAATTTCTGCAGTAATTCCTGGAAGGATTCCCGGAGGAATTTGTGGAAATATTCCAGGATTATTTTCTGGAAGAATTCCTTGAAGTATTACAGATGAAATTTCTGGAGGAATTGTCGGAGAAATCCCCGGAGGAATTCCTGGAGTAATCTCCGGAGGAATTCCTGGAGAAAAACCCAGATGAATTTGCGGGCATCTTCCTGAAGAAATCCTCGGAGGAATTCCTTGAGGAATCCCCTGAATCATTCCTGGTGGAATCCCCGAGGATTTCCCGGGGGAGTTTTTGCAGGAAATTCTGAAAATCTTCAGAAAAATTCCTGGAAGAATCCCCGGAGAATTCCTTGAGGAATCTTCGGAGAATGTTTTTTTTTTGAGGAATCACCGGAGGATTCCCTCGAGGAATCTACGGAGGAATTTGTGGAGGAATCTCCTTAGGAATTTCTTGTGAAAACCCAGGAGAATTTCCTGAGGAATTCCCGGAGGAATTACTGTTAGAATCTCCGGAGGATTCCCTGGAGGATTCCCCGGAGGAATTTGTGCAGAAATTTCCGAAGCAATCTCCGGAGAACATCCTGGAGGAATCCCTGGAGGAATTCTTGGAAGTATCCTTAAGGAATTACTTTAGGTATCTCCGGAGAATTTCCTGGAGGAATATCTGGAAAATTGTGCCGAAATTTCCAGAAGAATCCCCGAAGGAATTCATTGAGGGTTCTTCGGTGGAATTTCTGGGGGAATCTCCCTTGGAATCCTCGGAGGGTTTCCTTGAGGAATCTCCGGAGAATTTGCGGAAGGAATCCCTGGAGGAATTTACGCAGCAATTTCCGGAGGCATCCCCGGTGGAATTCCAGGAAGAATCACTGAAAGATCTTCCCTTAAAATTCCCGAGGAGTATTTCTTGGAGGCATCTACGGAAGCATTCCTGGAGGAATTCCCGAAAGTTCAATACTAGCAATTCTCGAAATACTGCTTCAGGGAACCCCGATGGAGTTGCTCAAGTAATTTCCAGAGATTCCACAAGGTTTTTTTTTTCAGGAATTCCTTCAGGATTTTTTTCAGGTGTTCCTCCAGGGATTCTTCCAAGAATTTATGAAGAGATTCTTTCAGGGCTTGCTCCAGGGATTAATTCAAGAATTCTTCCAGAGATTGCTCCAGGAGTTCTTCCAGAGAATCATTAAGGTTTTTCTTTCAGGAATTCCTCCAGGATTTTTTCCAGGAATTCCTCCAGGAATTCCACCTGGAATTTCTCCAGGGATTCTTCCAGGATTTCCTAAAGAAATTCCTCCAGAATTTCGTAAAGTAATTCCACCAGGGATTCTTCCAGGATTTTTTCATGAGTTTAAACCAGGATTTTTTTCAGGAATTCCTCCAAGATTTTTTTTAGAATTTCTTTCAGGAATTCCTCCTGGAATTCCTTCAGGAATTGCTCCTGGAATTCCTTCTGGAATTCATCCTGGAATTCCTTTAGGAATTCCTTCTGAAATTCCTTCAGAGATTCCTTCTGGAAGTCCTCCAGGAATTCCTTCAGGAATTTCTTCAGGAATTCCTCCAGGATATTCTCCATGATTTCCTCCAGGTATTCCTCAAGGGATTCCTCCAGAAATTTCTCTAGAGATTCCTCCACGATTTTCTCCAGCAATATCTCCAGGATTTTTTTTTTCAGAAATTACTCCAAGATTTGTTTTCAAAAGTACCTCCAGGATTTTTTCCAGGATTTTTTTTCAGGAATTCTTTCAGGATTTTTTTTGTCGGGAGTTCCTTCAACAATTTTTCCAGGGATTCCTCTTGGAATTTCTCCAAGGATTCCTCAAGGATTTTCTCCAGGGATTCCTCCAAGAATTTCTCCAGGAATTCCTCCAGGAATTCCTTCAGGAATTTCTCCAGGGATTGCTCAAGGAATTCGTCCAGGAATTTTTCCAGGAAATCCGCCAGGAATTTCTCCAGGGATTCCTCCAGGGATTCCTCTCAGAATTCCACCAGGGATTTCTCCAGGATTTTATCCATGAATCCCTCCAGATATTCCTCGAGGAAAATTCCATCAAGAGTTTCTTCGGAAGTTCCAACAGGAAATTTCTTTGGTAGTTTCTTCAAGAAATTTTCCAGGAGGTCTCACAGGATTTTTCACTTAAGTTTCTTACGGAATTTATCTAAAAGTTCCCTTAAAAATTGTGGATTCTTCCACGAAATTCATCGGGAACTCCCAAAGGAAATACTAGAGAAATTCTCGGAGAATGTCGTGGAGGAACTGCTGATGGAACTCCTATGGAAAATCCCGACGGAGCACCTGGAGTGATTCCAGATGGAATACCTGAAGGAATTCTCAAAGGAACTCCTCAATGAATTCTTGCAGGAACTTCGGGAGGAGTTTCCGATGGAATACCCGGAGAAACACCTGAAGAACATTTAGCAGAAATTGCCCAAGGATTTTTTTTTTCAGAAATAGATAATTAATAGAGTAGAAATAGAAATCTCCCAGAATTCCTCTAGAAATTCTTTCAGGAATTCCTGTAGTGATTCCTCCAGGAAATCCATCATTGATTCCTCCAGCAATTCCCACAGGAATACCTCTAGGAATTCTTTCAGGCATACCTCCAGGATTTTATCCAGGAATTTCTCCAGGAACTCCTCCAGGAATTACCCCAGAAATTTCTTCAGAAATTCCTCCAGGACTTGCTCCTGGACATCCTTCAAAAAATCATGTCAGGAATTCCTTTAGGCATTTCTCCTGAGATTCCATCAGAAATTGTTTCAGGGATTCCTCCAGACATTTCTCCATGAACTTCTCCAGGGATTTTTCTAGGGATTCCTCCAGGAAATCCTCCAGCAGTTCCTCTAAGAATTCTTCCAGGAAATTCTCTAGGGATTTCTTCCGAAATTCTTTTCAGGGATTTCTTCAAATCTTCCTGCAGGAATTCCTCCAGAGATTCCTCCAGGGATTTCTTCACAAATCTCTGCAAGTATTCCCCCAGGAGTTCCTTCGAGGATTTCTCCAGAAATGCCTCCAGAAATTTCGCTACAAGTCCCTCCAGGAATTTCTAAATGGATTGTTTTTTTCAAATAGAAATAGAAACAGAAATCTCCCAGAATTCCTCTAGAGATTCCTCTTGATATTCATCCAATAATTCTTTCGAGAATTCCTCTAGAGATTCCCCCAGCAAATCCCACAGGAAAACCTCTAGGAATTCCTTCATTCATTACTCCAGGAATTTTTCCAGGAAATGTCCCAGGAATTTCTTCCGGAATTCCTCCAAGAATTTTTCCAGGAATTGCTCCTGGTATCCTTTAGAAATTATGTCAGCAATTCGTCTAGGAATTTCTCCAGGAAATCCTTTAGGGATTTCTTTAGAGATTCTTGCGGAAAATTCTCCAGGAATATTTTCAGGATTTTTTCCGGAATTTCTCCAGAGATTGCTTCAGGGATTCCTCCAGTGGTTTCTCCACGAATTTCTCCAGGGATATTAGCAGAGGTTCCATCATGGAATCCTGCAGAAATTCATTCCAGGGGTTCTTCCAGAAAATCCTCCTGGAATTTCTCAAGGGATTTTTTCAGAAATTTCTTCAGCAATTCCACCCAGAGTTGCGCTGGAGATTTTTCCAGGAATTCGTCAAGGGATTGCTCCAAGAATTCATCTAAGAAATTTCTAAAGGAATTTCTTCAGAAATTCCCGCGGGGCTTCATCCAAGAATTCCCCTAAAAATTACACCAGGAATGAGATTTCTTATGATTTTTTTCTAGGCAGTCCTCGCAGAATTCCTCCAGGAATTTCTCCAAAATTTCCTCCAAGGAATCCTCCAGAAATATATCTAGGAATTCCTCATGAGATCTCTCCAGAAATTTCACTGGGTACTCATCCTCTAATTTATCCAGGAATTCCTCCATGTATATTTCCTGAAATTCTTCCAGGGAATCCTTCGGGAATTCCTACAGGGATTCCACATGGCTTCCTCTAGACATTCCTTTAGGAATTGCTCCATGGATGCATCTAGGTGTTTCTTCAGGGATTTTTTTCAGGAAGTCTTCCTGGGATTGCTCCGGGAATTCCTCAAGTGATTTCTTCAGAAATTCCTTTCAGGTTTTCTTCAAAAGTTAATTTAGGAATTCCTTCGGAAATTTCACAAGTCTTTCAATCATCTTTTTCAGGGATGTACCCAAGAACTTCTTCAGGATTACCTGATGTTTTATTTGATTTTTTTCCAAGAATTTTTGAAGAAATTCCTCCAGCGAACAGAATGGGAAGATAATTAAAAAAAGGAAGCATACAGGAATCAGGAAATTCTTGGTTAGTTCTCAAAAAAGTTCGTAATTTCCAAAAGAGTTCAGCTATAATTTCTTATTAATGTTTTGTAGACATTAACAACAAATCAGAGCAAAATAATGCATGAGTAAATAAAAATTCTTTATCTTCTACAAATTGGTCACCGCTACCAACACCACGTTGATTTGGGTAGATCAGGCGAACTTTGTTTTAACATATTGCACAAAATACAACAGCGTGACTGCTGAAGAGTTAAATAATGCTATTAGAATATAATGTTATTAAATTCAATTTCATCGTGTTGCGTTTAGTTATAAAAGATAGTAGGTAAAAGAAATGCTAGGGGTGCTTGCACAAGTTCTCAAAGGAACTCTCGGAGGAATTCCTGAAGGAATCACTAGAATAATTTCCAACGGATTTCCTGCTGGTATTCCCGAAAGAACACCTGGTATAATTATCGAAAGAACTCCTCCTATTTTCGAAGGATGTCCTGGAGGAATTTCCTGGCTGAATTAACAATGAAACTCCGGAATCTATGTTAGAAAAACTTTAAAAGATGTTTCTGATACCGGAATCTCGAAGAAATCCCAAAAAACTTATTAGAATAATCCCAAGAAAAAAATGCCAGGTATCAGAAACCCAGAAGTGATTGCGGCTGGAGGGGAATCTTGAAAAAAAATGTAATTACGGGAAGATTCCCCGAAAGGAATACCTCTTTGACGAACCTTTAAAATAATTCTTGCTAACGAAATGCCGAAGGGATTTTTCTGCAGATTTCGACAGCAATCCCTGCTGGACATTTTGCTAAAAGAGTTCCTGCTCAGAAGAAAGTCCTGGTGGATTATTTATTTAGACAAAGTTCCTGCCGGAGGAATGCCAAAAGAAAATCTTGTAGGGTAAATAATCAGAGGGAATTCTCAATTGAATCTCACAAGAAATGTCTGGGCACATTCCAGAAGTATTTCCTTCTGGAGGATTTTCACAAGAGAACCCCTACTAGAGAAGTGTTCCCGCTGGATGTGCAGTCAAGAGGAGTTTTGTGGCGTGTGAAAACCGATCTGAAACTGAAAATGAATCATGGTTTAGAAAACTTCCGTGCACTACCAAGAGCTTGTTTACAATGTCCCAGAGCACTCTAAAATGTATCCGATGCCATTAAAAGTTCACAGAATGCGCTGCATTTAAATTATATTATGAATTAATAAAGTTTTTCTTCGAAAAAAAAAATAGTAAACATTGCTCTCCCACACTGGTTTTGATGCTGAGCGCTGCGTTGCAGTACGTCAACTTTGAAAATTTTCAAAGTTTAGAACGACTTTAGCGTTTTTAGTACAATGACGTACGTCACGCAACGCATCATTGTGGCTTGCTGCACTGAAAGCCATTGCTTCAAACCGAGCTGTCAGTTAAAGCTGAAGTCGAAGTCGAAGTCGACGCAGCATTGTGGCTCCCGCTTAATAATCATTTACACAGCGTGCATCGACTCATACGCGAACAAGATGATCGTCATCGGCTTTTTAGGATGATTGCCGTATGACTGATTCGTCATTCGAGAACACGATTTTGGTAAGTTGGAATGGATGGTCGGACAAATCAGTCGATTTCGGGATGGGGTTTTCGTTCAGTGTACAAAGACGAACAGACGCGAAAAGCATAACAACAAAAGCGCTCAACTTCTCGTCGGAATGCAGTCCGCGGCGCCATCGAGTCTATAGGACACCTGCACAGCACAAATTCGATGGCGCGGCAGTCTCAGTCAGCCCCATTCAATTCGGGGGGGGCTCTCGATCTCCTCGACTTCTCTCGGGTCGGGTGACTTCTCGTGCTCTTCTGGTGGACACTGACTGGTTGGTTTGCCTTCTTTTGCGCTTGAGCTTCCTTCCCAAATAAGGAGAAACGCGGCTGGGAGCGCATTGAAAATGCTTTATTTTTATGTGCACTCTTCAGCCGCCTTGCGGCAGCTCCCCTCCCAGCATTCGTTTATTGGAAGGGTGGATCACTTGTGGGACAGTGGGATACGAAAGTTAAAAACGGTCAAAAAGAAAGATATGCTTATTCTAAATTGGCATAATATTGAAGA
This sequence comes from Aedes albopictus, assembly GCF_035046485.1. Taxonomy (NCBI): domain Eukaryota; kingdom Metazoa; phylum Arthropoda; class Insecta; order Diptera; family Culicidae; genus Aedes; species Aedes albopictus. Next base: position 505,549,704 of record NC_085137.1, on the reverse strand, counting down.
AGCCCTCAAGAGCACAATGAAATTAATTTTGTTACTGAGATTAGCTGGAGATGCTCTAGTTTGATGGAGTTTAACTGTTGTTTAACAATATAAGCCTTCAGGAAATGATGACATTCGACAGCTCTGAAAACATAAACAATTCCCATCTTCCAGATTCCATACTACCACTATCCACTCAGTTCTGACTTACATACTTTATTACCGCATCGAACGCGCGAGTTAATGATTCTGGTTGTTCACAATCACCATCCGAAAGAAAAGACGCGAAAGAACCCACCATAAGAGTTCCAGACAGGTCGAAGCCTACCATATTCCTCTTGCTCTGCTGGCTCACCAACAACCAGCAAGCAGCGACCGACGACGACAACAACGCCAGCAGAATACGCGATCGCAGCGACGACGACGATGATGATGATGATAGTGTTGTCGCTATGTTCCCATGTCGCGAAGGCTTCTTTCTGCCCACCGCGCCCGGAGGAAATCACGGCAAGAGACCAACAACCATGAACCAACAAGAGGAACGAACCGGACCATTAAAGTTTGACCTTTTGCGGTCGTCGTCGTCGTCGTCGTCGTCTGAATTGCCGGTATGGTGGACGGCAATATAGATGGGTACTTACTTACGCCCCTCTCTAGTAGAAGTACGACGACGGAGAATCGGGGCGCATTCAATGGGACGCGACATGCGAGGGGGCAGTGCGATTCTCGGAAATTGCTCTTTGAAGTGTGTACCTTTGGCTTGGCTCTGGCGGAGCTGGCTGGATGTGGTGGCTTCTTGTGGCTGCACGTGTTCGCTGGAACGAAGGAGGAAACCAGTGCCTACTACAACTGTGGGAATGATAATTTGCTTTTGACTTTATGTTATGTGCTTTCTTGGTTCTGATGACGGTAAGAGTTATTGTTCGGGACTGTTTGGCTCTATGGACGTGGGAGAAAATGTATGGCAAGCAAGGTTAAGCCTTTTGAGAACAGTTTTTAATAATAATTTGTAGAAAAATAAAAAGTGTGGAATGAGCTTTAGCGGTAAGCACAGAGGAACGGAATCGAAGTACCTTCGAAGAATCGAGGGTAACGGATGGTGTCGAGGCCGAAAGCAAGCTACCAGGGTTAAAACCATCAGCAGACAACCATGCCTCATGCCGGCAGCCTACTGAACATGTCATACGTCAATCAGCAGCATACTTACCTGTATTCATGCAGAAAATTACCTAAAACTAATTAAAAACAATGAATTCATACTCACCTTTACATTATCATACTCATAATACGCTAGAATAGTTCCAACAATTGTTATTGTTTATATTGAAGTGACATGCTATAATAAGCAAAGGGTTCAGGTACAATCACACTATTGTTTAAAGTACACACAAAGCATAATCCATACAATATATTGTTCGGATAGGGTTTTGTTCCACACGCTTATTGTAACTAGCGAGTATAAATACTGCCCAGTGGGCTCCTACAGCTTTAGTTTGAAATAAACCGTGAAAGGGTGTAAATCGTACCCGTTGTCCTTTTAAATCTTTCCACTCGGTTCGAAATCGCGTGTACAGATGGTCCAACGAGAAGTTTAGAGAGATTGTGAAGAAGAAGAACGCAGCGATGGTGGTCATGCTGCAGCATGGGACCCGGCAGAACGTGGAACGTTACACGTGGAAGCTGAAGTAGCAGGAACGCTGCTTGGAAGAAGCCTGAACTACTGTAAGGATACTGGAATTGCTCTGCTATAAAAAAACACGGAAGTCCTGCCCTAAACTCATCCAGAAAAGAATGAGAATAGAAAAGGACATAAACCTCGCAGAATTCAGGTTCCTCCATTGAGGTAAGCTTATCTATATGGAATTTGATTATGTTCAGAGCAGTTGGAGTATTAAAGGTTAGGGTTAAAGTTGGTTTACGGAAAAAATCAGAGTTAAGATTTAAGGGGCGTTTACGGCGTGTTTAAGAGTTAAAATTTCAGAGTATCCGAGAACTCCCTTGAGTTTAGGCCATCTGATCTACTAGCGAAATTAGTGATCTATTGGAGCAAAATGAATAAAAGTCATTCTTGCAAAGTCCTATGCAACTATGTGCTGTCAAGTCTGGGTTTTCGGTTTGAGGAACTCCAAGAATTCCCTTAAGTATAGGTCATCGGATCTACCAACGTTTTTCATTGTCTTTGAGAGGTTTATGACTTTGGGACATACTCAAACAGCCTCAGGTAGCTCAAACAGCCCTTATAGGTCATCGGATCGACCAACAGAGTTGGTTGTCTCTAAGAGCTTTATGTATGACTAAGGTTCATACTCACACAGCCTCAGGTAGAGAAGATTTATCAAGCGGTGGGTTAACTGATTCTTTAAGGGTAACCTTCATGGTATCTGGTAGAGAGGAAGTGTTAGACATAACGCTTTGCTCTAGCAGAATTAGTCATGAGCTGACCAATTGGCATGTGTCAGATGAAGAATCTTTATCTGACCATCGTTACATCTTGTTTGAACATGTGAATTTTACTTCGCAAACTTTGCGTTTCAGGAATCCCCGGTCAACCAACTGGGATCTCTTTACCGATTTGGTTGCAGCCAAATTTCATGGATACTCACCATCAATTGACACTCCAAGTGATTTAGATGATGCCGTTGATACTACAACGGCCTTCATCATGGAAGCTTTTGAAGAAGCCTGCCCTCTGCGGTCTGTGAAGACCACAAGAGGAACCCCTTGGTGGAACTCCGATCTGGCGAAGCTCAGGAAACAATGTAGAAAGAGTTGGAACAGACGACGTTCGGCTGGATCGGAGGCTTTCAGGTCGGCTCGCAAGGCCTACCAGAAAGCTCTTCGGTCTGCTGAACGATCCGGCTGGAAAAACCTTTGTACAAATGTTTCCAGTCTGAGTGAAGCCAGTCGTTTGAACAAAATCCTTGCAAAATCTAAGGATTTTTAAGTGAACGAACTTCGTTTGCCAAATGGTGATTTCACTTCCTCTGATGAGGAAGTTTTAGAATGTTTATTCAGTACACACTTCCCCGGATGTGTGGATATTACATCTTCGGATGAACCTGATGTCTTTTCTTGTAGTTATGATTCTTTAGCTTCGGCTCGGAGTATCATAACTTTAGAATAGATTGAATGGGCACTTAATAGCTTTGCTCCTTTCAAATCTCCTGGGGCAGATGGGATTTATCCTATTTTGCTTCAGAAGGGATTTGATCATTTCAAACATGTTTTAAAACAACTACTTGTTTGCAGTTTTGCTACAGTGTATATTCCCAAATCCTGGCGGGATATTACTGTGAAGTTTATTCTGAAAGTGGGTCGCGCGTCGTATGAAGAAGCAAGGAGCTTCAGACCTATCAGTTTGACCTCTTTTCTTCTGAAATGCTTAGAACGCATTGTGGATCATCACATCCGTGATGTTTATCTGGCCAATGTGCCTCTTCATGTGAACCAACATGCTTACCAATCTGGAAAGTCCACTGTGACTCTTTTACACAAAGTTGTTTACGATATTGAGAAGGCATTCGCTCAAAAGCAATCCTGCTTGGGTGTTTTCTTAGATATCGAGGGTGCCTTTGACAACGTGCCTTTCGATGCCATATTGGAAGCCGCACGGGGTCATGGTATATCTCCAATGATTTCCAATTGGATTCACCAAATGGTCAAAAACCGACATCTCTTCTCGACATTGCGTCAAGCGGCGATTAGGAAATTGAGTGTTTGTGGATGCCCCCAAGGGGGAGTCTTATCACCACTTTTATGGAATCTCGTAGCAGATACGCTATTGAGGCAACTCAATAATAGCGGTTTTCCTACTTATGGTTTTGCCGACGACTACCTAACATTGTTAGTCGGTATGTGCATCAGCACCCTTTTCGACCTGATGCAAAACGCTCTTCAGGTAGTTGAGGGTTGGTGTCGCCAATATGGCCTTTCGGTAAATCCGAGTAAAACATCTATTGTTCTTTTCACGGAAAAGCGAAACCGTAATGGTGTTCGAACTTTACGTCTCTTTTTTTTTTTTTTTTATTTATTTTTTTTTTTTATGGGTTTTCAGTTGGAGCTGCGTGACAGCTTGATTGTCAAGGCTGAACCCGTTATTCAAATTTCATCTCTACCAAGACCAATGTTTAGACGGAATAGGCTATGTTGCCCAATTTAACACTAGTTTTTACATTGTGCCTAAGTAGTTTTAATCAAAATTTTGCATTTTCCCTCCCGTAGATGTATTAGTCATGTCTGTCTACCCTCAGTCATGTGAAGTATATGAAGCTATCAGAATAAATCTTTACCTGCGAAACCTGAAGCACCAGGAATGTTTATATCCTTGCTGTTACTTCTTGGAAATAACATAACACAAAATGCTGTCTATGTTGACAACTGTGCCTATGCTATCTCCAAGAAATATTATGTAAAATGTATAGTTGAATTAATTATGGTCAAATACCAATTGAAGACAACAACCTTTACTGCGATAACACCTATGTTGGTAGCCACCTACAGCACTGGTGCCATCCCCAATGATAGACACTAGTTTTGAACATGTCATGCATGGGCTTCCAATGATACGAGAAACGAAAACAATTTAACTATTAAAACAGAGCCAATCCGTTCATTTGTCCTATCGGTCCTACCTAGATAAACCAAGTCATTTTCTCCCCGTAACCTAGAAATGTCAGCCTAGTCATACACAAGTAACGTCCTTCAGCTTAGAAACAATCAGTTTTTGTCCAAAATGTCACGTCGAACGCATTGGACGTCAATAAAGTGTTAAAGTATGGTCCACTGCACGAACTTGGGCCGGCCCGCTCACTCCCAAAGATAATTTGGCGTTTGAGCGGTGTCGTCACCACTCAAACGTCAAACCATGTGTGAGAGCAAGCAGGCCAGTAGTATCGTGCAGTAATCCATTGTTCGCACGTTAGCTTCGAATCTATCAGCACTATTATGTGCTGCAACTTTCCTTCCTACTATTCGGTTGATTTTACCAGATTTATATAAAGAGAATATTACTGGATATCATTGTAATATTTAAAAAAAAAAAAAACAAATTTGTTTTGATAAAATTACTAATTTAAATATATTTAACTAGCTGTCCCGGCAAACGTTGTCTTGCCAAGCTGAGGTGGTTTGACAATTGTTGAGCTCATAACAGCACCGCACTCTAGATTGATTTCATTTTGATCATGTTGATTTTCTTCCCCGGTCATAAAAAATCAGTATTTTCTCATTTTTCTCACTTTTTAAGGTGATTTTCGTAACTTTTTCTACATATAAACACAGCCACCATGAATACGAATCAAACCGTGCAATAATCATGCTGATCGGTTCATACGTTCGTGAGTTTTGTTGCCTCAAAGGAATTTCAAACTCATTTTTATATATATAGATTATTGTAAATTACTCAAATTATTGTAAATTTAGTAGTAAATCAAAATCAACCAAAAATCGTGGGAAAGAAAGCCCAAACAAGTTTTCAAAACCTGTTACAAAACCTATAACATTTCTAGTAGTGTAACGATCCTCAAAACCTTCTCAAATCCAACCGACTTGGAACTATTGCTTGGGAATAGACTCTAAGGAGTGTATCGGAAACTAGTTGAAAATGTTCAGGATGCTCTATCTCGAAGCTGGGTTGGTCTTTTCATTTCGGTTCTTCTATGAAACCTTCACGATATAGTTAAGTTTAGAACAGCTTGGAAAAATTTGGAAAATGTTTAGTATTATTAAAAATATGATTAAATGAACATACCTCATAAAATAAAAATCTGCACAAAATGCAATTTTGTTAAGATTTTTCAACATTTTAAAAATCTGTAGCGAATAAAAATTGTACGATAAAAAATCTGAAAAATATTGATGCTTGTTAACAGTTATGTACACATAACATATCATTCAACACCGACTTTCAAAATTCATATTTTCGATAGAAAAATCTCCTATATCTACAAAATGGTCCACTCAAAAAAACGTCTATTTTTTGGTCAAACTTTGAAGTTCTGCTTTTAATATCTTAAAAGGTTATAAAATTCTATTTTTTGCTCTAACTTACTCGTCCATAAATTAAAAAACATACCCTATTTAAAAAAATGCGAATTTTTCATTTTATGTATTTTTTATTTGCGTAAACATGATTTGGAGGAGCATAGAAAAAAGGGGTTCCTCAAAAATGGCATTTTTTCATTTTAAAGAATTGCACTTTCATGCAGTGGAGATTTCTCTTGAAAAAAATAATTTGCCTATATCATGGGGATTTTGGAGCTTATTATATTTGCACAAAAAAGTAAACAATTTTCGAACATTATCGAACTTTTTTCGCAATTTCAATTTTTTAGATGGTGTGCAAAAATTTAAAAACATGCGTTCAGTTATTTGGGTAAAAAACCCAGTTAAAAGAAAATTTTAAGAAAATCGTAAAAGCCATTTATTTTTTCAAGGATTTATACAGTATCTCCAAAAATAAAATTACTTAAAAGTTGTATTAAACTATTTTTGAGGCTATTGTAAACATTTTCAACTACTTTACGATACACTCCTTACTGAGCCCCGGCGGTTCCTCCTGTTTATCGAGCATGTCTGATGCATATGATCAGCCATACTCCATCTGCAGCAGCCGGTTCGTGATGAACCGTTGGAGGCGCATTAAAGTGTTAAAAAGGTGATATGATTCACTAAAGAATACTACATTACAATAACCTTCACTTTAATACCGTCAAACTCTGCGAACTTGGCCAGGGAACTTTACGTCTCTTTGATTCTGAAATCAATGTGACTGAACAGGTAAAGTACGTTGGAGTCATTCTTGATTCCAAGCTTTCCTGGACACCTCATGTTGAGTTCAGAATCAAGAAAGCTTGTATGGCCTTCGGGCAATGCCGGCGAACCTTTGGTACAACTTGGGGTCTAAAACCCAAGTATATCAAATGGATCTACACAACTGTTGTTCGGCCAATATTGGCCTATGGATGTCTTGTGTGGTGGCAAAAGGGCGAAGTGAGAACGGTCCAATCAAAGTTAGGCCATCTCCAAAGGATGTGCTTAATGGCGATGTCTGGAGCGTTCTCTTCAACTCCCACGGCAGCGCTCGAAGTTCTCTTTGACGTTGTCCCACTACACATTCATCTCAAACAAGAAGCACTTTCTTGCACTTACCGTCTATGGGTACTCGGTTTACTAGAGGAAACTCCTGTGAACCGCAGTTCAACACACACCTCGTTGTTTCCACTTTTGGTGAATTGGGGCAAAGTTGTCCTTGCTCCAAGTGATCTTACAATTGCTTGTAATTTTCCATATAGGACATTTTCCACGAAATTCCCTTCCCGGGAAGAGTGGACATCTGGTTATCTGGAGAGAAGTATTTCAGACGGCATCGTATGTTACACTGATGGCTCCCTTCTCGAAGGTCGAGCAGGTGCTGGTGTTTATTCTCGTGAGCTAAGGCTGTATCAGTCTTATTCACTTGGCAGACACTGCACCGTTTTTCAGGCCGAAATCTTTGCTCTTATGTGCGGAGTGCAATCAGCACTTCAGCAGCACGTAATGGGCAAAGTAATATACTTCTGTTCAGATAGCCAGGCTGCTATTAAAGCACTTGCTTCGGCCAACTCCAGGTCGAAGATAGTTATCGCTTGTCGAACTCAAATTGAGGAGCTGAATTCAGCAAACGCTGTTCACCTTGTATGGGTACCTGGCCATTCTTCCATCGCTGGAAATGAATTGGCTGATGAGTTAGCTCGCACTGGAGCATCACATGACTTCATTGGCCCTGAGCCAGCTATTCCGGTATCCAAGTGTTGGGTGAAGCTTCAGATTGACACCTGGGCTGCCACTCAGCACAAACAATACTGGAATAGTTTGGAGTCATGTCGTCAAACAAAATTGTATTGTACTGAGCCATCTCTAGGGGTGGCAAAGTATCTAACAAATCTGTCAAAGCAGAATTGCAGCATGCTGGTCAAAGCATTGACTGGCCACTGCCGACTCAGTTATCACATGGCGAATATTCAGCAAGCTGATTCATTTGCATGTGATAGCTGTGAATCCGATTATGGAACTTCGTATCATTTAATATGTAACTGTCCAGCTTTTGCGCAATTGCGTTTCCGAGTACTCGGGAAACACTTATTAAGTGAAACTGACTTCAGAAACCTGAATCTTCAGGACGTTCTGTTGTTCTTGACCCGCTGTGGTAAAGGGCTATAGGCTCTCTTTACGCTTTATGCATTATCACAGTGCGCTTCTCAGGGCGCTGTTCGAACCCATTGTGGCACGCTTATGCGTTATTACAGTGTCCTTTTCAGGACGCTATGTGAACCCATTGTGGTACGCTTTTGCGAGTATGACGATCCTATTCCCTTACCTGTCCTTTCCCATCTCCTATCCTTTTTCCTTCCCTTCTCCGTCAGGTAAATGATGAATAGGCTCGTGTTCATGGCGATGGCACAAATTTCCCAAATGGAGGAGAACGTGCCTCTAGAGCCGACCTACTGATACCTGATAAAATGAATAAAAGTCATTCTTGCAAAGTCCTATGCAACTATGTGCTGTCAAGTCTGAGTTTTCGGTTTGAGGAACTCCAAGAATTCCCTTAAGTATAGGTCATCGGATCTACCAACGTTTTTCATTGTCTTTGAGAGGTTTATGACTTTGGACATACTCAAACAGCCTCAGGAAGCTCAAACAGCCCTTATAGGTCATCGGATCGACCAACGGAGTTGGTTGTCTCTAAGAGCTTTATGTATGACTAAGGTTCATACTTACACAGCCTCAGGTAGAGAAGATTTATCAAGCGGTGGGTTAACTGATTCTTTAAGGGTCACCAAGACCTTCCTTGAGTAGGGGTTTTCGAGTATACGTGAGCCACTAGTTGTATCTAAGAGCATTATGAATAAGGTTAATACTCACACATTCTCAGGCATCTATGTTCTATCAAGTGGAGGATTCTATGATTGTATAAGATTATTGAAGGACTCCATGGAATTTAGGCTATCTGATTAACTAGCGTAATCAGTGATCGATTGGAATATTATGAATAAAATTTATGCTTACACAGCCTCATGCCACTATCTGCTGTCGAGTGGTGAGTTCATTGTCATTTTGAGGATTTCCAAGAACTTTTTGAGTATAGGTTATCGGATCTTCTAACGTATTTGGTTGTGTCTAAGAACTTTATAACTAAGGTTCATACTCACACAGCCGCAGGTAACCGTGAAACGCCACTAGCATTGCCATGAAATCTCAGTGAAAACTACCTGAGAGCCTTTGAATCTCTCTAAAACCTCTCTGAAACCTCGTAAAAAGCCCTGAAACGTATTGAAACGCTTTGAAAAGCTTCGGAACGCTTCTGGAACACCCACGAAAGCACCTGAAACCTCCTGGAATGCCCTGAAATACATTGAAACGCCATGAAATGTTTAGTAACGCCTCTAAAACCCCCATGCAACCTTTGTGAAATTCACCTGAGAGCCTCTGAAGCCCCCCAAATACCTCTGAAAGTTTTTGAAACGCCCTAAAACGCATTGAAATACCTTGGAACGCTTTGTAACGCCTCTGAAATCTACATGGAACCTTCGAGAATTTCCCCTGCAAGCCTCTGAAGTCCCCGTAGATCTCCCTAAATCCTCCTGAAACGTCCTGAAACGCTTTAAGACGCTTTGTAACGCTTCTCAAATCCCCATAGAACCTCCGTGAAAATCACCTGAGAGTCTCAGAAGCCCCCTAAAACCTCTCTGAAACCTCTTGGTCTTGAAACACCCCCCAAATACCTCTGAAAGTTTTTGAAACGCCCTAAAACGCATTGAAATACCTTGGAACGCTTTGTAACGCCTCTGAAATCTACATGAAACCTTCGAGAATTTCCCCTGCAAGCCTCTGAAGTCCCCGTAGATCTCCCTAAATCCTCCTGAAACGTCCTGAAACGCTTTAAGACGCTTTGTAACGCTTCTCAAATCCCCATAGAACCTCCGTGAAAATCACCTGAGAGTCTCAGAAGCCCCCTAAAACCTCTCTGAAACCTCTTGGTCTTGAAACACCGTGAAACGCATTGGAACACTTTGAAACGCTTTTGAAACCCCCATTAAACCTTCGTGAATTTCACCTGAGAGCCTCTGAAGCCCCCATAAACTCCTCTGAAACCTCCCGAAACGCCCTGAAATGCATTTAAACGCTTCGAACCTACACGAAACATTCGTGAATTTCACCTGCGAGTCACCTGAAGCCCCCGTAAACCTCCTGAATTGCTCTGAAGTACATTGAAACGCCTTGAAATGCTTAGTAACGCCTCGAAACCCCTTATGAAACCTCCGTGAAATTCACCTGAGAGACTCAAAAGCCCCCTGAAGCCCCTCTGAAACCTCCTGAAACGCACTGAAATGCATTGAAACAGTTTGAAACGGCTCTGGAATCCTCATGAAATCTCCGTGGATGTTGCCTGAGAGCCTCTGAAGTGCCTCCCCCTTTAACTCCCCGGAAACCACATGAAACGCTTTGAAACGCCTTGAAACATATTGAAACGCCCCTTAAACTCCCATTACATTTCCGTGAAATTCACCTGTCTGCATATGGATCCCCTTAAAACCCTTCTGAAACCTTCTGAAACGCCCTTGAAACGCATGAGCCTGTGGGGTATAAACAAAGATTAGTGACATTCTCCTTTCGTGCCCTTTCCTTGCAACCCAAGTAACAATTTAAATTCCTTTTAGATTTGTTCATTTTTATGGAAGCTTTATCATAGCATGAAGAATTCATGAAATATTTATAGTTGTTTTTATCAAGAGAAAATAATCTCCGTTCGTATGCGGTTTTTAAGTTTTCTTCAAGTTAATTATGAAAATCGCGCATAAAACAACTTGATTCACTAAGGCATTTAATCTTATAATAAGTTTTAAAAAGTATTTGAAGTTATTTTCAACACATAACATCAACAAATTTTATTAAAAGTTTATGCTTCGTTTATTCAAGTACAATTCATCTGAGTTGTTCTCCTTTAAAAACTTCTTAAAGCTTTCAATTCTTGAGCTAGAGCCTCTACCCTGGAACAAGAAATAAGCGGAATAATAAAACAACGAACTATCTCATTATTTCAAATGATAAATTATGCAACAAATTGACTTTCTTATGCAAATATAAACACTCAAACATTTTTGCTCACTGTTAATTTAGCCGTTTTGGTGCTTAAAAGTAATCATATCGACGAAATATTCATTTTATAGCCAATCAAAAATGCGAGTAGCTTGTTGCTGTCGTCCAACCTTCAGCCAGTGACTCACACAGGCCACAGCAACTTGAATCAAAAATGAAATGGGTACTTACTGTGACTCTTCGCATGCTCATGCTAAATAGTGTAATACTAGTAAATTTAAGTAATGCACTAATCAAATACCCGAAACTATAATATAATTGGCACTTCTTGACGCAAAATGTACAGGAACAACTTTCTAGCTCCAAAAAGGTAAACAAACAATTGTCAAAGGCAGTTACTCTTGAATAAAACGAATAAGTTTCATTCAAGACGAACAAATCTGCCTTAAGATTATAATTAGTAAAAACAATCTTCAATAAATGTTGTAGATTTCATGCAAGGCGACTTGGTTCCATCATTGTTTTGAGGTGGTTTGGATTAAAGGTAATAACAATTGATGGCGGCTGCATGAATTTTGTTCGCTTGGAACGGCAGCCATGATTAGAAAGAATTGAAAAAGTGGCGTAGGCTTTTGTTTTTAAAGGAAATTTATGTCTTCGTATATTAATGAATGATATTATTTTCGAGGCGCTTTGTTATTTTCGTATGTTTTGGGTGGCATATCAACGACAAAGTGGGTATGGCACGGAAAATTTTAATTCCCTGTCATCAATGATCTGTCAGGCAATTTTAATGCTTTAGCCATTTCAATTTGATGAAAATTAATTCGCAGTTCATTTAACATTTCATCCATGAAACAAAACTAGTTCGAATCTGTATAATGCTTAGGTAAAAGATGCCTCAACATGCCTCAATCTATTCTTGTTAAAATTTTATGAAGTTCTTATAATCAATCTTCAGTGTAAGCACATAAATACAACTAGTTTCAAAGCAGTCTTCAAAAGCAGCCTTGAAGATCTCCTGAAGAGTGGGCCAGATTAGTCTTATGGATATTTTATGCCTATTTAACCTCGGATTTGCAGAACAAAGAGCCTTATTGCTAAGTTTTATTATTCATTCTTAGAAATTACTTCAGGATTTCCACAAAAGTATAATTGTTACTTGGGAAGCATCGGTGACAGCAAGTATCATGACCATGTGGTCAGTGTGATGCTGCTTCATTGAGGAGTGGAGCTTTGACAGAGCAAATCGCCTGCATCGAGAGGTCCCGTATCGTGCCAAGTAATTCTGCAGTAGTTTGCTAAGATAAGAAATCTTCGTGAATTTCGCCTGCGAGCCACTAGAGCCCCTGACTTCTCTGAAATCTTCTGAAACGTCCTGCGATGAAATGCCTTGAAACGCTTTGGAACACTGTGAAATCCCTAAAAAACCTCCGTGAAATTCACCTGAGAGTCTCTGAAACGCCTTAAACCTCTCTGAAACCTCCTGGAACACACTGCAACACCTTGAAATGCTTTGAAATGACTCTGAAACCCCTATGAAACTACTGTGAAAATAGCCTGAGAATCTCCGAAGCCTCCTCAAACAACTCTCGAACGTACTAAATTGAAATCGTTTGATACGTCTCTGAAACCCCTCTGAAATAATTATTAAGATTACCTGAGAGCCTATAAAGCCCTCTAAAACGCCTCTGATACGCTGCAAAACACCTAAAACCTCTCTAAAATCTCATCAAACGCCTTGAAACGCTTTAAAACTCCTTTGAAACACCCACGACACCTCCATGAAGTTCACCTGAGAGCCTGTGAAGCCCCCGTAAATCCACCTGAACCCTCCTGAAACGACCTGAAATGCATTGAAACGCTTTGAAACTCTTTGAAACACTTTGTAACGCTTCTGAAATCTCCATGAAACCTTCGTGAATTTCACCTGCTAGCCTCTGAAGCCCTCGTAAACCGCCCCACACCTAATGAAATGCCCAGAAATACATTGAAACGCCTTGAAACGATTTGAAACGCTTTCTAGCGCCTCTAAAACACCCATTGGAATTCACCTACGAGCCTCAGAGTCCCCTAAAACCGCTCTAAAACCTCCTGAAACGCCCTGAAAAGCATTAAACGCTTTGAAACGCGTCTGGAACCCTCGTCTCCGGAAAATTACCTGAGAACCATTGAAGCCACTTAAACCTCCCAGAAACCTCACGACAGCTTGGAAAGCATTGAAACGTATGTGAAACCCTCATGAAACCTAATGAAATTCATCTAAGAGCATTACTGCCCACGATCGCATAGTTGACGTAACCACCGTTGACAAAGTCAGCATATACTGGATAATATTTAACGCATGGGCATATTTGTGACTAATTTTATTCAATAGGGCACAACATCTAACCCGTAGGTTGATGTCAACGTGAAAAAAATCTTTAACTTCCAACTATTTCATTGGTTAAATTGAAAAAGAGAGCTAAAAACTACAATGGCGCTTACGTCAACTATGCGAATATGGGCAGATTAGAAGCCTTCTAAAGCCTCTCCGAAACCACCAGAAACGCGTTGAAATGCCTCTGGAACCCTCACGAAATCTCCGTAAAATTCACTTGAGAGTCTCTGAAGTCCCCTTTAACTCCCCGAAAACCTTATGAAACGCCCTGGAACGCATTGGCACGTCTTGAAACACTTTGAAACGTTTTGAAATGCTTCTCAAATTTCCATGAAATTTCCGTAAAATTCACCTGAGTGCCTCTGGATCCCCTTAAGAACTCTCTGAAACTTCTTTAATCGCCATAAAAAGCACCGTCGTGAATTTTACCTGTGAGGCTTTGAAGCCCCCTCAAACCCAAAAAATTCACCTGAGTGCCCCTAAGACCCCTCTGAAATTTTGAAACTCTTTAAAAAGCATTGAAACGTTTTGAAACGCCTTTGAAATCACCATGAACATTAGTGAATTTCACCTGCGAGACTCTGAAGCCCCCTCAAACCCCTATGAAACCTTCTGAAATACCTTGAAACGCCTTAAACGCTTTGGAACAACTTTGAAACCCCTATTAAACCTCGGTGGAAGAAGCCTGAGAACCTCCGAAGCCTGCTTAAACATCTCTCGAACCAGAAACGCATTGAAACCATTTAAAACGTCTCTGAAACCTAACTGAAATTATCGCGAAGATTACCTGAGAGGCCTATAGAACCCCCTTAAATGCCTAGTAAACCTCCTGAAACACATTAAAACGTTTTGACACCCCTCTGAAACTCCAGTTAAGTCCCGTCTAAGAGCCTATGAAGTCTCCTTAAGCGCATCTGAAACCTCCTGAAACGCTTTGAAACGCATTGAAACGTCTTGATACGCCTCTGAAATTCCCGTTAAATTCACCTGAGAGCCTATGAAGCCCCTTAAGAGTCCTCTGAAACCTCCTGAATCGCACTGAAACGCCTACCAACCCCCTTTTAAAAATCCCTTGAAATACCTCAACCTTCCTCCTTTTACATCTCAAGGCATTGAAAACCACTAGCCACTTGTCCTTCTCAAACTTTTTAGCAACCTTAAAATTCATTCAGGTAATTAACTGAATACAGTTAGGTAATAAATCGCTTTAGGTAAAAATTCTAGTTAGGCTGTCCTGACTCATTACCTAAATGGAGGTTTGGGTGTAGGACTAGCCTCACCATGGCCGACGTGGTGACGACGGCGAACTAGTTCCCATAGTTTATGGGTCCAGAAAAGTGTTTCATAGCACGTATCGACCTGGAAAGGGATCGCCCGAAGACCGAGGGATCCTCAGTCGGATGGATTGGCTGCAACGGAGGACAGGCAACTATAGGCTGTCAAGCCGGAACACCGGGAAGTCAATTACGGATAGCAATAAATAAAAACTCGTTGTTGTTGCTTGGACTGACATAACTAAACTGACTCTTTATTAACACACGCATAACACAGAAGGTACATATTGGTACGAGTATTACTCAACTTCGTTACATCCTCCGTTTAAAACAAAAGCGGATTGTTAAATTTTAAGAAATTAACAGAAATTAATAAAAAGGAAAAGTAACATAATATAAATGCATTTAATTTAAATCAGAATGTTTAATATAAACATTTCACAAGTCCAGCCTTTTGGGTGGTTTGATCTCTCGACCAGAACGAGTCCTAAACGGTACGCTTGACGAGTCTCCACCTGATGGATATTCCGATGGCATTTCTGAAGACGGATCTTCTACGATTTGCCGATCTTGGCGAGATCCAGCTGCAGCTTCTGTTGATAATTCGACTTGCTCTGACGTATTCCCAAAGTTCGATTCACTGGACAGTGGCGCATACTTTTCAGGAATGATTGAATCTTCAACTTTAGTGGGTCGAATGAAATGACTATTTCGCCAAAGTTCACGGCCATCATCCAAAGAAACCAAATACGACCTGTCTCCTTTTTTCACTTTTATTCTTCCCGACGACCACGAACCATCTGCATTCTGCACGCACACTTTACAGTTCACAGGAATTTCCTTAAAGGTCTGCGATCCCCTATCTGCATAGCGTTTTTGTATCTCTCGATTACGTCGTAGTTTTTCACAAATATTTTCGGCCGTTTTTGACTTCAACAAATCCCTGGATACACAAAGCTTGTTACGAGTTTTCCTGCCAATCAACCTCTCTGCTGGTGAGCTCAGATTGTCACCAGGGGTATTTCTCAACAGAAGTAACGCTCTATATGGATCTTCTCCACTTAGCACACATTTTCGCAACAAATTCTTCGCACTCTGGACATAACGTTCTGCTAAACCGTTTGCTCGAGGAAACCCAGGACTGGATTTCTCATGTCTGAATCCCCATTCTTCAGCGAATTTTGAGAACAGCTTGGATGAGTACTGCGGACCACCATCACTGTGAAACTCTTCTGGACTTCCGAAACACGCAAATTTTTCTTTAAGAAACTTGATCACTTCTTCAGATGTTGTTTCCCTCAGTTTCCGAAACTCAAAAAATCCACTGAACGAATCTACTAGCAGCACGAAATCATGTCCACCGAAGTGAAATAGATCACTAGCAACAACCTGAAAAGCATACTCCGGGACATTCTTCAGGAATATTGTTTCCTTTTTCTTCGATTTCTGAGTTTGTTGGCATGTTTTACACTTTTCCACATAGTTCTGAATTTCCGTTGCCATGCCGGGCCAAAATAAGAATTCCCGTGCTCTTCTAATTGATGCTTGAACTCCTATATGCCCTTCATGAATCACTTTCAGCAACGGTTGTCTTTCAGATTCTGGTACAACGAGCTTTTCACCTTTGAATATTAACCCTCCTAACTCGGACAACTGTTCACGAAACGTGAAGTACCCACGAACGCATTTCTTCACCTGATTATCGCTGCTGGGCCAACCACCGTAGATGTAACCCAACAACTCTTGAAGCTTTTGATCGTTTGTGGTCGCTTTTCTGAAACGATGTTCAGCGGAATGTTCGAGACAAGAAACAGCATACACTTCCTTTTCATCCACTAATTCTTCATCACTCGTAGCACATTTCGGTTTACAGATTCTGCTTAATGCGTCAGCGACAGGAATGTCTTTCCCTTTGTAATACACAACCGATGGTGCATATGGGTTCACATCATACAAAATTCGCTTCAATCTTGGAGGAGCATCAACTAATGGTCTTCTGAATATACTCTCTAAGGGTTTGTGATCCGTTTCGATTGTCAGAGGTGCTCCCCAAATGTAGTCATGAAACTTTCGACATCCAAACCTGATAGCTCCTGCTTCTTTTTCAATTTGCGGATAGTTTTGTTCCGCAGCTGACAAGCTTCGCGTTGCATATGCCACCGGAAGATTGTTTTGCAACAAAACCGCTCCATATGCTTTCGATGAACTATCGACTGAAAGAACTACAGGTTCTCCGACTTGAAAGTATTGAAGAACAGGCGCTTCAACAAGCCTTCTTTTCACAGTATCAAATGCCTTTTGCTGATCAGCTTCCCACAAATAGACCACATCTTTTTTCAGCAACTGACGAAGGGGATCCGTTAACTGAGACAAATCGGGTATGAATTTTGACAAGTACGTAACCATACCGATGAAAGTCTGAAGGTCTTCTTTGTTCGTTGGAGCATTCATTTGTGTGATGGCTTCAACTTTGTCCGGGCAAATTTTCAACCCCTCACTTGTAACCATGTGCCCTAGAAAGTTAACACATTGTTTGTTAAACACACACTTTTCCGAATTCAGCTTCAAACCACTTTCACTTAGCCTGTCGATTACTGTCTTCGTAATGCTACGAAGTGTTTCTTCGTCCTTGGCATGAATAAGTATATCGTCCATCGATATTTCCACGCCCGATATGTCCGCTAGCAACTTCGTCATAATCTGCTGAAAAAGCTCCGGAGCAGAAGCCAGTCCGAACGGGAGTCTTTTGCAGGAATAGCGACCCCAGGGAGTACTGAATGTACATATCTTTGCCGACCTCTCCGTCAATGCTACCTGCCAGAACCCTTTTTTGCAGTCCAGAAGGGTAAAGAATCTGCTACCAGATAACCGAGTTGCAATTTCCTCCAGGGTCACTAATGGAAAATGTCGTCTCTTCACATTCTTGTTCACATCTGTTAAGTCAACACATAATCTGATCTTTCCATTCCGCCGCACAATCACCAGAGGAGATACAGATTCGGACGCTTCCAAACACGGTTCAATTACACCCAGACTCACCATCTTATCGAGTTCCGATTTAACAGCCTCACGTGCACGGTAGGGAATTGATCGAGCTTGATGGATAACGAACTTGGGGTTTTCGACTAAATCGATGTCGTATTCGAAATCTTTAAGTTTCCCCAAACCATCAAAAATACGATTATCAACTTTCATATGCTGCACACGCTTTATCAAGTTCGCTTTTTCGGCGGAGTTCCCATCAAGGATAGTAGCACACTTTTGATCAATTATCTGGAACTCTAATTTGTGCTCAACACCACGTATCTTACACGGCACAATCAAACGACCCTTGACCGTTATTTTGTCCCCACTGTACGTTATTAATCTTCTAACCGAAGATGTTTTAACATTCGTTACACCGATCGAAATTGCCGTCTTGGACGACATCACACTGCACTGCGCGCCTGTGTCAATATTTACATTGATTGTTTTGTTCCCACACTGCACTTTTTCCGTCCAATACTCTGAACAGTCCTTCGTGTTTATAGCGAACACTTTCAAAACATCGACAATTCTTTCAGAATCTTCTTCGCTGTCACTGCTGTCTAAATCGACTTTTCTGGCATCAGCACTACTTTTACTCCGACAAACACTCCTAAAGTGACCGACTTTTCCACACTTATTACATTTTTTACCGAAAGCTGGGCACTCTCGGGGCCGATGACTTCGGCCACACCACGAGCACTTGGTAAGCTTTTCTGTCGGAATTCTGCGACTTTTGATCACATTAACATCACTGGAAGCACCTTCAACGATTAGCTTGTTTTGGTGTACAGCCGCTTCATGAGCTTTGCACATGTCGGTCGCCTTTGAAAGTGTGATCTTATTGTCCTCCAGTAGCTTGGTGCGAAGGGCATCTGATTGAATTCCACTGATCAACCGATCCCTTATCAGACGATTGTTCAAATCCTGGCCACTTTCTGTATATTTGCACTTCTTTGCTTGCGACTGCAATCTGATCAGGAAAGCGCTGACAGACTCTCCTTCTTCTTGAACAATCTTATTGAACAGGTACGACTCGTAGACTGGATTGTCATGGGCATCAAAATAATCGGAAAATCTATCCGACACCGTCTTTAATACTTCCGCCTGTGCTGTGGTTAGATTAAAGCTTTCGTAGATGTCGATAATTTCTGGACCGAGGCAGGACAAAAATACTGCAACCTGCCTTTTGCCGGAAAGCTTTTCCAGCTCCACACTGCTTGCATACCAATCGAAGGAAACTCTCCATAACCTCCATCTCGACTTTTCGTCACCTCCTAGCTCAAACGGTTTTGGTCTCTGGCCGAACACTTTCGGAGATTCCGAGCTAATATCTTGGTTGTCTGGCATACTTTATGCGAAAACGGCCACTTCTGACACCATGTCAAGCCGGAACACCGGGAAGTCAATTACGGATAGCAATAAATAAAAACTCGTTGTTGTTGCTTGGACTGACATAACTAAACTGACTCTTTATTAACACACGCATAACACAGAAGGTACATATTGGTACGAGTATTACTCAACTTCGTTACATAGGCGATACGACTCAACTGAATGACTGCTGACTGGTCAACGGAAGGAATTCAGAGGAAGTTTTGTGGATTTCTAGAATTCGGGTGGAAGATCGTTGACAGGAGAAATAATCCGGAAGAATACACAAAATAGGAGCTCGGAGATGGGACTGGTTCTAATCACAGCTTCAGTAGGTCGGTTTCAGAGGCACGTTCTCCTCCATTTGGGAAATTTGTGGTTTAAAAACCAAATGAACAAACTACTTGAAATTTCGGGGTGTTGTTAACTCTTTTGCAGGAATTTCGAAGTGAAAAGTAAATTTTGTAAGTTCATCCGCGACATCCTACTCAGACTTCCATAAGATCATCCGGTTTGTACAGATGTCCCATGAACAAAATTTGTTTATTTGTCTTTTTAACTATCACAAACAGATACGATCGTGCCACAATAAATTGATACGGTGCAACAAGTTTGGCACTTCGCTTGTTGAAACTTCTCACTACTGTAGCCCCGCCGGCGTCAGCAGTTCTCTCATAGAAACGCATCCCTGCCTTATGCATAACACTGTCCAGCGAAGAATCTACATCTTCGAAGATCCGTAGATCTCGCTGCTTAAACAACACTTCCAGTCCCATGGACTGCCGCAAGAACTCCGTGGCGTTGAACTCCGATTCGATGTGGAACAGCGGCACTGTGATTTCCGCTCGTTTCATTTGAAAATGCGCCTGAATTGCGTCAAAATGCCCTGGTTCCAAAGCTTTCATGATTGTCTCCAACGAGGCCTCCCGATCCGGCAGCATAACCCACATGACGGCGTCACTTGATTTCACAAACGGAAGTTCGAGTACTTCAATCTCTAGTTCAGGAATACGCGAAAACCGAAACTCTCCTCGCTTGAACATCGTCATAGTCGTGTACAGTTTCTCGATCATTCCACTCCTGAAGTCCCGTGGCATCGTATCCTTGGTGTCGAACGCACTTGCAAACGGTGGCTTGAACGATGCCGAGCAGATCTGCACGACTTGCAAATGCTTCGGGATGTCTTCTAGGTTTACCATACTGGTTATCACCCGGTTCGTATTGAAGTTCACGAAGTGGTTCACCCTTCGCACAACTCCTTCTCGCTGGGAGAAATCAAAGTATACCAGCGTCGTGTCCAGATCTTCCTTCATGACGTCTCTCATGTGAATGTCCACTTCCCTTAGACCGTTCAATACGATCCTGTTCCTCATGCGGAAGCCATCGCCACCTCCGCCAAGCATATAATGTAGCTCCTTCTGGTTCGTTAGAAACTCAGAGAAGTTCGAAGGTAGACCAAATACCTCGCGCAGACGCTCCTGTGTCGTGTCGGTTGCAATCGAATACAACATCGCAACGCTGTTGCGCAACACAAACGGCGCGACAACGATGTTGCGCTCTGGACTGAAGGCGGCCTTGAAAATACAAACGAACATATCAAAACAAAACAAGCCGGATGATTCAGCGCCACTCACATGTGGTGGGACGTCTCGCAACCTACCTTGTAGACGCTGAGGCTGAAGTTAGTGTCACCGTACGGGAATCGCAGCTGACCTCCGCCGTAACACGTGCTCACCAACGCAGCCAAAATCGCAGCAATCCATTCCCGGAAGATCATGGCTTGTTCAACGGCACACTTCGATCGGGTTTTTAAGCGCACTTGCACCGCCCAAGAACGATCAGTCTATACTAAAGGCATCCAAGTATGCGAGAGGCGAGCCGCGCGTAGCTGGCCATGATGATAACCGAACCGTCGTCGACGGCCGGTGTTTTACTGATAATGTGCGGAGCATCAGAGCACTACTGTAGCCATGGGGACGATCGGCGATGATGATGCCTGTGCCGCCGGTATAAACAACAACGTCCCGACTATCATCGGATTACGGTGCGAGAACGTGGAGGACGATCGTAAAATAAATCGGCGCTAATCTATCCGGACGACCGACGACCGACGGTGATGACGACGGTGGACCCAAATAGGGTTGATCGCAGTTGAAGCGTCAATTGAAATGGATCACCATTCTGTGCCGCGTGGTACACCGAGAAAACTAGTTATTATTATTTATTTATTAAAGAGGTTTTAACAAAAAGTCATTCGTCTCCGCGAGAAAACTAGTGTTATGATGGTTAGACGAATTCATGTTACATGCACCACAGCACTTAGCAAGATAAATCAAGAAGCCTTCCCTAATAACATCTACCCGCAACAACTGAGGAGATGCAGAGGTATATTTGGTTCCTAATAACAGCGAATGCCACACTAACATTCCTTCCCTTCGCCGATGACCGTAAGACCGTGCCATTATTAACTGTACAATACTTGGGTCTTGGGAAATTGCTTCCATCGTTGTTGGTTCAATACACATAAGATGCGACGCGAGACAGGACACAACAACAACAGGTATTGTCGAGGTTCTTACGTTAGCACAAACCTCAAGAAATTGAAGTGCGTTGTTGGTTCGTTTAGCAATTTGGCCTATTTTTCAGTTGAAAACCACGACAACAATTTGCCTCGGTGTATATTTTAAAAATAGTGACAATGAACCGGAACGAACGAGACGGAGCGTTCCAGCTGGGATTGCCGTGAGTTATGGGTGCACTTTCGCAGTTTCAGCTCATAGTGGATTGGACTGGGTGGTGTAAAAATAGCGTTTGCCAATTTTGCACGAGACAATCAGATGATGATTTGCATGTAAGTTAGATGATAGTCGGCTAAAAATAAACAGACTCTTCTGGCTTTTGCGTGTAATAGGAATTACTTAACTAATCAAGACCTTTTTCGTGGACTTTGAACACGTCAGTTTCTTAGCAGAAGTATGTTTGACGATCGTCTATGAAAAACGATTGGCCAAGAAAATGTGGAAGACAGTGAGAACAGTGTGAGGAACCCGGTGAGGAAGCCCAACTGAACCGTGAGAAGCTCAAGGACGGTGGTTCCATGAGAACGTATCTGTTGATTTTTGAAGACCCGATCTGGCAGTTGAATACTGCAGAGGTAAGAATCGAAGAAGATGAACTCATTTTATTTTCCAAACTCTTACGGATACGTTTGATCCACTAGTATCAATATTCCTGAGGAAGAGCTGAGTTTGGAGATCATTAAGCAATGCTTACCAACGAAGAACCTCAAGCGAAGTGAACATCTTGACGTATAAGGCGATGTCATCTACAAAAAAATATGAAAAATGTGCTTATGTAGTTGACAATATTTAAAAAAAAAACTATATTTTGCACATATAATCTGCCAAACGTTTTCCACCAATAAAAGTGCATTAACTGAACGAAAAATGCATAGGACCTACTCTTCATATGTAGTTTATTTATTTATTTATTTCATGTAGTCAATCATAAGTAGACCGTTTCAATACAATTTGAACTTAAAACTAGAACTGTTTGCTTATTTTATTTCTAATTTTGATTTGATGTAAATATTTTTTTAGTTGTGATTTTGTCATAGTAAAATCTATAGTTTCGCAAAATTTATTGTAAGTTGTCATTATTTGGTTGATGAGACCAAATTTAGCGTAATTAGTACAGTGATGATTTGTATAAAAAATACTACGATTTCGTAGTTGTCGAGAGGGAGCATAAAAGTTTAATTTTGAAAGAAGCTCCATCGAATCAATACGCTGCGAAACGATATCGTTTACAAATGATAACATTGCAAATTCGCGTCGTTCTTTTAGTGTTTGAATGTTAATGAGCATACATCGTGCTTCATAAGACGGAAGAGGTAACCTTGCCCAACCTAGTTTACGAAGCGCAAATAGTAGAAATTGTTTCTGAATTGATTCTATACGAGTTTCATGTGTAACCGAAAATGGTGACCAAACTATGCTACAGTATTCTAAAATTGAACGTACATAGGCTACATATAATGTTTATACTGTATATGGATCGTGAAAATGATAACTAAATCGTTTTATGAAGCCTAACATATTATTTGCTTTGTTGATAACTGTATTATAATGATCAGTAAAAGTTAGTTTGGAGTCTAAAATCACTCCCAAATCCCTGATTCTGACGCATTTTTCTACCTGTTGATCACCTAATAATATTGTTACATCTGGTGTACTACGTTTCCTACTTATGGCTATGGAATTACATTTTTTCACATTCAGTTGTAAAAGGCTTTTTTTACACCACACATAAAACATATCGATTTCCTGTTGAAAAGTGTGCAAGTCTTCATCGTTTACTATTTCTAGGAAGAGTTTCATGTCATCGGCATATATGAGAGCTTTAACTTTTTTAAGAATGAAGGAAATGTCGTTGCCGTACAGAATAAATAATAATGGGCCCAAATGAGACCCTTGAGGAACTCCAGATGTAACTTGAATAGGTTTAGATTTTACTCCCTTGTATCTAACTATTTGTTGACGATTGGAAAGGTATGACCCGACCCATTTAAGAAGACCTGGACCAAATCCTATTTTTTCTAGTTTAAAAAGCAACATTGGTACGTCAATTCGATCAAAAGCTTTACTGAAGTCTGTATAGAGAACTTCCACATGATTGCCATTGCCCATGGCCGTCAACGAATAATGTATGAATTCGAGCAAGTTTGTACATGTTGAACGTCCATTGAAAAACCCGTGTTGCGTGTGAGTTATTCTGTTTTTGACCATGTCGAATAAAGTTTTATTGATTATTGCCTCAAAGATCTTCGGAATGCAAGAGATTATAGCTATTCCACGGTAATTACGTACGTCGGATTTTTTGCCACTTTTGAAAATTGGCAAAGAGCTTTTCCACGTTTCAGGGAAACTACCTGATTCCAGTGACATGTTATAAAGCCAGTATAACGGGGATGTAAGTTCTACTGATACATTTTTCAAGAATACTGGTGGAATCCCATCCGGACCAGCACCTTTGGAGGCATCTAGACTTTTTAATGCGTCCGTAATGTCATGTACCGTAAAACGGGGCGAATAGAAACACCTTCCAGCATACTTAGGCAAGTATCTCTGGAACCGTGCGTAATAAAGTCAGTTGCAAGGGTCTTAACTTTGGGTCCCTCCTCCCTCTTTAATTGCTGTAATTAGGATACAAAACTAATTTTGATTTCGTTAACTTATTTGAAAAAAGGTTGCTTGTTTCTATTCACCCCGCAATGGGGCGAATAGAAACAGCTTTGAACAATTTTCGATATTTTTTTTTCCAATTTCAAGACAGAAATAACTTTTAATTCAATTAAAACTCTAACACTAGATTATAATAATTCACCTAGTGAAGAAAAAAATGTCGAATGTCGAAAAATACTTTAGTCTGTTAATACATACCAAATCGATGAAACGCAATTTAAATGGCGGAAGTTTTTTTGCCTCCAAATCAATACTTTGCTTTTAAAAATTTTCACAAAAAAATTAACGGAATTATCATCTTAAAAAAGGTTTATTGAAACACTAGTAGCATCCAACTAGCTAATAAAATTAAGTTTTGATGAATTTTAAAACATAATTGTCATCCTTTTTATAATAAGTTATTTGTTTCTATTCGCCCCATTGTTTCTATTCACCCCGTTTTACGGTACTTTGATTTGATGAACGTTGATGTCTTTAGATAGCTCAGGAAGAAATGAAAAATATTCACGATCCCGATTTTCCTCCGAATGTGTGGTGTAGACTTCTTCAAAGAATGTTGCAAAAAGATTGCAATTTGCTTCAGAGTCTACTCCAAATTTTTCGTCAAGGTGCATTTCAGGTGGAAAATTGTCAGATTTTCATTAAGTTTTAACGTAATTGAAAAAAAATCTTCGGGCATGATTTTATTTCCCGCTCGGTTTTCTCGTTATACTCCTCGGATGCAATATCAATGGCATGATTTAATTGGTCACACATATTTAAATAATTGGATAAGCTTTGATCATTCCTGTATTTTTTGTATGCTTTATGTGCTTTCTGTTTTCTGTTCTTCAGGTTTTTAATTTCTCGATTGAACCAAATGGGGTACCTTGAGGTATGATGACGTCTTCTTTTCTTCAAAGGTATATTGTCGTGAATTATATCGTATAATATTCTGTAAAATGTTGTAACGGCATCTTCAACATTTTTTTCATTTCTTAACACATTTTGCCAATTCACCAGAGAAATTTGTTGTCGTATATTATCATAATTTGCAGAACGATAATGATGAACTTCTTCAAAAACACATTCTTCAGGTCTATAGTTTACATGCACAATTAGAGAGAATTCAATTGCTGTATGAAATAGTTCATTTTTCCATAAGGGATGCAATGATTCTACCACACAGAAATCTTCATCAATATTCGTCATTACAAGATCCAAATAGCGATTCTGTTGATTTTTTAACATTATTAATATGATTGAGACCAAGACTTGCAGAACTATCGCATATAAATTGCACCGCTTCATTCTCTCCGTAAATTGGTAGCAAGATGCTCTCATTGTCAACGTCTGGGATGAAATCGATATCACGTTGATTGAAGTCTCCATAAATATGCACTTTTATTTCGGGGGGAAAATTGCTAATAATATTTTCAGCATTATGATAGAATTTTTCATAGATAACTTTACGTGCATTACCGGGTGGAAAGTACGCAGAGACAAAAACATGTGTTTCACCTGCTATTTGCACTTTCACCCATACATGCTCGAACTCTTTAAATTTAGTCGTTTTGATGATATCTGCGTTTAAATTTGTCGAAACAGCAACTAATACTCCACCCCCGGACTTCTTCTCAGACGTTAGACAATCGCGATCATCTCTGAAAACGTTGTAATTATTTCCGAAAACTTCTTCACTTTTAACAGTCTTAGCCCAACTAGTCTCTGTTCCTAGAATAATTGGATAAGGAGAAGATAAAACTTTATTATGGATTTCGTGCATCTTAGACGCACTCTTCATACGGTTAAAATTTTGACAGTACACCAAAATTTCTGATTTCAAGTGTGGATAATGTATAGAAGTTTCAGTAATAGTATTGGAGTTATTTAAGCTCTGTACCTCTTCTTCGTCTGTTACAAAATTTGTTAATTTAAAAGTAGAGTCATGATTTGGGATTATGCTTATATTACCATCCGGTTTGGTAAGTCCTGTATAAAAATATTACATTAAGAGAGTTTAAAAAAAGTTGAAAACACTTGGCACTTTTATTGATCACAATATGATAAATTTCCAAATAATACTCTGAACATATAAAGATTTTTCATATTTTTTGTAGTGAATATAAAACCTCAAACGGAGCTGCATATAAAAGCCTTAGGTATAAGCTGTTACACAAATAAGATTGATAAAGTTTCATCGAATGCACATTGAGATATAATGTTTTAAAAATGTGTTCAAAAATCTTACAAGTTTTACTAAAAGTTCTATAACTTTCAGAAAACTTATTCGATCTCGCTCAAAATTTTACCAATGGAGCTTCAATATATGGTTTATGACTGGTCAAAGTTTCAGCGTTTTTGACTGACGTAAACAAAATTTATAAACATTTGAATGAAAAATTATTTTGACCCAAAAATTACTGTACGGACAATTGGGCAAAATCAAGCCCAAAGGTGGAAAAAATTAATAACTTTCTTAATACAAGACACTATGTGACCATCAATGGCTTATTCGAAAGCAAATTTTCTCAAGAATTGGTTGGTGGATGATTCATGTACGGGCAACTTCTCTGAAGCGTGTTATAGAGCCCGTTTTACCCCAGTTCCCCCTAATATTTGTGAATTTCTGTTATTTTACGGCACTTGTTATGATTTTAATGATTATTTCGCTGGGATACCATCACCCCACTCCCATTGAGTAACGTTACATACAAAAAGTTATTAAAATGTTGGAACTTTAGAGTGTTTTGGGGTCAATTAGGCAATGGTATATTTTCAAGGTAGAAATTCATTTTTTATTTTTATTTATGATTTTTTTCGTGACAATAACTAAATAAATGATCGAAAACACATGGTTTATTCCTAAAGAAACCATTTTTGGTGAGTTTGATCTCAAATTATTGATTATATTTAAGTTTTCCCGCATACAAATATGAGTAGTTCCCATCATTATACCACCGATTCCAAACATTTCCAAACGATGAGCCATTGCTTATATACTCCAAAAATATCCTAAATATTCTTTGCGCATAGCCCCATAGACGGGAGGTGATGGCAGCATATAGTTTTAGAGCTTAGTTTACCCAAACTCCCCTATAAACTTATTTTTTATTGTTTTTAAATTAAAACAACTTTAACTTGAAACTTTTATGCATGATATGAGTTAATATTGGTGAAGAGCTAACCAGTAATATCACTGCATCCTATGAAATTTGGAAATTTTAGGTACAATGGGGTTAAATAAAAAACAATCAAAAAGCTTGAATGACCATATAAGTTGACAAATAACTTGTTTAAAAGATAATATCCATACGAGTTTATTAATGACTGATTGATGCACAGGTTGAACACATATAGCCGAAGCGCTAAACGCGCGATTATTCAACAAAACCATGCTGAGAGTGTTGGGTTCGATTTTGTGTCGGTCCGGGGTTTGGCATTATTGAAATTCCCTTGACATAATGTCAAATGAACGACAGCATTTCCTCAGAATTGATGGGTGTATCAACATATTGACTAGATTTTTCGTATATGGATAGTACTGACCGTCAATTTTAATGTGGATTGATTAAAAATTGATTCAGTTATGTCGAAAAACAACCCGTGCAAAGAAAGAATTGAGTGTGTGTAATGTAGGGTGCAAGACTTTTTGGACAGGGTGTCCGATTTTGCACAGTACGTACAGCAAAGTATCTCTCTCTCTCTTTCTCTCTTCTTGGCGTAACAGCAAAGTATCTAGCCGAATACAAAAAAAAATCAAGTCAATACCAACATCTTGAGGAGTTTATATCTAACCTGAAGAGTTTTGTTTTTTGTGCAATTGAACTTGATTAATTACTAAACTTTTCTTTTGCATTGACCATATCCACCACTGATCTTCGTTAGCGAACAAGCAGGCGAAAGACTGTATATACGACATAAGTTTGTTCGAGAACATCTGGCAAGGGAATCATCCCCAGAGCAAAGTGCGTGAAATATGTATGTCTTTATAAAAACGATGAAGTTGTACTACCACCACAAACGGGAAGATTCTACTTCAATGAACGCAACGCCAGATGAAGGTGACTTCGATTATGATCAGAAGTTCAAAGAGATGTGCTTAGGAAATCTAGTATCTATTACTACATACACTACCCGTCATAAGTAGAGACTCACAAAAAGTATTGCAATAATAATGGATCGCCCTAACTCACCTCGATATCTTTAAAACCAGAACACCTACAAAAATGCCACTTTCAGAAAAGTTGTTGCTTTTGGTCTTCTGAATAACATTGATGAAGACAGTATCTTTGTAAGGTATTGGAGATATCAAGGTGAGTAAATGCGATACAATATTGTTGCAATACATTTTTTGAGTATATACTTATTACGGGTAGTGTACTTGGCTAATGGCCGATTTCTTCACCCTGGCTTAAGCGTTAAACCAGGCTTAACTATATGGGTAAGCCTGGCTTACCGGTTAAGCCGAGGTGAAGAAATCGACCCTAAGTGGAATAAGACTGTCATATTATTAGTGTATAGCTAAACAAAATAAATACCTGTTTGATATTTCAGTTGCTATTTCGTTAACAAAAATATAACGAATGCATTTTGGAGACTTTTTACAATGTGTTACTACAACCCCCATAAAGTCTATCGGCAAGCAGCAGTTTGGATATTCTCAAATTCACGCTACAGCTCTTCATCATGAAATGCTTGGAATGGTGAATAATGGAAGTGTGCGACATGGATTTTCAATATTATACCACGTATTGATTACAGATTTCTTCATCTTCCATACCAAAATTCCGAGAAATAAGCAGCAGCATATTTTGCCCCGTTATCCCTCAAACGTCATATTTATAACATCTTTCATGTATACTCATTGGAATCAGAATGTTATAATATGAATGATATATTATATTAACTGCAATGGAACAATTTGATTATACTTTTAGGGAAATTGGGGTGAAACAGGCTTTACACCCCGCTGAAGCAATATCGTAAGTAGGGTATTGTACCATTTGGGCAGATGTACCTATTTTGGGCACTTGCCGCTATAACCAAGTCAATTTCGAACCGATTGATTTGAATTTTTGAATAGAGTTAGATACTGTACGTGCCTAACTCGATACAAAATTTCAAATCAATCGGTTTGAAATTTACTTAGTTATTAGGGCAAGTGCCCAAAATAGGTACACCTGCCCAAATGGTACAATACCCAACAAGAATCATTCGTATAGAAATTATCTGCCAAACAAGCTATTTGTCAACTTATATGGTCATTCAAACTTTTTGAATGTTTTTTTCTCATTTAACCCCATTGTACCCTTAATTTCCAAATTTGCAGAGATATTACCAGTTAGCTCTTCATCAATATTAACTCATATCATGCATAGAAGTTTCAAGTTAAAGTTGTTTTAATTTAAAAACAATAAAAAATAAGTTTATAGGGGAGTTTGGGTAAACTAAGCTCTAAAACTATATGCTGCCGTCACCTCCCGTCTTTGGGGCTATGCGCAAAGAATATTTAGGATATTTTTGGAGTATATAAGCAATGGCTCATCGTTTGGAAATGTTTGGAATCGGTGGTATAATGATGGGAACTACTCATATTTGTATGCGGGGAAACTTAAATATAACCAATAATTTGAGATCAAACTCGCCAAAAATGGTTTCTTTAGGAATAAACCATGTGTGTTCGATCATTTATTTAGTTATTGTCACGTAAAAAATCATAAATAAAATAAAAAATGAATTTCTACTTTGAAAATATACCATTGCCTAATTGACCCCAAAACACCCTAAAATTCCAACATTTTAATAACTTTTTGTATGTTACGTTACTCAATGGGAGTGGGGTGATGGTATCCCAGCGAAATAATCATTAAAATCATAACAAGTGCCGTAACATAACAGAAATTCACAAATATTAGGGGGAACTGGGGTAAAACGGGCTCTATAACACGCTTCAGAGAAGTTGCCCGTACATGAATCATCCACCAACCAATTCTTGAGAAAATTTGCTTTCGAATAAGCCATTGATGTTCACATAGTGTCTTGTATTAAGAAAGTTATTAATTTTTTCCACTTTTGGGCTTGATTTTGCCCAATGTGTACTGTATTGTCGACAGAGAGGCGTTGAGGCGAAATGTAGTTCGCGAGACATGTCTTGCTCCTGGGCATTTGAGATGGGGCTAAGAGGGCAAACATTCCAGAAAGATCACAGAGAGCATAAAAAAGGGGCTCCTGGGTAGTTTCAGGGGTTTTCAAGTGCCTAAGAACGCTCTGCCAGGTTTTGTTGGCATTCTAACGGGGTTACGGGAAATTCAGAGGCTTTTCAATTATATTAAGGAGGCTGTTCATAAACCACGTGGTCATTTTTTTGGGAGATTCCGAACCCCCCTCCCCCTGCGTGGTCTTTCGTTCACACACAAAAAAAACATAAATTTGCAGCACTGTCACTGTACTGAGCACTATCATAGCAACTGAATGATATTTTGGCGATTGTAGCCAAAACTCAAAATGTTTGATGACCAACATACAAAACTTGTTATTCTGTACCACATATTCAAATTTCATCAATTTAGGTGTTTATTCTGATTTTTAAACGAATTTTAAAGATGGCCTATCAGTGATATCTACCCGCCATCGCAATCAGTCCAGTTGTGATGGGAAAAGAAAAGTGACGGTGACTCAACAGAGCACACGCTGACTTGGATCGCAGCCAGCCTATCAAAATCGGCGGTTTGCCTACCATTGATAGTGACCAGTGCTGAAAAATTCATTTCATCATATCTAAATTCAATCACCTACAGCTCTTTCTAGAAGCTGAACCTGAGAATATGATATATCAAAAAATTTTGCAGCTAGACTAGTTCTGCTAGAAAGTCACGGAAAAACCGATATTTTTCGAATATTTAAGGTAAATGTCACGGACTACCTTTGAAAAATGCCAAATGATATTCACGGTGAATATCATTTAGCATTTTTCAAAGGTAGTCCGTGACATTTACCTTAAATTTTCGAAAAATATCGGTTTCTCCGTGACTTTCTAGCAGAACTAGTCTAGCCGCACAAGTTTTTCATATACCATATTCTCAGGTTCAGCTTCTAAAATTAGCTGTAGACGATTGAATTTAGATATGACGAAATGAAATTTTCAACACTGATAGTGACACAGAGCAACTCTGCCGTGGTCTTTGACCAACCTCCCCCCACCCCCCTCCAACATGACCACGAAGTTTATGGATGGCCCCTTAGGAGGTTTCAGTGGCGTTTCAAAAAGCTTCAAGGGAAATTCAGGTCATCTCAGGAGCTTTCAAAGGGCGTTACAAGGGGTTTGAGGGCGTTTCAAAGCATTTCAGATAGTTTCAGGGGGCTTCAGGAACAATTCAAGGGCGTTCCTAGAGGTTTTAGGGGCGTTTGAAAGTATTTCAGAGGCGTTTCAAGGCGTTTTCATATCAGTTTCAGGGGACTTTTGGAGCCTATTAAAGCCGTCCAAAGAGGTTTCAGAGGCATTTAAAATTGATTATGACTTCAAGGGCGTTTCAACGGGATTACGGAGGTTTCAGGGGCATTTCGAGGCATATAAGGTCAGGACCGTATCAGGGGGTTTCAATAACACCCTTAAATCAGAGGGCATTTTAGGGACGTTTCAAAAGATATTGTGATGTGGTTTCTGAAAATCCTCTGAAACATTCTAAAATGCCTCCGAAATGCCCTTTAAACTTTAATGAAGCTCAACCACCGAAAACGTCTCCATAACACCTCTGAAACCTGCTGAAAATGCTCTGAAACTTTCTGAAATGACTTTGCAATCCCCCTAAAACCTTCTCGACCCCATAAAACGCACCCGAGACCATCTGAAACTCCCGAAAACGCCAGCGTAACGCCAAAAATCCTCTGAAACTTCCTCTAATACCTCTGAAATTCCCCTCGGACCGCATGCAGTTTTTTTCCTTCCGTGTCGGGTATTTTTATCACTGCAACCATTGTTTTGATCTATTGTGATATATTCCCCATTTTGTTTTTAGCTTTGTCCGTCCATATGACATAGCACAATTGGAAGTGATTGTCAATGTTGGACTTGTAGCATTACTCCAGCACGGTATTGCGTTCTAAATGTAGTGCACTACCGTGCTGGGATTTGTTCTCCTTATTTCAAAGGGTTCTAACAGCCCTTTCTCGAAGAACCTAATTCTCTTATTGAAAATTGCCGGACAGTGGCATAATAAGTGTTCCGAGTCTTCTTTCTCTGCTTCACAGAAGCTACAAAAATCATCTTGGGGTTTTCCAATCAGCTTGAAGTGATATCGGCTCGGACAATGACCTGTAACTAGACCAACATCCATATAAACTGAGATCTTTTTTGGAAAGTTCTAGTATTTTGCTAGTCATTTTAACATTCGGAGTAAAGAAACGTTTTGCCTGCCTTGCTAAAGAAGTGTTTTTTCCAATTTTCATCCACTTTTAAAGTTTCCCATGCTTTCAGCTCCAAGACACAGACAAACAGACGTAACACTTGCAAAATTTCCATCGACCACTCTTTTAACGATCATTTTAAATTTTCATAGTACTGGCTTTCACAACCAGAGACGCGCGCATCGTTTTTCTATGTGTTTGACGTTTCACACTAGCGCCTTCTGTTGACGATATGGCACAACACAGTGATTCGTGCAACTTTTCCACCAGGTGATGGTAGTGTGAACTGGGCGATGGATTTCCATGAAAATCGTTCAAGGTGTTACGTTAGCGAACTAACTTCACAGCTACTATTGGGCTCCAGTAGCGCTGCTGGTGAACAAAGCTTACAGAAAAGTTCATTTACATAAATAACCGTTGCGGATATGATTAATCAATCATTAATCAGCTTCAATGCTCATGTCGACAACTAGTCGAATAACAAAACTTAAGCGTGTCTTGAAGCGATGTTTAAGCAACGTATGGACGGCAACGTATTCGATTCAGTGTTTAAATACTGCTTTAAATCTTCCGATTCATGCAATCTTGATTGGAGAAGAGCAGATGCAGACGACAGTGAAGCAGAAGGTCCCAAGGAAGGTCCCGAGTTCGAATTTTGTCAATGATGTGAGTTCTATCATAAAACTGTGATTAATGTAGGTAATACATAGAGGCATAAAAAGTTGTTTTCAAAATATTCATATGAGAAATATGTAAAATGAAACATGTTTTTGCTTATTTATATATAGAGCGATACTACCCAACTAACAATCACTCATTTAAGAGGCACCATTATGACAAATTAATTCAGCATAATGTTGAATAACATTTGCATTATTTTCACGTACAACCTATGTTCGAGTTTTGTTCACACAAATTCGGAGAAGTTATAAAGCATCGTGTTGTGCACCAACCTAATTTTTGGTTGTTCAAAGCGTTTTACAAATGTACAGGAAAGTTGTTATTAAGCTTTGGAAAAAAATGACTGAAAATAAATAAAATGCTCAACTCTCACGAGAGTAATTATTTGCTCTAATGTTGAGAACACCTATTACGAAATAAGAATTACATATAAAATTGCCTTAATCCGGATTAGAACTTGAGACCTGTCGATTGCCAGCCGCATGCCTTCCTATCTGCGCCATCCTAGAGATGGTGAGAGGCAGCACCCAAAGCAAAACATAATCTTCCCATGACTCAATAATGATCACTCCTGAACTTGTGTTCAGCAGTGGTGAATTAGCACAGCACGTGGTAATCAACTGAACAACGCCTTATACTTCAACAGCTGTTCAGCCCAAAACACGTTCTGATTTCGCTGTAAGTATTTTTATGGCACGATGAGAAAAATTGAATCGAATGCGGCCACAAAGTGTTGGTACTTATTGAAGATATTGTTTCCAGACGTACTAGTTGCGAAATGAATATGTTTTTATTTTTATTAATGAATATCGATCTTTATAAATTTATGGTAATATGTGGTGTGGTATGCTCTGGGACATGGTGCATTCACAACATCTGTTCAGGTTATCTACTCATACTCAGTCAAAGATCTGTTGATTTTTTTATTTATATTTCTCTCATGGAATCTTGATATTAAGTTCAATAAATAGTGCATAAGGATGCTTAAGGATACTTGAAATGTGTCGATTTCTGAATGCTGTTAGGTTATGTAGGTGATTGTGGGAACAATATTCAGTAAACACTACAGCACTGAAATGTCAAATGCATCGATCCAAGCGTCTCGCACAATCGAACTGCTGCGGAAGATAAAAAATATAATAATCAAGATACAATATATCTTGTTACAGACTAATAATAATAAATAAATGCATAATTTTACGTTGATTACGTCCTCTGGCACTCAATGTTAAACTACATAATTCTATTCTGTTTTATTTTATGTGATTCGTTTAAAATATTGGTTCTTTAATAACTTGGTTGTCTAAACAGTTTTCGCCATGATTTATCCCATAATCCGAACAAAGTTCCGAGTCATACTATGGCGGGCTGAAGGCGTTTATTTGACAAGTAAAAAGTAGATAGTTCAGGAGAATATGCTTATCGATACATCAGCTGCAGATTCACTTGAAGTGCAAATTTTCGGTAATACCAATCCGTGTGGTCAAATTATGAAATTCAAATAACTCAACGTACATATGTACAGATGGGTAAATTATTGGTTAAATTGGGAAAAATCCACAGCTCAGGTGGATTTTTCCCAATTTAACCAATAATTTACCCATCTGTACATATGTACGTTGAGTTATTTGAATTTCATAATTTGACCACACGGATTGGTATTACCGAAAATTTGCACTTCAAGTGAGTCGTTTTCGAGCATCTACCTCTACGTAGTTACCCGTCGTATCAAATAGAATGCGAACGACGCGTTTAATCGCCTTCCAGGTAGCATTGTTCTTCCTCTACAAGTGGTTGAGGAAGCGTTGCCTGTACGATAGGCAAACAGTTTCAAACAATAAACAAATCGCTTTCGCTCTTCGTACATATGTACAACAGAGATGGTTATATTTGCGGTTTAGGGGAAGATGATATAGATCGATGAGATTAGAATTGAACCTTATGACAGCTAAGTTGCCGAGTCATTAATTGGCTCGATAGCTTAGTTGGTAAAGCACTTGTCTAGCGAATAAGGGTCGTGAGTTCAAATCTCACCTGAGCTGTGGATTTTTCCCAATTTAACCAATAATTTACCCATCTGTACATATGTACGTTGAGTTATTTGAATTTCATAAGATGCAGATGTTAAACTCTTTTGTTAAGGAATCAATGCTTGTCGAATAAATTTCTTGTTAAACTTTTGAAAAGTGTTTTAATTTATCATTGTTGATACCGATGAGGAAAGTCGAACATTGACTATTTTCTCAATTGAAAAATCATTTAAACAGTAATGTGTAGAGCATAATTTTAGTTCAGCTATCATTACCATTATTAAGCAACAATTCAGCAAGCTTGCTTGTTCGTGACTTGCAATTGTTAGTTGGGCGTTGTGTTTCAGGAGGGTTTCAGCGGCGCTTCAGGGGGTTTTCAGATCGTTTCAGAGGGTCTCGGGGACGTCCAGGAGATTACAGAAGCGTTCCAAGGGCTTCTGAAGGGGTTTCAAGGACATTATAGGGAATTTCAGGAAGTTTCAGTTGCGTTCCAGGGGTGTTCTAGGGGCATCAGTGGTTTCCATAGGGTTTCTGGGATACGCCAGGAATGTTCCATGGGATTCTAGACGCGTTCCACGGATACTCCAGGGGCTTTGCGCAGTTCTAGAGACGATCCAGTGTGCAGATGGTCTTGAAGTATTTGGGGTATTTGGGTATTCTTGGAGGTTTTATGGGCGTTCTGTGGGGATTCATCGGCGATCTAGTCGGCGATTCATGGTGTCTCAGGGGATTTTAGAGGCGTTTGCAGGTGCATCAGTAATTTAAGGAGCGTTTCAGGGGGTTTCAGGGGGCCCATGGTTGTTACAGGCGTGTTCCAGGAGTGTTCCAGGCAGTGTTGATAAAAACTCAAATGCTAAAATCTCATGGTTGAGCTGTTTCACGCGCGATTCTTGACTCACCATACTCACTGTCGAATAAAAATATGTATGAGTTGACCCGGGATTTCACTCATTGCTTCATTTCTTAGTGCTCTTATTATTTTCATCGAAGTTTTTTTTGGCAAATCTTGCGTATAACATCATTGAATGTCATTCATGTTGATTTGGATTGGTTTTACAAGCAAACGAAGTTCCGGCGTTTGACTCGTGAGAGCAAGATTTTGCATGAAAATTTCGCGCTTGAGAAAATGATTCAGAATCGACCGGGAGCTTGCTTACGCAGGAGTGGCTCATGAATGTGCTTTGAGTGTGAGTTAATCAACACTTTTTCCAGGTGTGTTGCAGGGAGTTTCAGGGGGCTTCTAAGGGTGTACCAGGGGGTTTCAACCGCGTTCCAGGGGTCTGCAAGGGTGTTCCGGGGGATTTCTGGTGGTTTCATAAGTGTTCCATAGGGATACAGGGTTTTAGATGAGTTCGGGATGTACTCTTGGGTATTTTAGCAGCTTCCAGAGACGTTCCAAGGTGTTAGAGAAGGTTTATGTAGTTTCAGAAGCATTCTAGAAGCTTTCAAGGGGTGTTCCAGGATGTTTCAACTGCGTGTCAGGGATCTAAAAGGATGTTCCGGGAGATTTCAGGAGGTTTTATGGGTGTTTGTTTTCCACGAGGTTTAAGAGGCGTTACAGTGGTGTTCCAGGGGGTTTTAGGGGCGTCCTAGGAGTGTCAAAAGATGTTTCAGGAGTTTCCAGGGGTCCCAGTGGCGTTCCAGAGGGCTTTAGGCGGTTCTGGAAGGTTTCCGAGAAGTTCCAGCGGTATTATAGGGGTTTGGGTGACAAGTCTCCAGTTAGCCAAGTGGTTAAGGCTATGGATCGCCAATCCGGAGACGGCAGGTTCGATTTTTGTCCCGATCGGGAAAATTTCTCGACTCCCTCCAGGAATACCTCCAGGAATTTCTCCGGGATTCCTCCAGGAATTCCTTCGGGATTCCTACAAGAATTTCTCCAAGAATTCCTCCAAGGATCCCTCCAGAAATTCCTGCGGAATTCCTCCAGGAATTCCTGCGGGATTCCTCCAGGAATTCCTGCGAGATACCTCCAGGAATTCCTCCGGGATTCCTCCAGGAATTCCTCCAGAAATTCCTCCGGGATTCCTTCAGCAATTCCTCCAGGAATTCCTCCGGGATTCCTCTAGGGGTTCTAGCGGCATGGTGTACACAGCAAATAATTTTGTAATATCCAGGCGCGTAATTTCTGGCGACGTATCCAATTTCTAACGTAATTTAACTCTGTTGCATCGTTTTCCAACAATTATCACACTCACCATGTACACCGTAGTTGGCACCGGAAAGTGTTAACAAACCCATTTCAGCAGATACCTAGAAGCAGTATCATATTTATCTCCTACCTTCTAACTCGGTGAAATAGCCGAGAGGTAAGAGATATGCCTCTCAATCAACGGATCAGTGTACGAATCCATGCCAATATTTTACTTATATATGATTCATCTATCGATCCGGTTCTAGCGATTGCTAGATCCACTTTCAAGCTGCGGCGGCTAATTTGCTGCGTGGGAAGGATGTAATCTTTACATCACTTTTACGACGCGACTGATGTGCAGCGAACATGACGTGATATCACAAGAATTTTTTTGCTGTGTATCATTGTCCTTGCCAGTTGCCACACAATATACAAATTCATGCAATGGTAGGTAAAGAAAGCCCTTCAATAATTAATAACTGTGGAAGTGCTCAAAGAACACTAAGTTGAAGAGAGACAGGCCAAGTTTCAGTGTGAACGTAGAGCCATGAAGAAGAAGAAGAAGAAGAAGGGAGGCAAAACGTCGAATACCAATACGTTGAATTTGACATTCGATCAAAACGTTAAAAAGACAAAAGACCGAAAAAAAGAGAATGCAGAGTATTGAGCATTATTAGCTATTTGCTAACATGACTCGTTTTCGACGTTTTGTCTCTTTCGACGTTTTGGCATGCGATCTTAGATTTTTTGCATTCGGACTGTGTAGAGTATTTAGCTGCAAAAGCAACTCCAAAGATTAAAAAAGTGTTGATTTTTTTATCTTGTAGGATATGTAGCCTGATGGGCCATTACAACTGCTTGTTTATTGCAGATGAGTTAGAAGAAGTGTTTGAATCAGTGACTAAGATTCAAAATACCTATATTTCCCTCTGGCAACTGATTGGCTAGTGTTTTACCTCTGTCAGTATCGATTATCAAAGCGACAAACAAGAGCAAGAAAACCAAAAGCTGGAATAATTTCATCACGATTCTCGTTAAACCCGGTGACCGTGTGATGGCACCATGAAATGACCGAACCACGACGCGACGATCATGGTTTGATTCATCCGAAAAATTGCCCTGATTTGCAAAAGCAGAAAAAAAAAATAAAAATGCCTGCGGAACGCCGTGTTTTTCTCCGTACGGTACACTTATTATATGGTCCAGCCAGGGGTGAATTGGTAGGCTGCGAACCGCAATCGCATAGAATGCTTAATAGATGCTCACAAAGCACCTGATCACAACCCTGCTCGAAAGGATTGACTCCCGAGGGCGTCCAGCTTCATCATACATATTTAAGCTGCTTATTTCGCAGAGGCCTTTGTTTTGTCCGCTTCGTCGTCAGCGGGAAAATACGTCAACCGTCCGTCCGTCCGTCCACGATTTGGTCCAGCAAAATGCGACCGCAGAGGATCGCAAAATAGTGGCTCAATTTTAAAAGCCGTGAGCCTGGTAGATGTATTGGACAACACGGTACCCTCTAATTTGTCTTCCGCTTCTCGGCAAACACATCACATCTCTCTGGCTGGCTGGGCTTGTGCTGGTCTCCGTGAACTCACGACTTTCCATAGGCAGACGACGAGCGTATAGGAAAAATCCCTGAGATATTTATCGATAATGACTGTCAATAAAATGCCGTGATGGTAGCGAACACTTGGATTAAATCTTTTCTCCCGGGCTCAACTCTCGACGATAATGGTAACACGTGTTCGTGTTTTTTGTCGATCGATACCCACTGTAAGTGCTATCTTGTAGTCTAAATCGGCCCTAGGAGCTCTCAAGTTGAAGACCGTCGTCCGTATTGAGACCGTGATTGCCTAATTGGTGTAAACACCAACAACCACGATTTTCTGGTTCTTCAGTGAAAGAAACTTTAAATTGAATCTATCTGGCGTTTGTGTCAACTAAGCAACTATGTATCCAGCACTCTGAGTTGCTGGAATGCTCCACCATAGAAGACGAGGTTCTTCCAAGCATTGCTTTTACATCCATACATTGCTCCATTGTGGTGTCTGTGATCACTGTCGGGGATCACGACGACGCGATGGCGAAGGCTTGCATGGGTCCTTCCCACGCGTTGTACTTAGGTACACCATCCACCCATCCGCCATCGTTCGCGGTTGGTCGCGTCGTCGGTAAGATTTTTATTTTTTGGAAAGAATTTATCAAGGGGTGCGACCGTGGAGCGAGGAAAAATGGTGGCGTCAAAACGGTGTAATCGCTTTATCACTTGCAGCGAATCGTGACTTGGCGGGCTGTGTTGGACCGGATCGTTGTTTTTGTCCGAATGCTGAGGTAGACGTCTGAGCCGGGCAATATCACGGGATGGTAATTGAGAGCTGGATTGTGTGAACGAAGC
This sequence comes from Aedes albopictus, assembly GCF_035046485.1. Lineage (NCBI taxonomy): Eukaryota > Metazoa > Arthropoda > Insecta > Diptera > Culicidae > Aedes > Aedes albopictus. The sequence goes on along the minus strand of NC_085137.1, from coordinate 505,509,729 downwards.
AGCTGCTTTAGGTAAGTGGTACCCACCCAGGTAATAAAAATTGTTTAAAACAGCAAGGAAAGTTAAGCCATCACACAGTGGGAAAAAATAGGTATAAAACGCGAATAAATTCAATATCTCTGCTCGGAGTGGATAGATTCGAATGAGATTTTGACACAGGGCTTACCGTTAGCGTTGGCGTTACCGTAGTTATGGTATACTTCGTAGATTGGATACTAACAACATTCATGTACCTTTTGCTAATCTTGCTTGGATTGCTTTTCGGAACAAGGCTGGGGAGTTAACTTCGCTCCAATCTTATACAAGAATACCAAAAGCACAAATGTCATTATTCCCGGCCACGCCCATCTTTACCGTAACTTGGGATAGGGGAAGGAAATGTTGATGTAGCACTTATATAAGAGGCCTCCGACTCAGTGACATTCCCATAAGTACTACGGAGTGGGTGGTTGGGAGATGCATTATGTAGGTCAAGGATTCGCCTGAAAAGCTGGCGATGGACCCACGGCATTGGTTGTTTAGTTGGTTAAAATTTAATCTTTTGAAAGCCGGCAATCAAAAGAGATTTTTTTTCTATTTATTGTTTAAATAATTATGTTCCTGCTCAGTAAGAGGCACAAGCAGAACCGATCCCTCCAGGGTCATCGGAACATCACAGTAAATGTTTGAAACGCGTGAAAAAAAAAACAAATTTGGCGATTCCGGGAAAAAAAAACACTCAATTATATTAAAAAACGCGAAAACAACGAAAAAAAAAGCATCTCAATTTATTAAAAAAAAGTAAAACGAGTTGAAGAAAATAAAATCAAAAGATATTTTTTCTGTTTATTGTATAAACAAGTATGTTTCGGCTCAGTGCGAGGCACAAACAGAACCGATCCCTCCAGGGTCATAGGAACTTTGCAATAAATGTTTAAAACGCAAGGAAAAAAAAATGTGACTCGAAAAATAACAAAATAAAAGAAAAAAATAACAAAAAATCGCGTTACACAACAACAAAAAACATCTCAATTTATCTAAAAAAAAATAAATAAAACAAGATTGCGTGAAACGAGTAAAAAACCATGGTTGGCAATCCAAAAAAAAAAACAATTAAAAAAAAAAACAAAACAAAAAAAAAACGCGTCCACTCCCGCGACATTACGACACTCGGCTCGAAGAAAAACGACGCGGACAACGTGGTCTACCTGCCACCGAATGATATGGCGATCTTGACCCTTAAAAAAAAGAAGGATGTTTCGTCGTCCCGACTGCAGGGTTGCCCGCTTGTACACCTCAAATAGAAAATTGTATTAAAAGGTGATAGGCTCACAACAGTTACATAATTTTCGAAAATAAATCTCTCTTTACATAGACAAAAATTACCTGAATCCTCCTGAAACAAATGGTTTATTAGCAATAAAAAAACATAATACAAAAAAAAGAAGTAGAACAAATTATGATCTTGGATTTTTTTTGCATTTAAATTGACAAAGCTAAAAAATTACAAGATCAGAATTTGTTATGGTAGATCTTACACCGTAAAGCACCATTATAAGGTGATCTACTCACGTTACGGGACCGAATGAGATTTTGACACAGGGCTTGTCCATACACTACGTAGACTCTGAGGGGGGAGGGGGGGTTCTTACCAAAGTCTACGGTCCATACAAATTTCGAAAATTTTGTATGGGCAAAAGTCTACGAGGGGGGGGGGGGGGTCTGAGATTGCCAAATTTGAGTCTAAAGCCTGCGCACTTTAGAATCGGTACACTTTCAACCGGCTGCCGCTAAAAAACGGTGTCACTTGGAAAAAAGTGTTGTTAGAAGCAATTGAAGCTTATCTATTGTAGTTTGTAGGAAAAATATGAAATTTATTGTTTTTATATTTTTAGATGAACTATTGATCTGAATTCGTAAATAGTGCCAGTTTTTTCTGCACACATTGAGCAAAAACCAATCATTGTCAGATTCAAGATTTGTGTAGGAATATATAATTACCAAACCCACTAATTACGCAGTATCGAATAGTGGTTGATACTTTGATTGTTGATTAAGAGAGGTAAAATATTCCATGAGTGTTTTAAAATTTCCAATATAGCTATGGTAAGCCTTTGAAAGGCTTTATGGAAAATCGAAGGCTTGTATAGATATATAAGGTCGAAAAAGTTGTTTTCGCATAAACTTTAGTTCAAAAAATACGCATACGGGAAGGATACTATACGAATAGTATTGGTATACAAGAAACCAATGATTTGATGCAGAACAATATAAATAATCGTGGCTCGAAAGCTGTATGAATTATTGCTGACGAAATTCATTGGATGTGTTTTGATGGCGTGAAATATCTAACGATTTTTTTTAAATAAAACTGAATCTACTCAAAAGTTTTTATTTGTGATCATAGAATCACATCTATAGTTCAATAATGTATATGGTTCTCAGTGTTTTATCCATGAGAACTATCTTATTTTAGGCTTATTATGAGGAGTTAGCCTTATGACTGTTAATTTCTGACTACTGTGAGGGAAAACTGCTAATAATTCCAAAAATAATCCAGGTTTCGATATGAATTAAGTTGGGCCACTTGAATTGGGGAATTGTAGATCCAAAAAACGACTCCAGGAAATATTTTTTCATAAAAAATATTTGAGTTAAATTTTGTTCTGAATATAGCGTGAATGGACAATAAGGCTATAAGTTTATTATGGTCTTGTAAACCATATTTGTCAAGAGTTTAATGTCGTAACTTGTTTTGAGCATATCTTTGATGAATATAATTTTGTTTCTTGTGGAAATATCAGCCCTTAAGCTTTGAAATTTGCAAATGTTGACGATCATTGGTTTGTGCAGAATAAAATGGCATGAATTTCACAATCAGGTCAAAATTTTATCTTGAAGAAATAAAAACTGAATTTTTCATATTTTTACTACAAAATACAATAAATAAGCTTCATTTGCTTCTTACAACATTTTTTTCTAGGTTAATCCGTTTTTGATCTGCAGCCGGTTGAAAGTGTATCGATTCTAAAGTGCGCAGGCTTTACGTAGTTTATGGACAGCGCCACAAACTGTGAAAATCTCTATAGTTTCAGATAGGGATGGTGTCATTCACCGCACGATGCTGGAAGTCAGTGTATTAAGCTCATTTTACCCCACTATCTCTTTCTCACATCTTTTTGAGAAAATCCTCATCTATTCCCGCCTGGCGTGCAAAATTAATGCCTTAAGCGGGCCCCAAACGACAGAAGTATTGTCAATAGTTTTCTTGTCAATAATTCTCGACAATATTTTCACCGAGACCGACCCGGGTCACCCAAACTGAGTCGCTCCACACAAAATTCGAAATTTTTTTATGATGCCGATCGAAACAAATGCCGGTGACATGCACAAAACATACCTCGCTTCGGCTGCTCTCGGCTACCGCAATCGCACTGAGAGGGGAAATATTGAAACGCGAAATCAAACTTTTCTGATTTCCCTCAATATTTGCATCAATATATTGATGTCGCCTTCACACGGCATCAATATTTTGATGTGTTTCTTCAAACCAACAATATATTGATGTCGTCTGAGGGCCACTTTATTTAACTCGTATTTGTGTAAAAACTTCCATAGCATCAGCAATTTGACATAGGGTTGGTCCTGCTCTTATGGATTGCGTTCCACTCAGGGCGGAGATGCATGTGAAAGTTTAAAGAAATAGGGGATGTCGGGGTTTTATGAATATATTTCAATTTTTAGGGCCGTGCGGTTAGCCAAACCAGCTCCCTTCGATACTGCGGAAGTTTTTACACAAGCACAAATTAAGTAAATCATTTATTTTGCACTGCAGGATTTTTCCAAAAAGGTGAAAAAGAGAGAGAGTGGGGTAAAACGGACCCCGTACACTGATTTTCAGCATCGTGCGGCGAATGACACCCTTCTATTCTGAAACTGTAGAGATTTTTGCAGTTTGTGTCAAAAATTCATACGAATCCATCCACTCCGAGCAGAGATATTGAATTCATTCGCGTTTTATACCTATTTTTTCCCATTGTGCATCATTACAGTCAACTTTAACGCTTGTTAAGGTGGACACAGTCGATGTTGAAGGGATTTGAGCTATCAACGCAGAATGTAGCTTGATTTGCCTACAATACAGAATAGGGTTACAAAACAATTGGTAATTTAATGTCAACATGTCAATTTAATGTCAACAAAAGGAACTTTCAAACTGTATAATGCTATTCCTATTTTAAAGGAGTACCTAGGTGCTTCAGCCTTGAGGGCAGTGGACGGTACTGCACTCGTTAGAAATGGAGCGTTTGGTACTTCATTCGCCTCTGTATTGCTCTCGATTGCCAGAAAGCTGACTTTAGTGATGGTCCGTCGGTACCTTTCAGCCATTTCATATTGGGAAAAGGTTATTGCGACCATAGCAAATTTCAAATGTTCCATAGAAAATCAAAAACCGCTTCATAAAGAATGAACATACACTACCCGCCATAAATATGAAATCGCATCGTCTAGTATTGCAACACCCCAATTAAATATTGCAGCACCCCCAGAAAGTTTGGTATCACCTGAAGACTTCATCATTTTCTAAACTGTATCTCTAAAATCATATCTCCTGCATAGTTTAGACCATGAGCAAAGTTGCTCAGAAGGTTTATGACTATCAAATTGTGGTAAGTTTAGTCCGTGATTCCGCCGCTGTGTGGCGCCAGTGTGCATTCAAAACGAAGTACTTTGACATGGTTTATCTCATGATTCTAACCACCTAGAAAGTTCGTGTCTTCAGCAATGTTGATCAGACGGTCTATGGCTATCAAATGGTGGTAAGTTTAGTACGTAATTAGTGCGTAACTTTTGAAATTCTTTCGAGGATTTCTCCTGATATACTGTCGTGGATTTCTACTGAAATTCCTTCGGGGTTTCCTCCTGGAATTTCTTCGATGATTTCTTTAAGAATTCCTACGGAGATTCCTCTTTGATTCCTCATGGAATCCCTCCAGGAGTCCTCCTGGAATTTCTTCGGGGATTCCTCCTGAAAATCCGTCGATTATTCCGCTTGGAAATCCTTTGAAGATTCTTCCCAGAATTCCTTCAGGGGATCTCCCTGGGATTCCTGCAGGGATTTCTCCTATAATTTCTTCGGGGATTTCTCTTGAAATTCCTTCAGGGAACCCGGATAAAAACTAACCATAGAGTGTTTGGTGAAAACCATTTCTGCACCATACAGTGTACCAGCTACAATAAAGTGTATTGTAATGAAATGGTTCGCTATACTATACATTTACATTGGATTTTTATGTAACAATATATCATACTGTTTTTCTTACGTTTGAACCATTCACTTTTCTGAAACATTATTTTTCCGTGAATTTTCGTTTAAGATTTTTTCCGTGCTTTGTTTTGTTAATGTTTGTGACTTTTTTTGCTGCAAAGGAAAGGAAAGAGAAAAAAGTGAATATTGTCGTCGCGGTTGAAACCCGAAGTTTCCTCACACCCGACAATTGAATTTCCTCAAAATTCATACGTGAAACCTAACGTCGGACGTAGTGCGCTGGACAGCGGACCTGGCCCTCTATCCAGCGCACTGTGCTCGACGTACGTCCGACACACGGTTTCGGAGAAACATCGATTTTCGCGTGTCGAAAATTCCGATTTTCAACTGCACGAACAATAAGTTGAAACATCAATTTTAAGTCGATCACCTGGCAATCATTTGACTCATTTATCCATAACTCAGTTCAGAAGCATAATATTGAAATAAGATGTTCGACAAACTTGTAGATAAGTGGTTTTCCTACAATTATCACCAAGGACGCCATATCCTAAATCTCATATATGCGGCGTGACTCTATGCTAGTACCACCTACTCATACTAAACGATCAAAAGACACTTTTACGCCGCAAATATAAAAGTTAGAATATGGCGTCCTTGGTGATAGTTGTAGGAAAAACACTTATCTACAAGTTTGACGAACATCTCATTTCAATATTAGGCTTCTGAACTGAGTTATAAACAAATGAGTCAAGTGATTGCCAGATGATCGAAAACATCCTTGTCAATGGGCCTGATTACGAGTGTCACTTCACGGTGAAATCGAAAAAGTGACACCGGTAATAAGAACGGTGAAAGTGATTACCATTTGATTAACCCACAACTTTTTCACCGTGGATTCGCAATGTGTCACCGTGAACGATTTTCACCGTGAAGTGACACTCATAATAAGGGCCAATAACATGTTTAAAACAGTGATAAACCAGATGTCCTAAGAACTGCAGGTCCAAGCAGGGGTCCAAGAGATATGGCGGGCTATGTGTGTAGAGTGCGATGAGAGAAATACGATTGTAGGCCAACTCGGAAAGATGCAGGTCAGATTACCGTAAATCAGTGGATGAGTTCAACACTATTCTTTCGGTATTTGCTTTTAGGGGAGTTTTCTCCTCTTCTCTCATGTGAACTTGCCTTCGACCACAATCGAATCAAATGCGATTGATAAACTTTATCTTTGACGTAGAGCCATCTTCAAAATATGGACTGGACTGTACATTGAAATGACTTCTAATATAGGTTCGTCTGCGGGTTCGCTTTTTAACCTATCTTATATTTGAATAGAACTTGACAGTTTTCTTATGAGTTGTTATGTATTTCAAACTTTAGTCAAACTGGAGCCTCAATATTGCAATAACGATGAAGCACGCTGTAATGATACTTATGTACCTCGTCACCCACTTCATTCAACTACATTAGTGGTCTAATAACACTTAGCGCGCTCGGCATAGTTCCATCATGCCGCTTAAAGTGTTGCCACAAATAATGCTTAGTTTGCAAAACCCGGTTATCTGGCTGGTGGGGCATGGGAGCCTAAGCTTCAACTATTAATGCAATCAGAGACTACTCAGACTTAGACGTGGGCGATCCTATATATGAAGGGTTATCCAAAACGCTGTGGAGAATTCCCAAAGCGCATAATAATACAACATAACAAAAGAAAACCATTCCAAAACCATTTGATTAAATGTATAACCAGTAGTGAAATTACAATTAAAAACAATTTATTTACGGTACATTTTATTGTTCGAAACCATTCATGTACCATACAATGTACGATATATTTAAACCCACGTATCAGAATTTAGAACAATTCATTAACAATAAAATGTATGGTTTTGCAAAAATATATATATGGAGAAAAATATTTTTTTATATTGTTACGATACTTAACAACCTGTATAATATATTGTAAAAATCTTATTTACAATTCACGGTATGGTTTTCTACATTACATCTTATTGTTTTTGTATTTTTATTTTTACAGTGGTGTCTATTGTAAAAATATGGTTCTAAATAGTACTGTTACAATACAACGTTCGGTTTTTCTACTGTATTTTTTATTCGGGAATCCTCCTGGAATTCCGTCGGGTACTCTTTCTGGACTTCCTTCAGGGATTCCTTCGGAGATTCATCCTTGAATTCTTTCGGAGATTTTTCTTTTGGAATTTCTTCAGGGACTCCTCCTATGGTTCCTTTCGGGATTTCTCCAGGAATTATTTCGGGGACTGCTCTTGGAGTTCTTTCGGAAATTCCTGCTGAACTTCCTTCAAGGATTCCTCCTGAAATTTCTTCAAGGATTCCTCCTGATATTCCGTCGGGGATTCCTCCTTAAATTTTTACGGGACCTCCTCCTGCAATTACTTCGGAGATTCCTCCTGGATTTCCTTCGGAGTATCCTCTTGGAATTCCAGTTATGATTCCTCTTAGAATTTCTTCGGAGATTCCTGCAGAAATTTCTCATGGAATTCTTCTGGGGATTCCAACTACAATTCCTTCGGAGATTCCTCTTGTGATTCTTCCAAGAATTCCCTCACGACTTTCTCCTGGAACTCTTTCAAAGATACCCTCTGAACATTTTTCGTTGATCCCTTCTAGAGGTCCTTTGGGGATTCTTCCTCGAATTCCCTTGAAAATTCCCACTGGAATTCTTTTTGGGAGTCCTGCTGGAATTTCTTTGTGGATAATTGCTAAAATTCGTTTGGGATTCACGCAGGTTTTTTTTCGGAATTAGCTCTTGAAATTCCTGCGGGGATTCCTCCTCAAATGCCTTTAGGGATTGCCCCTAAAATTCCTTCGAAGATCCCTTTTCAATTTCATCCAGGGGTTCCTCATGGAATTTCTTCAAGGATTCCTCTAGGTGTTTTTTATAGTTCCTTCTGGAAATCTTTTGAGGATTCTTTCACGAATTACTTTGAAAATTATTTCTGAAATTTCTTTGGGGATTCCTCCTGGATTTACTTCATGAATTCCTCCTGGAATTCTTTCGGGGGTTCCTCTTGATATTCCGTCGTGGATTCCTCGGGGGATTCCTTCGGGGTATCCTCTCAGGGTTCCTTCGGGGATTTGTCTTGGAATACCTTCGTGGACTCCTGCTGGACTTCCTTCAAAGTTTTCTCCAGATTTTTTTTCGGGTATTCCCTAGGGTATTGCTTCTGATATCCCGTTGGGGATTCCTCCTTAAATTTACACGGTAACTCCTCCTGGAATAACTTTTGAATTTCCTCTAGGAATTCCTGTGGTGATTTCTCTTTTATTTTTTCGGAGATTTCTCCTGGAATTCCTTAAATTCTCCATGGAATTACTCCAGGATTTCTCCTGGAATTCCTTCGGGGTTTCCTTCTTGAATTTATTCAGAGATTTCTCCAAGAATCTTTGAGGATTCCGCTCGGAATTCCTTCGGAGAGTTCTACCGGAATTCTTCCGGTGGCTCCTCCTGGGATTTCTGCAGAAATTTCTCCTGTAATTTTTTGGGAGATTCCTCCTAGACTTCCTTCGGTGATTCCTTCTCGAACTCCTGCGGGGATTCCTCTTAGAATTCCTTTGGGGATTCTTCCTAGAATTCTCTCAGGGTTTTTTTTCTTTTCTTTTTATTTATTCGTTTATTTGGAAGGCTCGGGCATCATATTGGTATAAATGAGCCGAAATCTTTTGTTTTTACATTGAATTTATATTTTACATTTTATTACTGCCTTAATACTATGCTAGTTTGGAAACCGAAGTACTCGCGGCTGTTTCGAGGTTAAGTTTTGGAAAAAAATAAAATAAAATTGGGAAGGAGGGATTAATGGCTTTCGAACTAAATTATTTGATAACTTATACTATGTAAAAACATTGATGGGACAAATTGTCCATATCTGAAATGGAACCAAAAAGAAAGGACTTTATCGGTAGACAACGACAAGAAGAGGACAAACGGAAGGGGGCGACGACAGACAGGGGCGAACATCAAAACCAAATGGCGGACAACGAAAACAAGGAACGTACTACATCAAACTCTGACATCAACACGTTTCAAAAATTGATAAATGAGATTCCTGTATTCCAAATCAAGGCCTGCCAACACTTCTCTAACGGGTTTCTGTTGTGTTTCTCGGACCCGGAGAATTTCATGCAGCTCAGATCTAAACTCACGATACTCGTCGCATCCCCACACGACATGTTCGATATCCTGGTAAGCCACGCTACAGACACAGAGATTGCTTTCTGAGAGCCCAATACGGAAGGTATGTGCGTTCAACAAATAGTGGTTGGACATCAGCCGACACATTACACGAATGAAGTCGCGGCTTAGATTCAACCCTTTGAACCATAGCTTCTTCGACACCTGCGGAATGATGGAGTGCAACCATCTACCCATCTCTCCATCTCTCCATTTGTGTAGCCAGCTGATCAAGGTCTCCTGACGGACCAATGCAAAAAATTCGTCGAAGGCGATTTGACGCTCGTAAATATCGCCTTCGCTAACGTCCACCTTAGCCGGAGAGTCCGCCTTCTCATTGCCCGGAATGGAGCAATGTGAAGCGACCCATGCTATGGTGATGGTGTATGAGTACGCTGAGTGCTTCATCGGTTTCATTGACCGAACAGCCTCCAGAGAGCTTAGACTGTCGGTAAAAATGAAGTTGTGCTCAGGTGGAAGAGTGCGAATGTACTCTAAGGTGTAGTATAAAGCCGCTAGCTCAGCAATGTATACCGAACATGGCTTTGAAGCATGAAGGTGGCGCTATGAAATTCATTGTGGACACCGAAACCAGTCGAATTATCGGTTTTCGAATCGTCTGTGAAGAACTGTCTGTCCCCGCTAACATGCCCGAACTTACTTGCAAAAATTTGTGGAATACACACGGAACGAAAAGATTCTGGTATTCCGGTGATCTCATCCTTCATGGAGAGATCAAAATCAACTGTCGAAGTTTGGGAAGTTGTCACGATGGGTGTTCACCGGAGATGGGCTTACCTCCAGCGTCATGTACTAGTAGTACACAGTCATAAACGGGTTCCGTTCGAGCAGTTTTTCGAAATTTTCTATGACCAATGGATTCACAATCTTACGTCTCTCAGGGATTTCTCCTGGAAATCCTCCAGAAATACTTCTAAGGTATTTTTCGTCGATTCTCTCTTAGAAATCCTTTGGGGATTCTTTTTCGAATTCTCCTTGAAACTTCCATTAGAATTCTTTTGAGGATTCCTGGTGGAAATTCTTTCGGTATAGTTCGTTGATTCCTCCAAGGAATCCTTCAATCCATCTTGATTTTCTTTAGAAATTTGCGCTGGAATTCTTTCGGGGATTCCTTCTGTAAATCCCTTAGGATTTCTTCTTGAATTCATTTAGGGAATCCTACTGGATTTCCTTCTGATATTCCTCGAAAATTTTAATCATGGATTCCTTTAGAAGTTTCTGCAGGGTGCCGCGGCCCTCCTTTCCATCCTTCTCTTTCTCGTGTCGTGTTTAGGAGAGTGAGCAAGAAAAATGAAAAAGCAAGATTGCTATGCAATGCATCTAGAGGGTCTTCATTGAGCTTGCTTCGTCAGACAATGCTGCGTCGAGATTCTGCGCGTATGTGGTCTTTTAGTCGTCCCAAATCATACTGAGGCGGCCGTCGGTACCGTACTTTGTTAATCACGGACAGTTTTTGGCGCATTTTTACCATCACAAGGTAGTCGATGTTAGCGCCCCGACAGGTTCTGACGTCGATAATTTCGGAGAAGTGTCGTCCGTCAATCTGGACGTGGTCGATTTGGGATTCCGTCTGCTGTGGTGATCCCCAAGTGTAACGATAAGTAAGGCTGCGCTTCAATTGAAGAAACTCCAAACGTCCATATAGAAACAGGTTTACGCAAATGCTTGGGTTTTGTTAAAATCCTATCATACTCAGAAAAATTAGCTTGCTCGTTTAGGCTATACAAAATAGCAAGACTTCATTCATTGAGCAACGTTATTGCTGAGGCTGTAGGTTAATTATGCTAGGTGACGAATAAGTAACACACCATTTAAACATAAGACAATTATGAAGCAAACTCACAATATAGTTATAAATAGTAGATCACGTTGTTGATCTTATTCTACTGAACAGATTACGGAATGATATTGCATATTGCGGTTGATTGCAGAAAGCAATTGCAGTAGTTCATCTCTCTATACGGCTATGACGTATCACATATGTTCTCATCATGATATATTGTAACAGTTGATCAAATAAAAAAAAATATCGCTTCCACTACATGAGCTTATAAATAAACCTCATTTGATTGCAAGATGATTTATCTTTCTGTGGTGATACCACTCACTAGGATTGGGCTCTAAACGGATCAAACATGAATCCGTTGGTCTTTGCTGTCCTTTCAGTTTTCTTCGTGTCTTCAATTAGAACCCAGTTTACATCTACTCCTCCTGTAAGCGATGACACCCATAACGAGTTTACATGGACTGCGTTCAAGAAGGTAATACATATGTTGTATAATGACCACTTGCTTAACAAAGTTTCACTCATCAGGTTTCCGCTGATTACAAGGAAAACTTCGTTATGTCACCGTACTCGCTTCGTCGGCTATTCTCATGCTTCCAGGGTGTTAAGCTCCTTTCCGCTGGAGCTGGTACAAACCTCCAGCAGGAGCTGAACAGTGTGTTGAACATCGTACCCAACCAACAACCATCCGGTCAAGATCATCGGCCGTACGTTGACCAGTGGTTGCGATATGCAAACGCCAAACAACTCAACAGGACGGCCATGGCAGTGGCGATCGGGAATGAAAAAGCTTCGTCCATTTTCGACAGCATTATCAACTACTGTGTGGTGTATACGGGATACCTTCAACCGTCCGATGGCCAGAGAATGGGACAGGTTGTGAACGATGCGTTGAAGAAAATCACCAATAACTCCGTGCTGAATTACCTCGCCGATACGGACATCAACCCGAATTGGAAGTTTTTCGCGATCGATTCGTGGCAGTTTGATGGTTTGTGGAAGTATAAGTCACAAGAAGAGTTTTCGGTGACTTGTAATTTCTACGCTAGTAAGGATGACAAGAAACTGACCAAGTTTTTGTATTTCGAAGAAGTGTTTAAGTATGGATACTTTCCGGAGCTGAACATTCAAGCTGTGGAGTTGCCATATCATGATAAGAGTCCACTGTCCTGCCTGCTGATGATGCCTTTGAATGGAGGGGTTGATTCTCTTGTCAACTCGATGAATCAGACGCGTTTCAAAGAAGTCGTATCGAAGCTAGTGCCATCCAAGACTACAGTTCGTTTACCTCAATTCGAATTGAAAACTACGGTGCCCGGAAGACAGCTGCTGGAATATATGGGAATGAAGACGCCATTCAATCAGGGGGTGTTCAAGGTGTTCGAACAGGGTCAGGATGTTGCTCTTGGCGAAATTGTCCAGAAGATGGAGATAAATATGTCAGGCGATGGAGAAATACAAGGTAGTTTTTGATCTACGATCGTAATGGTGATCTGTTCAATATTTAGGATTCTTTCAGGTCAAAAGTTTCCCGACAAACAACAGGACAAACTATTCACGGCAAATCAACCGTTTATGTTTGTGATTTTCGATCGTAGTGAAGTGGTACCGGTTCTGGTTGGTCACTATCTGAAGGCGCCGGCGGATGCAGCGATGGGTCTAGCAGATGTGCAAAAATGCGATGATCCTCCCGTTGGGTATCAATAGTGGATAAGAAAGGTACAAGTGGAAATCCGGCAATAAATGGTTCAGTGATTTCCAACACAAAATGATGAGTGTAATCCAAATAGTAGAAAAAGGTCGACGACATTCTTAAGAGTTAACTACAAATGATTTATTATTGATTTCCGGATGCTCTATTCTACATAACTTGAATAATGACCTATAAATACAATTTCCTTGGTTGAATCCTTGCGAATCACAAAAATAAATGGACCATCAACAACATATTTCCCATCCGTCCCAACTCGCATCGATTTGTCAGAGTACGTCCCAGCTGCAGCACGTGTTCCATTCTCGTCGATATCGATCCTCAACGCTTGATAAACGTTCGCCAAACGACTGCTGAATCCAACAAACACATTGAACGCATCCTTCCCGAAAACATCATTCAGGCCCATGGCTTTCAAAATCCGCTTTGCTCCGATGCCTCGACTGATTGTAAACTTGGGAATGATCAACTTAAAGCGATCTTCGTACAATCGTTCATCGATCGATCGGTACATTTCCAAATCTAATCTCTCAACGACCTTTTCCAATGGCTGAGAATCAGACATAATGATCAGCATAGAGAGGTCGGCGGTTCTCTTGTAGGCAAGCTCCACTATCCGAAGATCATCGATTTCACAATACCGAAAGCCCTTGTAAGTTCGCATCATATCAACTTTTCTGACTCCGTTCAGGAAATAAAAGTCACTTTTCTGCAAACTGCTTGTATAAAACGGGTGTTCCCAGGAAGCGTTCAACGTAACGGTGTTGATGATCATCAGATTGGCGTCTCTGGAATAACCGGCTCCGTTGAAAACATCTCCCACCAACCCGTTGGTGAAGCGGGAAGCCCATCTGTTCACAGAACTCACAACCTGTTCCGGACGACTGAAATCGGCTACCTGAACGTCTACGGAGTACTCTGCTTGAAGAACCGGCAGCAGATTGGGATTGAGTTCGACCTGCGAGTGGAACACCTTGGTGATCATCTCCAGGGCATTGTTGTTCAGCTTAGTTGGCGATGTAGAGCTAGTTGATCCTGGGAATCCCAGCAGGCTTTGTAAATGGCTTGATTCGTTTCGTTTGGCTGCATGTTGCAACATAGCAAGCGTGTGCTGAATGGCAATGGGTGACACGACGCAGTTCCTACTTGGATTCAGATTGTATGCCGCTCGGAAAAAGTTTAGCGAGAATTGGGTCGAAGCATTGTCGAAAGCTGAAAATAGGTCGACGTTGAATGAAATAGTTCCGTACTCTGAATAGTGCAACAACTTACGGTCTGTTTCAGAGAAACTTCCTCCAACAATCAACAGTAATGCGAAAACTGACAAGTATTCCATTTTCTTGTTCAATCACATTTGTTTCCGATTGACAATGAACTAGGAGTTAAACTGAAACTAATCGCAGAGCTAAATGCTTCCGATTTCGCGGTTGAGCTGATAAGAGTACGCACAGCACAGAACGCAAGAAAAGTTTGTATGAATATGTCATGTTTTGCCTTTATGTGCGAAATTCGTTATAATTCACGTTTGCTCTTGTTATCATAACGTAGAATGTGCTACAGCGCACAGTGGTCCACGAAACAGATTTACGAGGAAAGATGCATTCAACGCCTTCTAATGAGTTTTTAGACAAATATGGTCTTCTACAAAGTTGTCCCTGATAATAAGGCCCTCTTTGAAATATGCATGAAAATTAGGGTGGTCTATATTTTCAAAGAAATTGGTAGCCAAACTTTTTTATTTGCAGGAATAATTATATGCATTCTTCGGGATAGTTGTAGATCTATCAATTTTGAGCAAGTTTGCTGAAGACAATTTTATGTAACTTTAAAATTGACCGATCTAGAGGTATTTTTCTGAATAAGCTTAGGGTGGTTCAAGAAAAACCGGTTTTCTGGCGTTAACTTTTTCAGTTTCGATTTTTCATCAAAATCGCCCAAGAAACACTTGTAGAGCATTTGAAGACGCGTCGTTTCGTGCGCTGAGATGGTCGTTATCTCTTTTGGTTCAAAAGTTATAGGCGTTTTTCTTAAAAAAAATCATAGTTTTTTAAAAAGGGTTGGGGCAAACATAAAAAATATCTTTGGCCCGCATTCAAAAGAAGAAATGTTGTTATAATAATATCAAAAAATTAGAGGGGTGTTATTTTTGTAACTCAAGTGAAAAATACTTGAAAAGTGCCTATTTTTTTCTAGAAAATCATCAATATCTTTTGAACGGAATGCCGTAACAACATTCTCAGCGCACGAAAATGCGCGTTTTTGGAAGCTCTTAAAGTGGTTCTCAGGCGACTTTGACGAGAAATTAAAAAAAAAGAAAAGTAATGCTTTGATAAGTTATTAATAACAAAACAAGATATAAAAACAGATTATGTGCATTGGCGTAGCTAGGGGGGTTCCAGGGGTGCCTGGCACCCCCTAGAACAAACTTGGCACCCCCTAGAATTTTTCCTTAACAGTCACCTAAAATTTAAACTTTCACACAATAATTCCAATATTTATTATTGGCACATTTGAACAAAACTTAAGCACACCGGCAATTACTTATACAACTAGGGTATCGGGATGCTTCGTTGGCATAGTCCCCTCGTTCGGCCTATCTCAACGTTAACCAAAAACTCAAAAAAGCACGCATAACTGGATATCGGAAAAGCTATGCGGCAAACAACTGTAACATTTCGTTTCAATTTTAGCACTTTGGAGCATTGAAATTGAATGAAAATGTCTCTTCGTTTATTTTTTGTAGACGCCATGATTCTTGGGCTTAGTGGGTAGTCTATACACATGATCATAAATGGCATGAATCTGGAACATTTCGAACTGACTTTTCAATAACTGAACATTTGATGCGACGGTCAAAGACTCTATTTTGAATTTGTAGATTTGTTTTCAACGAATAATAAATATTTTACAAATTGAATGTGGGCCGAATATTGAGGACATTTTTTTCACTATGTACCCAAATCTTGGCCCATCACTAAAGTGACGTCAACAACATTGCTTGCGTAAGAACCAGAAAGAACGAACAGGAAGAAAGATTTTGTGTACGGTGAGTGTAAAAATATAACACAATAATAGGGTTGCGTTGTTACCGTTAATAAATTAAAAAAGAACTTTAGTTTAAGTAATTCATTTACAGTTTTTTGAAAATTTGGCTCCGAAAATGTAATTTACAAGTAAGATTGGTGAACAAACAAATATAATACTTCAGCAGAAATATTGAAAAAATGAGATAATAAGTGATTCTAGTGCATGGAAAGCAATAGGCCAACGTTGTATCCACTAATAGGCCAATTTTTGTACCATAGACCAACGTTGCATACCATCGCATCGAATCTTTTCATCTTAATAAAGTAAATTCTTGAATATTAACGTTAGTTTACTTCCAATTGGTGAAACAAGAATTGCCTAGAGTGTGTAATAGGATCAACATATTATTTCTAGTGCTATTAATTCATGAGTTATTGTCAAAATTGTTAAAGCGGTTTGCAAATTAGGCCAAGGAATGGTACATATACCCTATTGTACGTTTTGGCGTTTTGGATATTAGTAAGAACAATCAACAAACTTCTCCATAGATTCTTCCTGAAACACTTGTATCTATTCATACATTGAGGAGGCCTAGACTTTATGGATTCCTCCCGATATTTCTTCAATAATTTTCCCTTAGGATACTCCAGGCAGTCCTGATGGGGTTGTACATGCTAGAAATTTCTGTAGAGATTGATCCAGCAAATTCTGCTAGGATTTCTTTGGAAATTCTTTCTATGATTCTTCTCGGAATTCTTCTAGGGGTTCCTCTAAAAATTTCTACTGGGATTTCTTCAGGAATTTCTGGTGGAATTATTCAAGAAATCTTCCTGGGATTCTTTCAGAAGTTCCTCCGGTGATTCTTCCAGGAATTCTTTCAGAGATTTCATTCAGAGATTCTTCCAGAAATTTCTCATGAAATTCCTCCAGGCGCTTATATTGGCCTTCCTTCGGGAATTATGGCTAGGATTCCTCAAGCCACTCCTGCTGCGATTCTTTCAACAATATCTCTCCTCTAAAAATTATCACTGTGGTACCTTCTGGAATTCTACTAGGAAAGTTCTTCCGGAAATTCTTCCGGAAGATCTCCCTGAGATTTTTCTATTAAATCCCTTCATTGATTCTTGCATACATTTCTTCAAGGATAGAAGAGACGAACCAGCCAAGGGCTGAAAGTCTCTTTAATAAAGACAAATCAATCAATCAATTCAAGGATATATCCAGGACTTTCTATAGAGGTTCTTCCAGAAATTCCACAGGGGATTTCCCCAACACGCTAAGATCGCTTAGCACCTAGAATGTGTACGACCTACTCATAAGTGCATAATTTCCAGACCACTCAAAAATGTGTAACAGTTACACATTCACAAAAACAGCTCGTAGTAAACCTAGCTAGATTGCCGTAAAAAAATTGTTGCGAATTTCACGATTTTGTGGACGCTGGAGCTGATTTTGTGAATGTACAAGGGTTACACATTTTTGGTGTAGTCTGGAAATTATGCACTTTAGTGCTGAGCGGTTTAAGCGTGAAGAATTTCTATTGACCTTCCTCCATGAATTTCAGCTGAAATTCTTCAAGAAATTCCCATTAGGACTCCTTCAGAAATACTTCTAGGGATTTCTCCTGGCATACTTACTTGCTTCAATACTTTCGGGAAACCTTGCTGAGATTCCTCCAGAAATTCCTCCTGCGATTCCATCAGGGATTCCTCCAGTATACTTCTACCGATTCTTTCAAGGAGAACTGTAGGCATTCTTCCAGGTATTTGTTAGAAGAACTTCTCTTAAGATACCCCTGGAATTGCTCATTCTAGGATTTCTCTAGAAATTACTTCTATGATAGCTCCTGGAATTCTACGAATTTCTCCAGATATTCCAGCTACGACTGCTCAAGCAATTCATGCGATTCTTCCAGCTATTCTTCCTCCAGAAATTCTAACTGTGGTACTTCCGAAACTATGCTACGGATTCTCCTAGAGCCTTATCCTGGCTTTTTTGCTGGGACCTTTCCAGGCAATCTTCGTTGAATTCTTTGGCTGCTCCACCAGGGATTTCTCCAACGACTCATCCAGGAATTCCTCCAGAGATTTTATCAAAAGATTTCTCCAGAAAATGCTAATGGGATTCCTGCAGAAACTCTTTTTGGCCTTCCTCCAAGATTACCTCAAACAACTCCTCCTGTTATTCTGCCATCAATTCCTTTAGAAATTCTTCCTAGTAATTTCTATACGAATTTATGCTAGCATTATGGCTGGAATTCTTCCTGAGATTCTTTCAGAAAATCCTCCTGCGAATCTTTCCGGGCCTTCTCTATAGATTCTTCCAGAATGCCTCCACCGGTTCTTGCAGGGACTTCTCTAGGTATTCCAAGGATTTCTTCTTTGGATTCCTTCCGGCATACCTGATAGGGTTTCTCTAGAAATTCGTGTACAGTTTTCTCCAACAATTCCTTCTAGGAATTCAGCTGAGGTTTCTACAGAGATACATCCCAGAATCCTTCTAAGAATACCTCCTGTGATTTCTTCAGAAACTCTCCGGTGATTCCTCCAGGATTTTTTATCCAAGATATTTTGTCCATGGATTCTCTCATAAATTTCCCATGGGATTCCTACAGGAACTCCTCTTGGCCTTGATCCAGGAATTTCAGCTGGATTTCTCAAGCTGTTCCTGCTGTGGTTCTTCCAGCAATTCCTCCTAGGACTCCTCCAGTCATTCTTACCGCAATACCTCCCAGAATTCTTCTACGGATTCTTCTAAGAATTTCTCCAGAGGTTCCTTCAAAAACATGCTGGGATTATTCAAGACAATCTTCCTTCGTTGTGTCCTCCAGGAAATCCTAAAAAAATCCGGGATTTCTCCAAATATTTCTTGATGGACTTCTCCAGGAACTCTTCCTAGGATTCCTGCTGCTTCTAATGTTTCAGGAACGCCTCCAAGTTCTCCTCCTGAAATTCTTACTGTGATACCTGCAGAAATTCCTCTAGAGATTTCTTCTGGAATTCTTGCCGAGATTCTTCTAGCCAGTTTTCCTAGGATACTTCTAGAAATGCCTTTGACTCTTCCAGGGATTTCTAGCTGTAGGAATCCCAATAGAAATCCCTAAATGAGTTTCGGGAATAGTTGGAATTTCCGGAGAAATCCTAGTAGGGATGTACGGGAAAAATTTCTACATTGGAACCCAACAAACATTTTAGCTTTATAGCAGAGAATGCAAAGGAATTGTTGATTGCATTCCCAAGAAACGTAACTAGCTGAATATCAGTTTCTTAAACTAAAGTTTGCTTAAGAGTGGTTTTCTTAAGCAAACTTTAGTTTAAGAAATTGATATTCAGCTAGTTACGTTACGTTGGGAATGCAATCAACAATTTCTTTGGAATTTTTTTTTCTATATTTCAATAGCTATTCCTCCGTAATTATTTTAGCAATTTCATTTCAGTTATTTTGTAATTCTTTATGATTTAAATGTATTTAAATTTATTGCTTCCGAAAATTGCTGAACTGGAGATTCAGAAATTCTCAACTGGACTTTCCTAAAGAAAATCCTATGAAATTCACGAAATAATTCCTGACAAATTACCAAAGAAATTTCCGGAAAAAAATCTATTAAAATTACCATAGAGCTTTCAAAGTAGTTGCCAAAAGAATTCATATAAAAACTATCAGAGGAATTCCTGATGAAAATTTAAAAATTTCCACAAACATTCACAAAAAAATAGAAGAAATTCTCAAAGAATTTTCCGAAATTATCAAAGAAGATTCTGAAGAAAATTTATAAAGAATTCCAAAAGTGATTGCAGTGATTGCAGGAGTTTTTTTTCAAAGAAATTCCCGAAGGAAGTCTCTAAGAAAATTGCCGAATCAATTTCCAAAGGAAGAAGTTCCTAAAGTAATAATAGAAGTTTCCAAGATTTCCAAAGGATATGCTTATATAATTCCCAAATAAATGTTCAATGCAAGTAAATAACATCGAAAATGCCGAAGGTGTTCCGAAATCATCTGCTGCAGGAATTTCTTACAAAATTACTGAGTAAATCTAGAAGCAATTGTCCAAAGAATTTTTGTTTAAATTGTAGAAGCGATTTATAAAAGAACTTACGAAGGAGCTTTCGAAGGAATTGACGAAGAAATACTAAGGACTGTTCATTTTATAAAGAGGACAACTTTGCAAGGCTATAAAAAGAAAACGCGTAGTTCAAATTTGAGCAGCCTTATTACATTATATTAGCAGATAATAACCATAAATTGTACGGTCGGTCACCAAATCTTTGTAGCAAACACTTATATTAGGGTTGAACGCTTTAAGCTAGAATGGTTTTATTGAGTTATTGGTTAGGATCGATAGTGTTACAAAGGTTTGACTCACAGTTTTGGTGTTCTACCGTGGGATGAGTTTTTAGACCGTTCTGGGTTCGGCAACTATACATGGGTTTCCAGGTGTTTCGGGAAGCACCACTGGCTCTCAATTGCCTTGATGTCCAACCAGCGATATCTGGGTTAATACAACTTCGTGCAACAAATTCTGACCCTGATGCGAAACAAATATGAATAAAAATACCTATAACATTGAAGTGCTTGCTCCTTTACCGTATGTGAAAAGAAATTCCGATCAGGTTCTTTAATTCCGACACTAATTCAACTTTTCTGTAATAAATTTCACCTATTGCGACCAGTAATAACAAAATGATCAAAAGTGCTAGTCACTATGTTTGACAGAACCTTTATCTCCCCTGTCATCTCTTATCTTCTACCTATACATACTCAATATCGATGCCCTGCTGTAACCAAGTTACTGATTCTGCCGAGGGGCTTGCTACTTGCCGTAACATCCCCCCACCCGTAAAGGCTGGTGACGATGATCAATCCGAAGAATCGATTCCAGGTTTACCACGTGACCCTACGTCGAGTAATGCAAGCTTCGCGGCTGGTCTCTTGTACGCCCCAGTTGCTGTGCGCACTAAAGCTTGACGCACTCGTCCATCTCGTCCCGGAAATACCTTTTCGACTCGTCCTCGTACATAGCGGTTCCTCATCGATGTTTCAACAATCAGAACCAGGTCTCCTTCTTGGATATCGCGGACTTCATCAAACCATTTGCAGCGTCGAGTAATTACAGGCAGATACTCCTTAATCCAGCGTTTCCATATGGTGTCCGTTGAATGTTGGGCCTGATTCCAGCAACTTCGCAAGTTGATACGGGATCCCAACTCGGAGGGTGGTTGCTTGACGCCGGAAGAACTACCCAACAAAAAATGGTTTGGTGTCAGCGACTCCTCATCAGCAGTTCCTAGTGGTATATATGTCAGTGGTCGAGAGTTGATCATGGCTTCGGCGTCGAACAGGATCGTTTCAAGCAGCTCATCAGTCGGTCGATGTGGTGTATCGATGATCATACCAATGGCATTTTAAACCGAGCGCACTAAGCGCTCCCATATGCCCCCCATATGTGGAGCACCCGGGGAATTGAAATTCCATCGCGTATTTGTATTCGTGAATGTGCGGGCTAAAATTTCGTTTCGCATTGCAATTTCTTGCTGTAACTGTTTGCTAGCCCCTACGAAACTAGTGCCGTTGTCGCTAAAGAACTCTGCTGGCGCCCCCCGGCGAGCTATGAAGCGCCGGATAGCCAACACACACGATTCGCTGGACAAACTATGTACCACTTCGAGGTGTATGGCCCGTACCGTAAGGCACGTGAAAAGTGCTATCCAACGTTTGACTTGAGTACGACCGACCTTAACTGTAAGCGGTCCAAAATAATCCAGTCCAACAAACGTGAAGGGTCTTACCATGGGCGTTAAGCGTTGTTCCGGAAGCGATGCCATAGGAGGGGGTCGAGGAACAGCAGTTTGAATGTGACATCTAACGCATCTTCGGGCTGTCTGTTTGACAACCGTGCGTAAATGAGATATTTCGAATCGTTGCCTCATCTCATTCACCACCGTCTCGTGATTAGCGTGGTGGTAGCGTCGATGGTAATAATCCACGAGGAGCAATGTTACTTGATGTGATTTTGGTAGTATAATCGGGTACTTGGCGTCGGAACTAGCATACCATGCGGCACCGATTCGACCTCGCATCCTGATTACTCCGTCCCGGTCATTCCTTACCGAGCGCTTGAACGAGTCGGTCGACAGGTTCCCGGTCTCCACACGCGGCACTTGTTTGCAACAGTTTTATTATTTGATCTTTTTGCCCCACCGCACGTGTGGGTTTTTGATCAGTTTTGCTATCAAGTTATCCCCAATTAACAGTGCAAAATAGTGTCATAGGTGTGTGCGCTTAGTGAAGGAAGCGAACTAGCTTGACTTAAAGTCAACTAGTATCGTGCCACAGTGTTTAATTCGACATCACTATAAGCCAACAGTGGTCGATTCATTCCCGCACCAACAGCAGCAGAAAGGCAGCAGACGGCTCGGATTGTTTTCTACCTGCAGTGCGGACGGCTTGCTGCTGTAGCTACAACGAACATCGAACGGCTAAGTAGCACTTTTTATTATCCATTCGCCCCCCATTGTGTTGAATTTGTTTTGCTCATCCAAACCAAAGTCGGTTCAAGGTTGCCCAGGCATATTTTCTGTCTCTCACCTAGTCCGAGTCTTGAACTCATATAGGGCGTTACAGAATAAGTATTGCAATCGGACATAAAATATTTTGCAGTTTTTTCCTTGAATTTTTTTTTCTTGTTTTTTTTTTCTTCCATTATAAATTAAATTTTCAAAGATTTGCTTCTGTTTCATTGACGTTTTACTCTTCTGCGGTTGATCTTTTCCCGCATGGACGTTTCAAATGGAGGCGAAACGCCTCCCAATGATATCATTGCTCGTACGCGGTTTTATCAGCCATCTTCGCCTGGACCTTGGGTTGTCTATTTCCGGCGCAAATGCAAACCATTGAATATGCTTTCGATTTCTCGAGAGCTGACGCGTAAGTATCCTGGGACCGTTATTCACCAAGTGAAAGCATCCAAGCTGCGTGTTACCGCACCTAGCTACAAAGCAGCAAATGAAATTGCTCAACACGAAGCGTTTACTGTTGAATACGCGGTCTATGTGCCAGCACGAGAAGTGGAGGTGGAGGGGAAGATCCTCGACGAAATGCTGACATGTGAGGACATCAAGACCGGCTTTGGTCGATTCAAAAATAGGTCAATTCCTGATGTGGCTATCCTAGACTGTAAACGCTTATCTAAGGTTTCCATGGAAGGAAATAAAAAGGTGTACTCGCCTTCAGCGTTTTTTCGAGTGACTTTTCCAGGTTCCGTCCTCCCGGAATTTGTTGTAATTGATGGTGGTTTTTACCCAGTGCATCTTTTTAGGCCGAAGGTTTTTAATTGTACCAAATGCAAGCAGTTTGGTCACAGTGATAGCTTTTGCGACAACAAGCCCCGTTGTGGCAAATGCAACCAAGCTCATTTGGAGGACTCTTGCACACAGGAAGCGGAAAAATGTAGCTACTGTGGCGGAGATCCACACGACTTGCAAGTTTGCCCGGCTTACAAAAGACGCATTCGAAATGAGAGTCGCTCTATCATAAAGCGCTCCAAACAGACATATGCGGAGATGGTGAAATCTTTTAAAACACCAGATTCCGTGTCTGAATCAGCTGTCCCAGTTGAAAATCCCTATCAGGAGTTGTCTTCCGATGATCAGGACGATGGCGAAACTGATGAGGGTGGATCTCTTTCGGAGGTACACGCACCTGGAAAAAGGAAGTCATCATCTTCCCCGGGATTGCGCCGAAAGGTCTTTTTAAAGTCTTCCCTCAAAAGTTTGCCTAATGTTAAAGGAGACGGGGTAAACTTAAAAACTCCGAAGAATCAGGTTCCTCTAGCTTCAGATCCATGTTGTAGCAAGAACCTGTCACACCCGTCTCCGCCTGTTAAATACACTTCAAAGAGAAATAATCGACAAGGTAGCAAGAAAAAAGCTACCAAAGTTCCTCGCAGTTCAAGTAAGCCTCCTAGACCCAAGCGAGGACTATTTACTTTTAGGGTTCTCGTGGATCGCTTATATAATGCCCTCAGCCTTCCAGAAACATTTAGAGGCATTATTGATATGTTTATACCTACAGTAGAAGAATATCTTCGGAATCTGACACAATCATGGCCCCTCCTTGCTGCGATCATATCTTTCGATGGATAATTCATCAAGTGAGGTACAAGATATGATCACTGTGCTACAGTGGAACTGTCATAGTCTAAGACCTAAATTAGATCTGTTTAAGTTTTTGATTCACAACTCTGATTGTGATATATTTGCCCTTTGTGAAACATGGCTTTCTTCTGAAGATGAACTCAACTTCCACGATTTTAACATTATACGCCAGGATAGAGATGACCATTATGGGGGAGTTCTTTTGGGGATCAAAAAGACTTACTCATTTTATAGAATTCCAATCGCGACTCATCCTGGCGTAGAAATCGTCGCTTGCCAAATAAACGTAAAGGGTAAAGAACTTTGCGTAGCTTCCGTTTACATTCCTCCAAGAATTTCAATCAACCGCCGTCATCTTTGGAATGCGGTTTCTGCACTATCACATCCAGTTTTAATTCTGGGTGATATGAACGCACATGGTACAGGGTGGGGCGAACCATATGACGATAATAGAGCGGCCATTTTCTATGATTTGTGCGACGATTTCAATTTGAACATTTTAAATACAGGTGAAGTGACACGTATTGCATCTGACGGCAAAGAAAGTCGTCTCGACCTATCACTGGGGTCAAGTTCACTATCATTCGATTGCTTGTGGAAGGTAATCGAGGATCCTCATGGTAGTGATCACTTACCCATTATAACCACCATAAAGCATAATAGTGAAAAGTCAGACCATCCAATTCAGGTTCCTTTTGACCTCACAAGGAATATCGATTGGCAAAAGTATGCAGAAGCGGTATCTTTTGGCATCGAATCATTCAATCCCCTCCCACCTTTGGATGAGTATCGATTCCTGTCTGAACTGATATATAAGAGTGCATTAGAATCACAAAAACGACGTGTTCCAAGTGCAACCTTCAAAAGAAGACCAGCCACACTAGGCTGGGATGATGATTGCACCCAGTTGTATCTTAAAAAATCTGATGCTTTCAAAACTTTTCGTAGGCACGGTACCTCAGATCTTTATCAAGAGTACGCAAAGCTCGAAAGACAGCTGAGAAACCTGCTGAAAGCGAAGAAGCGTAGTTATTGGCGACACTTCATTGAGGGTCTCTCAAGAGAAACTTCAATGACAACGCTTTGGAGAGTGGCTCGCAACATGCGAAACCGCTCTTCTTCTAATGAGAGTGACGAATACTCCAACCGTTGGATATTCAGCTTCGCGAAAAAGGTCTGCCCAGACTCAGTCCCAGCACAACCGATTTCTTGGGAAACATCCCCAAGAGACGGTTCTCTGGACAGACCCTTCACTATGCTGGAACTTTCTATGGCTCTTCTTTCATCAAACAATTCCGCTCCGGGACGCGATATGATCAAGTTCAATCTTCTTAAGAATCTCCCAGATATCGCGAAAAGACGATTACTGGACCTGTTCAACTCATTCATGGAGAACAACATCGTTCCGCATGAATGGAGACAGGTCAAAGTAATAGCTATTCAAAAGCCTGGTAAACCAGCGTCTGATCATAATTCATACCGCCCAATTGCTATGTTATCATGTTTAAGGAAACTGTTGGAAAAAATGATCCTATCGCGACTCGACCATTGGGTTGAATCGAATAGCTTGCTTTCAAATACGCAGTTCGGGTTTCGCAAGGGCAAAGGAACAAACGATTGTCTAGCGTTGCTTTCAACAGATATTCAACTGGCCTTTGCGGAAAAGGAGCAACTGGCTTCAGTTTTCTTGGATATTAAGGGCGCCTTTGATTCAGTTTCCATAGGAATATTGTCAGAAAAACTGCACAATAGTGGACTTCCAGGAATTTTAAATAATTTCTTGTATAATTTGTTGTCAGAAAAACATATGAGTTTCAATCTCGGACAACTGACAACTTCCAGAATTAGTTACATGGGCCTACCCCAAGGCTCATGTTTAAGTCCCTTGCTTTATAATTTTTACGTGAAAGACATTGATAGTTGCTTGGAAGGACAATGCACGCTAAGACAACTTGCAGATGATGCTGTGGTTTCTCTAAAAGGCCCACATGCAGAAATGTTGCAAAGACCATTGCAAAGTTCCTTAAACAATCTGTCCATTTGGGCAAGAGATTTGGGGATCGAGTTTGCTCCGCAAAAAACTCAATTGGTTGTGTTTTCTAGAAAGCGGAACCCAGCCCAACTGAAACTCAATCTTTTGGGAATAGAAATCGACCAGTCTTTGACTTCGAAATACCTTGGGGTCTGGTTTGATTCAAAAGGCACTTGGGGTACCCAAATCAAGTATTTGGTGCAAAAATGTCAACAAAGGATCAATTTTCTACGCACAATTACCGGAACATGGTGGGGTGCTCACCCGGAAGACCTCATAAAACTTTACAAAACGACTATTCTCTCTGTTATTGAGTATGGCTCTTTCTGCTTCCACTCAGCAGCAAACTGCCACCTAATAAAGTTGGAACGAATTCAATACCGTTGTTTGCGTATTGCTCTCGGCTGTATGCACTCAACGCATAATGCGAGCCTTGAGGTCTTGGCAGGGGTGAAACCTCTCCAGAACCGATTCTGGGAGCTCTCGCTAAGGTTATTTATCAAGTGTGGAGTGAGCAACACACTTGTCATTGAAAACTTCGAAGAAATGCTCAGTCTGAACACTCAATCAAAATTCATGAGAATCTATCTGTTCTACATGTCATCTGACATAAGCCTACCAAGTTATAATCCTCCCCGTGTTCACTTCACTAATGACAGTACCTCTGTTAAATACGATCTGTCCATGAAACAAGCTATTCAGGGAATACCAGATCAACTTCGGTGTATATCTATTCCTCGCATTTTTAACGAAAAGTACCAAAATGTCAATTCCTGTAAGAGATTCTTCACTGATGGGTCTCGCATAAATGGATCCACTGGTTTCGGTGTTTTCAATGAAAATTTCACCGCCTTCCGCAAACTTCAGGAACCTTGTTCGGTTTATGTTGCTGAGCTGGCAGCAATCAACTTCGCTTTGGGGATGATTTCCAACATGCCCGTAGACCATTTCTTCATCTTCTCGGATAGCCTTAGTTCGATTGAGGCACTCCGGTCGATGAAACCTGTAAAACATTCATCTTACTTTCTTACAAAAATAAGGGAGCAGATGGGTGCACTGGTCGAAAGATCATACAAGATTACCTTTGTATGGGTCCCCTCGCAATGGTCAATTTATGGCAATGAGAAGGCGGACTCTCTCGCAAAGGTGGGCGCACAGGAAGGTGAGATCTATGATAGAAGAATTTCACATGATGAATTTTTCCATTTTGTTCGCCAGAGTTCTCTTCAAAGTTGGCAAAATGATTGGCGAGATGGCCAGCTGGGACGGTGGTTACATTCCATTATTCCTAATGTTTCTTTGCGAGTGTGGTGGTATGGTCTGGATGTAAGTCGCAATTTCATTCGCGTGATGTCAAGACTTATGTCCAACCATTACTCGCTAGACGCGCATTTACACAGGGTTAACCTCGCGTTGAGCAATGTTTGTACTAAGTGCGGTTCCGGTTATGATGACATCGACCACGTAGTTTGGCAATGCCCGGATAATGACGCCTCCAGAGCGCTACTTTTGGATACCCTTGAGGCCCGAGGTAGACAACCCTTTGTTCTTGTGAGAGATGTGTTGGGGACCCGCGATGTCACATACATGGGATGTATTTTCGACTTTCTTCGCTCTGCTGGTATAAAAGTTTAATTTGCTTGTGTTTTCTTCTCCAGTTTTTTTTCTCTGTTTTGTCCTCTTTGTGTTACCAAGCTGCCCCTGGCCATCCGGAAGACCAAGTCCCACAACAAGTTGGTACCAACACCACAAGGCACCGAATACGCTAGTAAGATGCGATTCACCCCCGGATGAGCAGCAGTGAAACCTTTGGCCCAATCCTTACCCTGTCCATCCCTCAAAATGTGACCTTCTAACCTCGAGCTGCCACGAGTACCCTGGCTTCCACCCATTACTAACAGATATCATTAAAAAGTTATTACTCTGTATAATGTATACTATTAAGTACAAAGAAAGATCCTCGGCTCCGTAAAGCGTTATACGCGATTGAGCCCCAAATAAACGAACTAGATAAAAAAAAAATACTCCGTCCCGGTCGATGTAGGGCCATAGCTTGTATAGTGGGCTCAATTTTGGAACTAAACGATGACGAATGTCCGGGCTACCCTGGGTTTCCATCAAAATTCTTCGCTCTTGACTATAAGCTTCTGCTTGGACTTGCTTCCACAGTTCCTTCTCGGCGCGCTTCAGCTCTTCTTGATTCAGGAATCCGGTTTCAGTGCACTGCCCGTTTTTACGACAGCGAACGTTGTTTATGAATCTGAACACATACGCTTGAGTCCTTAGTAATCGTTCCCATTTACTGAATCGCGAGAACTCATGCAGTGCTATCGGGGTAACATGATGTATGTTGTGAGTACAATTAAGCTCGTTGTTGGTGGAAACGGCTTTCGTGTTTGTTGGCCACTCCGCTTCTGGTTGAAAGAGAAAGGATGGGCCACAAAACCAACGATTCCTGGGGTCGAAGCACGGACCATTCCCCCATTTCGTAGCGTCGTCCGCTGGGTTTTGTTTCGAAGGTACCCATCTCCATTGGTTCATCTTCGTCAGTGCAAGAATTTCTCCGATTCTGACTCCAACAAACTTGTGATACTTTCTATGATCCGAGTTGATCCAAGCTAGGACTGTAGAGGAGTCTGTCCAGAAGTAGGTTTCCGCGATATCGTAGGAATGCGAAGCGGCCACTGAATCTGCCATCCGAGCACCAATGACCGCAGCCATCAGCTCTAAACGAGGCACGGACAACACTTTAAGCGGCGCCACCTTACTTTTAGCTCCCACCAATGCCACTTCTACTCCTCGGGTTCCGTGCGCACGAAGATACGCTACGCATGCGTAAGCAGCATCACTGGCGTCCACAAACATATGTAACTGCTTTCGACCGTCCATTTGGCTACGGAAATAGCATCGAGGAATCGTTACGTCACTCAGCCGAGGTAGGTAGCTGATCCATTGCCGCCATCGTTGACACAAGTCGTTGTTGATCGGAACGTCCCAGTCAACTCCAGTTGCCCAAACGTCCTGAATCAGCGCTCTTCCGTGTATCAAGTAAAAAGTCATGAATCCGAGGCGATCAAAAAGGCTCATGACAAGCTTGAGCATTTCTCGCTTGGTTGGGACGTGTGAGGGTTGAATTACTTTATCCAGTTCTTCGCGGAAAGTCAATGTGTAGATGAACACATCTTTGGATGGGTTCCATTTCATGCCCAACACCGACTCAACTTTTTCAGCTCGTGATACACTTAACTGTTTCGCATCTTCATCGGAAATGCCGTCAATTGCCGTCAGCAACGCATCGGAATTGGACAGGAAGTTCCGTAGGTTAAAACCTCCGGTGGAATGAATGGATTTCACTTGTTGAACTACTTCAATAGCTTCTTCTTCCGTTTCGAAGCTGTCTAAATAGTCATCCACATAGTGATATCTAATAATTGCCGTAGACGCTCTGGGAAACGATTCCATATGCTCCATTGCATTGGTGTTTTTCACAAATTGGGCCGAACTGGGGGAACAGGTCGATCCAAAAGTGGCAACATCGATGATATACACGGAGGGAGCAGCTTCGGCGTTACCTCTCCACAAGAATCGTTGGGACTGACTATCTTGAGGGCGTATGAGGATGCGAAGAAACATTTCTTCTATGTCCCCAGTCACTGCTACCCTGTGCTCTCGGAAATGATAAAGAACGCAAACGATGCTAGTCAACAGATCAGGGCCCTTAAGCAAAGCTGAATTAAACGATACACCGTTAACTTTCGCCGCCGCGTCCCAGACGACCCGCACTTTGTGCGGCTTTTTTGGGTTAACCACCACACACAACGGGAGATACCAAACTCGTGTGCAGTCGACGGAATCCAGCTCGGTGAGACTCGCTGGATGACAATATCCCTTGGCCACATATTCTTCTATTTTTTCATGGACGCGAGCTCGAAGAGACGGCTCCCTGGATAACTTTCTCTCCAGAGATTTGAGCCTTTGGACCGCCATCGGAAAGCTATCGGGAAAAACGATGTCATCAGACTTCCACAATAGACCGGTCTCAAATCTACCCGACACTCTGCGAGTCGTTTTCTCCAAAATCATCCTAGATCGTTTGTCCTCTTCTGATTCGGGAACTTCACCAACTGGCTTGGTTCCTAATTGATCCAGCGAGAAGTAATCGTTGAGTTGCTCGTTCAATTCGTAGTCAACATCCGATGCAGCTGGCGCGTGAAAATTAATCGAAACCGTTGGCCTTGGAGCACATGCACTGTAACCGTAGATCGTCCAGCCTAATCTGCACTTAGCGGCGATAGGCTCGTGGTGGTATCCTTCCCGAATCTTCAGCGGAATGCATAGCCTCAAATTGTCAAGTCCGATAAGAACTTTAGGTTCCGCCTGTTCGTAGTCAGCAATTGGCAAACCACGCAAATGTGGATAACGTTCAGCGAGAGCGCCATACGAAAGAGATTGTTTCGGTAGCAGCAGTCGTTCAACTGTATGAGCGCCTTCTATCTGGAACACAGCGCCTTTTCCGGCTCCAGCAATTTGGAAGCGTACCCTTTTTGATTTCGATTCTTGGCGTGCCACGTTGCCAGTCCACTGTAGCGTCAATGGCTCTTTCGGACCGTCCAAACCCAGCTGTTCTGCAATTGAATGGTCCAAGAGTGTCGAAGAGGACCCCTCATCGACGAAAGCAAATATTGTTTCCTGTTTGCCTGCGAAGGATACGACGACGGGTAATATGCGGAAGTATGGATAACGGTCACAGTTTTGGCTGATAACTGCTGTATGGCTGGATGAGAGATGCGTGGAACTCGTGGGAGTTGGTGGATGAAGGAGAAAGTGGTGTTTTTCACGGCATCCCTCCATACCGCAACCTTACCAGGTTCGACAGGGCCACTTTTGGTGAAAATTTAAACACGTTCGACACAAATTATGCTGACGCACTATCTGCATACGTTCCTGGATGCCCTTTGCCTCAAATTCTTCACACTCCGCTAGTCGATGACCTGTAGCACCGCATACGATACACGGCTTCGGTATTTTTCTCGTCACACCGTTATTCCTCGATTCCGTCTCTACGGCATCGTGGGCGTAAACAAAGGCATTTTCTCTGTCTCTTGGCTTTTCTGCCCTTGCCGGTGAACTAACTGGTAGATCGAATGACACTTCGCTGGCCGCCTGAATGAGTTCGTTCATAAATTCGCCAAATGCTACCAGAGTGTTGTCTTGGTGTAGTAGCTTGTACCTGGCCCAATCCAATCTCAGCTGTGCCGGTAATTTCGAGATCAGCTCTTGTAGTAAAACGGGGTTGGTCAAATGATTTTCCTGCTTCGCTGCTTGCAGGTGAACGACTAAGTTTTCCACGGCGAGCCCGAAGTCAATAAGCGTGTCTAGTCGTTCCGATTTGGGTGCTGGTACGCGACGCACACGTTCGAGTAATGATCGAATGATAAGTTCCGGTCGGCCGAAGCGCATTTGCAAGGTTTTGATCACATGCGGTACGCCGGCTGGCATCATAAGTCGGCTGCGGACCGTCTCCAGCGCATTCCCACGTAGACATTTCTGGACACGAACCAAGTTCTCCACGTCTGAGAATCCACAGGCGATTGTCGTTTCTTCGTATGTTCGGATGAACATGAGCCAGTCCTCCGGATTACCGCTGAATACCGGAAGATCCTTGCCCGTTACCTGACGCGCGGCAATTTGCATGTATGCAGTCGGTAACGCTGGGTTCGTGATGCTGTGGTCATCATCATGCAACGAAAGGTTTGCAAGTTGCAGAATCGACGGACTTGATACGCGTCTGCTTTGATGGAGTGGCGTTGCTGGATTCACTGTAACGGAATTTGACGTGGAGATCCGTGCTGCATGGTCAGCCAAATCGTCTCCCTCTGTCTTTTGTTGTGAAGAAATCCAATTTTTTATCCTTTCGGACTTAGAGATCCGAGACGATGACGAACATTCACTCAGTTCTGCTTGCTGCCGCAACAGTTCCTTTTTCTTTTCCATGGATTCCCGTCGCAGCGTCATCATTTTCTCCTGCAGATCCTTTTGCTTCGATAGTCCCACTTCTCGGAGTCTCGCTTCTTCTTCCATTAAGTTCCTCTTCATTTCCAGTTTGCGCTGCTGCTCGGCAAGCTCCTGACGTTGAAGTTCTTCTTGCTCTTTCAACTCATTTTCCTTCAAACGTTCCTCCTCTTCCAGCAAGAGCATCTGGGCTTCCAAGGCTGCGGCACGAGCACTGGACGTGGCACTAACTTTAGATCCGATCGTTTTCTCGCCTTTCTTGCTGCGTGACTTAGACGTGCGACTTGCACCTCCTTTTCCCGTCTTGTCCTTCGTTTGGGGTGCGTTGAGTAGACCGGAAGACTCGCCGCCGACGCACTTATTGCACATCCATTTACGGTCCTTAATTGTGTGGTCGACACCTGCACACTTGAAATGGTGCCAAGCGCTGCAAACATCACAGGCCACCATCGAATCTAAGGCGTCATGCTCGTTGCACGATTGGCAATTATATCCGGTTGTATTTCCTGCCAGCATCCTGGGTGACAAAACTCTTAAAGATTTTGTACGGTCGGTCACCAAATCTTTGTAGCAAACACTTATATTAGGGTTGAACGCTTTAAGCTAGAATGGTTTTATTGAGTTATTGGTTAGGATCGATAGTGTTACAAAGGTTTGACTCACAGTTTTGGTGTTCTACCGTGGGATGAGTTTTTAGACCGTTCTGGGTTCGGCAACTATACATGGGTTTCCAGGTGTTTCGGGAAGCACCACTGGCTCTCAATTGCCTTGATGTCCAACCAGCGATATCTGGGTTAATACAACTTCGTGCAACAAATTCTGACCCTGATGCGAAACAAATATGAATAAAAATACCTATAACATTGAAGTGCTTGCTCCTTTACCGTATGTGAAAAGAAATTCCGATCAGGTTCTTTAATTCCGACACTAATTCAACTTTTCTGTAATAAATTTCACCTATTGCGACCAGTAATAACAAAATGATCAAAAGTGCTAGTCACTATGTTTGACAGAACCTTTATCTCCCCTGTCATCTCTTATCTTCTACCTATACATACTCAATATCGATGCCCTGCTGTAACCAAGTTACTGATTCGGCCGAGGGGCTTGCTACTTGCCGTAACATAAATAAATTGGGTTAAAATTATTGAATTTCATAGAAATGTGGCAAAGTGTTTCGAGAGATCAATTTTTCAATTCCCAAAAACTAAAGATAAACACAAAATTTCTGTAAAACATCGGTGTATCGTTTTTAATTGCATAAAAGTGTTTGCCATGCTGCAGCAGTTTGAGTGATACATATTCTGGCAAAATATAAACCTAATCGGAATAATGGTTGTTGAGATATTAAAGTTACAAGTTGGGCTCGATTTTCAGAATAAAATTTATTTGTTAAACAAAAATGTATAAAAATATTAAATTTTGAATGTTTTCAATGGATCTAGTCGAAAGTACTAATAATGCAATTTCAAATGCAGAAAACCGCTTCTTGATAGCATTGTTGGCTTGGTTACTGTGCTTCATGGCAGTTACCGGAGATAAAACCGCTTCGTTCTTTGAAGGTTCTTCTAAATAACGATGTACTCTATTGCAAATACAACTTAACAATGATGTCGAAAATAAAAATTAACATGTAGTTATTTTCAAATAAGGTATATAATCACATAGGGTTAGACCTTGCTGAAAATAAATAATAATAAGCATCTCTAGAATCAAAAACATGCATTTATGGAGCAAAAAGTATGCAATTTTTCATTATGGCTATCATTAAGTATTAAATTTATTATGAAGAATGTACTTTAAAGCATATTTTTCTTCGGTATCATTTAGAATGCGATTCTCTTCTATACTGGACAAATTTTGAACTAATTCCGTAGTGTTATTGCATCACTGGACTTAAATAAGTATTTTTTATCAATTTCATTGATAACAAGGCAACCCACTATATCAAGCTGTATAATGCTTGGTGCATTGTTACTGACCAACTATTACACTCTACCTTTAGAAGAATAGTATTAGATCCCAACACATTGAAAAGTTCATAAAAATTTTAAAGTTATGCATGTGGAAAGTTGTGTAGAACTTTGAGAAATGGGGTTTTATTGAGTTTTAACGAAAACCGCTTCAGTTCCATAACTAAGGACAATTTGTATAATGTTATATTTTTCCTACACTGTAGAATAGCTATGGAAATTTATGCAGAAAACCGATAATGATTTTATTGAAAAATAAAAAAGATATCACACAAATAAGGTGTCCTCTTCATAAAATGAACAGTCCTTAATAGCATAGATAATGGTTTAGATTTTCGGGCTAATTTGTCCCGCGACGCAGTATATCATTGTACTGAGAAATTGAGGGTGGATCGGTATTTCTTTTTACAAAAAAAGCAAAACAACCTGAAAGCCACTGAAACTGGTACCCTCCAGGCACCCCCTAGGAAAAAATCCTAGATACGCCAATGATTATGTGTTTTGATAGTTATTAGTTTGATTGTATATATCGAATGAACAATACACAACGACAGCAGAAGAGTTTGATGAACTATTCAAAAAAGCAAAAACTATATCTGGCACACAAAAATTTCATTCTTTTGTACCAATCGCTCATAATAAAATCATGGCCAAAACATATTCCAACTCCAATAAAGAACCAAAGGTTTACAAACTGTTGTTTAATCAAATTAATCAAAATATATGAATATTCAACTAGAAATAAGAACAAAGTGTAATGCCACATAAAATTAAAGAAAAAAATTAAAAATAAATATATAAAAAAAGTTTTTTTAATATGCGTTTATCCGAAATCCCCACAATGAAATTATGCGCCTACCATTGAGCGTCAACAAAATTCAGTTCGATCATTCAAAATTCGTATTAAAAAAAAATCCTGCTTTTTTGCAAGATAAATATAATCTTTATATTGATTAACTGTTTATCACTTCCGACAATTCTACAACAGTCCACAATATATCACATATATATATTATAATTTTGAGTTACATTAATATACAAGTTAGAGAAAATATACGCCCTTTTCAAATGTTAGTCCAGATAAATGTTAGATTTTTCAAAGTTGATACATCCATAAAGTTTCATTGGTTGACAAGAGGCTTCTGAGGCTATATACACGGAAAAACGAAAGTACCCAAAAGTGAGTTCATTCCACCCAACTTCGAGATTGCGTGCGGGAAGCCAATTTTGAGTTGCTGGAGTCGATGTTTAGGTAGGTAGTTTGCATTTAGGCGTATACGGCCAAAGTACCTAAAGTCAAGGTTCTTTTTACTCAACCGTCAGTTAAAATTACTCAACTTTCGGTGTTGTGCCACTTACTCAATTTTGGCTTCCCGCATCGAACTCTCAAAGTTGGGTTGTTTTGCTATTCACTCTCTGATAACAATAAAGAGAGCGAATGAAACAGGATGCAAAAAAGAACTCAAAAATGAGTTTAAAAATACTCAAATTTGGGTTCTCTTGTTTTTCAGTGATGGCTATGTTGGAACGAAACACACTGAAAAATATTCACTCAATGTAGACACAAAAATAAGTTTTTGTTAGAAAAACTTTTTTTTTCCTTAAATATGTCACAGCAACATTGTTCGGAGAAAATGTAGGTAATTGAAATACCTTTCTCCAGAAAAAAAAATCATCGATTTAAAAACATAGGGTTTTTTGCAATATTGATTTTAATTTTTAAAACCTTTTTTTTCAGTGTAGAAAGTAGTTTTATATTTTTTTTGATATTTTTCTAAAAAACTTCATGGAATTTTACGATACTCCGCCATACAACACTTTTTTTTGGAGCTCTTGTCATTTTTGAGTTACATCGATTTCAAAAAAAATCAATGAAAAAAAAATAGGCCCTATTCAAAAGTATTGTTTATGTTCACCAAGTTTCATTCGATTCTGAGAGGGTGCTGCCATCCGTTGGTCGAGTTGGCGCGAAATTCGTCTATAGGCAGATGCCTTGCTACAATAGATGATAGAACAAAATAATCATCATCGTCATCATGACCCCTTTTGTGGTTCGTTACGCCTATTTGACTACCTCCTTTATACGTACCTCGATACCAAGTAGAGTAAAAGCACTAGACTTCAACACTGCTGCAGTCTTCGCCCCCTCCATACAAATGTCATTTTTATGTATGAAGTGGCGAAGATTAGTGCAGAATTTTAGGGGGGCGAAGTCTAGTGTTTTACCCTACATGTTGGAGGATAGTCCACCATGGCCACGAAGGCCGTAGCGAGGCTAGCTCCATCGATGACCGTTTCTTAATAATAAATAAAAAGAACGCAAGACACCTTCCATCAAACTAAACGACTGCCGACTGATACCTCAATCAGCAACCGACACACTCTTTATTCCATTCAGGTACATAGAATTCAACATTTTTCTTTTATAATAATATACCTACAACATCTCTCCAGCAATTCTACGCATCAACAATACACTAAGGTCTTTTTTTACACGGGGGATGCGTCCCGTGTAAAAAAACCGTGTAAAAAACCGTGTTAATTCGCGAAACCGTGTAAAAAAAACTGAGGGAAATCTGAAAATAATTGAAATGTCCTCACTTCCAGACATTCGAGGTTTGTTTTAGAGAGTTGATAAGGAAAGAGGGGGGGGGGGGGGGGGTAGTAGCATAGACTTAATACTAAGACATAAATGTCAGGAACAAATTCAGTTCGATTTCTGACGCCAGTTTTTCCCCCATGTTTCCCCCAGTAAAATCGCCCAATACTGGTTTTCTTAAAGCGACGCTTTCAATGTCAGTTGGCTCCGCCCGTTTTCATCAAAGCAAGACTGAGTTCGCCAATTTAGTGACCATGACAACGAGAAAGATTGCCAACTGACAGATTGATTTTTATACATATTTAGCAACACCATATCTTCAAGCGTTGATAACCGTGTGGGTTAAACAAGAGCTCAGTGATCTCAACGTTTATGGTTCGATTCCAGTCTGCATAGTTGTAAAATCTTTTTGCTCGGATCATTTTCGCAATACATTAAGCCGAGTTGTAGATATATTGTTCGGTTTTCGCAACGAGAACAGCAAATCAAATTGTTACAATGTGGTGGAACAATTAGTTTAAACGAAATAGTTAATTTATTGTGCAGTATGTTAAAATGAACAGCATCCTTTATTGTTTGATTATGTTTCAAGGATTAAAATAATTGATTCAGTTTTCTCTTTTCTAGTAATAGTTTCCGCAAGTAAACGATTTTTTGACGATTTACAATAAATATTGACCATTTTCGATGCTGTTTGAATTCAAATCCTATTTTATTGTAAATCGTCATGAAAATCATTTACCTTCGAAAGCAACTACTAGAAAATATATTGCTTTGGAAAATGTACGTGATTAAATATAATATTTTCAGTTTTTTTAATTAAACATATTTAGCATACTTTTCATCACATATACTCCTTCGCCTTTCTGTCCGTGATCCGTGCCTTGACCGGATCGACGTTTGTCCTTGGCCAGTCCAGATTTGGCCGGCGCATCCCGTTTGTCCTGCTCCATATTATTATCCAAGGCTTTATTACCTTTGCTTTCCGGCTTGTTCCTCTTGGGGGATTTCTCTGGTATCCTCCTCTGTACCATTATTGCTGAGCGAGGTCATCCACTTCCTCCATGTGACTTGAGCTTGACTGCCAGTTGCAGGCGCACCTTTTCGGTAGACGTTCCCTTCAGGTTGGCATCCTTCAGAATATTAGCTTGTTCTATCTAGATTGGCACTCCGAAAGCTTCTCTTCACATAGCTTTGATTCATCCGGATAAATCTGCAAACATAGTTCCTACTTCTGCCGGACGAACCGCTAGTCTGGTATGGTGTTACGAACAATATTTTTTCAGCCTGCATAACCAAAAAAACATACGGTTGAAACTGTCGACATAAGTGCCCTCATTTCATACAATCCAGGAAAAAAAATCCTACCTACCTTCAAGACTCTGTTTATCCTAGGGTTTTCCGGTGTGGGCTGCGATGTCCAGTAAGCCAATCAAGAATATTTCCCGGTTGGAAATTACATCTGAAAACTTGGGATGCGATCGATGGTGGATTGTTGTTGACTCCGAGGTTGACTGCGTTTTTTCTTGTTGCCATGGTCACTAGATTTGAGGACTCAGTCTAGCTTCGATAAAGATGGGCGGAGCAAACTGACATTGAAAGCGTGGCGTCAAAACACAAGTATTGGGCGAACTTACTGGGGGAACGACTGGCGTCACAAAAAATTCTCCAGTTTCATATTGATTGTTGGTAGTAGTAAGGGTAGTAGTAAGGGTTAGTGGGGAAGGGGACAAGGGATGTGTTATGGGGAGCAGAGTGCATATTATTACCAAGGAAGATCGCAACGGATATTTTGGGGTGTTACAGGTCCACGGAGCAAGGTGGTGTAGAGAAAGATGTTCCAGGACACCCAGGAACTTTCGCGAGTGAAGGCTTTAATATCTACGAGCGTAATCGATTAGTTGTTGTTACATCACTGATACTGTTCAACATCCTGCAGGTCCACAGATGTTCTAGGTCCTCCAAGAATTTCCATGTTTAAAGACCTGCATATCTACAAGCGTTATCAATGGTTTATTGTCACATTACTGATACAGTGTAGCGTCCGACGGGTCCAGGGAGCCTAGTTCTGTAGAGAAATAATTTCCAAAGATGATCTAGGACCTCCAAGAACTTCCGCAAGTAAAGGCCTTAAGATCTACAAACGTTATTAATGGTGTGTTGCCACATTACTGATATAGTGTAGCGTCCTACAGGTCCAGGGAGCATAGTTCTGTAGAGAAATAATTTACAAAGATGATCTAGGAGCTCCAAGAACTTCTGCGAGTAAAGGCCTTAAGATCTACAAGCGTAATCAATGGATGGTTGTTACATTTCTAAAACGTTGTTACATGCTACAGGTCCATGAACCATTTTTTTGTAAGGAACTAATTTCCACAGATGTTCTAGGTCTTCCAAGAACTTCCATGAGTAAAGACCTCAATATCTACAAGCGTTATCAATGATTTATTGTCTCATTACTGATAAAGTATAGCATCCTACAGGTCCAGGGAGTAGTTCTTTAGAGAAATAATTTCCAAAAGTGATCTAGGTCCTCCAAGAACTTCCGCGAGTAGTGGCCTTAAGATCTACAAACGTTATCAATGGTTTGTTGCAACATTACTGATATAGTGTAGCGTCCTACAGGTCCAGGGAGCATAGTTCTGTAGAGAAATAATTTCCAAAGTAACAACAATTTATCGATTACGCTGTAGATCTTAATGTCACTACTCGCGGAAGTTCTTGGATGCCCTAGAATATCATTGAAAATTACTTCTCTTTAGAACTATGCTCCATGGGCCTGAATGATGTTACACCGTATCAGTAATGTGACTACAATCCATTGATACGCTTGTAGATCTTAAGGCCACTACTATTCGCGGAAGTTCTTGGTTTCCCTAGAATATTCTTGAAAATTACTTCTCTTCAGAACTGTGCCCCATGGACCTGTAGGATATTACACCGTATCAGTAATGTGACTACAATCCATCGATTACGCTTGTAGATATTAAGGCCTTTATTCGCGGAAGTTATTGGATGCGCTAGAATATCCTGGAAAACAACATATCTTCAGAACTATGCTCCATGGACATTTAAGATGTTACACCGTATCAGTAATGTAACAACAATCCATCGATTACGCCGTAGATCTTAAGGCCACCACTCGCGGAAGCTCTTGGATACCCTAGAATATCCTTGAAAATTACTTCTCTTCAGAACTATGCTCCATGGACCTGTAGGATGTTATACCGCATCAACAATATAGCAACTATTAATTGATTACGCTCGTAGATTTTCATGCCTGAACTCTCGGAAGTTCTTGGAGGTCGTAGAATATCTTTGAAAACTACGTCTCTACAGAACTATGCTCTAAGGACCTGTAGG
This sequence comes from Aedes albopictus, assembly GCF_035046485.1. Taxonomy (NCBI): domain Eukaryota; kingdom Metazoa; phylum Arthropoda; class Insecta; order Diptera; family Culicidae; genus Aedes; species Aedes albopictus. Next base: position 505,469,588 of record NC_085137.1, on the reverse strand, counting down.
ATGTTGCACCGTATCAGTAATGTGACTACAATCCATCCATTACGCTTGTAGATCTTAAGGCCTTTATTCGCGTAAGTTATTGGATGCCCTAGAATATCCTTGAAAACAATATCTCTTCAGAATTATGCTCCATGGACATATAGGATGTTACACCGTATCAGTAATCTAACAACAATCCATCGATTACGCTGTAGATCTTAAGGCCACTACTCGCGGAAGTTCTTGGATGCCCTAGAATATCCTTGAAAATTACTTCTCCTCAGAACTATGCTCCATGGACTTGTAAGATGTTATTCCGCATCAATAATATAGCAACAATTAATTGATTACGCTCGTAGATTTTCAGGCCTGTACTCTCGAAAGTTATTGGAGATCTTAGAATATTTTTGAAAACTACGTCTCTACAGAACTATGCTCTAAGGACCTGTAGGATGTTGCACCGTATCAGTAATGTGACTACAATCTATCCATTACGCTTGTAGATCTTAAGGCCTTTATTCGCGTAAGTTATTGGATGCCCTAGAATATCCTTGAAAACAACATCTCTTCAGAGCTATGCTCCATGGACCTGTAGGACGCTAAACCATACTCCAGAAATCATCTTTAGGAAAACCCCCATTTAACCCCTCCTAGCCCCCCATATATTAACCCCCCCCCCCCTTCAACAAGCAGACCCCCCCCCCCCCCCTCCACACATCCCTTCCCTGCAGACCTCTTACATCATCATCCGCCTCCACCTCATACCACTTTTCAACTCCCTTGCAACCCTTTCCCATAAATCCCCTTTCTTCCTTTTAGTTCCCTTCTAGACATTTAGCGCGAGAAAGTTGAAAAAACGTGTTAATTCGCGAATCCGTGTAAAAAAAAACCGTGTTAATTCGCGAAACCATGTAAAAAAAGCCGTGTAAAAAAAAACCGTGTAAAAAAAACGTGTAAAAAAAAGACCTTAGTGTACTGCAATCTTCACGTACTTGAAGGTTCGACGCTAACCGAGCGTTCAACGCTACCTAACTCCCAACAGTACATACGGTGTTCAAATACTATTTATTGTGTATGGCGAAAACCGAACAATATTGCGCATTTCCCACCTCACTGGACCCCTTTCGCAGTTAGTATAAGTGCGGGATCGTGAATAAAATTGCGATTTTGCATCGAATCGTTTCGGTGTCTTCTGCGCACTTATTCAGCACCTTCTAATGCATAAGTGCGCAGAAGACACCGACACGATTCGATGCAAAATCGCAGTTTTATTTACGATCCCGCACTTATACTAACAGCGAAAGGGGTCCAGTGGGGTGGGAAATGCGCAATAATGTGACCAAACCAGAAGTTAAAGTGCATGTTTCGAGTCCTGACAGGAATATTTGTCAATTGAATGAATTTTGTCTGTAGAGCTAAGTCATAGACAGCTTGCATTTACACTATCGTATAACATATTATGTGGTTCACCATAACAGGCGCCTTATCAATTCAAACATAAACACAGAAAACATTTACGTCTGTGGTCAGTGCCAGTTTGATTTGCAGTTCGGAAACATACCAAACACAAGCAGAAAAATGAAGCTCTTGCTGTTAGTTGTGCTGTTATTGAATGCCAACGGATTTATTACTGGAACATCCCGTAAGTTTTTTGACATGTTAAATTATTAAATAATGTTATTCGATACTTGAACAATTTTCAGAATACAGTGACGCATCGATCCAATTTTCGCTGAGTTTCTTTCGCACGGCTTACAATCTAAATCCGACCAATAACTGCATCCTATCACCGATTGCCATTCAATATTCGCTTGCTTTGTTACATCATGCAGCCAAACGGAATAACACCAAGCATTTACAAGGCACACTAAGATTGCAGGACAGACATTACTCATTCGCCGATGGGTACGCACCATTTCTGAATGATCTTGGCAACCATGCGCTGGAGATGATCACCAAGGTGTTCCACCCGCAAATCGAACTCAATCCAAACCTGCTGCCGGTGCTTCAGGCGGAGTACTCCGTAGACGTGCAGGTCGAAGACTTCAGTCGTCCGGAACAGGTGGTGAATTCTGTGAACAGTTGGGCCTCCCGCTTCACAAACGGATTGGTGGGGGATGTGTTTTACGGGGGCGGTTACTCCAGAGATGCCAATCTGATGATCATCAATACTCTTACCCTGAACGCTTCCTGGGAGTATCCACTGCTGAGCGTACATAAGGATGAATTCCGTTTCCGAAACGGAGCAAAAGAAGTTGACATGATGCAAATTAACAAGGGACTCAGATCTTGTGAAATTGGCGATCTTCGGATAGTGGAGCTGGCCTATGAAAGAACCTCCGACCTTTCAATGTTGTTCATCAAGTCCGATTCGCAGCCTTTGGAGAAGGTCGTCGAGAGGTTAGATTTGCAGATGTACCGAACGATCGATGAGCAACTGTACGAAGATCGGACCAAATTGACGATTCCCAAGTTTACGATCAGCATGGGAACAGGGGCGAGGCGTGTTTTGAAAGCCATGGGTCTGGGTTATGTTTTTCGAAATGACGCATTCGATGTATTTCTTGGATTCAGCAGCCGTTTGGCGGACGTTTATCAAGCGTTGAAAATTGACATCGATGGAAGTGGAACACGCGCCGCTGCTGGAACGTACTCGGATCATCATGTTCGCTTCGGATTGGAATCACGATACGATGGGCCTTTTGTTTTTGTGATTAGAAAGAATTCGACAAAAGACATTGTATTTATAGGGCACTATTCAAGTGATGTGTAATGAAGTTTGTTAAAAACAGTGATTTGGTTAGTATTGGAGATTATCAGATTAACAAGATGAATACCATAGGTCTTTCCTGCCTGCACGCGCTACCCTACTTTCAAATAAACGATAAAAAAAAGCGTTACAGATTTAAACAAACTTTTTGTCGTTGCATTTATTTGAGTATTCGAATATCGTTTTTACAAAAGTCATCACTAAGTTGCCTAACCATATCTGCACTGGGCACTATTTGCGTATATAATTGATGAACGGAACCCCCGCGTGCATCATGTCCTAACCGGGGCATCCTGTCCTGGCTGGATTCCACCAACGGTGCCCGTTCCCGTCTTCGGTAGGAAACCGTTCTCATCGGCACGGTAGTTTACCCAGTAGGTTTGTCCGTCCGGTGCCACAAACGTGTAGGCTCCTTCCACGGCCAGGACCTTTGTTCCATCGTTGGTGTCCTTCGGTGTTCCCAGTTCGGAAAAGATCTGTTTGTTGCTTTGCTCGTATCTGAGAAAGGATCCAAGTTAGCTGTGAACAAAACATATCCTCAAATTACTCACGTAAACTGGTAGCCTGCTTCGTTGTTGTTGGTGGAATTGTATCTTAGCAACTCGATTCCGCTGGCATCCTGTGATTGCTGTGGCTTAGGAGCACCCAAAACGGTACTCGCTACTGATAACACAAAGATGATAGTAAATCTAGACATTGTGTTCCCCTAATAATCCTAATTTTACGAATTTTTGATCGTGAATGATGGTTCTCGGTTGGGGGTGGGTCACATTTATACCGAAACATCCCCATCTCGTTGACCTTTGAGCTTCAATGATTATTCAATTAGCGACTTGGCGGTGCTCGTTAGGTCCCGAGGTGGTGGAATGTACTCGTGTGTCCGATCGCATATTGACTTACCTGGGTTGACATGAGCTCACCCATGATCAGTGATCACCTACCACCGATTATCGTTGCAATTTACCGGCTATCGGTACGCTAATCGTTGGGGAAATATTTGCGTTTGGACTAAGCTGTGGGCTAGCACTACACGGTAGCCACTCAAGAAGCGTCAAGCTTGACCAAGGACATTCGGTGTTTAATCAGGTGTTTGTCATTAGATCATTACCAATTTATCGACAGTGACTTTTTTCAACGGACAAACTCAGAAGCATTTCCCCCTTTCAGCGCAAAAACTAACCGACATCATTCAACTGGGCTGTTTACACCTGTTTATGAGTTCTCACCGGCCAACCCCTCTCTCGTTAGGGACGGAGTTTCGAAGGCAAGGACGGGAAGTTACTAGTGCATGCTTATGTCCATGCTTCCGACTTTCGTTCTAACCGGATGGTTCGCGGTCTTTTTTTCTGTGCGATGCACAGTGGCAGTGTGTTCACCATTAGCTCAAAAGAGTTATAATAAAAAAGTGGATAATTGTATTAGGTTAGGGCAAATCGTCAATTGAAAAAAATGAAAGTGGAAAAATTATGCCGTTGTCTTTATGATTCAGTTCCAAGCGGGGACCTCTTGGCAGCCTCCTGAGTCCCTCTGAAGCACCCCTAATGGGCCATGGAGCCCCTGGAACCTCCGGAAACCCCCTGAACCGCCCCGGTGACCCCCATGGAGCCCTTGGAAGCCTTGGAACACCTTGACACTTCTCAAGACGACCCTAAGACCTCCTTAAAAGCTCCTGAATCCCACTGACACCCCCTTAGGTTACAACAACCCTCGCTGAAATCACCAAATAAATGTCATGTTTAAATATAAAAGGGAACAACAAGGAACGAACTCACCGGATAATTAGATCTACCCAGCTTCGAGTGAATGTAATCAGTTTATGCGTATCTGACAAAAAATAAGCAAAATAGGGCGGAATTAAAAGGTTCAAAATTGATTACACTCATTCGAAGAGGGTATTCTGCTTAGAGGGTTCGAAAAGTCGGTACAAGATCTATCCAGCTTGTTCTCTGTGTTTGCTTTTGGCTGCAGCATCTAATAGGCTAAAAATGCCCTTCAAACCGACTCGTTCAAATCACTCACTGAGATTCTATTCGTTGAAGAAGAAACCGAAAAAATAAAGAATTACCAAGAGCCATAGCACGTGAATCCCGCAAAATTAGTTTCTTACTTAAATTAATTATAGTCCTTATTTAATTTAAGCACAGAACTCCCTTTTTTATGCCTTTTGTAATTGATGCACATTTTTATTTTGTGCATCTCCAGCCAATTGCAAAAAAAGAGGTTTCAATGTACTTGCATATTGAGTTCAGGAGTATTATTTTAGTAACTCCATTGTATTACCAATGACGCCAATCTCATGCCGTCCTCCATGTTATGGATTCTGCTTTCGGGTGGCTTTTCAGTCTAGAGTAAAATCAAGACAAGCGCTACTTGTTTAATTCCGACGTTTCGGCCATTGGACTCGGTCCTCCTCAGGGGATCTGTTAATTTATTTTTAACCCTTCAGCGCGCGCGCTGTTGTAAAAAGTACAACACTACCAAAAAACCTCGCTTGTCGTATGCAGCGCGAGCGCGGTGCAGTTTGGGTTGCTTGATGGCGCGCGTCCTGAAAGGTTAAGACATGATACTGTACATTTAAATTTCACGAAATACTTTTTTTACAAAAAAACTCACAAAAACATGCACCGTCTCTTGTATGCTGTTAAAACCTTTGCGCTGAATTGTCCTATGTTTTTACAAAGTTCTTTTCCTGGACACCTAGTTTTAAAAATGTATAACAGTTAATTGCTCAAAGCTTTTGCCTACCTCTATCATGTGTACCATATTTGGTTTTGACTCGCGGTTGCGTTGGTGGATAGTCGTACGAAACATACGAAAACTAAAAACCTGATTTGGACACTAATATACAGAGAGATAAAATAGGACAATGCAGCGCGAAGCTTTTAGCAGCATACGAGGGACGATGCAAGTTGATGTGAGTTTTTTTTTTTGTAAAAAAGTATTTAGTCAAATTTAAATGTACAATGTCATGTCTTAAAAATAAATGAACAGATCCCCTGAGGAAGGCCGAGTCCAATGGCCGAAACGTCGGAATTAAACAAGTAGCACTTGTCTTGATTTTACGCTAGACTGAAAAGCCACTCGAAAACAGTTCATTCTACAGTCGAACCTAAATGGGTATCCACGATGAAATTGGCACACAGAAAATATTGTATAACTTTTGATTGCGTTCTCCAAAACAGCTATTTTTCAACCATGAATAGGGCACTGCATGAATTTCTGTCTTTCTCTTTCACTCTAACAGAAATTTTGTAAACAACAAGGCCAATAAACGTCAAAATTCCATACAAAATCAAAACAATGCAGTGCCCTATAGTATATTATGTGTAGCTAATACCATAAAATTTTCATTAAAATTGGTTGAATATTGGCGGAGATATCGTTGAAACAAGGGAATAGCCACTTGAGAATCTTGTGCAAACAAACATGGAAAATATCACTTTTTTGCCATTTCAACTCTGGCGCCAAAATACTGAACCGATTTCAATGAAAATTTTTGTATAAGGTACACTGGGGCAAGATGAAACGCGAAATTTTGAAGTAGATTTTAATACAATTTAAAAATTCATCCTTCGCTAAAAGATTGTTTGAATCAAAAACTATATTTTATAGCAATCAAGTTGGTTATCATAATTAGAAAACATCATGTCAACTCACTGTTTCAACTTGCCCCGGTGTACCTTACGTAAAGTATGTATGTAGAAGTAATTTGTCAAAATTTCATTCATTTTGATCATACCGTTAAAAAGTTATAACCATATATGTCGCACTATGTCACAATAAGCAGATGTGGTTTTTGGTATGGTGAAATTCAGACGGCTCTTACTTTGAAAGTACTCAACAAAAACGGCTGAAATTTTCACTGTAAACAGTTTAACACAACAATTTTACACTGTCAAAGTTTTATGAAAATCGGGACAGTGTTACCAGTTCTACAGTCAAAATAGGGCACGCGAAACTAAAAATGGTCAAAAAGTATTTAAAATTTACCTTGAATCGATTTGAGCTTTGGATATTTGCTAGAAAAAGTACTGAACCGATTTCGACCAAATTTTTAACACTTAATGGATACTATGTTAAGAATGTCGAGTGAAATTTTCAAACGATTTGATGAGGTAACAACAAAGTTATAGCCTAAGCAATTTTTTTGAAATGGGTGCCCAAATTTTGTAAAATCTCATATTATGATATCGACAATATCTGCGCCAATACTCAAACGATTTTAATGAAAATTTTATGGTATTAACTACACATAATATACTATTCATGGTCAAAAAATTAGCTATTTTGGCGAACGCAATAAAAAGTTATACAATATTTTCTGTGTGCCAATTTCATCGTGGACACCCTTTAATTCAAAAGTTATGGATTCTGTATATGGATTGTATAGGTTTCGATAAGGCACGTTGATGAATTCTGAACCGGAAATTTGTCTTGTGAAGCATTTTGTTTTCGATATGTTTTGTAGCTACCACAATGTCAAAATTTTAATCAAATTTTAAACATTCGTATACCTACAGGAAATGGCCAAAATGTTCGGGATAGGCAACTTTTTTTTTCTCTCACATAAAAATTCAACATGCTGTAGCTTTTCATATAGTGCATCAAAAGTTCTCAAATTTTGAATGCTTGTCAACCTTTTATATGTGCATCGTTGGTACAAATTTGGTCTCAATTGGCAAATCTCTCGTGAAGCTAGAACCAACAATCAATATGAAACTGGAGAATTTTTTGTGACGCCAGTCGTTCCCCCAGTAAGTTCGCCCAATACTTGTGTTTTGACGCCACGCTTTCAATGTCAGTTTGCTCCGCCCATCTTTATCGAAGCTAGACTGAGTCCTCAAATCTAGTGACCATGGCAACAAGAAAAAACGCAGTCAACCTCGGAGTCAACAACAATCCACCATCGATCGCATCCCAAGTTTTCAGATGTAATTTCCAACCGGGAAATATTCTTGATTGGCTTACTGGACATCGCAGCCCACACCGGAAAACCCTAGGATAAACAGAGTCTTGAAGGTAGGTAGGATTTTTTTTCCTGGATTGTATGAAATGAGGGCACTTATGTCGACAGTTTCAACCGTATGTTTTTTTGGTTATGCAGGCTGAAAAAATATTGTTCGTAACACCATACCAGACTAGCGGTTCGTCCGGCAGAAGTAGGAACTATGTTTGCAGATTTATCCGGATGAATCAAAGCTATGTGAAGAGAAGCTTTCGGAGTGCCAATCTAGATAGAACAAGCTAATATTCTGAAGGATGCCAACCTGAAGGGAACGTCTACCGAAAAGGTGCGCCTGCAACTGGCAGTCAAGCTCAAGTCACATGGAGGAAGTGGATGACCTCGCTCAGCAATAATGGTACAGAGGAGGATACCAGAGAAATCCCCCAAGAGGAACAAGCCGGAAAGCAAAGGTAATAAAGCCTTGGATAATAATATGGAGCAGGACAAACGGGATGCGCCGGCCAAATCTGGACTGGCCAAGGACAAACGTCGATCCGGTCAAGGCACGGATCACGGACAGAAAGGCGAAGGAGTATATGTGATGAAAAGTATGCTAAATATGTTTAATTAAAAAAACTGAAAATATTATATTTAATCACGTACATTTTCCAAAGCAATATATTTTCTAGTAGTTGCTTTCGAAGGTAAATGATTTTCATGACGATTTACAATAAAATAGGATTTGAATTCAAACAGCATCGAAAATGGTCAATATTTATTGTAAATCGTCAAAAAATCGTTTACTTGCGGAAACTATTACTAGAAAAGAGAAAACTGAATCAATTATTTTAATCCTTGAAACATAATCAAACAATAAAGGATGCTGTTCATTTTAACATACTGCACAATAAATTAACTATTTCGTTTAAACTAATTGTTCCACCACATTGTAACAATTTGATTTGCTGTTCTCGTTGCGAAAACCGAACAATATATCTACAACTCGGCTTAATGTATTGCGAAAATGATCCGAGCAAAAAGATTTTACAACTATGCAGACTGGAATCGAACCATAAACGTTGAGATCACTGAGCTCTTGTTTAACCCACACGGTTATCAACGCTTGAAGATATGGTGTTGCTAAATATGTATAAAAATCAATCTGTCAGTTGGCAATCTTTCTCGTTGTCATGGTCACTAAATTGGCGAACTCAGTCTTGCTTTGATGAAAACGGGCGGAGCCAACTGACATTGAAAGCGTCGCTTTAAGAAAACCAGTATTGGGCGATTTTACTGGGGGAAACATGGGGGAAAAACTGGCGTCAGAAATCGAACTGAATTTGTTCCTGACATTTATGTCTTAGTATTAAGTCTATGCTAGAACCGTTCTCGTAAACCACTATTTTTAGACAACTAATTTTTGAGCTGTCATATCTTGGAGACCAGTGAACCGAATTAAATGAAATTTTGAACGCTTATCAACAATATATTAATGCTTGAAAATTATTTAAAAAATAGGTACTTTTCAAACGTTGAAAAAGGTTATGATGGATTTACACTGTTAGGATTTTTCTCGAAAAAATGGAAATTTTTCACATCTATGTCATAAAATTTTATTTTTGATAAAGGAAGAACACATTTAGTATTTTTTGTGCAGTCATAAATATTTGACTCATTTTCCTCTATGTGGGTGAAAATGTCAAATCATCATAACTTTTTTCAACGTTTGAAAAGACCCAAGGTTTTGAAGAATTTCCAAGCATTAATATATTGTTAAGCAAGAAAGATCTCTACGACTGTAGCACTCAGCAATTTTAGGGATTTTCGGCCTTTTCAGTCGGTAAAATCAGCGAAAACTATTTTACCTCTACATCCGACGGTTTCGGTTGCTTTATTCAGGTTGAATAAAGCAACCGAAACCGTCGGATGTAGAGGTAAAATAGTTTTCGCTGATTTTACCGACTGAAAAGGCCGAAAATCCCTAAAATATATTGTTAAGAATCGCTCAAAATTTCATTTAATTCGATTCACTGGTCTCCGAGATATGACAGGTCTAAAATTAGTTGTCTTTAAAATAGTGTTTTACGAGAACGGTTCTAGCTTCGAGATTAACCAATCGAGCTCAAATTTGTACCAATGATGCACATATAATAGGTTGACAATCAGTCAAATTTTGTGAATTTTTGATGCACTCTATGAAAAGTTACAGCATGTTGAACTTTTTTATGAGAGAAAAAAATGTTGCCTATGCCAAACATTTTGGCCATCCCCTGTATCTCGGATTTTTCTTCGCAGAATGTCGGTATTTTGCGTGAACAAGTTGTTGCCAATAATAGTTATTCGTGAAACGAGTTGCAAAAAGATGATTTTCTACAGCACTAGTCGTACGTTTACCCAACGAGGCTTGTTGAATTCGTACACTGTGTCGTGATGGATAGTGATTTCCTCCTTGGTCATCATACTTTTGAATATTGCGATATTTCCAGCCATTACTCTCGGAAGCCATTTTTCTTTTATCTAATCAACAACAGCTTGCAGACTGGTTCAGGTATAATTTAGTTGTTTAAACATCCATGCAGCATTTTGATGACCAATTAGTCTTACGAAGGTTTTCAGAACCGTCATAAAATCTAGTACCTTTTATTATGGTTTTATAGTAGTTCTAAGAACCTCTTCTAGTCTATTTGACAAAAAATATTCCTTGAAATATTTGCCAGCTGTGTAAGACGTGAATGCCATGCCACATTGCCAAAGTTAGCAAAAACACGCTTTTCTTCAAGTAACCATGAACGCTATTTCGCATTTCAGTTAAAAAAAACGCAATGCTCATATATCCTTTCAACAACCAGCACACAGCACAAGGAATTTTTTGTGACATTGGGCGGGCTTCGGGGCCCCCAAGGGACCGCATACCACCGATTGAGAACCCGTACATTAATTATTATGCATAAACGGCGTAAAAATGTTTTAGTGTACTTTCTTATGAACGTTTTAAAGGCTCCGTTCAGAATTCTTAAGAGTAACGACTAGTATCCAGCCACCCATGTAGCTCGATTTGTCATTGCTTAATAGTTATTTATTGCTGTTGGGAATTGACTGTAATCTTGACTCTATAGAATAACGGCTACGCAGTTAAATTCCCTGAGGAAGACACTATCCCCGTGTCGAAACGTCGGGTGAATAATAAAACTCGTTTTTTGAACCCTAAGACTGCGTAGAAGGTTGTCCCAAAATTGCACATGGTCGAAAAGCTTGGGGGTTCACTCTGCAAATGATAGCTAAGGGTGTTAGAAACAAACTTTTCTATGACGGCAACTTTCAAAAATGACGTTTAGAGGTCGCCCCGGCGAGATTTTTGAGAAATGATCATTTTTCGTAACAAATTTCATACAACTATTTTTTACCGTACAAAAATTGGCAATACCCACTATTTTTATATTTCTTACAGCTTGATATGGATCCAAACTACTTAGGAAAAATAATTAACGACATGTTTTGCTGGTAACTTTTTGATACTAATTTTTTTAATTTACTAAAAATTTACTAAAAATTGTCATTTTTCATATACTGAGCATTTTACCCATCATAAAGAGTATCTGAACCTAATGCTAATTTAAAACAATTTCCATAAAAAGATAGGAAATTTTATGAGGAAAAACTTTACCGAAGACAGCATTGCATTTTTTCTATCCATTTTAGAGTTATTCACGATTTACTATTCGGTGAAATTTGGATTTTTGGGTATTTAAAAAAAATCACAAAAGAACTGCCCAAAAACATATACAAAGTAAAAAATCACGTATGCTCAACAAGTTTTTGTCTTGATTATGTTTAGGAATTATGGTGGCATAATTCTTTTGGCATTGATTTTTTGTTTCCGTTGACAAATCCATTTTCTTTGATCTAGAAAGGTACCTACTAGCGAGAAACTTTATCATTAGGTACCATATTGAGATGCCTTAGTAGGCCATGGCATTTTAAACGGTTATGTACTGACAATGTTTTATACGAGCATAATACACAATCAAACGCACGGCACATTTTCTATATCATTTAGAAGGTGATACATTCCGCAAAACATGCCGATTTTGTTTTTCAATGATGTTGTTCAAATCGTTCAAAGACATGAATAATACGTTCTAGTAGTCCCTATCATTTTGATCAACATATAGGACGATAAAAATGACGTCACTTGTTTACGTCCAAAACTGTTGTTTACCAATAATAGCCTACCTTGTCTTATTGTATGCCGTGTATGTGTTATGGAAATAAAAAGGCTCTAACCTTGGATAACATTACGTTAACTCGCTGGTAAAAAATATTTGAATGAAATTTATTACCAAAAATGGCCATTTTTCAAAAATCGGGGCGACCTCTTAACGTCATTTTTGAAAGTTGCCGTCATACAAAAGTTTGTTTCTAACACCCTTAGCTATCATTTGCAGGGTGAGCCCCCAAGCTTTTTGACCATGTGCAATTTTGGGACAACCTACTGCGTAGCCGTTATAAGGACTGTTCAATTTATAAAACGGACAACTTTACAAGGCTATTAAAAGAAGACGCGTTGTTCAAATTTAACCACCCTTGCTTCGTTGTTCAGTACATCATTTTTCATTATAATTATCATTTTTGAATCGAATAAAAATAGTTTTATTTTATAGAAAATCGGCCAGGTGTTAAATGAGGTGAATTTTTCGATTGTTGAAATTTGAATATATATATATAAAATCACTGTTCACATATGGTATATCGTTTTCAATACTAGAAAAGTATGTGCCATGCTGCAGCAGCATGAGTAATTAACATTCTGGCAAAATTTAAACTCAATTGGAAAATTAAGTTTTGAGTTATCAAAGTCTCAAGTGAGATTCGATTTTTTGATTAAAATTCAATTGTAAAGCAAAAAAGGCATGGAAATATTAAATAATCATTTTTTTTATGCATCCAGTCGAAAGTGGGAATGATGTGGTTTTAAATGCAGAAAAGTGCTTCTTAATAGCATTGCTGGTTTAGTTACTGTGTGCCATTACAGATACAGTAATCAAAACAGTTTCATTCTTTGAAGGTTCTTCCAAATAACAATGCAACCTAATGCAAATTTTGCATAACAATGATGTTGGAAATAAAAACTTTGCATCCGATTATTATTAAATAAGGTGTACAATAGCATAGGACCAACTTTGTTGAAAATAAATAACAACAAGATTCGCTAGAGTCGAAAATCTGCATCAATGGAGCCAAAAGTATGACATTTTTTAATATTACCATCTTTATGGATTGAAATTTTGATGTAAAATGCAATTAAAAGTAAATTTTTCTTCTGTATCATTCAGAGCGCAATATTCTACTACTCTGTACAAGTTTTTAGCCGAATCCGTGATGCTATTGCAACACAGGACTTAAATGAACATTTTTTAATAATTTCTATGAAAACAAGGCAACTCACTATATCAAGCTGGAGACTGCTTGGTGCATTGTTATTGACCAACTATTGAGCTTTACCTTTAGTAGGATAGTATAAGATTCCAATGCATTGAAAACTTCATGAAAATGTGTATTTTAAGTATGTGGAAAGTTATGTCGAATTTTGAGTACAGTGGTTTTTCGGTTTTATCACGGTCAAAAAAAATTTTACCGTGATATAAACGAAACCGTGAATTTAGCGAAACGAGAAATAAATGTAAATTTTTTATCCAAAATCGTTCAGCTGCAAAATATATAAGTCGTAGCTTATATTTTTAAACTATTTTGGTGGACTGGACAATGCTGTATTGATTTTATATTGATTTCGGAATGTTTTAAAACAGGTGTGATAAAAACGAAATGAAAATCGTGATATAATCAAACAGAAAACCGTGAATTTGGGCGAGTAGTGATTAAAACGACTAGTGATAAAACCGAAACGCCACTGTAATGGGTTTTTATTGATGTTTTACGAAAACCGTTTCAGTTACACAATAAAGAACATTTTGCTTAATGTTACATTTTTCCTACATTTGAGAATAGCTATAGAAAGTTTTGCAAAAAACTGATAATGATTTTATTGAAAAATAAAAAAAGATATCGCACAAGAAAGTTGTCCGTTTTATAAATTGAACAGTCCTTAGTTATTTATGTAACGAGTTGCAAAAAGTTGATATTTTTCAGCACGAGTCGTACATTTATTCAACGAGGCTTGACGAGTTGGATAAATACGAAGAATGCTGAAAAAATCAACTTTTTGCAACGAGTTCCATACAAAATTTATTGAAATGATTTTTTCATTATACAACTCGTTTGAGTTGCATGATGTTCATAATGCAGCTCAAATGAATTCCATAATGAACATTATGCAACTAGTTTTCATTATACAACTCATTTCAGTTGCATAATGAACCAGTGCGGAAAAATTGATCATTATGACACTCAAATGAGTTGTATAAAATTGAAATTATGATGACGAAATGCATGAAATCTCTATATGAGCCACACTCTGGGTTTCGGTCAATTTTTTCGTTGATTGCAGCCACTGTACTGAATTGGATAGTCGTCATCATTGACTTGACGCGGTCTTGACGCCACCAGCGCACTGCCGCCCCAATTCATAAAATTCAAAATTTGCATTTACACTTTTCATACGCTAGAAGGAGGAGGGAGGAGGCAGATATTTGCGTGACGTCAAGTGGAACCAGGGAACATGTGTCTTCCAGCTGATATAGGTATGCGTGGTGTGGCGAAGAATGGGTGGGAATCAAATTTCTCCCGCTTATTTTTTTTTTTTTTCGATGGAGGAGACGATGACACACCTTTCATTCATTCACGCAGGTGTCTACCGGTGCATAATAGTAAGGCGGAAAAGTTATTCACACATCCATTAGGATGAGCAGGGTTGCACCGGCTACGCCGGTCGGGTTGTAGACTGTGCACTTGCTTCGTGGGAATATTTCGATGCAAAATTCAAAACTCACAAGCGTGACTGGGAAGGAAGGTCGATTAACTTTATTGAGTAATTCTTTTGGGTAACTTCCTTCAGCATATATTTTGAAGTGCAACCGACAGACCATCTGTTGGATGCAGACCTTGGATCAGTCTACTCCCGGTCTTGCTGCTAACGGATACACGTTCTCACTGTTCATGCACGGAATAGTGTCCGATGAAGATGATATCCTTGGTCGAGCGCTTCCGGATCAGATAGAGGAAGGGATGGTCAACGTAGAAATTAGGGTAGCCTGCGCGGCCCACGGCTTGGGTTTCTGTGGAAGAAAGTTGGGAAGAACAAACAACATGTGTTTCAAACCGTTGAACTTCAATCAATTGTGCAATAAATTCTCTATCACTCGATATTCTGTGCCATGATTTTCTTTTGCAAGCTGGGAAGTGTGGAGTGGTCCAGTGTAGCAACAATATGTATTTGATAGCTTTGCAGCCTTCTAAAAATTGATTCCTTGTAAAATTTCCAACAAATATTATTCATATTAATTAAGTTTTGGGGGCTAAGGGACTCCTGACAAATTTTCTTTGAAAAAATATTTTTTCTCTTAGTAATAATAAGAGGAAATTGTGTTCATAAATTGAGACAGTTCCCTCATAGTTAGTTTTCGTGGACGGATTTTTTTTCTTCTGCGGTTTTTAGATGGTGCCAAAGGGCTTCCTAAGGTTTCAAGTAAATCCAAAGGGGGTGAGTTTCAGGGGTTTCAAAGGTGTTTTAAGTGGCTCTGGGGAAATTTAAGAAAGCTTAAGGTGCTTTCACGGAATCTTCAGTGCAGTTCAGAAATATTTTAAAGGAATTGCAAGGGGCTTTGAGATTTGAAGATTTAGAAGATTTCAAGAGGGATTTCGGCGCTCCAGAGCAGTACCTGAAACACCCTTGAAACCTCCTGAGTTTGCTTCAAACGTCCTTGAAACCCCCAGAATGCACTGAAAAGTTCCTGAAACTTCCTGAGATCGCTTGAAACACCTGTGAAGCTCCTTGAAACAGTCCTGAGACCTCCTGAATCTTCTGAAGCTCCCTGAGGTCCCTTAAATGCCACTGAAACTCCCTGAACCATCCTAAAAACTCCCTGCAACGTCCCTGAAGTATCTTGAAACTCGCCTGAAACCCACCATGAGACACTTTGAAGCTCCATGGCCCCCATGGAACCTCCTGAGATTTCTGGAAACGCAGCTGACCCCCTCAATGTTTCTGAGACCCTCAACCTCCCGAAACCTCTTCGAACCTCTCGTAATTCTCATACAAACCAACTGTGTGCCTCTGAGAACCTCTGAAACGCCCTTAAAAATCCCATGAAACCCTCTGAATCATCCTTGGAACAATCCTGACTTCTTTGAAACGTCCCTGGAACGTCTTTGAACTCTTTCTGGAATCTGACAACCCCCCTGAAACGCCCCTGAAACATGTAACAGTCCTGAAGTCTCCCTGAATCCTCCTGAAACTTCCTAAAACGGCCTTGAGACCTCCTGAACCCTCCTGAAGCTCCCTGAGATCCCATAAGTGCCACTGAAATCCTATGAATCCTCCTGAAAAAAAAAAACCTTGAATCTTCCAAACTTCTTTCAACGGCTCTGAAATCACCTGAAACTCGCTGAACCCACCATGAGACACCTTGCAGCTCCATGAAACCCCCATGAAACCTCCTAAGATTTCTTGAAAGGCCCTTAAAACCCTCTGAATCCTCTAAACCTCCTGAAAATTCCCTTGGAATCTCCGAAATCTATTCAAAACGCCCTCAGACCCTAACGCACCTGAATCCCCCGAAAACCCTGAAAACGCGTCTGGAACGTCTCAGAAACCCGCCAAAAATCCTTTGAAACTTCCTGAAATGCCTTGAAATTCCCCTGAAACGCCCTTGAAAATTCCATGAAACCCTCTGAAACATCCTGGAACAACCATGAAACCTCCTGAAACTCGCGTCACCCTTCTTAAACTACCTCGCCGCTGAAACCCCTGATACCGCTTGAAACTTCATGAAATTTATTGAAAACGCCTGAAACCCCCGAAGCCTTCGAAATATCTTTAAAACCCCTCTGGAATTCCCTCAGCCCCCTAAAATCTTATTGAACATCTTTGCAAGTTTAATTAAATCCCTCAAAACCCGTCAAAAACCCAGCTGAAATCCCTCCGAAACAAATGTAAAATCCTCTCAGTGACCATCTTACTGATTTCCCCTCAAAACCTCGTTGATTAGGCACTAGCCCCTCTCTTCCTTAGATCTTCCTGAGACCCAAATGCCTTTATCCTATGAACGCCCCCCCCCCCGGACGCCGTTGTCATTGCTACCATCATTATTGCATTTTCTTATGCTCAATATTGTTATTGAATAACTCGTACTGCAGAGCATAAAAAGATGCATACATTAAGCCTGCTTAGAAATGACCTTCGAAAAGAAGGTTAGGTGTAGTTCTCCGGGCATATAGTATCGAAAAACAAATGCAGAATGGCCATTGTTGAAAAAAGCCCACAACTAAAGAAGTGTAAATAGAACACTAAACTAAGAAGGAAGCTTGGCACGCTACGTCAAGAATAAGAATCCCGTTCTTGCAAAAATTGATATAGGACTAGGACTAGGACTAGGACTAGGACTAGGACTAGGACTAGGACTAGGACTAGGACTAGGACTAGGACTAGCACTAGGACTAGGACTAGGACTAGGACTAGGACTAGGACTAGGACTAGGACTAGGACTAGGACTAGGACTAGGACTAGAACTAGGACTAGGACTAGGACTAGGACTAGGACTAGGACTAGGACTAGGACTAGGACTAGGACTAGGACTAGCACTAGGACTAGGACTAGGACTAGGACTAGGACTAGGACTAGGACTAGGACTAGGACTAGGACTAGGACTAGGACTAGAACTAGGACTAGGACTAGGACTAGGACTAGGACTAGGACTAGGACTAGGACCAGAACTAAGACCAGGACTAGGACTAGGACTAGGACCAGAACTAAGACCAGGACTAGGACTAGGACTAGGACTAGGACTAGGACTAGGACTAGGACCAGAACTAAGACCAGGACTAGGACTAGGACTAGGAGTAGGACTAGGACTAGGACTAGGAATAGGAATAGGACCAGGACTAGGACTAGGACTAGGACTAGGACTAGGACTAGGACTAGGACTAGGACTAGGACTAGGACTAGGACTAGGACTAGGACTAGGACTAGGACTAGGACTAGGACTAGGACTAGGACTAGGACTAGGACTAGGACTAGGACTAGGACTAGGACTAGGACTAGGACTAGGACTAGGACTAGGACTAGGACTAGGACTAGGACTAGGACTAGGACTAGGACTAGGACTAGGACCAGAACTAAGACCAGGACTAGGACTAGGACTAGGACCAGAACTAAGACCAGGACTAGGACTAGGACTAGGACTAGGACTAGGACTAGGACTAGGACCAGAACTAAGACCAGGACTAGGACTAGGACTAGGAGTAGGACTAGGACTAGGACTAGGAATAGGAATAGGACCAGGACTAGGACTAGGACTAGGACTAGGACTAGGACTAGGACTAGGACTAGGACTAGGACTAGGACTAGGACTAGGACTAGGACTAGGACTAGGACTAGGACTAGGACTAGGACTAGGACTAGGACTAGGACTAGGACTAGGACTAGGACTAGGACTAGGACTAGGACTAGGACTAGGACTAGGACTAGGACTAGGACTAGGACTAGGACTAGGACTAGGACTAGGACTAGGACTAGGACTAGGACTAGGACTAGGACTAGGACTAGGACTAGGACTAGGACTAGGACTAGGACTAGGACTAGGACTAGGACTAGGACTAGGACTAGGACTAGGACTAGGACTAGGACTAGGACTAGGACTAGGACTAGGACTAGGACTAGGACTAGGACTAGGACTAGGACTAGGACTAGGACTAGGACTAGGACTAGGACTAGGACTAGGACTAGGACTAGGACTAGGACTAGGACTAGGACTAGGACTAGGACTAGGACTAGGACTAGGACTAGGACTAGGACTAGGACTAGGACTAGGACTAGGACTAGGACTAGGACTAGGACTAGGACTAGGACTAGGACTAGGACTAGGACTAGGACTAGGACTAGGACTAGGACTAGGACTAGGACTAGGACTAGGACTAGGACTAGGACTAGGACTAGGACTAGGACTAGGACTAGGACTAGGACTAGGACTAGGACTAGGACTAGGACTAGGACTAGGACTAGGACTAGGACTAGGACTAGGACTAGGACTAGGACTAGGACTAGGACTAGGACTAGGACTAGGACTAGGACTAGGACTAGGACTAGGACTAGGACTAGGACCAGGGATAGGGTGCGACTCAAAACTCTTTGCGTGCCGCACACGCTGCTACGAGACAGCACAACAAACCAGAAGGAGACAAGTACGTGCAATCAATTGTGTGTTGCTCGCTTACTTTGCCGCGCGCTGGAGCGCTCCTGTCTCTCACGCTCTGTCGTATGCACTCTCTCGGTGCTTGTCTCCGTGCTTTGCACTTGGCTTGATACTACGCATGATTGGGAAAATTTCGAATCAAACGACCCAACACTTGTTAACCCTTGACGAGCTTAACAACTTTGCCGAAAACACAAACTCTTCAATTAATTTATTAAGTGATTTTTTCTGTTTGGTGACAAGCACAGTCCCAAGCACCGTGCATTACTCCCTGCGCCGTAGAGCTAGTGCTGCGATTTGTCTCTCGCGCAATTACGAAAGCTCTCACTCATACATCTCGGTCTCTCGGCAAAAACGGGAGACAGCACTTGAGATTGTGTGAAGCACAGGCTTTTTTCGCACCGCACGGTGCATGCCGCCAATCCCTGACTAGGACTAGGATTAGGACTAGGACTAGGACTAGGACTTGGAAGTGTCGGACACTTCGTCAAGAATAAGAATATGAATCCCGTTTCTGCACAAATAGACGAGTGCATCGATGAACTGAATTCATCGCGGTCCGAGAATTTTGACACTAGAGCCGGGCCATTCCCAATCAGAATTGTTCAATTCTAGTTGGAAATCGTTCACTTCTGATTGGAAGCGGCCCCGCTCTAGTGTCAAAATTCTCGGACCGCGATGATTTCAGTTCATCCGTGCACTCGTCTATTGGTATAGGAATAGCAGTAAGACTAGGATCAGGATTCTTTAATAGGAACAGAAAGTTCCTATTGAAATTGGAATTGGAGTTGGAATTTGAATTGTATTTGCATTTGGAATTTGTATTGGAATTTAAATTGTTTTTGGAAATGTAATTAGATTTGGATTTGGAATTGGAATTGGAATTGGAATGGGAATTGGAATTGGAATTAAAATTGGAGTTGGAATTGCATTTGAAATTGAATTTGAAATCAGAATTGGAGTTGGAATTCGAATAGCATTTGTATTTGAAATTGGAATTAGAATCTTAGTTGGAATTGGAATTGCATTTGCATTTTGAATTGGAATTGGAATTCGAATTGGATTTGGAATTGGAATTGCATTTGCGTTTGGAATTGAAATTGGAATTGTAATGGAATTTGGATTTGGAGTTGAAATTGAAATTGGATTTGGAATCGGAATTGGAGTTGGAATTGGAATTGGAATTGGAAATGCATTTACATTTGGAATTAGGATCTTATTGGAATTGGAATTGCAATTGGAATTGGAATTGCATTTGCGTTTGGAATTGGAATTGCAATTGAAATTGATATTGGATTTGGAATTGAAATTGGAGTTGGAATTGGAATTGCATTTGGAATTGGATTTGGAATCGGAATTGGAGTTGGAATTGGAATTGGAATTGCATTCAAGTTGGGATTGGAATTAGTATCTTAGTAAGAATTGGAATTGCATTTTAATTTGGAATTGGAATTGGAATTTCATTTGCGTTTGGAATTGGAATAGAAATTGCAATTGAAATAGGAATTAGAATTGAATTTGAAATTGGAATTGGAAGTAGAATTTTAGTTGGAATTGTAATTGCATTTGAAGTAGGGAATGGCAAGTGGAATTGGAATTGCATTTGGAAATGGAATTGGAATTGCATTTGCGTTTGGAATTGGAATTGCAATTGAAAATGTTATTGGAATTGGAATTGCATTTGGATTTGGAATTGGAATTAGAGTGGGAATTGAAATTGCTTTTGCGTTTGGAATTGGAATTGGAGTAGGAGTTGGAATTGGAATTGGAAGTGGAGCTGGAACTGGAATTGCATTTGCATTTGGAATTACAATTGAAATTGCATTTTGAATTGGAATTGCACTTGGAATTGAAATTTGAATTGTTTTTTAATTAGAAATTGGAAGTTGGAGTTGGAATTGCGTTTGCATTTGGAATTGGCATTGGATTTGGAATTGGAATTGGAATTGGATTTGAAATTGTAATTGGATTTGAAATTGGAATTGCGTTTGCATTTGGATTTGGAATTGCATTTGGAATTGTAATTGGAATTTGAATTGGAATTGGATTAGGAATAGGATTTGAAATAAGACTATTTTCAGGAAGTCCCGCACCATTAAAAGTTCTTACAAGATATTCCTTCTAAGAATTCCTTAAGAAGTTTCTTCTGTAAGTCCTAAAGTTCTTCCAAGAGTTGACCAAGAAGTTTCTCCAAGAGCTTTTCAAAGAACCATTGAAAGATCCACTACCTCTGCACCAAGTCAAAGCAATAATTTTCCAGGAATTCCAGCTGGGGGTTTTCCAGTAATTGCTTCAGGAGTTTCTCCAGAAGCTTTTTTTAATTCTCTTGAGATTTTATTCCGAGATTACTCCAGGACCTCCAACTGCAATTCCTCCAGAAGAAGCAGTGTAAAAAACTTGAACAACTCCCGAGGAATTTCCTAAAGGAACTTCTACAGGAATCCTTGAAAGTACTGGTTAAAATGCCAAAATCAATTTTTGGATTAAGTCCTAGGCGAATCTCTGTAGTAGCTCCTAGATAATCATCTGGAACAATTCGTAGTAATCCTCCTAGAGAAATTATTGAAGGAACTTCTAGAGGAATTCTTGTTGAAACATTTATGTAAGTCCTAACAATGGCAAATGCCGACAAACAAACCAATGCTGTGTTATACCTAGTTCAACCTGCACTTTGAACTGCTACAAATATTATTCTAAGAAAAACCATACCGTAACCCATAGTTGACTTAGTAAGCAAGGAATGAACCAATCTCATAACAGTATCGCTTACCAGTAGCAGCAGCCCCTTCCGTGCCCTTCTCGTTGACCTTGATGAACGTCGTCTGTCGGATCTCACCGATGCGCGACTTATCCCGTACCAACAGATCCAGATCCAGTTCCTCGAACAACGCCTTCAGTCCCATGTTCTTCAGCAGCTGCTGTGCATCGATTTTCTTCCGCATCGTAAACTTGGGCAGCGCTAGCTGGATCCGTTCCATGCTGAGCCGCTCGTTGATCTTCCCGTACAAGGCCACACTGAACTCCCGAACTAGGTTTTCGAGCGATGACTTCTTCATTGGCAGCACAACCACCATTGACAGGTCGGTTCCGTCTTCGTAGAGCAACTCCACCGCCTGGCAGCCGTGATCTGGAAGATTCGCGTAGAGGATCTGCTCTTGTTTGAACATCATCTGAACCGGGTGGTCTCCGTTGACAAAGTGGAAGTTCACCGATTCGGTCTCCTCGGGATTGAAGGGGACTTCCCAGGAGGCGTTCAACGCCACAACGTTCAGCAGCATCAGATCGTTGTCCACTCGGACTTCGTCGGCTTGCATGAACTCTTTGATCATTCCGTTCGTTGCCTGGTCCACCCAGCTGTTGACCGATGCGGCGACCTTCGCTTGATCGTTGAAATCTGCCAACTCGACTTCCGCTCTGAACGTTTCCTTGAACAGTGGTGTGACCTGCGGTTTGAGCTCAGCGTCTACGTGGTACACTTTGGAGAGCATCTTGAAGGTTGAAGATCCGACGTTGGTTTGCTTGTCCAGCGATTGAACGAAATTACGGAGATTGGACGTAGCTTGGTTTTTGTCTGCTGGTAAGTACAAGAGCCGCTGCATGTCCGGAGATACTTTGCTGCCGGCAAGTGGGTAGAACATCGAAAGGGACGTCTGGATCGAAATGGGTGATATGACGACATTTTCCGATGGATTGAAAACTTGTTTGAAGAAGTCACATGTGAAGCTGGTGGTTGATGTGGAGAATTCTGAAAATCAAAGGTGTTGTAGATAACTGCACCAAGAAGCCGTTCAATTTCAATTCATACCTGATAAGTCGGCCGAGATGCTTCCGATCACGTAAAACACGGATATGATCACCCACTTCATTGTCTTACAGTCCGTAGTGGTGGATAGAAGTATGAACTGAACAGCTTTGATTACTGAACGTGACTGCCGGGGGACGATTACTGGTCAGATAAGGATAGTTGTAACCATTTTTGTTGGTTCCTATTTAGTTTCTATACGGCACTGATAAAGATTGAAAACATACATGACCGGTAATCCCAGCTGCATTGAATGTGGAGCTGCACTGCACATCTAGGAAAACATAATATTTTTGTTTCCTTTTTTCTACAATAAGGCGTTACGATGCCTCTCGAGGTTAGTCTGTCGATTAGTTTAAAGTACACTAGTTAACAGCATTTCTGAACTTGTTTAGCTGATGATAATATTTAGTATAGATATGCAAAATCATGCCCTGTATGCTAAAATACCATTTAAAAAGTTTTTTTTTGCAAAGCTGCTTTCTTCATTCATCTAGTTTTCCGTAACTATAATTCTGAACAACTTACAATGTTACGGCAATTAACAAGCATCTTAGGTTTAGAATATGCATCGAAAAAGAATTGTCAACGATATCCACTTTAAAATGGAAATAAACCATTTATTCAATAGACTTGGACTAGATGAAAATCGACACAAAAATAGAGAAATCGGCGAAAACACCTTCATTAATACTTATCGGGATTTCTTAACCGATTTTTGGATATTCTCTCAGGTATTCCTCCCGAGATTTGTTTAGGGGTTTCTTTGGGAAATACTCTGAATTTTCTGGATGAATTCTTTCAGAGATTTCTCCCGGTATTTTTTTTATTGTTTTTTAACGAGATTCCTCTATGGATCCTTTACGGCATTTTTCTCGGGATTTCTCCAGCGATTTCCCCCGAATTTTCTTTCGGGATTCTTGGCGGGATTCCTTTATAGTCCCTTTAGAGTATTTTTTGGAAATATTTCCCTTTGAGTGCTTTTAAGGATTCCTGCAGGATTCTGTCATGGTATTTTCACGATTTATTCTGAATTTCCATTAGAAATTCCTCCTGGGATTTCAGTAATTTTCTCGGGTGTCCTTTAGGAAATTCTTATGGGATTCTCGATTTCTCCCGGAATTCCAAAGTTACAGTTGCATCCTAGGGATTCCATCGGACATTTTTCTCGTGATTCTTCCTTTGTTTCTTTTTGATATTTATCCCGGTATTCCTTCGAGATTCCTTGTGAGACTATTTTAATGATTATTTCAGGGATGCTTTCAGCGATTCTTCCCGGGATTCCCTTATGGATTTTTCCTGGATTTCTGCAGAGACTTCCTCCGGGACTTCTCTCGGGATTCATTTCAGAATTTCTCTTGGAATTCCTTCAAGGGTCTTCTTGAGATTTCTCCAGAGATTCCTTCCAGGATTCATGGATTCTTTTCTAAATTAGATGAGTCATTTCTCCTGGGATTCCTATATTAATTCCCGTTTTTAGTTCTACCTGGAATTCTAGTTCTACCTGGAATTCCTTCAGGGATTCGTTCAGGAATTACTCCATGGATCTTTCATAGATCTCTCGCGTGTTTCTTTCAGAGATTCCTCCAGGATATTTAAAAGGACTCCTTTTGAGATTCTTTCACGGAATACTCCAAGAATCTTTTGAGGATTCCTTCATATATTTGTGCTAGCATTCTTTTAGAAATTCCTTCACAATTATACCTGGCTTTTCTCTCGGGTATCTTTCAGTGATTTCTCCCAGGATTCCTTTATTGAATCCACCCAACATTCCAAGCAGGATTCGTTTAAAGATTTTTTTCCGGGATTCCTTTATAGATTTTCTCGGGATTTCAACCGGATTTTTTTTTTCGAGTTTCATTTGGGAAGTCCTTCGAGGATTTTGCCTTGCTTCTTTCAGGGAAGCTTTCCAAGACTTTTTTTAATTATTTCTCCGAGAATGCTCTCAAGATTCTTTCAGGAGTTCCTCCCACGATTCCTTAATTAAGTTCTCCCACGGTTACCTACGAAATTCGTTTATGAATTTCTCTCGAGATTTCTTTTCGAAATTTTCCCAAGATTCCTTGCGGCTTTCCTTCAGGCATGCCTCTCGAGATTCTTTGGGGGATTCCTTCAAGGATCTTGCAAAAGGGAATCATTACTAGACTCTTTTATAGATATCTCGTGGAGTCCTCTCGGAATTCCTATTTGTTATTTCCTTCTGGGGCTCCTTCCCAGATTTCTCCAGGGATTCATTCAGGGATTCCACCAGAATTTCTCTCAGGGATTTCTCTTGAGATTCCTTCAGGGATTTCTGCTGGGATTTTTTGTAGATGTTTCTAAGATTCCTCCAGAATTTTTGTTCTGGGATCATTTTAGTTTCCTCCTGGGATTCAACTAAGGATTTCTTCAGGGATTTTTACCGGAATTTTTCGAAGTATTCCATCTAATATCCCTTTCGGGTTTTTTTTGCTGGGACTAGATTCCTTCAGATAATTTTCCCAGGATTTTTGCGGATGGGAATTCTTCGATAATGTTCGATAGGCATGTGTAAAGTATGAGCAAGTATGCTTCAAGGGACCAGAGAATATCGAAAAATTTATTAAAAAACAACGTGATCTATGGGTTCTCCCTCAATATAAAGATCCTTGATCGACCGGGATTCAAACCCAGACACTCGTAGCATGGCCTCAATTATTTAAATTTTTTTAACAGTTCACAATGGTCCACGAAACAGATTTACGAGGAAAGATGCATTCAGCGCCTTCAAATGATTTTCTAGGTTAATATGATCTTCTACAAAGTTGTTCCTAAAATAAGGCCCTCTTTTCAATATACATGAAAATTAGGGTGGTCCAAATGTCCGAAAAATTGGGAACCGAACGTTTTTGTTTGCAAGAATAACTATATACATTCTTCGGGATAGTTGTAGATCTATCAATTTTGAGCAAGTTTGCTGAAGACACTTTTTATGTAGCTTTTAAATTGACCGATCTAGAGGTATTTTTCTGAATAAACTTTGGGTTTGTTAAAAAAAAAAACGGTTTTCTGGCGTTAACTTTTTCAGTTTCGATTTTTCATCAAAGTCGCCCAAGAAACACTTGTAGAGCATTTGAAGACGCGTCGTTTCGTGCACTGAGATGGTCGTTATCTCTTTTGGTTCAAAAGTTACAGGCATTTTTATTAAAAAATCATTGTTTTTAAAAATGGGTTTATGATGGGTTGGGGCAAACATAAAAAATATCTTTTGCCCGCATTAAAAAGAAGAAATGTTGTTATAAACATATCAAAAAATTAGAAGGGTGTTATTTTTGTAACTCAAGTAAAAAATACTTGAAAAGAGCCTATTTTTTTTAGAAAATTATCAATATCTTTTGAACGGAATGACGTAGCAACATTTTCAGTGCACGAAAATTTACGTTTTTGTGAGCTCTAAAAGTGGTTCTTAGACAACTTTGATGAGAAATTTGAAACAAAAAAGATAAAGCGTTTAAACTGTTTTGACCAAATTTGGAGCATTTTCCCATAGTTTTCATAGGGTGACGCTAGAACAAATCGTTTTATTGCTTCCGCCCATCCAAAAACGCACATTTTTCGTGCGCTAAAAATGTTGCTACGTCATTCCGTTCAAAAGATATTGATGATTTTCTAGAAAAAATAGGCACTTTTCAAGTATTTTTCACTTGAGTTACAAAAACAACACCTCTCTAGTTTTTTGATATGTTTTATAAGAATATTTCTTCTTTGAAATGCAGGCAAAAGATATTTTTTTATGTTTGCCCCAACCCATCATAAACCCTTTTTAAAAAACTATGATTTTTTAAAGAAAAACGCTTGTAACTTTTGAACCAAAAGAGATAACGACCATCTCAGCGCACGAAACGACGCGTCTTCAAATGCTCTACAAGTGTTTCATGGGCCCATATAGCCGAGGCGGTAAACGCACGGGTATTCAGCATGACCATGCTGAGGGTGACGGGTTCGATTCCCAGTCGGTCCAGGATCTTTTCGTAAAGGAAATTTCCTTGACTTCCTTGGGCATAGAGTACACGGAAAAAAATCCATTCCCAAGACCATGAATATGACTCATAGTTTCCTGATATTTTTTATGATTTTATGTTATAAATATACACCATGATTAAATTTTATGATTTTATGAATGATTTCACCATAACGCTATGCACCCGTTATTGTTTTGGCTTTCGACCACCAAAAAATGGAAAATATAATCATGAAGCTATGATTAAATTAGCTGGGATCATGAGTAGCATTCATGAAGCAAAGAATAATTTTCATAAACCTGGATGCAGATCCTGATGCTTTACCACCACATTCATAAAATTATGGTTGGGTGAGGTAGAACCATGCATAGAATTCATGGAATCAAAAAATACTTTTATGATTCCGTCGTCGTTGGACCTCAATGCTTCTCAGTCAAATTCATAAAATCATGGTTGATTGAGATGGTGCCATGCATAAAATTCATGAAATTAGGAATTATTTTTATGATTCCGTCGTCGTCGAACCTCAATGCTTCTCAATCAAATTCTTAAAAGCATGGTTGAGGGAGATGAAGCTATGCATAGAATTCATGAAATTAAGTATCACTTTTATAATTCCGTCGTCGTCGGCCCCAAATGTTTTTAATTAGATCAATAAAACGATGCAAGCTAAAACCATAAGAAAATAAAATACGTGATATCAGAGCTCATTTATATGATTTTGGGACCTATCCATCATCCTTTTTTTCTACGAGCAAGCAGCACTTTTTAGTTGGCCAAATATAAAAGAGAACAACAATGATCGAACTCACCGGATAATCATATTTGGCTGGTTTACTATTTTTGTCTTTGGCTGCTACATCCAACGGGCTAAGGATGCCCTCCAAACCATATCGATTGTTTACTAGTTAGTTCACATCACTTGCTGAGTCTCCGAAGTCGTTGAACGAAGGATAAACCGGAAAAATAGAGCGAATTACCGTAAATTAGCGCACGCGATTCCCACTTTGCTTCACTCTCCGTACATAAGCTCGGAACTAAGACGGATGGCACAACGAAAACGCGAACTGGGCACTGTTTACTTTTTTCGCGTTTACTTTTTAGTCAATCAACTCCCAACAAACTGCCGAATCTTACGGGCACATTGTTTTGATGTTCCATTTCCTGATAAAATGCACATTTATTACTCTAACCAAATAAAAACTTTGCAAAAATAGCAGGTTTAACTTTTTCCACATGTCTGTGCTGGACGACCGCGCGATTTATATAATTGCATATGGCAGATAAGTGTAACGCTAGGAAGCGACCATGAATATAATTTATGAAAATGCTTGTTTCTATTCATATTTCTGGTCAACTCATTCATGATATCATGAATCTTAATTATGATATTATGATTTGGCAGACATCATAAGAACATGATTTTTTATTCATGATGAGGGGAATGGATTTTTTTCCGTGTATCTTCGTGCCTGCCACACGATATACGCATGCAAAATGGTCATTGGCAGAGGAAGCTCTCAGTTAATAACTGTGGAAGTGCTCATAGAACACTAAGCTGAGAAGCAGGCTTTGTCCCAGTGAGGATGTTACGCCAAGAAGAGGAGAGGAGGACAAGTGTTTCCTAGGCGAATTTGATAAAAAATCAAAACTGAAAAAGTTAACGCCAGAAAACCGGATTTTCTTGAACCACCCTGAGCTTATTCAGAAAAATACCTCTAGATCGGTCAATCTTAAAGCTACATAAAAAGTGTCTTCAGAAAACTTGCTCAAAATTGGTAGATCTACAACTTTTGTGAAGAATGTATACAGTTATTCTTGCAAATAAAAAAGTTTGGTTACCAATTTCGTTTTGAAAATATGGACCATCATAATTTTCATACATATTTTAAAATGGGCCTTATTATTAGGGACAAATTTGTCGAAGACCATATTTGCCTAAAAACTCATATGAAGGCGTTTATTGCATCTTTCCTCGTAAATCTAGTTCGTTGACCACTGTGCATTGATTATAAAATGAAATAGATAACCTTTTGCCAAGCTACTTTGATCTATCTAACAGTTAACAGTTTTAATTGTTTTTCATTTGAAAATTGGTTTTTATTCAATATAATTGTATGTGATATTTTTTCACGCGACACTTTGTTCTGGGCACTTTTAGAGGATCCAAAAACTCATTAATTTGTCGAAGACTCCAAGTTTGTGTCCCATAGGTTTTCAAAATTACAACTGCTTTTCCATGAAAAAATCGTTTTTTTTTAAATTCAACAAATAGCTTCAAACAGAAAAGGTATTCGCAGTTTTTTCATCATAAATAGAACAGGATATGATCTTTCCAATGCAAGTCCAAGCGATTGAAAATCCTTTTGCTCCTTTTCGTGATGTCTTTTGAAAAGAAAGTAGTTTTTCGAAGAAAATAGCCAAAAATTTTTTAATTATGAGAGACAGAGCATTGAGCTCTTTGGAAAAAATATGCGTCGGTGATAGTTCTCAAAGTGCTTGCAACAAAGTTTTCACGAGAAACGAATGTAATAAAATTTATTGTAACAAAACTGAATTTCATGGATCACCCTAAAATGGTTTTGAAAAAATATAAGTTAGGATTCCTTCGGCAAACTTGTTCCAAATAAGTTCTTCTACAACTTTGTGGAATATTTTGTAAACGTATATAAAACTATCAAAAAGCAGATGTTTGGATTAGTAAACTAGAGCGACCACCCTAATTTAACAATGATGAGAAAAAGGTTGAAAAATAAGAAGATATTTAAGGTTTAGATACAAACGGTTTGGGGGTCTCCACTTGCCTCGCAATATACAAATCCATGCAATGGCAGGCAAAGAAAGCCCTTCAATTGATGACAGTGGAAGTGCTCAAAGAACACTAAGTTGAAGAAAGGCAGGCCAAGTCCCAGTGGAGACGTAGAGCCACAATGAAGAAGAAGAAGATACAAACGTTTTTGGCTTCGTAAATACGGCTCTGCTCCCATTGTGCATTGCTGATAAGATGCCAATATTGATGTTGACATGGAATTTGCTGTGCAAGCATTAGAATGAAATAAAATAGAATTACAGTAAGGACCCGATTTTGTCGGCCCCTGGTAGCATTTTGTGCTGACAAAATAGGGACATTTTTTAAAATCATTTTTTTATTCATGAAAAATTGTTCTGAGTACGCCAGAGATGGAGATAGGTGTGGAGGGTCTGCTTTGGGTTCATTCAAAAATTACGTAACGCCAATGAGGGGAGAGGGGTCCAGCGCTGTGTTACGCTTCATACAAAATTTCTAAATTTCTCTTAGAAAAAATAGTTACGCGGGGGAGGGATAGCGGATAGCGTCAAAATTTTGACAAATTTTGCGTTACGTAATATTTGAACGAGCCTTTTGTGGTAAAAAAAATCGAATGGGTATTGGGGCACAGAAGAAAAAAAAATGTATTTGGTAAAGTTAACATTCTGCGCTTTTTAAGCAGAACTATTAAATCTTATATCTCTTTTTCTTCTTGTCATAACATCCCTACTGGAACACAGTCTTCTCATATTGTAATTGTTATTAATTTTTAACTAAAAATTTTGAAAGAGGGAAAAGCCCCTTTGAGTGAACAGTCTTCTCCTAGCTTATAGCATTTGTGGTCTACAGAAGACAGTTGTCACTGGTTAGCACAGCTTAAATCACAACATCTAACTATAGCTATCAACAAATGAAAATGAATCAACATCTGATTGACAATGATAGACACTCATATTGCCCGAATTAGCTACGTTTCCGCTGCCTTTCCACTTTAATTTCCAGAGCCTAATCTCTAAACAATCTCTGGAGAAATCTTTAAATACATGTTTGGGGGAATTTCTGGAGAAATTACCCGATGAATTTCGGAACGTAACCCTCAATACATTCCCAAAGGAAGCAGTTTCTGCAAAAAAAAAAGCTTCGCTTAAGCCTGATCCCTTCTAGAAGGACTGCAACCTCCGTAGAATCCCTAGAGGCATTCCCGAAGCATTTTCTGAAAAATCATTGAAGGAATCCCTATTGCAATCTTTGAAGAAATCTCCTTGAGATACCCATAGAGGAATTGCTGAAAAAAAATACTGAGGAAATATCTGAAGCAGTGGAGATATAACAGCTGAAATGGTATGTTTAGTTGTTCTAGCATGAATTCCAGAAGAATTTCCAACGAGATTTTCTAAAGGAATTTCAGAAGCAGTACCAAGAGCTTTTCGTATAGGAATACCAAGAGGTAACCCTGGAAAAATCTCAAGAGGGACCACCGGGAAATCCATAGAGGATGCCCAATTGGGAAATCTAACAGAGGAATTATAGCAAAATCTCTAGAGGAATTTTTGTATGCGTAATAACTGAAGGCATTAATAGAGGAAAATTTAAATTGATTGATTGATTGATTTGTCTTTATTAAATGATTTGTCTTTATTAAAGAGACTTTCAGCCCTTGGCTGGGAAAATTTAAAGAAATTCATAGAAGAATCCCTGAAGGAATCTCAAGAGAAATTCTTGAAAAAATCCCAAGGAAAATCACTAGATTTAATCATCAGTAGGTTGGCTCCAAGGGTGTGTTTTCTTCCATTTGGGAAATTCGTGCCTTCTGTAGATTAATTCATGGATTAATACACGGAGATGAATTATTGTAGAAATATCTACATAATTCTCTGTATACATCACTAGAGGAGTTCCTGTAGAAATTACTGGATAAAGTCCTAAAGGAATACCAGCATGAATTCCTGAAGGAATCTCAACAGTAGTTCCAGAAAGAATCCCTGAGGATATCATAGGAAGAATGCATGAACAATTCTAAGTGAAATATCTGAAAGGGTTCTAATAGAAATTTCCAGAAAATTTCTCGGAGGAACTCCAGAAGAAGTTCCTGGATTATCAAAGCAGATATGTATGGAAAAATCCCAGCGGGATGACTTCACAGAATCGCTAGGAAAATCCCTGGACAAATCCACGTAGCAATTGTAGGAGGGATTATTGGAGAAATCCTTAGAAAACCCCTGGATACATAGCTGTAGGAGTTCATGCAGAAATTTTTGGAAAAAAGTTCTGCAGGAATATCAGCAAAACACTCCGGCTCCAAAGAGTTAAGCCCATATAGCCACATCAAGCGCACATGCAATCAGCAAAACCATTCTGAGGGTGACGAGTTTGATTCCCGGTAAGCCCAGAATTCGTTTCATAATCAACATTTATTCAGCTATTGCAATTTAAAGAAAACTTTCCACTTTTCTGAAGATTGAAAAGCTCACCAATGTATCATCGATCAGTCCAAGGATACCTTGAATCGAGCCTTGGATACGACGCCGATGATCATTGTTTGTTGTTCCTTTTTAGAGCATTTCATTTTGCGAGCATGCTTTGATTTGGCCAAACTTTTCAAAGATACGATGATTTTCATGGCTGCGGTAGGACTTTGACAGTCTATGGTAGAACTCGGCGGCAACCGCAGAGTGGAAAATTTTCTAAAAAATCCGCAATACCATGTGTATAAAATATCCCAAGTAACAATCTTGATTCTATTTGGTTTTATTTGTTTTTATGATAGTTTTATCGGAACATTTCATATTCTAGTTGATCTTATCGGAGTTTCAGCTGAGAACAACTATTCTTCGTCAATATGTGGTTTTAAAAACACCTCCAAGAATACTTGAGGTTCAGTTCATAAAACCATAAGCACAACAAGAACTGTTGAACTTATTTTCAGATTTATAAGGCTCTTGTAGTTAACTTCAATCATCCGTTCTTGAACAAGAGCAACTGTTCTCGCATAAGAACAGTTTGGTACATGAAAAATACAATAAAAAACTCAAGCATCAGATTTTGATTTTTATCGTTCCATTATTGCTTCCAATCAAGAACACCTACCCGGAAACCCAACCGCGATGCGGTGCGGTGCTGTGCCAAGTTCCTCCGGTTGCAGCATCCGAAATGAGGTGGGTTTGGCCATCCAGGACGTCGATTCCCGTGCAATTCGGGTTTCAGTCATCGAACTTTAAAATCAACAACTACTTACCTGTTGGAAATGCTCACCGGAGGAATGAGGCACTGTACCGCATCAAGGCCGGTTATCGAAAAAGGTCTGCTTGTTTGGCAACGGTACCGGGCTGATGATAAAATTAATCGGACGAGATTCACAAAATCCACCGCGGTGCGATAATTTATTGTTTGTTTACAATTTGGCGTACATGATTTATTACGTTCTCGGCAGAGTTTGCATAAACCTACATCAAGAACGTTATAAACCTGAGTACTCTTGAGAAATACTTCTCACCCTTGGTTAAGATGAAATAAATTTAAGACGTTCTTGATGGAGGCCAACCAGGCTGCATTGAGAACGTTATAAATTCTAGTATCCTTGAGTTATGCTTTTAGCTCTGGCATGAGTTGAAACTTAGACAATTAATAGATAGATGTCCCACTAAAGCATCGCAGTATGCAAGCAGTTGGCATCGCCGCACTTACCCCATCTGTTGGTCGGCGGGTGAAGTAAACACCAAAGGAGGTGCACAGTTTCGAGGGAACTACCCTGCGCATTTGATGGTTTTGCCGAAACCTTGGCAACTGACGTGTTTTGTTTTGAGAAAAAATTGCAACCAAATGAGACGGAGCTGCAGTACGTGCTTTAGTAGGGTCACCAAAACAGTCAGCGCCTGGGAATCTGTGCTACCTCCTCCACCTATTGGGGCTAAAATCTATAGTTCTATAGATATATCGAAATTACTTTACCCCGAGCATGACTGGCATATCCTTCCAGTACTGAAACTACATTTCTTCATGACGCTTTCCAGTAGCTTACGCGATTAGTTGGGTTAGGCTGCATCTCCGGGCTTTACTGCAAAACTACAGTTTCCCTGCTACTGTCTCTGGGTGACACTGTTCATGTACATCTTAAGCAAGTTCTTGGAATCCTATTTCGATGTATAGTCCTATAGTATCGTCTAGTAAGACCAAAGAGATCGAAAACCAAACCATTAAGATATTTTTCTTAAGTTTAATAAGGTTGCAGTGAAAAGATTTTATGATTAATCATGGACCCCTCGGAAGTCTTCTCCGGATTTCTCGCACATCTTATAAAACGGAAACAATCAGAATTAACCCTAGTAGGATGGTGAGGTCAATATGACCCAGACCCAGCTCGCTGAACGTGTACTACGCCATCGTGGTGCACCTGGTTTAACATCTTTGGCGGGATAATTATGTTCCGATGAAGGATGCTTTTGTAATACGTTTCCGGTCTTGTATAAAACGGAAACGGCAAAGAGACACTTTAGAACATTAAATAATGAACGTTTTATTATATAATAATGTAAATAAAATTTAAAAAAAAATCCTTTGACAAAACATAGAGCTGCGGCGACTATGGGGCTCGACAAATGCTCGATAACTGCTTCCGGACTTTGGCGATGGGATTCGTAGATTACCATCCGATGGTTGACAGCGTGGACCTTTTCCCTATGAGCTGAAGAGCATGATGGATCGCCTCGTGTGGAGTCCTCCCAGTGCCAGTGCTTGACCAGAATGTGGCATCCTACATCTCCTCAATATCGCTTACCACTAGGTTGGGATCACCTACAGGCAAGCCTCCAGCTATCGCTGTATCCGACATACCGGTTCCCCATATGCGGAGGTGTATATATACCGGGAGATTTTTGGAGACACAGTGCTCCGAAGCTCTGGCTTCTTCTTTCCCTCAGCGCTTCAATTGTGTAGTAGTTTTCTGGCGAATCCTCTAGTATTTTTTTCTACTAGTCCTCGCGAAGGCAATGCATCACACGACAGTATCAGGGGCTTTTCATTTTCCGCAAAAGCAATCAACGACCAATGACTTGGCTGGCACTAAATCACGCACATTTTTTCCACCCTTGTAAGATTCTACATAGTGTGAGCTCAAACGAGCTGGAAGAAACGGAAAATTTAAAATTCTGAATCATTGAAATCATATTGCTGTGGGTATATTACCGGTGGATGGTTTTGTTGATTCCGTTGATCAAAACTTCCACCGTTTTAAAACACGCATTGGCAATACGCCGTTTTCGTATCCAACTTTATTACTTTTACGAACTCGAAATGACAGTTAGTTTGATGTCAATTTTTGTACCTTGTTTAGAAGGTTACTTAGATACAAAATAACGGGCTACAAATGCGCAGGGCGGAGTAAACGAGTAGTTCACCCGTCGACCACCATTCCGAGATAGGCGCTACTGTTTCGTTGCCAGCTATTTTCATAAGTTGCAAATCTATGTCTTAATTATCTAAGGTTGAAAGAAGTTTAAGGAGATCTTATGGTGATGTTGATTAAAACCATCGATAATGGACCGACCACCGGCCTAGATTTCGATGGAAGCCATGTTGAGAAAACTCATGAAGAATGTTCTCATGACCAGGAATAATATGTTTAAATATTTCATTAGTGCATTATAATGGAAGCGCGTTGCAATTTTTGGAGGTATCTTGCAACGTATATACGATGAATTTTGCTTGGCATTTGGCATCCTTGTTACACCACGGAAATATTTCCAATGTGTGTAATAAATTAATCCCAATTACAATAATGTGTCATTTTCATTGGTTTTTTTTTTCAATTTATTTCATCAAACTTTTCTGTCGACATAAAAGCTGCATCAGCAACAACACTGACAAATTTATTATCGTTTTATCGTGCACTTGAAGAATTCTACAAGCAGAGAGCAATTCGACTTGAGGACAACTTGGGAAGTACAACAAGTTTTAAGAGAAATTTAAAAACAACTCTTCAAGAGCATCTTAGGATGGGCCTCTTTGGTCTTATGGCGGGTTTATGGTTGAGTTGATGTTGTTTTGCAGAGCAATTTGGTTTATGCATGGTTTTAAAGCACAGGTGTTGAAGAATACTTCAAAAGCATTATAAAATTAATTTTGTTACTTGGGATATTAACACACGATATACACATGCAAAATAAACATTGGCTGTGGCCTGTGGGGAATCTCAGTTAAAATTTTTAGCTGAGGAGCAGGCTGTGTCCCAGTTGGAACGTTACGCCAACAAGAGAGAGAACTGCAATCTTTTAGCAATTTAAAACAATATTGGTTTAAAACATTGGCTAGGGTTGGGTGCTAAAATGGCATAAATGTGTTAGTTTCCAAAAAAAAAAGTTTGGCCGTTTTCAAAAGTTACACGAGTTTTGTTCATTGCGTAATTTTTCTATAACGTCTAAAGACATCTACTGCATTAATAGTGGAGCGGACCTGGTGTGATGGTTAGAACACTTGACTATCACGCCGAGGACCTGGGATCGAATCCCACTCCCGACAAACTCGCAAAATGTGAGTTCTTCCTTCGGAAGGGAAGTAAAGCGTGGGTCCCGAGATGAACTAGCCTCGTTAATACAGACAAAAAAAAAATACTGCATTAATATTGATTATAAAATTGAAATTCTCTGTGTGTGTGTGTGTGTTTATACAATTCAACTCCCACTGTCCGGCAGTGGTATTATGGAAGAAAGATGTCTGCAGTTGTCTGTATGATTTTTACTGAATTTCACTCTAACAACTGAAACCATCTTTAGCCCGGGAGTTGAAAGGTGATAGCTCTGTTGGGATCCAGTGACCCGTTTCAGAATGTCTGGTTACTCACGTCCATTCCGAGGTCACTTTCACTTACAACAAGCCCCGCATGTGTGCATTACCGTTATCAAAAGGATAATGATAATGCAAACACGCTTCCTGCTTCAAAGGTAAAGCGGTGTTTGCAGATCAGAAGAAATTTCTCAGCCTATCTTGATGCATGAGAAATTCCTTGCCTGATTCGCTCAAGAAACCGTTTTTTCTTCGATCGCAGTACGCAGTTGCGAAGAAATGACAGTTCAAATGGCAGTCACCGTAGAAAGTTTCTGCCAGGAATTGGTCAAGAAGTTTCTTGAGCGATTCCTGTTGAACTCGAAACTAGGCTTAACCTTCGAAACTGGCACGTATTTAGTTCCATTTGTAGTAGATATGATTAGAACAATCTCACCAAAAACCATCCAAGGTAGCGCTGCCATCTCCATCGAAACATCGTATCCGTGCAGTCAGACTTGCTCCTCCCTTATCTTTGTCGTGCAAGCATCCGTTTTCAAAGACTGTGGAATGCTTAGCAAAAGCAACATGCGGTGCCCTATAACTATTCCCCCACCAAATCACAATTGGGCTTACATTACACAGCTCATACAATGCCACATGCAAATCTTCTTTGATCATTTTTGATAATTGATCATTAACCACGTCCTAAATGCACTTTTATCACGCGCAGTACTTGACCAGCGAAATCGCGAAAAATAAGCAGATTTGGGAACAAAAATGTTACGCGAAGTAAGGCAGCTTTCACAAGGGACTATAATGAAAAGAAAACTCGGATTATAAAATTGAAATTCTGAATGAAAAACACATTTATTTTTCTACTTCAAAAAAGGCTGACAAAATCGGGTTAAAAAGCTGACAAAATCGGGGGCTGACAAAATCGGGTCCTCACTGTACTGCAGAATTTCTACCAGAGATTATTTCATGAATTTAGGAGAATTCTTTATAAGTATTTACTCAGGGATACCTCCAGAGATACGTCTAAGAATCCATTTGGGGCTTTATCAAGGAATAAATCAAGGGATTTCTGCAAGACTCCAGGGATTTCTCTAGATAGTCCACTAGGGATTAATTTGGGACTACTTCTAGAGATTCCACGAGGGGTATCTTATGGGGCTCAGCCAAGGGTTACTCCTGGAATTCCACACCACCAAATATCTGTAGCATCATCATCGTCATCATCGATGCGATATCTCCAGTCGATGACGAATCATCTCGCCTGATCGCCCGTCTAAACGCTAAGCAAATGATAATAGCACCGTAGGATAGGATGTGTCACGTAGTCAGCCCATTTGAGACCATTTTGCTGTCAAACGGAGACCAGTCGCTGATTGGTCGAAATTGATACCCGTTTGCTGCGATCAGATCGCTTTGTTATTGGTTTGGCCGTGTTGCCAGTTTGTCGGTTTAGCATGTGATAACAATATTCAAAATTATTATATTTTTCTATTCATTTTATTGGCTTAAAAATGTCAGCAATCAAATGTGAAACATCCTAAAGTGGCTCTTATGTCTGAAAATTGATAAATACCATTGATTTGGTGCAAAATCAATTGGGTTTTTGATATATTTCTCTATAAATGAGAGAACCTTTCTTTAGAAATCAATTTTACTTGCAAGTTATGCTGTTCCTGATGAAATTAATAATTTTCGGTGCGAAATATGCATCCAAATTTCAATCGTTAAAATTAAATCATTTGAAAGATTTGGAATAAAGAAAAGTGGCAGCACTGGATTTCCATCGTCGACGAAATCGAACGTAAAAATAAGAAGGCAGGTGAATTTCTGTTGTCACATCCTATCCTAGATAGCACCCCGTCTGGCTACCGTATTTTGAATTCAACAATTGAACTGAATTGTATAGACCATAGAAATCTATTTTTGACCAAAAGAGGCAATGCCCTCAAACCTGTATATAAACACACTACCCGGATAAAAACTAACCATAGGGTGTTTGGTGAAAACCATTCCTGCACCATACAGTGTACCAGCTACAATTAAATGTATTGTAATGAAATGGTTCGCTAAAAGCTTTGCACATTGTAGCTACTATACATTTACATTCGATTTTTATGTAACAATATAATATACTGTTTTTCTTACGTTTGAACCATTCACTTTGCTGAAACATTATTTTTCCGTGCGTTTTTAATAATTTATTAAGTTTTAGATTTTTTCCGTGCTTTGTTTTGTTGATGTTTGTGACTTTTTTGATGCAAAGGAAAGGAAAGAGAAAAAAGTGAACAAGTTGAAACTTGTTGAAATTTAAAATCAATAAAATGTTTAAATCAGTGGAAAACCAGATGTCCTAAGAACTGCAGATCCAGTAGATATGGTGGGCTAGGTATGTAGAAGAGTGCGATGAGAGAAATACGAATGTAGGTCAACCCGGAAAGGCGCAGGTCCGATTACCGTAAATCAGTGGATGAGTTCAACACTATTCTTTCTGTATTTGCATTTAGGGGAGTCTTCTCTCATGTGAACTTGCCTTCGACCACAATCGAATCAAATGCGATTGACAAACTTTATCTTTGACGTAGATCCATCTTTAACATATGTACTGGACTGAACACTGAAATGACTTCTAATATGGGTTCGTCTGCGGGTTCGCTTTTTAACCTAACTTATATTTGAATCGAACTGGACAGTTTTCTCATGAGTTGTTAGGTATTTCAAACTTTAGTCAAACTTGAGCCTCAATATTGCAATAACTGTTAAGCACGCTGTAATGATACTTATGTACCTCGTCACCCACTTCATGCAACTACATTAGTGATCTAATAACACTTAGCGCGCTCGGCATAGTTCCATCATGCCGCTCAAAGTGTTGCCACAAATAATGCTTAGTTTTCAAAACCCAGTTATCTGGCTTGTGGGGCATGGGAGCCTAAGCTGCAACTGTTAATGCAATCAGAGACTACTCAGATTTAGACGTATATATGACGTATATATATCCCAAAGCGCATTCTAATAAATCTAGTAAGCCTAAGATGCCATCAACAGGAGGAAAATGACAAGATAATATAACATTATATGGTTTATGTAATGTAAAGCAATACCGCATAACATAAGAGAACCATTCCGAAACCATTTGATTAAATGTATAACCAGTAGTGAAATTACAATTAATAACAATTTATTTACGGTACATTTTATTGTTTGAAACCATTCATGTACCATACAATGTACGGTATATTTAAACCCACGTATCAGTATTTAGAACAATTCATTTACAATATAATGTATGGTTTTGCAAAAAAATATATATGGAGAAAAATATTTTTTATATTGTTACGATACTTAACCACCTTTATAGTCTATTTAAAAAACTTATTTACAATTTACTGTATGGTGTTTACATTACATTTTATTGTTTTTGTATTTTTATTTTTACAGTGGTGTCTATTGTAAAAGGTTCTATAACATTTACCCGAAAACCATTTACCCGAAAGACATTTACCCGAAAACCATTTACCCGAATGTAACATATACCCGAATGCCAAATACTCGAATGCGACAATTACCCGAATGCGACATTTACCCGAATACGACATTTACCCGAATGCGACATTTACCCGAATGCGACACTTACCCGAATATGACATTTACCCGAGTAATGTTTTACTCTGCACAAATCATGATTTTGTGAATAAAGTTAATTTATTTTGTTCAATGTAAAAATTACATGTTTTTTTTGTATTGCGGCTCAGACAAGAATTTTGAATGTCAAGTTCATTAAGAACACATTTTATTAAATTTTCTCTTAAATGATGCGCGATAGGAATTCACAGGGCAAATACCTGAATAAAACTAACCACTGCAGCTTACTATTGTTTGTGTTAACGCTATTAGTATTCTCTCTAGAGATTTACCCTTCTTTGATTCATAAGCTGTTCTTTCGACCAGCAAAGAACAGTTTATGATTTAAAGAAGGGGAAATCTCTGTTTGTAGGTCGAATGATCATTAGATCAAATAGATTAGAGAACAGCCCTAGGAAAACCAACATAACATCCCAACAAACATTTTTGCTGGACAAGAGCGGAACAAACTACTCTTAAGCTAACTTTAGCTTAATAAACTGTTATTCAGCTAGTTTTGTTACTTGGGATTAGAAAAAAATCTTTAATTCAAAAGTTTGAGTTTGTTCACCAAACAGAACATCCTGTTATTAAAAGAAGGAAACAATCTTAGATGTAGATTTGGAATCCATCAGTTCATCTTGTAAGAGTATAATTTAAAAGAACATCCTATAACCGAAAGAAGGTCAAAACTCATATACAGTAAGTAGTTCGAAAGCCAATAAAATATGCAGCAGTAAAATTCGAAAGAACAGCCATTGAAGAGAAGAAGGAAAAATTTCCGAAGGATTGGTAATAGTTTGGCCACCAAACAACTCAGTGAGGGTCACAACCAAGTAACCATATGGCACTTTTATCCGCCTTGCGTACTAAGGAGTGTATCGTAAAGTAGTTGAAAATGTTTAAAATAGCCTCAAAAATAGTTTAATACAACTTTTAAGTAATTTTATTTTTGGAGATACTGTATAAATCCTTGAAAAAAGAAATGACTTTTATGATTTTCTAAAAATGTTCTTTTAACTGGGTTTTTAACCTAGATTACTGAACGCATGTTTTTAAATTTTTGCACACCTTCTAAAAAAATGAAATTGCGAAAAAAGTTCGATAATATTCGCAAATTGTTAACTTTTTTGTGCAAATATAATAAGCTAAATAATCCTCATGATATAGGCAAATTATTTTTTACAAGAAAAATCTCCACTGCATTTAAGCGCAATTCTTAAAAATGAAAAAAGGCCATTTCTGAGGAACCCCCTTTTTCTATGCTCCTCAAA
This sequence comes from Aedes albopictus, assembly GCF_035046485.1. NCBI lineage: Eukaryota > Metazoa > Arthropoda > Insecta > Diptera > Culicidae > Aedes > Aedes albopictus. The sequence continues at coordinate 505,428,289 of NC_085137.1, read as the reverse complement.
ATCATGTTTACGCAAATAAAAAATACATAAAATGAAATATTCGCATTTTTTCAAATAGGGTATGTTTTTTAATTTATGGACGAGTAAGTTAGGGCAAAAAAAATAATTTCATAACCTCTTAAAATATTAAAAGCGAACTTCAAAGTTTGACCAAAAAATAGACGTTTTTTGGAGTGGACCATTTTGTAGATATAGGAGATTTTTCTTTCGAAAATATGAATTTTGAAAGTCGGTGTTGAATGATATGTTATGTGTACATAACTGATAACAAGCATCAATATTTTCCAGATTTTTTATCGTACAAATTTTACTCGCTACAGATTTTTGAAATGTTGAAAAATCTTAACAAAATTGCATTTTGTGCAGATTTTTATTTTGTGAGGTATATTCATTTAACCATATTTTCAATAATACTAAACATTTTCCAAATTTTTCCAAGGTATTCTAAACTTAACTATATTGTGAAGATTTCATAGAAGAACCGAAATGAAAAGCCCAACCCAGCTTCGAGATAGATCATTCTGAACATTTTCAACTACTTTCCGATACACTCCTTAATACAGTGGTAGTGTACAACTGACCTGCTTTATATTGGCCGTATAATAGCCCTGTAAGGCTAACAAGGCGAAATATACTGCTAATGGTTACTTGGGCACTATTTCTGTAGAAGAAACTCTATCCCCCCAAGTAACCACAGTGCTGAAGCCTTATTGCATGCAGATATACGGTGTATTTAGAGCAATCATTACTTTACATGCAAACTTAAAGTTGATTTAAAGTGGAAATGGGCAATTATGCGACTGCTTCAAGATTATACCAGTATAATCCTAATTTGATTCTATAATTGCCCACTTCCACTTTAAATCGACCTTAAGTTTGCATGTAAAGTAATGATTGCACTAAATACACCTTATATCTGCATGTAATAAGGCTTCAGCACTGTGGTTACTTGGGCCATTACCCCGAATGCCAAGACCTGAAAGCCAAAACCCCGAATAGGCCATTATTCCAAGAAGGACAAATCTCCCATGGAATTACAAGTTTGTCTGAAAATACACGATATAACATCTGACTCGGAAAAGTAGCCTCTAATGAAAAGAAGGAAGAAATTAGCAGTTTGACCGACCAACTCAGCAACAGTACACGGTTGGACACTGCGAATTCGAAAGAACAGCCTATTTTAAAAAGAAGCAAAATATTAGGAAAAGTTGGGAAAGCTTGCAGTATGAATGCCAGTTTGTGACCGTGTATATAAGTGTCTATAAGTAGCTCGAAGCAGCCTGTGTTGAGAAAATGTTATAGCTTGGTAATGAAAAAGTCAACCTATTCGCTCAATTTATACCAAACCGATTGGTGACAATTAAGCATTCATCCTCATGACTTTCGACCTGAATGATTTGTGGCCGAATGGCTGGACGTTTCATCGGTCACTCTCACTCATCAAAAAGTCAGTTAGTTGACAAGGTCGGGGGAAGTACTCGATACCAAATGAATTATGATGAAAACGAACTTTGTAGGGGTATAGTTATTTGTCTATTTGAAAGAACAGTCATCATTTGAAAGAAGGGAACATTTCAGATTAAACTGCTTATGGCTTCCATAATAACTTCGAAAGAACAGTCATAGCTTGAAAGAAGGAGAATTCTCAAATCAAAACTTTAAAACCTAAATGCAAAAGCATTTTACTGCTCCAGAGAACAGCCAATGATAAAGAGAAGGGAAAATAATTATTAAAATATGATTTAAGATTCAAGCAACTTTTAAAAGAACACCTGAGTTTCAAAAAAGGCCGATTAGATAAGCATACTCAACTCTACAGGATCCATATTTGAATAGACACGTACATCGTCTTCGGCCATCCGATATGCACACTGAATATCAGGCAAATTGTTTGAATATGCAGTTTCTTCTTTCGTCACAGTCTTCTTAAATGCATTGCATTTGATTCTTACGTTTTCGCAAACCTTTCTTGTTCATAAAACACAACGTTTTTTGTGTATTTTAACTATTTGCTAATTCTACACTAAAAAAACACAACGTTCTTACAGATTACCCCAAGGATTACCTTTTTCTAACTACATCTACTTCTAATAAATTGTCCCCCGTGAACACTTTTTGGGCGATCTCCTGAATGATTCGGGTTAGTGTTAGTGAACAAAATATTTAAATAATCCTCTGATTAAAATTGCATTCTGACCATCAGTTAGTCCTCCACCAGAGTGTTTGATGATCACTCAGCATGACGATTATTAGGTCTAACGAAAACCGACTGAATGACACCGGGCCTTAACATATTTATTACTGACAAGTCATATGGTGATCAAGTCCACCCTTTTTTTCATTTTTCGGGTAAGTGTCGCATTCGGGTAAATGTCGTATTCGGGTAAGTGTCGTATTCGGGTAAATGTCGCATTCGGGTATTTGTTGCATTCGGGTAAATGACGTTCGGGTAAATGTCATTCGGGTAAATGTCTTTCGGGTAAATGGTTTTCGGGTAAATGTTATAGAACCATTGTAAAAATATGGTTTTAAATAGTACTGTTACAATGATGCTGGGTCATTAGGCCGAAGGTCATTAGGCCGAATGGTCATCAGGACGAATTGAAAATCAGCCGTTATGAGCCTGTAAAGAGATCTGTTGTTTTTACTTTTTCCAAAAAATTTTTGCCGAAAACTACTTTAACAATGAAACTAGAAAGAATAGCCTATGTTTTAAAGAAGGAAAAATTTATGAATTGAATATCAGCAGTTTCTGCGGCAAAAACTATTTTAGTAATGATACTAGAAAGAACAGCCTATGTTTAAAAGAAGGAAAAATTCATGGGTAAAATATCAGTAGATTCAGCATCAATAAAGTATCTTCGTGCCTGTCACACGATATACACATGCAAAATGGTCATTTGCCGAGGAAGCTCTCAGTTAATAACTGTGGAAGTGTTCATAGAACACTAAGCTGAGAAGCAGGCTTTGTCTCAGTGGGGACGTAACGGCAAGAAGAAGACCCAATTCGGCCTGATGACCATTCGGCCTAATGACCATTCGGCCTAATGACCATTCGGCCTAATGACCATTCGGCCTAATGACCATTCGGCCTAATGACCTTCGGCCTAATGACCTTCGGCCGAATGGCCTGACACCTGTTACAATACAACGTTCGGATTTTCTACTGTATTTTTTATTCGGGTAGGTACCTCTTGTAAAATATAGTTTTTATCTGACTCGAACAACAGATAGTCTTTCCATACTCCGTTCGCCAAATATCTATCAAGTATCAAGTAATCAAGTCATACCTGTACAAAATAGTGAGACGGAGGGAGGGGGGGGGGGTGGTAATGTCGGTTTTTGCGTTACGTAATAAATCGATGCTGCCTTACTCAGAAATTGCACAAGGAATGCTTTCAGGAGTATGTACAAGATTTTTTTCAGGATTTTTTTTCCATAGTTTCCCAGATCTCTCCATAGATTTGTAAAATTGCCATCAGTAATTTGTCCAGACATTTTCTCTGGTATCCTTTAGAGATTTCCTCAAGGGTATTTCATAGAACTTTTCTTATAATTTCTCGGAGATTCGTCTCGAAATTTCACCAGAGATTTGCCCAGGAGTTCCTCTAGGGATTTTTCTATAGATATCTCTAGAAATTCCAAGGATTTATCCTAGAGTACCTCTAGGGTTTATCCTGGAAGGAATTACACTATAGATTTACAATTTTTTTTTATGAAACCATATTTATTTATTGGAACTTGACTATTGATAACTCATTTATTTGAAAATTTAAAATGTTAGACACCTTTGGCGTTAACAGATTTAACCCTCCAAGGATGTTATGTTAGGCGCACAACGCTGGTGTATCTTAAATACTAGGGTTAAACAAGAAAAGGTGCTCAAAAAAGTAAAAAAAAAAACAACAACATGAGGTTATGCTCGGCAGATGAATTAACAAACAGTTGCCACCACGATAAATATCCCTAACCATGCTTCTAATTGCATCTGCGCGCACATCTTTGCGGCAGGTTGCGTCCAGTGGGCATTCAACACCTAACCATACAGTTGATATACTAACCCAACCCAACCCAACTGAAAATGAGAGCAGATGCCTTTGGCCTACATTTACGTTACACATTTCGATTATTCCCTTCGATCGCCAGGCCAGGCAGGAGTTGCATTTCTTAGGTAACAGCACACATTTTGTCCGGCTGCATGCACATGATGCAGCTGATGATAGGAGCAGCAGCAGACTGTTATTGTGCAGCAGCAACATAACTACCGCAGTCCATCCGTTCGTTCGGCGCGTTGATAAAAGCATAGGCGAAAAAAAAACGAACGGAACGAGCATAGAAACAAATTTGTCGGGCCAGTTGCTTGCTGTATCAATTTGATCAACGCTTGCTGCGATACGGATAAACTGACAGACTGGCAGAGCAGCCGGAGTTGAACAGCAGCAGATCCTGCGCGCTTGGCTGTTCGTTGTTGGTTGGCTGGTGGATTCCAAATCAACAACTGCAACTATTCCCCGGCGAGAGTGCGAGTGTTTTCGGGGAAGTAGTGCTAAAATGAACACATCTCTGAGTTAGACTCAAAAACAGTTGTTAAACTATTAGGGCGAACATAAAAAAAACTTCAAATATTGCCAAAATTTTGAATTTCAAAGTACATAAGTCGTGTTTTTGTAACTTGTAGCATTAACAACTATTAGGATATTGATCATCGGATGGCAAAAAATTGTAACTAAAATTTACAATTCAATTTTGTGGAAAATCTTCAGTTACAGTTGGATCTTCTATAAGAAGCTGCTACTCACTTCATGTCCTCCGCTTATTAAATGACCCTGATGAAAAATATCATAAAAATACGATAAATTTTATTGTTACAACACCATTTTTTCGAAAAATATTCACTATTAATCGTATTGTAATTTACACGGCACACTCACCATCACCCCTATTATTCTATACCATTCGGCAAATAATAAATGGCACTTTTACAATAAAAAATGGTGGTCGTTATGTGTCTTAACCATAAAATTTTGAGAAAATTTTCAAACACTTTTTCGCGAAAAACAATAGAATGTATTGTGTTTTTATGAGACATTTTAAGGGCAATTTTCAAAAGAAAACAATATATCTTAATGTTTTTTCATTGTTCTTACAATACAGATACAATTAATTGAATGGCGTCAAATGAATCGTTGTTACAATAAAAATACAATAATACTTGTTGTTATTTGTAAGCAGTTTTCGCTTTTGAAAATCCATAGAATTTATATTTCCCGCTAACATTTATATCCAGCATTTACGAGCACTAACGGCCGCCAGAATGATATGCACATTTTATGATTAGAATCAAACACTCTGATGTCTGTCTGGTATGTATTGCTTGGCAGCTGTTGATAAGATCTATCTTCAATCTTTTCAAATAACTGCCAAATATCACAAGCCAGACCTCAGGTCGTATGATCCATACCATAAATCGTTCACAATTCATGTGGCCATTAGTATCTGTAAATGCTGGAGAAAAATGTTACCGAGAAATATGTTTACATAACAACAAATATTATTGCATGTTTATTTTAACATCGGTTCAATTGACCCCATTAAACTAATTTTATTTGTATTGTAATCAATGGTAGTTTACTATTTACTAGACTCCTTTAATTTATTGGAAAACATTAGAAAAATCATTGTTCATTATTTTCTTGTCGTAACATCCTCACTTGGCTAAAACCTGCTTTTCAGCTAGTTTTCTATAAGTACTTCCTCAGTTATTCATTGAGAGCTTCCTCTGCCAACACGGTTTGACGTCTGTCAGTCGTTGAAGTTTTAGCGAATAACATTCGATAACCGAAACATCTACTGTACTCAAATTTAAAACGAAAACTATAAAAAAATATGTCAAGTGATTTTGTATTTGATTATACAAACATTATCCAAGCAACAATAATATTTATTGTAATTTATTTGTTACGAATTGCTTTTAAGTGTAATTGAGAAATAATCTTTTTTTTTAATAAAAAAGAACTTTGTAGGCACTTCTGCAACTATATAAAAACAACTTAAATTAATTTTTACTGATAGGAACTTCAAATTATTATAGAACTATTGAAAAACAATCGAATCAATTAGTCACTAATAAAGCTAATGTTCACTTATTGTACGAACTATATGGGCTTGATTTCTATTGTAAAAAGTAACAATATATCTACTATGTGTTTTATTGTGAACAATAAAACCAGTCATATGTTAATAATATTTACCATGTAATGAATGGTTATTTTTTATCCGGGGAGCCATTGAGACTTCAAATATTTTTATAAATGTTTGAACTTCAGTCTTCTAACTATCAGTGGTTAATCCTAAGGGCATCTCCAGGAGCGTTATAAAATGTATTGATTGATTTGTCTTTATTATAGAGACTTTCAGCCTGCTGGTTCGTCTCTCGATAAAATGTATGGCAGTTTTAAAATGCATCTGGAACTGCATCTTGACCATCTTCAGCAGGCGTTTCAAGTGTATAAATTCGAACAGTTTTGTTTCAAAATTTGTAACTGGCATACGACCCCGTTCTATTTTGCACAAATTTGAAACAAGATTTTGACGCGTTCTATTTATGTTGTTGGCAAATCATATGTATGCCCTCTGGGAACATCATTCTACCGAGTCAAACGGGGTTTATGATTTATTAGGTTGTTGTCAAATAAATTTACCGATTTCCGTAAGAAGTATGCAGGATTTGGAACTGCTGCTGAAGACGCCCATTTTGAGTTCTATTTTTGACAGTTACAAATTATGTAACCGTTTTAAAAATATAACCAGAACTGAAACGCTCCTGGAGATGCCCTAACTCTACCAATTTCCAGGTGCAAATTGATATATCATACTATTTGTTCTATAGACAACCGTTCTCTACCTCATTCATTTTACCACTTCCTCCCCTACCGGTGAAGTAGCAACAGCAACTGCAACAGCAGAAGCAGCAGCAGTGGCACTAGTGGCAGATGAACGAATTAAATCCCCTTCCTAATATCAGCGAAAGCGCAGTTACACCTTGAAGTTATTCGTTCGAAGGGCTGATCGCAGGGCAGCAATGGTAAATGTGCGGCAGCCGGCTGTCTTTTCCCAAAGTTAATGAAAATCGCGACCGTTTCGTTTCGATTCTCACGGGATTGCTGTCAGCTGTTCCGGCTGTCTCGCAGCACGGTCGGTGGCGTGGTTGTTTCGTTCGTTAGAGAAACGCTTGCTGCTGCGGCAGTCGTTGACGAATTATTATTAGACGACGACGCCACCGGGGATGGTTTGCTTTGCATTTGGCGTTAGTTATGGTTGCTTTTTTCCTCCCGGCTGCATCTGTCATCGACAGTCTAGAGGGGATCAGGACAGGCATTGCTAGTGACAAATGTCCGATTCCAACGGATGGCTTAATGATTATTTCCTGAATAGAAACCTGAAATAAGATATCATACACGGAGTTTTTGTGTTACTTTGATTGAGAATTGACTTTACTGAACTGATCTAATTAGGTAATAAGTTTGAAGTCGATTTGAACATTATCAACCTTAAAATTTTGTTGACTACATCGTTACTTTGGCACGGTAAATACTAAATACCGCCTAATAAAGAGATCACATTGAGGTCATTAGCCTTTTCCCAGAGACTCAGTTTCCTTCTTGTGGTACCGACCGGAAACTGCGAGCAACCTTAGGGAACATTGAGTTACCAACCCCGATGAAAACTTTGATCATTCTTTTCATTTTTTTGGCGTTATATTTTAATTATAATGAAACTGATTCAGCAATATTGCGGCAAACTGCACATCTTAAGATTATCAATCGCCAGCCTCGGTCACGTCCAACGATCGCCAGATCTCTTTCTACCTGAGTCATCCACTATGCACGCTGCCCTCCAGATCTTCTTGTAGCGTCCGGATCCCTTGAAAGAAAACACTAGCTTTGCAGGATCGTTGTCAAACATTCTTCCAACATGCTCTGCTCATCGTATCCTGTCAGTTTTTTTACCTTCCCGATGCTAGGTTGGTCGTACCGCAGCCATAGCTCGCATGCAATGAGCTCATGCTTCATTCTTTGCCACCAAACACCATTCTTTGGGGCAGCAGGGATAATAGTCCTGGGACCTGAGGAATCCCCCCCCCCGCTTGCGAGTCAGCCGCGTAGTCGCCGGCTAAGAATAGGACTACTAACCCCAATTCAAGGTATCAAGCGACCAGTGCCGAGGAATGAGTGATCGAGGAGTGGCGTGGTGGACCTTATTTCCCGTGCTACTCGTGGGATGAATCATGAATAACATTTTTCAAAATCAGAATCAAGGTGGAAGCAGCAGAGGAGTCCGGCGCTGGGAGCTGCGTATGCAGCTCAAGCGTGGAAGCTCCAGTTCACTTCGCGGCAAGCCAGCCGGTGGAGATAATGGACGGAGCGTGACTGCTGAGGGCCGTCAGCTAAGAAAACAAAGGACGGTCCGCAATAGAGGTGGCTGAGCAGCAGCTTGGCAAAATCATCGACTTTGCGTCCACTAAGCCTTCAGGTCCTTGCTTATAGGACCTGAAAACGGTCTTGCTTCGACTTGGGGTGTCAATCGATGATGCCAAGCAGGTGCACGCGGTACTCACGTTGCCAACTGCTACAGCGGCGGAACCTGCAAAGGAGAAAGTGCCAAAGTTTACTCAAACGAAGGCCTTCTCCTTCACAGCTAGTCCGAGGGAAGTGGATGCAACTGCTCGCGACAAACGGGACAAACACTCGCAGATAAGTGGGCGAGGCAGCCGTCAGGCGAGGAGCTGTCTGGCGGCGCCCGCAAAGCCAGGCGCATAAATACCCCGAAGGTCGGCAACAATGCCGGAAAGTCGGACCCTAGCCAGGGTTCCCGGAAAGCTGGGAAGGATGGGCCTGAAAAGGCTGGCCCGTCCCGGAACGATGGGAACAAGGGGTTGCGACTATAGATAGTAGAGTAAACATAGATCCGTGATGATGAATCCGTTGTATCCAAACGAACTGTCAAAATCTGTATCCAAACGAGCATGACGTCATGATTCCAACAACACCAATGGAGCGCATGACGTCATATTCAACCGTCGCACTCTTAAAAAATACCTTTCACACGCTTGAAACATTTTACTCAGCGATGTCCGCGGATCTATGTTTACTCTACTATCTATAGTTGCGACCATTGGTGGGCCCTCAGCAGCCACAGAGTAGGGCGAACCAAGGGGAGGACCCTCCTTGGACGAAGGTAGTGCGGAAGAAGAAGAAGACGAATCCGCCGGTAGAAGTGCAGGACGCTAAGCCAAGGCGCAGAAGGGTACGTGTCAAGCGCGAGAATGGCGATGCGCTCATCTTCAAGTCGGAACAGTCCAAGTACTCGGACGTCTTGAAGGCGATGCGCAGCGACGCCAAACTTGAGGGTCTTGGAGCTGACGTACGCAGTATTAGACGTACTCGTACGGGCGAGATGATCCTGGAGTTGAAGCGCGAGAAGGATCACATGGGTGCCGCCTACAAGAGGCTGGCAGAAGAGGTCCTTGGTGAGGGTGTAGAGGTGAGGGCTCTTACGAATGAGGCGACTCTGAAGGTCAAAGATATTGACGAGATCACCGAAGTGGAAGAGCTGGCCACGGCGATGTGCAGGTGGCCGCCACAGCCGTCAGGCTACGGAAGGGCCATCAGGGACACAGACAGCTTTGGTTCAGCTACCTGTAGCGGACGTTAAAAAGTCCGTTAATGTAGGGAGGATAAAGGTGGGCTGGTGCGTATGTCCTCTGATATTCCACGAGCCACCAGAGGTTTGCTTTAGGTGTCTGGAACCAGGACACAAGTTGTGGGACTGCAAAGGCTCCGACAGGCGCAAACTCTGTAGGCGATGTGGCGGTGAAGGTCATAAGGCGCAAAGCTGCACGAGTCCACCCATCTGTATGATCTGTACCGGGAAATCCGCGCACAACAGACATCCGATGGGTGGTCCAAGGTGCCCGGCCTCCAAGAAAGCCGCGGTGAACAAACCACAGTACAGGTAACGCAGCTGAACCTGAACCACTGTGACGCGGCCCAGCAACTGCTTTGTCAGGCGGTTTCTGAGTAGGAGACGGATATCGCCATCATAGCGGACCCATACCGAGTACCCGCCGGCAACGGCAACTGGGTCGCGGATGGGTCCAGAAAAATGGCGACGTTATGGACGATGGGTAAATATTCCGCCCAGGAGTTGGTGTTTACTACCTATGAGGGCTTCGTGGTCGCCAAAGTTAACAGGGTCTTCTTCTGTAGTTGTTATGCGCCTCCGCGATGGCCGATCGAGAAGTTCACGCAGATGCTTGATTGTATGACGACCGTGCTGACAGGGCGAAGGCCGGTGGTAATAGCGGGTGATTTTAATGCCTGGGCCGTGGAATGGGGAAGCCGTTTCACGAACCAGCGGGGTCAGATCCTGCTAGAAACACTGGCCATCTTAGATGTCGACTTGGCTAATGTCGGTACTATAGTCGAAACGGAGCGGAGTTAATTATTGACGTGACCTTTTGTAGTCCTGGCTTAACAAGTAGTTCGAACTGGAGAGTAGACGATAGCTACACTCTCAGCGACCTCCTGGCGGCTAGGCCAAGGCCAAGCCCTCGTAGGTGGAAGACATCATACTTCGACGAAGGGGTATTTAGGGAGGTGCTCCGCCGTGAGCGAAACTTACTTGGTTTAGACGGAGTCGAGCTGGTAGCGGTGCTCTCACGTGCGTGTGATGCGACCATGCCTAGGCGAGTCCACCCTAGAAATGGGAGGCCACCGGCTTACTGGTGGACCGACGCGATTGCGGACCTGCGCCGCGCCTGCCTACGGGCTAGGCGGCGGATGCAGCGAGCACGATCAGAGGAAGAGCGAAACGAACGGCGGGTGGTGTTCGCCGCTGCAAAAGCCGCGCTGAAGACCGAAATAAGAGCAAGCAAAAAGGCCTGCTTTGAGGGTCTCTGTCCAGAGTCCCAGTCAACCAGTGATCATATAAGATGTTGCATAAGATGATAAAGTGGAGGCGATATGCGTACATTTTACATGCGCCTAAATGGAGGCATGTACACATATGGCCTCCACTTTACCATCTTATAGGATTTCTGGTTGTCTGGGAGTGCCAATGCGAACCCGTGGTATGACAACTACAGGATCGTTATGGCCAAGACGAGAGCTGTAATGGCTCCTACAGAGCAATCTCCAGCGATGATGGAGGAGATCAGGCTTTTTCCGCATCATGATCCTAGTCCTTGGCCTCCTTTCCGGACGGAGTTCCGAACCTGCACTCTTAGAAAAAGTCATGTAAATTCAAATTCACTTGGATGCACATAAAAGGAGCGGCCTGTTTGACACAAATTTACGTCTTCTATCACAAATAAAGTCGAGCTAGCAATCGCTAGAGCCGAAGCGAGAGATAAAACAGATGTAAGTAAAATAATGAACTGGATTCGAACTCTGGTCCACTGATTGAGAGGCACGTACTATACCACTCGGCTATATCACCGAGTTGTGAGACAAACGATAAATGTTAAACTGTTTCAACCTATCTGGTCAGATAGGTTTGTTGACATCTTGTGCAACCAACTCGAACTTATCCATCATGTAAAATTGAGTCAAATTTGTCATTCAGTCATGAAATGTTTACGTACGTTGATGGTTTACGTCACGTGTAAATTCCTAATTTTTTAAGAGTGTGGCCTTAAAAGTAGCTATTGCAGAGGCGGCTCAGGTCTGCTATGCAGAAATGCCTGGACGAGGGAGTTTTGCCACAAGCTTGGAAGAGGCAGAGCCTGGTACTATTACCAAAGGCGGGGAAACCACCCGGAGACCCGTCGGCATATTGACCAATATGCTTGATTGACACGGTGGGAAAGGTGCTCGAAAAGATCATCCTCAATAGAATGTTGAGGTTCACCGAGGGCGAAAATGATCTTTCGAGTAACCAGTACGGCTTCCGGAAGGGGTGGTCCACCGTAGACGCTATCTTGTTGGTTACAAAAACCGCCGAGAAAGCACTCGAGCCTAAGAGGAGGGGAATTCGCTTTTACGCGGTAGTGACTCTGGATGTAAGGAATGCGTTTAATAGCGCCTGCTGGTCTGCTATTGCCGATGCGCTATTGCGTCTGGGGATACCGGGGTACCTGTACAAGATTCTCGGATGTTACTTCCAGAATCGAGCACTGGTTTACGACACGGAGGTGGGTCGGAAGTGCTTTCACATAACCTCAGGAGTCCCGCAAGGCTCCATCCTGGGTCCGGTGTTATGGAATGTCATGTACGACGAGGTGTTGAGGTTAGAGCATCCAGTGGGAGTGGAGATTGTCGGATTTGCCGATGACATTACGCTCGAAGTCTATAGATACGATCGAGAAGGTGAAGTCAACCAGCCACTCGATCAAAGTTGTGGAGGCGTGGATGCGGTCCAGGAAACTGGAGCTGGCTCATTACAAGACAGAGGTGACGGTTGTTAACAACCGGAAGTTGGAGCAGCAGGCGGAGATCAGTGTAGGTGAGTGCACTATCCGGTCAAAGCGCTCCGTCAAACACTTAGGCGTGATGATCGACGGTGAGCTTACCTTCGGTAGCCACGACGATTTTGCCTGTAAAAGAGCCTCCACAGCTATTGCGGCACTGTTCCGGATGATATCCAATAGCTCTGCGGTTTACGCCAGTAAGCGCAAGCTTACTGGCTAGTGTTGCTACGTCCATACTTAGGTTTTAGGTATGGTGGCCCGGCGTGGGGCACCGCGCTAAGTACTGAATGCTACCGACGGAAGCTGGGAAGTACTTACAGGCTTATGTGCCTGAGGGTTACGAGCGCGTACCGTACCGTGTCACACGACGCTCTCTGCGTCTTTACTGGTATGGTGCCTATCGGCATCCTTATCAGTGAGGACATGGAGTGCTTCGAAATGCGCGGCACAAGAGGCATACGCAGGACTGCCAGGATGGCCTCTATGGTCAAATGGCAGCGCGCGTGGGACAGTTCCACCAAAGGAAAGAGGTGGACCCATAGGTTGATACCGAGGGTAGATGGTTGGATTAATAGGCGCCATGGGGAAGTTACATTCCACCTGACATAGGTCCTTTCAGGTCATGGTTGCTTCCGACAGTTCTACACCGTTTCGGGCATGCGGATTCTTGCGAATTCCCAGTGTGCAATGGTTTAGAGGAAACGGCGGAACACGTTTTGTTCGTGTGCCCACGTTTTCGCACAATGCACAGTGGGGAAAAAATAGGTTTTAAACGCGAATAAATTCAATAACTCTGCTCGGAGTGGATGGATTCGAATGAATTTTTGACACAAACTGCAAAAATCTCTATAGTTTCAAATAAAGAGGGTGTCATTCGCCGCACGATGCTGGAAATCAGTGTATTGAGCTCGTTTTACCCCGCGCTCTCTTTTCACACCTTTTTGAGAAAATCCTCATCTATTCCCGACTGGCGTAAATAAATGACTTATTCAACTCTTATTTAACTCGTATTTGTGTAGAAACTTCCATTGTATCGGAAATTTGACATAAGATTGCTCCTTCTCTTGTCGATTGCATTCCACTCCGGGCGGAGATGCATGTGAAAATTTAAAGAAATAGGGGATATCGGGGTAGTTTGAAGATATTTCAATTTTTAAGGCCGTGCGGTGAGCCAAACCAGCTCCATTCGATACTACGGAGGTTTTAACGCAAACACGAATCAAATAAATAATTTATTTTGCACTTCAGGATTTTTCCAAAAAGGTGTAAAAGAGAGAGAGAGTGGGGTAAAACGGGCCCGATACACTGATTTCCAGCATCGTGCGGCGAATGACCCCCTCCTTATCGGAAACTGTAGAGTTTTTTACAGTTTGTGTCAAAATTTCATTCAAAATCCATCCACTCCGAGCAGAGATATTGAATTTATTCGCGTTTTATACCTATTTTTTCCCATTGTGCAATGCGTGACCGCATGCTTGCCACATGCGGGGAGGACACAACTCCGGATAATTTGGTCCAGAGGATGCCGAGTGGTCCTCACCACTCCCTTTGTCCTTGGAAGGCGGGCAGGGTCAACTCCGTCTGCACCCAACTGCTTAGCAGACATCAAGAACTGTTGCCGACGTGCAACCCGATCTGACCTGCCCCCAAAGGAAGGGTATCACTACCCTTCAGGCCCTATCAGATACAAATTTCTGTCAACTTGCTTGATTTCGTTGTTAAGACTGCGCCGCCATGAGCCTCTTGGTCTGCCTTTGCTGCGATGTCCTGCTGGGTTCCAATCTAACGCTTGCTTGCAGATTTCGTTTCCGCCCCTGCGTAGAGTGTGGCCGACCCACCTCCACTTTCGCTCCCGAATTTCTGTCACGTTGGAGATCCAATTGTGAGCCACCATGCACGAATTATATACCGCAGGCATTGATGCAGCCGTTGAGTGTTCTCCACTGATACACACCAGGTTTCACTGGCGTACAACAGCACAGACTTCACGTTCGAGTTCAAAATTCGAATTTTGGTGCGTTGACTAATCTGGTTGTTTTTCCATACACTTCTTAAATTCGCAAAAGCAGCCCTTGCCTTCTTGATCCGTGCACCTATGTCGATCTTGGTGCCACCATCGACCGCCATTTGGCTACCAAGGTATTGGAAGCTTTCAACATTCTCCACTGATTGTCCAGCTACCGTATAGCTGGAAGGGTTTACCGTGCTTACATCCAACGATTCTTGTTGGCGTTGATGGTAATACCTGCCGCTGAGGAGCCATTGACAAGATCATCGAGCTTGCTCTGCATATCAGGAGGACAACGTCATAAGCCATTTTGAAATCAAGAAGTACACGAACATAAAATTATAATTTTCTAAGAAACTTTTGAAAGAAAAAAAAAACACTGAGGGAAAAGTTCTTGCGAAACATGGAACTACACAATTTAAAGAAATTTTGAAGAAAATAAATAAAATCTAATAAGAATAATCATGGGCCAAAAATGTTGTGGAGCACCACTCAGGGTACTTTCCAATCAATGGCGCCATGAGGCCACGCTAAGGCTCTGCAGATGCGAGCTTGATATGTTCGTTCGTCCATTCCTTTCCAGAACCAACTCACGTGGGGTAAACAAATAGTTGTTAATTAAAGCTCACTTTTCGTATTGGTCCTCTCAGAGTGTATTCAAGATTGTGACAGCTTGCCTCCTAAAAGTCCTTTTTCCGTCATGCCACTTATAAATTCATAGACAACCAAGAAAAGGCATGCGGGGAAAACGGACGCTCATTTGAATTTATGTGAATGCACCCATGTCTCTCTGTACCTACTATACCTCTGTACTGAACGAGAGGAATGTTTGCTCACATTTGTCACGCTGTTGAACGGCAGAATGGCGAATACACGACAGTTGTTGGGCCCTGTTGGGCCAAGTGTGACGATGATGGGAATCAGGAGGGAGAACAGCGGGAAAAGATTTTGACAAATGTTTGCAGTTGTCTGTCTTTTAGAAGGGTGTTAAATACCTGAATGTCCGCGGCGTACCGTATCGGATTAGTTGTTCTTCATTAGGTGAGTGGGAATTGTTGGCATTTTGTTTGATGCGTTGGGAGTTTGATAATATGTATTATAAATGATGGTGGATCTCAATGACCGTGAGGATCAGAAGCTTTACTATCGATATACACTCCCGTTCAAAAGTTTGGGGTCACCCCCTCAAAAACATGTCATTTTTTTAGGCCCATATCTCCACCTATTTGCGTCCGATTTCAAAACCCTAGGTTTCATTCAAAAGATAATAAGTCAAAGAAACTTTGAACATGATTTAAAAGAAACTTTTTCAAAAGATTTTGTATGGAAACTTAACCCAAAGTTGCCAAATTTTCTAAAAAATGAATATAAGCTTACGGCAGTGTCGCTGGAAGTTGGGTCGACCAAATTTTAAGATGAGAGCGGCAATATGACCCATTTTCTATTAGCTTTCAACTGCTTTTTACAGAACTTAGCTAAAAAATCTAGAAAAAACCCTAATTAATCCACCTAGCGGTGATGGTGCCTTTCTCGTGCCATAGAGTATCCTTTCAACATAACACAAGTGATAAATTAAGTCCACTCAATATGGATATATTTTATATGAGCATGATCGAAATTTCAATTGTGGATTTTTTATAATTCCGAACATCTTCCCCAACTATCCAAGGAGACCATTTTACTTGGTTTCAGAGAATAAATTCTAGAAAACAATCGCCGTATTTAATATTGAGGCATCATATAGATATTCAAGTAATCATTTTTAAATCTTGACATATTTTCCATGCAAAATATACACAGCAGATAAATTTGTAATATCCTCTGACGTAATTTTTGGCATTTCCGAACGTAATTTTACCTGTTTATATCGTCGTTTTCCAACAATTATCACACTCATCATGTACACCCTGTTTAGCACCGGAAAATGTCAACGAACCTGTTCCAGAAGATAGGGTAGTGGAGGTTGTAGTGGGTAGGATTAGAATATTAATTCATTTTGTTGAATTTAGTTCTGTGTGTATCGAAAAATATACATACGCACTATTTGTGACATCCCTGAGCGAATCAGCGTGGAAACGGCATAAAATAGCAAAACTTAACGAAGGTTTGCTGCAACTGTCTGAAGCGAGACCATGAGCGGGACGGCACATTGAGCCGAACCCAATGCGAGAACGGAGACGCTAGTTCGGTGGCTTGGACAAGAAAGCTCCGACTCGGCGAGGGAAGAAAAAAAAAAAGCAGCGGAGCTCGGATGAAAACGAACAGGTCATTCTGGTTACCATTGCAGTAGCGACAAGATGTGATTTCTAATATCATCTTTCGTTACGACAGAGGTAATTTGGCCCGGGGCATGTATTTGTTAGCAGAGCTTAAAAGAAAAGAACTTGCTTCTTCGAGTAGTAACAGTGGAATGAAAATTTTTATTATTCTATATTTACAGGTTGCTGCGATCATAAAATTAATATTTGAATTTCAACCGATTGCTTCGATTGAGCTGTTTCGGTATCTCAACACTCCTCCTCGAAACGCCCAGGAAGTATACCAGCCGTGGAACGATGTTTCGTCAACTTAATTTTATTCAACGGCTTGGTGAGCATGTCCGCAACCATATGCTCAGAGGGGCAATAGATTACGGTCAGCACACCTTGTTGAACGAGGTCCTTGGTGAACTGGAACTTGGTATCAACGTGTTTGGATCTCCGTTCCAGCCGTTCCGACTCCAGTTGCCGGATCGCACTCTGATTATCCTCGTAGAGCAGGATTTTACTCGCCGGTTCACCTACGTCTGCCATAAGCTTCCGGATCCAAAGCAGTTCTTGACCAACTTCAGCTGCTGCAATGAATTCCGCCTCGGTTGAGGACAAGGCGACGCAGGTCTGCTTTCTCGCTGCCCAACTTATCGCACCACCACCAAAAGTAATGAGGAAACCGCTGTTGGATTTTCTGTCCCGGTGATCTCCAGCCCAATCCGCATCCACGAAAGCCTTCAGGTCAGCATTGTTGCCACCCAACTTGAGCCGGAAATGCTTCGTCGCCAGGAGATAACGCATCGTGCGCTTCGCTTCAGTCCAATCATTTGTATTCGGCTCGCTCACTTTCCGTCCAAGTAATGACACGCTGATCGCTACATCTGGCCTCGTATTGACGGCTATGTAAAGCAAACCACCAACCAAGCTAGAGTACGATAAATTGTTTGGTAGCTTACTGATCTCCTCCTTTGCTTGTAGGTAGCCGGGATCCATCGGGATGAGTGATGGCTTCGCCATGTCAAGGCCGAATCGCGACCCCAGTCGCTGGATGTAGCATCGCTGGTTCAACGAAAAGTTTCCATCGGATGACCGCTCCACTTGTATGCCAAGATACTGTCGTACGTCACCCAGAGGCACTATGTTGAACTGCTCCGACAAGGCTCGCAATATCGCTTCATACTCGCTTTCGGTCTCACAGACGATGAGCATGTCGTCCACGTACAGGAGGATGAACACTTGCTTGTTTCCCCTAGTACGCACGTATAGACACGCGTCGGCGGTTGACTGGATGAATCCGAGTTCCTTCAGCCTGCTATCGATCGTCCGGTTCCAGATTCGTCCGGATTGCTTCAAGCCGTAGATGCTTTTCTTCAGGTGGCAGACTTCTCCGGGTGAACCGATTTCATATCCCTTCGGCTGACGCATGTATACCGGCTCCGTTAGAGTCCCGTACAGATAGGCCGTTTTGATGTCAACGTGCTTCACTAAAAATTGACGCCGAGTGGCAATGGTTAAGAGTGTGCGAAAAGTTACCTGTTTCGCCACCGGCGCGAACACCTGGTCGTAGTCAGTGCCAAACTTCTGACTGAAGCCTTGAGCGACCAGTCTTGCCTTGTAACGAGTGACACGTCCTTGCTCGTCCAGCTTACGTTTGAACAGCCACTTCGATCCGACTGCCTTTCGTCCTTCCGGGAGGGCTCCAACGGTCCAGGTCGAGTTCTGACGGTGTGACATCATCTCCTCATCCATGGCTGCCTTCCACGAATCGCTCTCGGGTCCATTTACTGCCTCATCGAAAGTTGTTGGTTCTGCAACGAGCGCCATGTTGCTCATTTCGCGGTACCGCTGTGGGGCGACACCCTTATTTGGCCGCTCGGATCTTCGGACAATAGTTTCGTTCAGATCTTCGTGAACGAATTCATCGCAGGAGTCAAAATCGGTATCGGTTGCAGCCGACAATCCGTCCTCTTCATCGTCTGGATCGCTTGCGGGTTCCTCGGTCGGTGCTTGATTCGATGCCGCAATAGGGGACAACGGATTTAGGATGTCCGCGTATGACTCCTCCTCCAGATTTGGAACGTCGGTACCGGGTTGGACCAACTCCTCCTCAACGAATTTGACGTCTCGGCTGATGACCAACTTGTTAGTGGCCAAATCGATGAACCGGTATGCCTTATGGTTGTTGGAATAGCCGACGAACGTCATTTCCTTCGCCTTGTCCTGTAGCTTGCTTCGCTTTTCCTTTGGCACGTGGACGAACGCTTTGCACCCAAACACCTTCAGATGCGACACGTTCGGTTTGCGTCCCCACCAGAGCTCATACGGTGTCGTCTCCACCACACGAGAGGGAAGGTGATTCTGGAGATACACGGCCGTACTGGTTGCCTCGGCCCAATATCTTGACGGCATCCTGGCATCCATCAGCATGCACCGACACATTTCGATGACGTATCGGTTTCGTCGTTCCGCCACTCCATTCTGCTGTGGCGAATACCCAGCAGTGAATTCGGGGTGGATGCCATGCTTGCGGTAGAACTCCATCAGTGCTTCGCTCGAGTACTCCCCTCCCCTGTCTGACCGGATGCGCTTGGGATATCTTCCGAACTGGGTGCGAACGTAGTTGCAGAATTCTTCGATACGGTCGGCGACCTCGGATTTTTTCGAGGGAGTCTCCAGGGGTCCATACACGTCGGAGTGGATGAGGTCCAACGGCGCGCTGGTTTTCTTCTCGGTGGTCTTGGGGAAGGGAGTTCGAGCCTGCTTTCCTCTGACACAGCATTCACATCCTTCGCGTATTCCGCAATCAGCCACCGTCATTCCGTTGACCAGCTTCTTCTTCAGCAGTACGTCCAATGCATCTGGCTCGCGATGCCCAAACCGCCGGTGCCACGTGTGTTGGCAATCTCGCTTGTGAGATGCTGCCACTTGCGAGGCGAACGCTTGCTCCGGTTTGTCGAGTCGATACAGCCCTTTGCGTTTCGTTGCTATGGCGATCTCGTTGCCATTGACGACGATTTTGCATTTTTCACCGTCAAACTTCACCTCCGCCTTCCGGTTGGTCATAGTAAGCACTGACAAAAGGCTGGCTGACAACTTCGGCACAAACATCACGTGGTGTAATCGAATTTTGTTCGTCGTTCCAGAACCGTCCACGCATTGAATCACGCCGGTCCCAGTACCAGCTATAGCCACTACGCGGCCGTCGGCCAACTCTACCTCACCTGTCGCCGGTTCCAGCTCGTCGAAAAATTCCCTGTTGGACGTCATGTGCGAACTTGCACCGGAATCGATGATCCAGTCGTTCACCGTGGCCCCGCTCCCGATGGTCAGAGCATACATACCGCCGTCCCGGGCAACCTTCGCGTTTTGCCTCTTGCCGCCTCTCGTCTCTTTCTGCTGCTTGCAGTCACGTTGCTTGTGGCCAGGTTGCTTGCACAAATGGCACACAATTGATTTACGACCAGCAGCTTTCAGTGCCGATCCGCCGGTCGAATTTCGGTTTTGCTTGCTTACCTCGTCCAGCAGCTTCTCCCGGATGAGGTTCAACGTCAGGGCATCGTCCGCACGCGTTTCCAGAGCGGTTGTCAACGCGTTAAACGATTTGGGTAGCCCTCGCAGGATAAAGGCCACCATGGTGTCTTCTCCCAGGTCCTTTCCTGCGCTGCACAACTTGGTGTACAGTTCCTCCATTTTCGTGAGATAGTCGTCCATATCCTCACCTTCCGTGTACCGGGTCTCGCACATCCGCTGCAGTAACGAAACCCTGGTGGACAGCGTTGCCTTCTGGTGATGTTTGGCCAACGCCGCCCAAGCTTCCTTCGCCGTCGTCGTCGCTCGAATTACACCGAACTGGTTCTCTTCCAGCAGCAGCAAAATCGTAGCACGTGCTTTTTCATCACCTTCTTCCCATTTCGCTGATGCAGCCACTTCCGCTTGACTTCTGCCTGCCGCCGGGGGGTCGTTCTTGACGTAGATCCACAGACTTTCCCGGATCAGGAGCGCTTCAGTCCGGAGCTTCCAGGCTTCGAAATTGGAATTGTTCAGCTTCGTGGAATTCTTCAGATCCATCCTATCGCAGGAGAGGCTCCAAGCTTCGAATTTCCGGAAACTTCTTGAGAAAAAACGGCACGGTGCTAAAGGCTCATAACCTGTTAGCAGAGCTTAAAAGAAAAGAACTTGCTTCTTCGAGTAGTAACAGTGGAATGAAAATTTTTATTATTCTATATTTACAGGTTGCTGCGATCATAAATTTAATATTTGAATTTCAACCGATTGCTTCGATTGAGCTGTTTCGGTATCTCAACAGTATTTTGGCCCATCCTGAGTTTTGTAACTACGAAGACTTATGGGGCTGCTCCGCAGCCACAGTGACTCCCAATTACTCCCGGTTTCAAGCTCAGTAGCATGAGACCCCTCGAGCTGGGTCTCAGGGCCGGCATGCTACTCGGTAATCGGAGGGGCTTCGCGGACAACGTATGAAAAACCAAGAAGATTCACATTTCTAACACAATTTATTTGAAACCTAGTGTGGCGTGTGGGTGTGGGTGTACATTTTTGTGTGGCGTGTAAGCGAGACGTGGACAATGAAAGGTGTACTCACTACCGTTGCTGCAGATGCTTCTTCGCTTCGTCGCTTTGGCCCACACGGCTGCTCCTGCACTACCGTGTGGCCGGTATTTCGCCGCCGGGGCAGCTTGGGAACGGTGAATGGCAGTATTTGTCGGGTTTAGGCCGGTACTTTACCGGCAGGGACCAGCGGGCGTTGCTGGGTGGTGTCGGGCGATCAGGCGTCTTCCCTCGTGGACACGATCGGCCGGCCGTGGCATGGCCACCTTGGACGGCCGAGAGGGGAACTCCTCCTTGACATTTAAGGCCAATGGCCTGAGGAGATCGTCCTGAACGGACGATGGCGAATCCTTGGCTATTAGGCTCGGAAGCCATATTGACTTCCGAGCCGCCGTGTGTTGACCGTTCTATTAAAACGGATACGAGGTCCTGAACGGAGGCAGCTCCCTTGCCCAGCCCCTATAAAGGGGGGGGGGGGTAATAATTGTTGCACTGCACTTTTCAACAGTCTTCACACACGGACGCCTGTTTTCTTTCTGGCCTATCTTCAGTTTATGAAGATGGCCGCGCCCATGATCACTCAAAATCTATCAAAGAGGCATAATGTACGCCCATGAGCACTCACATCATCCATTATCACCTAGTAAAGATTTAACGAGTTCCAGAATCCCTTTAGCAACGCCGATTACAGTATGAGCAGTGGTACAGCTTCTCGCTAGGGTGTAGCCTGCTGTTATGATTTACATTAAAAACGTGAATTTTCTGAATAAACAAACATTCATACAATCGAAAATCTGAAGACTTGGAACCAACCGGTTACAGTTTTTATTACATTTATCATAATTATCTCTACCAAATCTTGGCAAATGATTATTGGAAGTTCCAATAATCAGGGTGGGCCAAAATACATGCCCCGGGCCAAAATACCTCCACTACCCTACTCGCTTATTTTCGAATAGGATGAATATGGGAGCGTAAGATTACTAATGATGGAACACACATTCTATATGAATTGTCTGTCGGTTATATTCTAGCGATTGCTAGAACGCGATTTAAGAGTGTACCATCAAACTCGGTGAAATAGCTAAACGGCGGCGGCTAATTTGCTGCATTGAATTTAATTTTTCATCACTATGTGAGTGATGTGCAGAATATTTTTGTAACAATATTACCTGGTTTACCACTTCTTTGGCATTAGGGTCTTTTTTGACCCAAACCGTACACCACGCCAGCGACCTGTTTCCAACGTGATGCAAAAGTAAGGTTAAGAGCTTAAAATCAGTTTAATACGCGCTACCGAGATACAACGATCCACCTTATTATCTCCCTGATAACATAATTTTTCATATGACATGTTTACACTAATCGATAGCATTTTTAATTTTCTATCTTCTCAACCAATAAAACTTGGAATTTCACCAACTAATAAAATATTAAAATTAAAAACCGATTTCAGCCATTTCTGATGTGAGAATGCGAAAAGTTTGTCCGCAGATTTGCAGATCGAAATGGAGCAAAGTTGTAAAACTTGATGTGAAAATCTCTGAGCTTACTCGCAAAATTTATGATTTGTGCAAGAAGGGCCGTTGTGAGTGTAAAAATGCGTATTTTGTAGTCCAAAATCGCGAGTACTTTTGGGGCAAAATTCGCCGGCCTTCGCCGTAACTCCAAAACAGCCGTTGGCGTTTGAATTATGACTACAGTAACACAGAGACGAAAATCAGAACCTTTCAAATGTGCATTTATTGCGTTATTAGCTGCAGCACTAACGTCGAGTAAACGCCGTGATGCATGCAACACTCAAACCACGTTATTTCTTGGCGTGTTACATTTCGTGGCGCATTTTTCCCGTAACGGGCGGCGTGATTTACCCCGAAAAACTGAAAAACGCATAGGGGAAATTACATATTCTCGGCCCTTTTGTTCTCTTCGTCTTTGGGGTTTTTTTTGAAACCTATTGAACTCCAAGGGGCTGGTCACTCGGCACATTGTGCCCGGCACATCTCGGCACACATGTCGGCACAATCCGGCACACATGGGCACAACATAGAAATCCAACTTTTCGGTATGGAATCAAACTGTCAACATACTTACGATTGTAAAAATCCCTTCATACAGATTCTAGACAAGTGTTTTGGATGGAATTTTGTCGTTAAACACCGACTGGACTAATAACATTCGTCAAAAATAGACAGGATTATAATTAGCGCAAAAACATTTAAAGAAAATATTCCACTGGGCACATTCGGCACACCTCCGGCACACTTCGGCACACCTCCGGCACACACTGAAAAACAATCGGCACAGTTTAAGCACATATTGGCACACGCTCAAAAATCACGGCACAAATGAAGTGTGCTGAATGACCAACCCCTTGATTGAACTCAGAGTTGGTCTCAAATCCTTCCCAACTTTGCTGAATTATGTAGCCAAGTTTCAGGAAGTTTGGCTGACAAAATCCCCCCATGACAAAGAGAACAAACCTGCCGATAATACCCATTGTCACCCTATTTGATCAATAATTTAAAAAAAAAAATCATAGCATAGCTTCTACAATGTTATTTGATTTAACGTTTTCAATAATTGGAAGAAAACACATTGAACTTCACTGAGCGGAAAATTCACTTGAATTCTACTGGAAATCTAAAGTAGATTTTTTTCATCTAACTTAACATTTGAAACTTAAATGATTAGTAAGTAAAAATATTCTACTGAAAAAATCCAATAAAATTTAAGAGAAGTTTTTCACTGCCAAATCTTATAAATTTAAAATATTTTTTTAGTGTTATTTCACTAGTTTTTGCTCTTATTATTATTTTATGTGAAGGTAAATTCAAAAAATTTGGTTCATCTCCGTGCCATCGGAGACCACCAAATGGTTCCCTTGACAAAGAGGAAACATGTGAATTCACAGAACATATTGCCATCATCACACTCATTCATGGTTCGTTAGTGATGGCTGACAGATACATGCTTCTATTTTGCATACTTTCGACTGCAGTAAAATCCACTTGAAAACCATATAAATACAATATATAATACGATACAGTGCGAAATTTCCAATAACTTTCCATTGGAGATTCATTATACTTTCAAGCGGGTTTCACTTAACTCATGTGAACTCACTGAAAAATTGTTTTTTGAACGGTTACTTGTCTTTTTCCAGTGAAATCAAAATGAAATTTCCTCTCAGTGTGTATCGTATTATAAATTGTACAGTGACCCCACAATTTATGAATCGGCAAAAATGACCACAGTTTATGGATCACACTCATGTGATTAACATGGTGATTCATAATTAATGTACAAAATTAAGGTGATTCATATGTGTATGGTTTTCAATTTCAAGTGGGTTTTGCTGCAGTCGAAAGTATGCAAAATCGAATCGTGTAGTTGTCATCCATCACTAACGATCCATGCATGAATGTGATGATGGCAATATGTTCTGTGCATTCAGTTGTTCCCTCATTATCAAGGGATCTATTTGGTGGTCACCGATGGCACGGAGACTCACCGAATTTTTAATTCTCGCGTTTAGTATCATTCAGCCGTCTACAATGATCATTTCTCTTCATCAATTTTCTCTTCGGATTATCCCGGGAAATACGACCAATATTCTGATGATCTCTTGGTGTGTTTCGGTGAAGGAGAACTAGGACTAGCATCCAAAACAAAAACAACCGAACATGATCTGCCGATCAAAGTTATTATTCAAGAGAATATCGATGAAGAGAAATCGATCATTGTAGATACGCCCGTAATGATACTGAGCGCGAGAATTTCACCTTTTCGAGTATAGGCCAAATTATACCATAATAGCAAATACCTACTAGCTCAATTATACTGAATGAATATTTCAACACGCTGTTTTTTTCTCGCTCATCGGCTGTGTTGGCAACGCACAGAGCGCTGCAACACATGCACAAATGAACGAATCTGTTTAAAATGTGTGCGCGCCACACACATTCCATGTGTTCCCGGCCTCATACTCATTTTTGTGCGGCTCGGTGGAAACGGAACAGTCAAACGAATAGAATTAATAAACTATAGAGGACGAATGTCGCTGGTGTTCCCTTTGTTCTCGCTTGGAAACATGTCGGGTATCTATCTGTCAAACTGCATACTTTTTCGCTTTGACACTTATATCCCTGCCTATCTTCGCCAGCAAGAGATGTTGCGGCGACGACGCCAGCGACATTCTTCCTCTATAGTTTATTAGCTCTATTGTCAAACGTCTCCCGAGCCGCGGCCAAACAGTTTGGCACATGTAAACATGAGGTGGATTTTCGGGATTTTTTCCATCGAAGAGCTGGAAAGCAGATGGAAATGGAAATGTTTTTGACGCATTTTCAACTGCTTCAGCTATTCGATGGAAATAATCTCTGAAAATCCCATATAGCCGAGGCGGTAAACGCACGGGTATTCAGCATGACCATGCTGAGGGTGACGGGTTCGATTCCCGGTCGGTCCAGGATCCTTTCGTAAAGGAAATTTCCTTGACTTCCTTGGGCATAGAGTATCTTCGTGCCTGCCACACGATATACACATGCAAAATGGTCATTGGCAGAGGAAGCTCTCAGTTAATAACTGTGGAAGTGCTCATAGAACACTAAGCTGAGAAGCAGGCTTTGTCCCAGTGAGGACGTTACGCCAAGAAGAGGAGGAATCTCTGAAAATCATGAAAATTGAATCTTTTTTTCTAAATTTCATAAACAAAAAGTAATATGGAAGCGGATTCCATCCGATTTCACATTTGAAACGTCAACTTCGCGAGTGTAATGATCAAGGAACTGGTTACGCTATCGATGGCTGTATTTGACGAAACTGTGTTACCTTCGCTTTGCAACCAATGTTCATTCACGCAGCGTACGTCGACTCACACACGAATGAGATGATCGTGATTCGAATTTAGGACGACTGTCGTACTGATTCGTAATTCCAAAACACGATTTTGACAATTTGGGCTGGATGATTGGACCAATCAGTTGATTTCGGGATGGAGCTTCCGTTCAATGCACCTAACCGCTGTCTAGCACGTTAGCGCTGCTCTTTCGTCGTCGTCGTTTGCTCTCACATTCTCTCCTACTCTCGTTCTCTTGGTGTGCAGTGTGCTGCGGCGGCCGTCGTCGCGGTCGTCACCTGCTAACCAAATTACACCTGTCGCTCGGGAGAAAAATGCTGGCCCGGATCACTAAATCGGTCATAACTCCGGAACGCCTTGACCGATCCGAACCATTTTCAATAGCAAACAATACGGTAAAATTCATGTTCGATTCGAGCTATAATCCGAAAAATCGGCCAATGGGAAGTGCCTTAAAAGTGAGTGAACTTATTTTGTTCACAGACACACATACATACACACATACAGACATCATCTCAATTCGTCGAACTGAGTTGATTGGTATATGTGACTTGACCCTCCGAGCCTTCTAACGAAAATTCTTTTTTTGAGTGAACATATAGCCTTTCAGTTCACTTAGGTGAACGAGAAAGGCAAAAAGGTTTTAAGTAAATTAATCCTTGATGTCATCGACCAAAACTTTGGGGTCACCCCTCAATATGATGTATCGGCCAAAAGTTTGGGGTCACTATCGTAAAACATGGAAAAGTGATTTGGTGATGTCTTCGTCATCTATAGTTCAATTTTAATTATTTTTGGCTCATTTCAAAGATAATTAACTAAATTTACGTTTGATGTCTTCAACTTAACGTATTTAACGATTTTTGTATACAAAAATGTTATGTAAAGTTAGCACATTTTACCACGCTTCAAAAAATGAGGCAACTTTACGTTAAGTTTTAGTATGTAAATTTCAACAAATATGTGTGGTTCAATGTCTATGCAGTAAGTATCATTCATTTTGTTTCAAATAAGCCAAGAAGAATTAAAATTGAATGAAAGATGACAAAGATATCAACAAATCACTTTTCCATGTTTTACGATAGTGACCCCAAACTTTTGGCCGATACATCATATTGAGGGGTGACCCCAAACTTTTGGTCGATGACATTAAGGATTAATTTACTTAATAACTTTTTTTCTAGATTTTTTAGCTAAGTTCTGTAAAAAGCAGTTGAAAGCTAATAGAAAATGGGTCACATTACCGCTCTCATCTTAAAATTTGGTCGACCCAACTTCCAGCGACACTGCCGTAAGTTTATATTCATTTTTTAGAAAATTTGGCAACTTTGAGTTAAGTTTACATACAAAATTTTCTGAAAAAGTTTCTTTTAAATCATGTTCAAAGTTTCTTTGACTTATTATCTTTTGAATGAAACCTAAGGGTTTGATATCGGACGCAAATTGGCGGAGATATGGGCCTAAAAAAATGACATGTTTTTGAGGGGGTGACCCCAAACTTTTGAACGGGAGTGTACATACCTTACATTACATTAGTGTGGGTCATCGGAACCGTTTTCTCAGATCAAAGCTTTTTTGGTTCCGTTTCGGGTCCTGAGTATCTGTGCAAAATTTCAGCACGATCGGTTGCGTCTACACTTTGCGCATTGCAATTGAAATTTGTATGGTATTTTGAATGAGAAAACACACTTTTTTGAATTTTTGTCATACGTTGAAAAAGTTTGTCTGAAACTTTTTAACCGATACTGTTAAATGATAGCCTAGGATGTTCTAAAAAAACTTTGTTGAAGACTGCAAAGCGATCCGATGCTTGTGAAAATAGTTATAACCAACGAACTGCATGCATATGTTTATGTTTTCATTCATTCATTTATTTAGTATAACATCAAATTCAAGATAAAACTGAATCAACAATATTTCTCCATAATACACGGTTCGTGGCTGCCGCTCTCCATCCTCGGTCGCGCCCGATGCTCGCCAAGTCACGCTCCACCTGGTCCACCCATCGTGCTCTCTGCGCTCCACGCCTTCTTGTGCCAACCGGATCAGTTGCAAACACCAGCTTTGCAGGGTTGTTGTCCGGCATTCTTGCAACATGCCCTGCCCACCGTATCCTTCCGGCCTTGGCCACCTTCTGGATGCTGGGTTCGCCGTAAAGTGCAGCGAGCTGGTGGTTCATTCTTCTCCGTCACACACCGTTCTTCTGCACACCACCGAAGATCGTCCTTAGCACGCGTCGCTCGAAAACTCCGAGTGCTTGCAGGTCCTCCTCGAGCATGGTCCATGTCTCGTGCCCGTAGAGGATTACCGGTCTTATTAGCGTTTTGTACATGGTGCATTTGGTGCGTGGGTGAATCTTTTTCGACCGCAGTTTCTTCTGGAGCCCGTAGTAGGCCCGACTTCCGCTGATGATGCGCCTCCGAATTTCACGGCTCACGTTTTTGTCAGCCGTCAGTAAGGATCCGAGGTAGACGAATTCCTCCACCACCTCGAAAGTATCCCCGTCTATCGTAACATTACTACCCAGACGGATCCGGTCGTGTTCGGTTCCGCCTACCAGCATGTACTTTGTTTTTGAGGCATTCACCACCAGTCCGACCTTTGCTGCTTCGCGTTTCAGGCGGGTGTACAGCTCTGCCACCGTTCCAAATGTTCTTGCAATAATGTCCATGTCGTTCGCAAAGCACACAAATTGACCGGATTTTGTGAAAATCGTTAACCGGCTGTTAAGCCCGGCTCGTCGCATCACACCTTCCAGAGCGATGTTGAAGAGTAGGCATGAGAGTCCGTCACCTTGTCGCAGTCCCCGGCGAGATTCGAATGAACTGGATAGTTCACCCGAAACCCTTACGCAGTTTTGCACACCGTCCATCGTTGCTTTAATCAGTCTAGTCAGCTTCCCAGGAAAGCCGTTTTCGTCCATGATTCTCCATAGCTCTGCGCGGTCGATGCTGTCGTATGCCGCTTTGAAGTCGATGAACAGGTGATGCGTTGGGATCTGGTATTCACGGTATTTCTGGAGGATTTGCCGTACGGTAAAGATCTGGTCCGTTGTCGACCGGCTGTCGATGAAGCCAGCCTGATAACTTCCCACGAACTCATTCGTTTTAGGTGACAGACGACGGAAGATGATCTGGGATAGCACTTTGTAGGCAGCATTCAAAAAAGTGATCGCCCTGAAGTTCTCACATTCCAAATGGTCGCCTTTCTTGTGAATGGGGCAGATTACCCCTTTCTTCCACTTCTCCGGTAGCTGTTCGGTTTCCCAGATCCTGACTATCAGCCGATGCAGACAGGTGGCCAACTTTTCTGGGCCCATCTTGATGAGTTCAGTTACGATACCATCCTTACCAGCTGCTTTGTTGGTTTTGAGCTGGTGAAAGGCATCCTTAACTTCCCTCAGCGTGGGAGTTGGTTCATTTCCGTCCTCCGCTGCACTGGCGTCGTCGTCTCCTCCGTTGCCGTGGGCTCCCGTGCCTACGTTCTCCACGCCGTTCAGGTGCTGATCGAAGTGCTGCTTCCACCTTTCGATCACCTCACGTCCGTCCGTTAAGAGGCCTCCGTCTTTATCCCTGCATATTTCGGCTCGCGGTACGAAGCCTTGCGGGATGCGTTGAGCTTCTGATAGAACTTCCGTGTTTCTTGGGAACGGCACAGCACTTCCATTTCTTCACACTCCGCTTCTTCCAGGCGGCGCTTTTTCTCCCGAAAGAGGCGGGTCTGCTGTTTCCGCTTCTGTTTATAACGTTCCACGTTCTGTCGAGCCCCTTGCTGCAGCATTACCACCCTCGCTGCATTCTTCTCCTCCAAAACCGTTCTGCACTCTTCGTCGAACCTTTCGTTCCGTCGATTCCGTTCCACGTACCCGATGGTGCTCTTGGCTGCGTCGTTTATGGCTGCTTTCACTGTACTCCAGCAGTCCTCTAGAGGGGCCTCATCGAGCTCGCCCTCGTCTGGCAACGCGGATTCGAGATTCTGCGCGTATGCTGAGGCGACATCCGGTTGCTTCAGTCGCTCTAGGTTGTACCGTGGCGGTCGCCTGTACCGTACATTGTTGATGACGGAGAGTTTTGGGCGCAGTTTGACCATCACCAGATAGTGGTCGGAGTCGATGTTGGCGCCACGATAGGTCCTGACGTCGAAAATGTCGGAGAAGTGCCGTCCGTCAATCAGAACGTGGTCGATTTCAGATTCCGTCTGCTGTGGTGATCTCCAGGTGTAACGATAAGGAAGGCTGTGTTGGAAAAAGGTGCTACGTATGGCCATATTTTTGGAGGCGGCGAAATCAATGAGTCGTAGGCCGTTATCGTTCGTCTGCTGGTGGGCACTGAACTTACCAATCGTCGGTCTGAATTCCTCCTCCTGGCCTACCTGAGCGTTCAAATCACCTATGATGATCTTGACGTCGTGGCTTGGGCAGCGATCGTACTCGCGTTTGAGCTGCGAGTAAAATGCGTCCTTGTCATCATCAGTACTTCCGGAGTGTGGGCTGTGCACGTTTATTATGCTGAAGTTGAAGAATCGGCCTTTGATCCTCAACCTGCACATTCTTTCGTCGATCGGCCACCAACCGATCACGCGCCTCTGCATATCACCCATCACGATGAAAGCTGTTCCCAGCTCGCGTGTGTTGCCGCAGCTCTGGTAGATGGTATAATTACATCTAAACGTTCGCACCATGGATCCTGTCCAACACACCTCCTGCAGCGCTACGATGCCGAACCCGCGGTCCTTCAGTAGATCGGCGAGTATGCGGGTGTTCTCAATGAAGTTGAGAGATCGGCAGTTCCACGTACCAAGTTTCCAATCGCAAGTCCTTTTTGTTCGCTGGGGTCGTTGCCGTTGGTCTCGGTTCGTATTATTCTGTTGCTGATTTTCCGTTACAATGGTTTTTTTACGGCTGGCTCGTAGGGCCTGACACCAACCCCCTACTTTCCGGAGGACCATAGTGCACAGTTGAGCTTAGAGTCTTTCCCTGGCACTCGGACGTTGATCAGCCGCCCCTAACATGGGGATCAGACGCTGTTGTGTGCCGCTCCTCCTGGAGAACAGACGCTCAGGTTTGCCGAAGCAAACCCCCCCCTTCCCTGTCAGCCTACGACCAAAGTTCCCACAGGGGTTGGTTACCCGATCTTCCCTAAGGTTGCTCATAGTTTCCGGCCGGTACCGCGTGGAGGTAGGGATAGGAGTTGCTGGGCAGAGGCTAGTGGATCACAATGGGATCTGAATTGCGCAGCATACCCAGCCTTTACCGTGCCTATTATGTTTTCATACACAGCTAATCTCGTTCGGTTATTTTTACTGAAATCTCAACCGCTGAGCGTTCGGTAATGGATTTTACACGAAATTCTGTAAAAAAATAACAAATTTCGGTGAAATCTTATCGTTTATCTGTCAAACTCTAACGAACTTCGGTAAAAGTAGCTACCTTTATCGATTTTTTCCTGTAAACAAACTTAACGGTTGAGATTTCGGTGAAACATTACCGAAGTCGGTGATTTTTTCTAACTGTGTATGTAAAGGAATAACAATAGCAATAAAATCATGCTGTTTTGACAAGCAATGCCAACGATATAACTTTTTTCGTAAGCATCAGATCACTTCGCGTCGCAGTCTTCGACAAAGTTTTTCAGGTCACCCTAGGCTATGTTTTCAATTTATCGGTTACATGGTTTTAGAATAATTCAAGCTTGTTACGAGAGAAATGCAAAAAAAGTGTGTTTTCCCATGTAAAACCCCATACAAACTTCAAACGCGATGCGCACAATGTAGACATAACCGATCGTGTACAAATTTGGGTTGGGTCCTAAAATGGGATCAAAAAAGCATTGATGCCATTGAATTTTTCATTTTTCCATATAGACGATGACCCACTCTAATGTCCATGTCCTGGTCAGTCCAGACTCCAGGAACATTCCGTTAAAGAAATTTTCTTGATTACATTGAACATAGAATAATTTCGTGCTTGCTACACGATATACACATGCAAAATGATCAACGACAGAAGAAGTTCTCAATAAATAACTGTAGTAAAGCTAATAGCACACTGAGAAAAAGCTGAGTAGTAGGCTTAGTCCCCAGTAGGAATGTTAAGCCAAGAAGAAAAGAAGAAAAAGTAATGCTTCAAAAATAAACGATCATATCCATTGCAATCACATCTGCTGAACAAAATACTTCCATATGTGACGAAAGCCTCTCATCTGCTAAACTTCCAGTCAATCTGATCTCTAACGCAAGGTAGATAAGGGTAAAAGGTGCCCAATGGGAAAAAAACGAACGCACTCACCATCGATAACGACCGACCGAGAACGGCTACAACACTCATTCGGAAGCGCCTACTGAGCAGATTGATTTTGCAGTCAAAGGCACTTATTCCTATTCATTACCCTCGTTGCGCCTTCTCGTCCTCGCTCGCCCGTGTGGGTCCTTTCCTTATATCTGTGCCACCTAGAACAAACTGCCGCTAAAGGCATAGTTAGTGTTGTTGATGCATGTTGTAAGCCACATTTACGCGCAGATGGAGTGTTTTATAAAGGGATAACTGGCGCTTATTCCCCTGCCCTGCCTTTCTGCCTCTCTGCCACACATCTGCGCAGT
Source organism: Aedes albopictus (assembly GCF_035046485.1). Taxonomy (NCBI): domain Eukaryota; kingdom Metazoa; phylum Arthropoda; class Insecta; order Diptera; family Culicidae; genus Aedes; species Aedes albopictus. Next base: position 505,395,539 of record NC_085137.1, on the reverse strand, counting down.
GAACATTCCTTCCTAATCACCCTCCGCTTCTGTTCGGCGGCGGCTGTTGGTTGCTGTTTGAACATGCGGCCAGCAAACCACTCGGCCTTAGGAATCAGTCAGTCAGCTGGCGATGTGTGTGGTGCAGCAGTACAGTTGAAATCCCGAGTCCTAGGTCCCGTTTGTTGCACTGCATTGGCTTGACACATGCTCTGCATCTGCGCATTGTGAATATTTTATTTAAATCAACTTTCATGATTTTAAACAATGTGCACATGGGAAACGCGATTGACTGACGGGAACGGACACACATGTGCTAGGGAACCGTCCAGCGTGATTACCTTTCTCTATGGAGTAGCCCGCTAGAACCTACCTCAGCCTGGGAAATTAATGCTCGGACACCCTGTTCAATTGGCATTTAAAGTTTAAACGAATGCAGAATGTTGGTATGGTATGACAACATCTGTCCGATCCGAACCAACTGACTGCTTTTCGATCATTCGGGATCGATTGTGCCAACGGGCAATCTATAACGGCAAATGGCGTGAAAAGTCGAGTGGATTTGCATTTTATCTACTTTTATTCTAATTAGGCCGTAGGGTCTGGGACCATTTGGGCAGGAGCACCTATTTTGGGCACTTGCTGCTATTACTCAGTCAATTTTGAACCGATTGGCTTGATTTTTGAGGCACGATCAGCTTGGCACAGTAGCTAGCCATGTTTCAAAATTCAACTCAATTGGTTTGAAATTGACTGAGTTATTGCAGCAAGTGCCCAAAATAGGTGCTCCTGCCCAAGTGGTCCCAGACCCTACCTATACCCAGATCGTATTGTGTGGGATCAAGGGAGACAGGAATTTGTATTCCCGTTACTGGATCGAGGGAGAATGGCAGGATGTCGATTGGGAGCGTGCCAACAGGATTAGCGCAGCTGCTCTTGTTAATGGTTGAGCAAAACAAAATGAATTAAATCCTAGACATAGGGAATTACTTTCAGCGTTCAATATAAGGTATGTATTTCGTTAGAAATACACTAAGTCTTTTCACGGGGAATACGTGCAGTGTAAAAAAAAACCCGTGTAAAAATAATCGTAGTTTTTATTAGAATCAGAATATCCTATCCTTGGTCGACGACAATCTCCGAAATCCACGCGTGCCCAACCTCTGACATATATTTCTCGAAATTGTTTTACAACTGTTCGTGACACATTCGTCATCTGAGTCACACACGCGGCCGGCCGGCGATGCGGTGGTGTGTTCCCTGGTCGCGTCTAGATTTTCCAACGCAAACAAACCACGATTGAGGTACAATTTATCTGACCCCACGCGGAATCCCTACTGTCCTCCTAACAGTCGTCGAGATAGCAGCAGCTGTCTCGATCTCGGAGCTCGGGGGTGTCATGTCACGCCCTGCCACCTCAGCTCAGCTCGCACACATATCAACCGTCGTCGTCGCGTCGTGCTGTTCGTCTAATCTGCTCGAGTCAAGCCCTCGCCTCGTGTTATAATTTATAGGTCTACTTGGGTACAACCTTATAGCTGTGTGGAGTGCGCTGCGCACCATTGATACTTTCCCGGCTCCACTATGGTACGAGGATATAAACAAATGTTTATGAATGAATGGAACCATTAATAAGAGCTTAAGCGATCGGGCACAGTTTTACACCACCTCCGAGTCCGAAGCAAATGGAATTTGTATTTGAGTCAAGTAATTGACTGTAGGAGACGGGCGTGGTCTGCTTGGCTTGCGGTGGTCTGTATTGCAAGTGACAGTGCTTGTTTGGCTGTCACAACGAAGCTTTGTCATCGAGTGCGAACTGAGTGGTCCAATTTGGTGGTAGAATGGCACTGTAAGTGCATGTAAATGTAAACGGAGTAATAATCCAATGAATTATGAGCAATTTGTGGAAATTTGTGTACTTTTTTTTTTCTTACTCTTCGTCTTTGCAAATAAACCCCCTGAGATCTTCTAAAACGCCCCTGAGACATCAGACGTCCTCGAACTCCTCTGAAGCCAAGGGACCTCCTAAAACCTACTTCTAGAACTCCTCGAGGCCTGCTTGAAACACTCCTGACACGCTTTTAAAACACCTCTGAGATCTCCTGATATCCCCTGAAGCTCCATGAGACCCTCTGAATCACCCTCGAGACCTACTGGAACCCCCTGAAACCATCTGATAACCCCCTTGAAACCCCCTGAAATGTCATGAGACCCTCTGAAATTCCTGATACACCCCTGGGATCCCTTTAAAATCTCTTGGGACCTTTGGGAACCTCTGGAATACCATGAATCGTCCCTGGTTTCCCATATTCCCATGAGCACTTTCACAGTTACTAACCCGTATATACCCGGGACAATCTACTTTTGGCAGAAATGTAATATCTTCCTTGTTTTATAACATTTAACCCTGGAGTTTTTTTTTTTTATAATCAAGGAGAAGAGTTGTGCTAAGAAATGCATGGTACCTCCCCCCTTTGCACTCTCCCTCATTTTGCTAGTAGCCGAAACTACGTGGCTTTTTTGTTTTTTTTTTTATAAATTCTACATGTTTTGCTTAAATAACATCGTTTAGCTAATCATCAATAGTTTTCACTGGGCTTTGATATGTAATGTACCTATTACTACCCATCATCTGTTGAAGTTTTGATTCCAGAGCTAAGGCCACCAAAGTACTCCGAAGATTGTGCCACATCCTATACCAAATTTATACAGGATGAATCATCACAGAACATAGTCTACGGTACTCAGAAAGCATCAAAGCACTTCTAGAAAAATAATGGTACATGAATTGGGTAATCTAGGTCATCCAAACTACTCTGGAATTCATTTTCTTAAGATCTACAACATTTGTGTTCATTCTGTTCAAGAAATTTAGTCACGTTGATGTCCATTAGACCTCGCAATGCTACGAGCAACTTGATATTGTCGTAGTTGGGCATTCCGTGAAATACAAATGGCCTCCGAATCATTTTGAAGTTCGGGTGCCGATATCTACATACTGTATCACGCTTAAATTGTAATACATATTCGTGGAATGTAGTCTATACTGCTGATGGAGTCTTAGTGCACAACTATAATGCTTTTGGTACATTCGTGGGATATTCCAGGCTTTCCAAACTATTTTGGAATTAGAACCTTCAAGGTCTACAGGCTCTACTATTGTATCTGTTCTTTCTATCAGCATAATTTTTTCACGGTTGTGTCTGTTGCACCTCATAATATTACGAGTATCTATATGTGTTGCTATTTGGGTGTCCACGGGCATACAAATGGATCCAATGTATTTTGAAGTATGGGTCGCAATATCTGTATATCTTGGGGGTTTTTATTGTAGCGAATGCTCGCGGAGTATAATCTACACTACACTTTTTTTCCTGCTAAACCATAGGGGGATAATCTGCTCAACAGACACCCTAACAGGAAGGTTAGGGTAGTGTGGGGCTGACAGGCCGTCTTCTACAACAAAAGTAAAAGCCAGGACTACTCTCTCCTCGTACCCACTAAACCATTCCTATGGTCGCCAAACCCTACGAGAGGGGCTAGTGCACATCGCACCCTCAAGGTTAGCTGCGTAGCCAAGCAGCAACGAACATCGATGACTCGCTCTGGAGAGTCCATCACGGTAACATGCTGGCACTAAGCCAGTTTCCCGAGTGGTCCTCGCCATTCCCTTTGTCCTCGGAAGGCGGGCAGGGTCAACCCCGCCTGCGCCCAACTGCTTTGCAGACATCAAGGACTGATACCCACGTGCAACCCGATCTGACCTGCTGAAGGCAAGGGTATCACTACTCTTCAGGCCCTATCAGCTGCACCAGAAGGTTGCTGACAGCAGGGTCTCCACCTGCCCCGACCCTTGCCGGGGACCCCTTTCCAACCGCGGGCTCGGATCCAACGCAGTAGACCGACGCCACGACAGCACCGCTACCAGGACTTCCTTTCCGCGGCCACTTAATCGCTGTAAGGGTCGATCTCGATCGTAGGGCACCGGTATGACCTACGAAGCCGACTCCGAACCCCTGGACCACCTCTTGTTTTGCATCTGGACTAGCCATTCTCCGAGTCCACGCGCCACCTCCTCTGTAGCTCCCAGACGATATGGGTGATAGCCGTTGAAACGGCGTTCCAGCCAAACTCATCCCTACACATCCTCTGGACCAAATTGTCCGGGTTTGTGTCCTCCCCGCATGTGGCAAGCATTGTGCGAAAACGCGGGCTCACGAACAAATCGTGTTCCACCGTTTCCTCTAAACCATTGCACACTGGGCATTCGGGAGAATCCGCATGCCCGAAACGGTGTAGATACTGTCGGATGCAACCATGACCTGTAAGGACCTGTGTCAGGTGGAATGTAACTTCCCCATGGCGCCTATTAGTCCAACTATCTACCCTCGGTATCAACCTATGAGTCCACCTTCCTTTGGTGGAACTGTCCCACGCGCGCTGCCATTTGACCATAGAGGCCATCCTGGCAGTCCTGCGTATGCCTCTTGTGCCGCGCATTTCAAAGCACTCCATGTCCTCACTGACAAGAATGCTGATAGGCACCATACCAGGAATGACGCAGAGAGCGTCGTGTGACACGGTACGGTACGCATTCGCAACCCTCAGGCACATCAGCCTCTAAGTACTTTCCAGCTTCCGTCGGTAGCATTTAGTACTTAGCGCGCTGCCCCACGCCATACCTAAGTATGGACGTAGCAACACTAGCCAGAAGCTCGCGCTTATTGGCGTACACCACGGAGCTATTGGACATCATCCGGGACAGTGCCGCAATAGCTGTGGAGGCTCTTTTACAGGCATAATCGACGTGGCTACCGAAGGTAATCTTATCGTCGATCTTCACGCCCAAGTGTTTGACGGAGCGCTTTGACAGGATAGTGCACTCTCCTACACTGATCTCCGTCTGCTGCTCCGACTTCCGGTTGTTAACAACCGTCACCTCTGTCTTGTGGTGAGCCAGCTCCAGATTCCTGGATCGCATCCACGTCTTCACAACCTTGATCGAGTGTTCGGTAGTCAACTTCACCTCCTCGATCGTTTCACCGTAGACTTCGAGCGTAATGTCATCGGCAAATCCGTCAATCTCCACTCCCACTGGGTACTCTAACCTCAACACCTCGTCGTACATGACATTCCATAACACCGGACCCAGGATGGAACCTTGCGGGACTCCTGAGGTTATGTGAAAGCACTTCCGACCCACCTCCATGTCGTAGACTAGTACACGATTCTGAAAGTAACTTCCAAGAATCTTGTACAGGTACCCCTGTATCCCCAGACGCGAGAGCGCATCGGCAATAGCAGACCAGCTGGCGCTATTAAACGCATTCCTTACATCCAGAGTCACTACCGCGCAAAAGCGAATTCCCCTCCTTTTAGGCTCCAGTACTTTCTCGGCGGTTTTTGTAACCGACAAGATAGCGTCCCTTCCGGAAGCCGTACTGGTTGCTCGAAAGACCATTTTCACCCTCGGTAAACCTTAACATTCTATTGAGGATGATCTTTTCGAGCACCTTCCCCGCCGTGTCAATCAAGCATATTGGTCTATATGCCGACGGGTCTCCGGGTGGTTTCCCCGCCTTTGGCAATAGTACCAGGCTCTGCCTCTTCCAAGCTTCTGGGAAACTCCCTCGTCCAGGCATTTCTGCATAGCAGATCTGAACATCTCGGGAGCCTGTGCAATAGCTACTTTCAAGGCCAGGTTCGGAATCCGTCCGGACCTGGGGCCTTACCTACGCTAAGCGACTTAGCTCTCCCCGCAAGTTCCACATCGGTGACCCTCTACTCATCGCCAGCCCCAGTCCCCGGCTGTCCTACGAAAGGAGGCCAAGGACTAGGATCATGACGCGGAAAAAGTCCTCCAATGATCCCCTCCAACATCTCTGGAGATTGCTCTGTAGGAGCCATCACACCTCTCGTCTTGGCCATAACGATCCTGTAGGCGTCACCCCACGGGTTCGTATTGGCACTCTGACAGAGACCCTCAAAGCAGGCCTTTTTGCTTGCTCTTATCTCGGTCTTAAGCGCGGCTTTTGCAGCGGCGAACACCACCCGCCGTTCGTTTCGCTCTTCCTCTGATCGTGCTCGCTGCATCCGCCGCCTAGCCCGTAGGCAGGCGCGGCGCAGGTCCGCAATCGCGTCGGTCCACCAGTAAGCCGGTGGCCTCCCATTTCTAGGGTGGACTCGCCTAGGCATGGTCGCATCACACGCACGTGAGAGCACCGCTACCAGCTCGTCACCGTCTAAACCGATTAAGTTTCGCTCACGGCGGAGCGCCTTCCTAAACACCCCTTCGTCGAAGTATGATGTCTTCCACCTGCGAGGGCTTGGTCTTCGCTTAGCCGCCTCTTCTTCTATCCGCTGTCTGCTGTTGTTGTAGTCGATACTGTAGCGAACCGCCAGGTGGTCGCTGTGAGTGTAGCCATCATCTACTCTCCAGTTCGAACTATTTGTTAGGCCGGGACTACAAAAGGTCACGTCAATAATTGACTCCGCTCCGTTTCGACTAAAGGTACTCTTGGTACCGACATTAGCCAAGTCGACATCTAAGATGTCAATGTTTCTAGCAGGAACTGACCCCGCTGGTTCGTGAAACGGCTTCTCCATTCCACGGCCCAGGCATTAAAGTCACCCGCTATTACCACCGGCCTTCGCCCTGTTAGCACGGTCGTTAAGCGGTCCTCGGAGCACAATTCTGATAACTTAGCAACATTTACTTGGTGATCAACGATTGACTATGGAACGTTACTCAGTATATAAGATATACTGTACGGGTGTAGAATGAAGTAGCTAACACCAAGGTAGTTTGGCTGCCCTGGAATATCCCTATAGTGTCTCTTAATCATATTTGAAATTTCAAGAGCTATCCTTGTAGACTTGAAGGACTACATTTTAGGACAGTCTAGACAACCCTGAATGTCCCAAAGGTTTGTAATAATTTCTAGTAGACTTCGAATTGGAAGTCAATTACACCGTCTTCGACCTTGCGGCCTTCTCTTGGTTGGTCCAGTAACCACGGTTTATTATGCATCGTTACTCAGTATAGTAGATATGGCTACTGGTACGAGTGTAGATCTGAAGTTCTGAACTCCAAGGTAGTTTGACTGACCTGGAATGGGATATTGATTATTGGATAAGCGTACACTACCCGCCATTAATATGAAATCGTTGCAATACTCAGTATTGTAGCACCCAAAAAGTTTTGCATCGCCCAAAATAAAGAGGGAAAATGGAATAAACCTCGTACCAATTAGATTGTGGGTACGAGCTGCCTAAATAATCACATTTTAGGGTGATGCCTAACTTTTTATGGTGCTACAATACTTAGTATGTGTGTTGCAATACGCGATTCCATATTTATGGCGGGTAGTGTATAAAAATTACATTATAGATTTCTAGAGGACATAGTTTGGGTGGATTGTCAGGGGGATTTCAGGAGTGTTCCAGAGAGTCTCAGAGTGTCTCAGGGGCGTTTCACGAGGGTTCAAACGGACGTTACACCAGGAGGAAGAAGAAGACAGAATCCTTTCACGCGTTTCTTAGACTTTTGTCCATGCAAAATTTGGATAATAGTTAACTATGTATGGAGCACAGACGAACAGACGTATCACTTGGAACAAATTGCAATGTCACAAAAACATAATCGCCTAATGCTAACCAGGCTGTGTTACGCAAACCACTCAGTAGGTGGCAGTATTAAGCAAACGTCAAACATGAGCAAAACGATGCGAGCGCCGTTACCGAGTGATTTGCGAGTTACAAAATATTTGAACTAACCGTTAAAAAGAGCAACGGTGAGAAGTGAGTTGAGTGAGACGTCTGTTTGTCTGTGTATAGAGCATATAGACTTATGTCAGGAGTTTTTCCTGATACTGACATTTTCTCTCGTTTCAGGGTGACAATTTTTCAAGGATTGCGGATTGAAGTCGGTGTGCTGCGGTTGGATTCTCGACAGTGGATTATTTATTTATTTATTCGTCGTCAATCATATGTAGACCATTTGTTACAACTATGTTTTCTTAACCTAACATTATTTTTTTAGTAACGAATTACATTCAATTGTCTCTTAAGCTTAGCTTTCGACATACCGAAGTCAATGGACTCACATTGTTCATTATATAACCTCATCATTTGATTTATAGGTCCAAACATGGCATAATTAGTTCGATAGTGATTAGTAGAAAAAATGCTGCGATTTCGTAATTGACGAGTAGGTGCATAAAAATTCAATTTTGATAAAATTTCCTGTGAATCAACTCGGTTGGATACGACGTCATTTATAAATGAAATCATGGCGAATTTTCGACGTTCTTTTAATGTTTGGATATCCAACAGCTTGCACCGTGCTTCATAAGGTGGCAGAGGCTGCCCACATCTCCAACCTAGTTTGCGAAGAGCGAATAATAAAAACTGTTTTTGAACAGATTCTATTCGGCTGACGTGATTATCTGAAAATGGCGACCATACTATACAACAATATTCTAGTATTGAACGAACATAGGAAATATATAATGTTTTTATTGTGTATGGGTCGTGGAAATTGTAACTAAAACGTTTTATGAACCCAAGCATCTTATTGGCCTTGTTAATGATTGTATTATAATGATCTATAAATGTCACTTTAGAATCTACTAGTACACCAAGGTCTCTTATTCTTTCACATTTTTGTACTGGTTGACCTCCCAACAAAACTGTTGTGTTTGGCGTGTTTAACTTCCTGCTAATGGAAATGGAGTTACATTTTTTTACATTAAGTTTCAATAGGCTTTTCTGACACCATGTGTAAAATACATTTATTTCATTTTGGAATAACCTAAAATCTTCATTGTTTCTTATTTCGAAGTACAGTTTCATGTCGTCAGCATATATGAGAATATTAGTCTTACTAAGTATAAAAGAAACATCATTGACATACAAGATAAACAAAAGTGGGCCTAAATGAGATCCTTGAGGAACTCCTGAAGTTACATGTATTGGACTTGATTTAGCACTTTTGAATTTAACTATTTGTTGGCGATTCGTGAGGTATGATTCAACCCATTTAAGAAGACCTGGTTCGAACCCTATTTTTTCCAATTTAAAGAGTAGCATGGGTATATCGATACGGTCAAAAGCTTTACTGAAATCTGTATAGATAGCCTCTACGTAGTTCCCATTATCCATGGCATTCAATGAGTAGTTAATGAATTCCACCAGATTTGTACTGGTAGAACGCCCTTTGAAGAAGCCATGTTGATTATGAGTTATCCTGTTTTTGATTTGCTGAAATAAATTTCCATTAATTATTGCTTCGAACAATTTGGGAATGCATGAAATAATAGCGATACCTCGGTAGTTACGCACGTCAGATTTCTTGCCGCTTTTGAATATGGGTATTAAGAAAGACTTTTTCCATGTTGATGGAAAATTACCTGTTTTAAGTGAAGTGTTGAAAAGCCAAAATAATGGCGCCGTCAATTCCATTGACAAAGACTTCAAAAATAAAGGTGGGATCCCGTCAGGTCCAGGTCCTTTAGAGGCATCTAAATTGTTGAGAGCGTCTGTAACTTCATGTACTTTAACTTGATCAACGCGAATGTCTCTTGAATATTCTGGAATAAATGAAAAGTATTCACGCTCTCGATCTTCTTCCGAAAAAGTGGTATAAACTTCTTGGAAAAAAGTTGCAAAAAGTTTGCAGATTTTTTCTGCGTTGTCACCTGTTTTTTCGTCAAGTTGCATTTCCGAAGGAAAGTTGTCTGATTTTAGTTTGCTATTCACGAGATGATAAAAATTTTTTGGGCATGACTTTATTTCGAGCTCCGTTTTTGTATTGTATTCTTCGAACGCAAAATTAATGGCCAGATTTAATTGATCGCAAATATTTAAATAGTTTGATAAATTATCATTGTTGCTATTTTTCTTATAAATTTTGTGAGCTTTCTGCTTACGATTTTTTAAATTTTTTATTTCTTTATTGAACCATACAGGATGTTTTGAGTTGCCATGACGTCTTTTCTTTTTCAATGGTACTTCAGTCTGTATTATCTCAAACATTTTCTCGTAGAATATGTCAACTGCAACATCGATATTGTCTTCATTTCTCAATAGTGTTTGCCAATCAATATCACTAAGTTTTTTCCTCAAACTTTCATAGTTAGCAGAACGATAGTCAAAAACTTCTTCAAATTCACAATCATCAGGTCTGTTGTTGGCATATACGAATATAGAAAACTCAAGAGCTGTGTGAAAAACTTCATTTTTCCATAATGGGGTCAGTGATTCTGCCACACAAAAATCTTCATCAATATTTGTCATTAATAAATCTAAAAAACAATCTTGCTGATTTCTCACATGATTAATATGATTAAGCCCAAGGCTTGCTGATTTATCACAAATGAACTGAAGCGTTTCGTTTTCACCAACAATTGGGAGCAAAATGCTCTCATTGTCAATATCTGCAATAAAGTCAATGTCACGCTGATTAAAATCGCCATAAATATGTACTTTTACTTCCGGGGGTAAGCCACTGATAATATTTTCTGCAGTATTGAAAAACTTTTCATATGTTGATGTCCTGGCATTATCCGGAGGAAAATAAACGGAAACAAAAATATGCGTTTCGCAAGTGTACAACACATAGCGGTATCCTGTGAGCGTCGTTGTTCAAGAGTACAAGTTTACGATCGCTGTTTTTGAACGTTTCGTTGGATTGCGGCTCGAGAGATCGTTTGGTCGTGGTCGTTTTCAAGAGGTCGTTTCGGATTGATCCTTGGGGGGAATTTGGATATTCGTCAAGAATCAAGTTCCTTTTGACAAGAAAACCTCATTGTTAAGTATAGTTTTGATTGTAATTTTTTTGTTTTATTTCTCTGAAAGTAAGTTTTTTTTTGCTATTGTCCATTGATTAATTAGTATTCCCCGTTGATTTCCAATCATGGAAACCGACGGGGATTCACCCAATTCAAAAGAGGAGGATTTGTCTGCTATTCCTGCAGCAACCTCAAAACCAGTTAGAGTGAAAATTTTTCCATCTACTTTTCTTGGTCCATATGTAGTTTATTTCAGGAAAAAGGAGAGACCAATTAATGTTCTCCTTATTTCTGCTGAAGTTTACAAACGATACAAATCAGTAAAGGAAATCAAGAAGGTTTCTTTAGATAAATTAAGGGTAGTTTTTGGTTCTCGTGGAGATGCAAATGCTCTCCTTGAGTCAAATTTATTTCAAAATTCGTATCGCGTGTACGCTCCATGCGATTTATGCGAAATTAATGGTGTCATTTATGATGAAACTCTATGTTGCGATGACATCATAAATTTTGGTTTAGGAATTTTTAAAAATAAATCCATTTCCCCAGTTAAAATTTTGGATTGTAGTCGATTATCAAAATTAATTTTTAAAGGCAATGAATCGAAGTACATTCATTCGGATTGCATAAAGATAACTTTTGCCGGTTCTGTTCTTCCGGATATTTTATCGGTTAATAATGTAACTTTTGATGTTAGACTATATTTTCCGAAACTGATGCATTGTACTCGATGCCTTTTGTTTGGACACACCTCAGAATATTGTTCAAATAAACCTAAATGTTCCAAATGTGGACAACCTCATTGTTCATCAGAATGTAGTAAACATTCAGATGAGTGTATTTATTGTCAAAAACAGCACAACTCTCTTAAAGATTGTTCAGTTTATAAAGCTAATCAAAAAAAAATACAATCAGCAAATCAAAATCAATCATCAATTATCTTATTCTGAAATTTTGAAAGCTTCTGGTGATTTTAGTTCGGCTAATATTTATGAAACATTATCTGATGCTGATAACGACGATTCGAATCAGGATTCCAATCAATTTATTTATAAACCGCCAATCAAAAGGAAAAGATCCAAAGTTTTTTCTGACAGACATGATACTAATGATCCTCAACCATCAACATCATTTGATACAAACTTCCCTCCTCTTAATACTTCCTCTACTCCACGAACTATACCTGGATTTCAAAGAGTAGATAAAAATTAAAATAATAATAATAATAATAATGATAATGTTACAAACTCATCAAATAATAATGAAAATGATGACAACTCTATTTTAAAAATTTTGGAGCAAATAGTTGAATTTCTAGGATTTAGTGATTTTTGGAAAAATTTAATTAAAAAAGTTTTACCATTTCTTGCTTCACTTTTTGAAAAATTGAATGCATTTGGACCCCTCATTGCTTCATTGTTCTCGTTTTAATGGCTTGTATTAATCAAAATTTATTCAATATTTTGCAATGGAACTGTCGCAGTATTATACCCAAAATTGATAGGTTGAAAACTTTATTATTTAATTTGGATATTGATATTTTTTGCTTAAATGAAACTTGGTTGGTTGATAGCAAACATTTGCATATTTCTTCTTATAACATCATTCGTAAAGATAGAAATGATTCATATGGAGGAGTTTTGATTGGAATCCGTAATGGTATTCAGTTTAAGCATTTGAATTTACCTTTCGAATCATCAATTGAATTTATTGCCATTTCTCTTAATAATAATAATACAGAATTTTCTATTGTTTGTGTTTACATTCCTCCCAATACCACTTTTCAAATATCACAAATGAAAACTATTTTAGACAATATTCCATCTCCATTTTTTATATTAGGAGATTTTAATGCTCACAATATAGCTTGGGGAAGTGACAAATCTGATGGTAGAGGTAATTTGATTATGGATTTAATTGATGAACTAAATTTAAATATTTTGAATGACGGATCTTTTACGAGGATTGCTGTTCCTCCAGCTCAACATACTTGTATTGATTTATCTCTTTGTTCAAACTCTTTATCTTTCATTTCTTCTTGGAAAACAATTGATGATCCGAATGGTAGTGACCATTTACCAATTTTGATAGGGATTTGTAAAACAGATCATAATCAATCATATAATAAACCTTATGTTCCTGATTTATGCAAAAATGTTGATTGGCAGAAGTTTGCTGATCTTATTTCATTTTCTTTGAATACTTTTGATCATTCTGTTTCTCCACTTGAAAATTATAAACTTTTTTCTGAGATATTAATGCGTTGTTTACTTAAATCTCAAAAATACAAAATTATTTCAAAACCTGCTAATAAAAAATGTCCTCCATTTTGGTGGGATAGTGATTGTTCATTTGCCCTGAAAAATAAATCAGAAGCTTTTAAAAAATTTCGCCGTTCAGGATCACGGGAAAATTATTTTTCATACTGTAAAGCAGAAGCGCAATTTGTTCGTGTAACTAAATTTAAAAAGAGGAATTATTGGAAACATTTTATTGAAAATCTAGACAGAGAAACATCTTTATCAACATTATGGTCTGTAGCTAGAAATTTAAGAAATTACGACTCTTCTTCGCCAAATATTTCGGAATATTCCGAAGACTGGATTGAAAAATTTGCATCTAAAATTTGTCCCGATTATGTTCCTCAATTCATTAACTTCAAAAATCATCAGAAGTATAATTACTTTCCAGAACTTTGCGCTTCTTTTTCCATAGAAGAATTAGATTTAGCATTATCTATTACAAATAATACTTCTCCGGGGATTGATAAAATAAAATTTGTTGTGTTGCAAAATTTACCATTAGAAGGAAAGACACATTTATTGTCATTGTATAATTTATTTTTATCCCAAAATATATTTCCAACAGAATGGCGTTTTATCAAAATTGTTAGTATTGTTAAACCAGGCAAAGATCCTTCATCGGTTGATAGTCGTAGACCGATTAGTTTATTATCTTGTCTTCGTAAACTCATGGAAAGAATGTTATTGAATCGTCTTGAATTATGGGCCGAGAATAATCAAATTTTGCCATCTTGTCAATTTGGATTTAGGAAAGGATCTGGCACTCGAGATTGCGTTGCTCTTTTAGCTTCACAAATTAATTTAGCATTTAATAAAAAACAAGATGTTGTATCAACTTTTCTTGATGTTTCTGGTGCCTATGATTCGGTGTTAATAGATTTACTTTTTAATAAATTAAACAATTTAAAAATTCCAATAATAATTACAAATTTTCTATATAATCTCTTTTCATTCAAAATTCTACATTTTTTCCATGAAGGATCCTCAAAATTGATTCGGTATAGTTATTTTGGTCTTCCTCAAGGATCTTGTTTAAGTCCCTTTTTATATAATTTGTTCACTAGTGATATAATATCTATCATTCCAAATGGTTGTTATTTTTATCAGTTTGCGGATGATAAAGTTCTTTCTATTTGTGGAAATAATAGAGAAATAATTCGCCATTTTATGCAATGCACATTAGATAACAATGGATCTTGGGCTCATAATAATGGTTTCACTTTTTCAGTAGCAAAAACGAAATTCATTTTATTTTCTCGTAAACGTTCTCTCATTAGTATTAATTTGTACCTCAATGGTCATGAAATTGAACAAGTTGATGACTATAAGTATTTAGGAATTTGGTTTGATTCAAAATTATTGTGGAATAAACATATTCAACATGTTCAAAAAAAATGTTCAAAAAGAATAAACTTTCTCAAAACCATTACAGGCACTTGGTGGGGTGCACATCCATCTGATTTGATAGTACTCTATAAAACAACTATTCGTTCTGTTTTGGAATATGGTTGTTTCACTTTTATGAGCACAACTCATACACACTTTTCTAAATTAGAGAAAATACAATTCCGTAGTTTGAGAATCTGTCTAAAATTAATGAACTCTACTCATACTAAATCTGTAGAAGTTCTAGCGGGTATTATTCCACTCAAAATGCGTTTGCACGAGCTAAATTGCAAATTTGTGTTACAATGTATCAATAAAAATCATCCATTAATTGACATTTTGAAATGCTTATCAATAATAAATCCTACTTGTAGAATATTGCATTCATTTCAATATTGTTGCTCATTGAATATTGCGCCAAATTTGATTCCCTCAGTTAATTTCCATAATGTTGATATTAATATCCATTCATTTACTCCTATTATTGATTTATCATTCCATGAAGAATTAAAACAAATTTCTAGTTTCGAAATTCCTCGTTTTGCATCTTCGTTATTTCAACGAAAATTTATTGGTTTCGATGTTCATCAGATTTATTTTTCTGATGGGTCATTGATTCAAAATGTTGCTGGATTTGGTATATATAATTACACTTCTACTTATTTTTATAAATTACAATCCCCTTGTTCAATATTCATTGCTGAATTAACTGCTTTATATTTTACTTGTACGATAATTAAAAAGTTAACTCCAAATATATTTATTATATGTACGGATAGTTTAAGCTGTTTAAATGCTATCAAATCCATAAATTTTAACTTCAAAACACATCATATCATATTAAAATTGAAAGAAGAATTATATAATTTATACCGTCAGGGGTTTATTATCAAATTTGTATGGATTCCAGCCCATTCTAATATATATGGCAATGAGCAAGCTGATACATTGGCTAAATTAGGTGTTCGTTGTGGTGTTATATATAATCGTCAAATTGCTTCTTCTGAATATCATACTGTATTGAAAACTAAATCTTTACATGATTGGCAACTTTCTTGGAATTCCAGCGATAAAGGCCGTTGGTGTCATTCCATTCAGCCAATTGTAAATCACACTTCATGGTTCAAAAAATTGTTTGTTGGAAGAAATTTTATATGTTCATTGTCAAGACTTATTTCAAATCATTATATTTGTAATAGTCATTTGTATCGCATTAATATTAAAGATTCTAATTTATGTGATTGCGGTGATTTTTATGAGGATATTGATCATATAGTTTTTAATTGTAATAAATATAGTATACCTAGAATTTCATTCCTTAGTAATTTACAAAAACCTCATGATACGTTTCCTGAGTCTGTTCGAGATATATTAGCAAGTAAATCTCTTCCAAATATGCAATTGTTATATAGATTTTTAAATGACATTTCTTATTTAGTATGATTTTTAAACATAATGATTTTTTTTTATATTTTGAATGATTCTCGCATTTTTTTTCTGTTTTTTCAGGATTGAAGAAAATATAAAATCGATGGAGGATTGCCTGGTTTTCGGTTGAGGATCCACTATCAAGATTCCGGCTCTGCGATGGATAAATTCCGTTTGAGCCTTTAGATTAGTTTTAAAATATTTTATTTTTGTAATGATTTTTGAAAAGAAAAAGAGGTTTTGCGCCCTTTTGAGAATGATTTTAAATGTAAATCGCTCAAGGGGGCTTTTCCCTCTTTCTAAATTTTGAATTAAAATAAATAATAATAATAATAATAATAATAGACTTATGTCACTGAAATAACTATTTGAAGCATCAGTTGCTATTGTGCGTTTAGCACTAAATTGATTTCCGAAAAAACTTCATCGACTTCCGCTGCCTTTCCTATGCGTTAAACATAACGTCGGAAGTAGTGCGCTGTACAGTAAATCCGGTTTTCTATACAGCGCACTACTTCCGACGTTATGTTTAACGCATAGGAAAGGCAGCGGAAGTCGATGAAGTTTTTTCGGAAATCAATTTAGTGCTAAACGCACAATACTAGGATTGCAGTCTTACCTGTGCATTCCTATCCACTCAACAAGCTTTAATTAGGGGATTTCATGAGCTAGCAAAACATTGATATTCTAAGGTTTCATTTCAAATTCATGGTTTTGTTCGTATTGTGCCACTCTAGTGCTAGCTGCTCATCAGCCATAAATGATTGCAAAACAAAACAATGCTCGAACAACTGAAGAGAAGCTGGAAATGGTGACCGACTGTCTTGGGTAACATTCGCAAATAACAACACCATCGAGTGATGATTCGCTGACGCTGATGCAACAAACAAATAAATTCACCGAACGAACGCAACGGTTCGCAAAGATAAGCCACCCCGCCAAACAGAAAAAGCAGATCGTCCGTCGTCGAATCATCGAGTTCCCATTTGAAGCCGAGCTCATTCACCCTCACCATTTCTCCGCGCGGTCATCTCTCCCGTCGTCATGATCATCACCGCGTGTGACGAATTGAAGCGCGACCGCCTCGGCGGAATCAATTTCTTCTTGAATTACGGATTTTTTTTTTTCGGGGGGCTCTTAGCTCTTGATGAGATTGCGCAAGGCAGAGGTGTTAACTGGTCCACGGTGGCCCACACAGCCGGAGTCATCTCAATAGTCTTCCGCGTGGATTCGGCCCGGCTAGAGGTGATCGCTCGCTCGTTGAGACGTGTGGCTTTCTCCTACTATAAGATCTTTCCCTTAGCGCGCGTGGCCTTCTGGAAGAATCGTGATCGTGATCGAGATTTCGAGCCGAGATGCTAATTAGAGTGATTTCGTTGGTTTGGTTGGTTGCGGCCGTTGCCGGGGGTGATGGGCCAGATTTCAGCTTCGGGGATGTGGACTTTTCCGTGGAGTACTTCAAGGCGGCCCATAATGCATCCAGCAATTGTGTGGTGTCGCCGCTTTCCGTGAGGCTGATATTGGCGGCTTTTTATCAAGTGGCTGGCGCTGACGTGGAAGAGACTCTTCAGAGAGCGTTCTATCTACCGTTAGAGAAATCAGTTGCTAGTGATAATGTGGCTGAGTTTCTGGACGGGAACGCAGGGAACACGCAGCTGCAAATTGCGTTCAAAGCGTTTAAGAACCAAGATCAGTTGTCGGATGTGTTTGCAACCACGTTACAAAAGGCATTCAAAATTTCTCCGGAGAATGTCAAATTCGAGGACAGGAGTTCCGTAGCCAGCAGTGTCAATCGATGGGCAAGAGAATCAACTAATGGTCGAATCCAGCAGTTTATCAACGAAGAAGACCTGGACGTCAACTCTGAACTTCTACTGTTGAACGCCGTTGCTCTAAAAGCTTCATGGGCTGAGAAGTTCTCCGTGTCAAAAACGGATCGTCAAATGTTCGCTTTCACCAATGGACCTCGTCCAGTCGACATGATGCACGAGACGCTGGAAGTTCTGTACAAGATCGACAATACCTACCACACGATTCAAATCCCGTACAGCGAAGATAGCGATCTCGCAATGTGGGTCTTGGTTCCCCGAGGATCTGGAAGCTTCGATGGGCTCCTGAACTCACTCTCATCCGGTTTACTCGATGACATTGAAACAACAGCCATGCCCAAGGTCGTCGATATCTCTCTGCCACGTTTCCAGATTCAATCCTATCTGGATGCCAAACACGTCATCGAACGAATGGGCTACAGAGTGCTGTTCACAGAGAACGATTTCAACGTCTTCGAGGGGCGTAAGTCCAGTCTGAGCGATCTCCGCCAGAGTACTTTCCTTACGGTAGACGAAGAAGGCACGGAAGCTGCTGCAGTTTCATGTAAGTAACCTCAAATTCATTCCTCTTGTGCCGGTCACTAAACCTCCTAATCTCTTCAACAGCCGCCAGCACAAAGTTCCGCTCCAAGAACATCCAGTTCAACGTGAACCAACCGTTCGTGTTTATCATCAAGAAAATCTCAACCGATACGACTGTTTTCATCGGGCACTACTCTATCTATCAGTAAATTATTTATCTCTAATTTAATGCAATAAAAAACCTAGTTTTAAGCGTAATGAAGAAAACAATGAAAAACATTCTCGTTCTAGAAAGAAAATCTGTTTCTGGTAAAAACTCCTACTTCATCGTCCTTCTCTAATCTGTCACCACACATTTCCACATGTTTTCGTTTCAAAAGGCAACGATAAGCCGGGCTGGAAAAATGAATGTTTAACGACCAACACTTGAAGTGAAAATTGATTTGGTCACAGTCCTGGTTAACACGTGTTGGCATCGGAACAGCAGACAGTACTGGCTTGACTGTTGTTGATCGTGCGAACGAGATGTGACACATTCGTTTCTTTTCTATCTTGTTAAGCTGTAATATGTGCATTAATTAGGAATAATAAAGCAGTACTGCCATGATGGAGATAAACATGAATGAATGATTGGTTGACCCGAGAAACGCATCATTCATGGACACTACATCATTAAATATGAACCATGTTTAACACTGCTAGTGCATGAGGGTCATTTTGACAAAAACCATGCACTACGTCAGCGAGCTGTTGCCAACGTGATGCATTAGGAAGGTTAAAGGTTAATTATGGCTGTTCACTTTCTTGGCACTACATCTACAGTCCAACAGTAGATCTTTAATTGTTATCACATATCAAATCGCATTATGTCAACAAAAACGCTTCTAGCTTATTTGAGTTTGCATGCACACTTTAACGAGTTCATTTGTACTTTTATGCGGTTTCATCCATACATCAATGCGAGTTAAACTGGCGCAATATGAAACGCACCAAGCGAAGTCGTATAATCATCGCAGTACGCAATTATGCGAATTCATTTGACTCTTTGCGAGTTCGCTCGCACGCTTTTGCGAATAAGTAAAGTTCATCGCAATAAAGCATAAAAATATCATCTACTACGATGTATTCATGCCTTAAAAAAGTTTATTTACCTGATACATCGTAATAAGTTTTAAAAATAACATCATATGCGATGAAAATTGTCCGTCTACCATACATATATGCGCTAGTGACTTAAAATAGTACTTTATACGATGTACAGCGTGGTTTCTTATGCGACTCCTGGTTGTCTGGGTGACCCACTGTATTTACCAAAGTAGCTCGAGGAAAAATAAGCGTTGTTATATATTTGTGGGATAAAATGGGCCATTTTTACTGTTATGGGGCTTAGTTGATGAAAACAACAACTGTAACATGAGGTGATTTCATTTTAGATGGTACACTAAAACCCCAATTTACGCTTACTTTATTTGCACCAAACTAAATTTAAAGCTCCTGAGAATCCCTGAAACGACTCTGAGACTTCTTGGGACTCCCTTAGAACCCCTAAAACCACCTGAGCAGTGTACGCAGAATATGGCTCCGCAAGCGAAAAATAGGCAACAAAGAAGGCATGGCAACAACGCTTTGTTTTTTCGTTAGCAGATAATGACAAAATCGCTGCCGAGTTTGTTCACAACAAAAACGGTAGGAATATTTGTCTCGTTCTTTTCAGATCGTGATTTTCGCATTATTTTTCAAATGAAACTCGACTCTGAGGTTTTCAGGAGTCTTAATTTGTCCAAATGCTTATGAATTCGATGATGTGGGTCGAAAATTTCAGCAGAAAAGTCGGAATATCGGCATACGCAAGTTATATGCGATGTTTGTTTTATTGCTCTCATCGCCTGACATGCGTTTGTTGCGGAGCGCCTTAGTTACCAACATGCACCGCTTAGGACAAAGCGTTTGTTTTTCAGCGTGATCCGTTTTTCGTACCCTGCACCTGAGACATCCCGAAAATTCCTAAATATTATTTAATTTCGTTCTCACATTTTCGGTACTTGAGAAATTCGTGTGGCCTGTGACTATGAATTGAAAACCACTGATATTTGCAACGTATCTATATTGAAGGTGTGTCTTACCTTCTTGAGATGACCAATCCAAAAAACTTATGCACGTCTTCCTAGCACTTTTGGTTCCGTAATCCCAGATTTGAAACCTCTGAGTTTTGCTACATAGCTATTTTGTAATCAGTGCTCCCTGAATCTTGAATTAAAAAAAAAAACACATTTTCATTTCACCCTCAACTTAATGGTTTTTGATAGTTTGCGTGTTCCGTGACCATGGTTTGTAAAACACTGATCTTTGAAATGCATCAGTATTAGAGATACTGCTCCTTGAGATGAACAATCCGAAAATCCTTTGCATTACTTTCTAGCACTTTCAGTGCTTCAGAAATTCCTGTGGCCCGTGACGTTATATTGTAAACATTTTCATTTCGTCGTCACACTTACGGTTCTTGAGATATTCACGTGGCCCGTGACCATAGATTGTAAACCACTTATTTTTTCTACATATCTATTTTAGAGATTTTGATCCTTGAGATGCTCAGTCCGAAAAAAAAACATTTGCACTTCTTCCTAGCACTTTCGGTTCTTGTGAAATTCTTCTGGGCCGTGACCCCTGTTTGAGAGCCACTGATATTTGCAATACAACAACATTGTGATAAGTACTCCCTGAAATGCAGAATTCGAAAAACCATTTCACGTCATCTTCACACCCTCGGTTCTTGAGTCTTGAGAAATACGCTTTGCCCATGACCGTAGGTTGGGAGCCACTGAATTTTGCAAAACTGCTAAATTATTGATTGTAATTTATAACCTTTTCAAAAGTTACAAACTTCGTTATATTAGTCCTTACTAATTCTGAATCTGAAAAAAAAAACGCTCCCCTGGTTTACGCACTATTTTCCAAATAACGCTCCCCCAATTTACGCTACAAAAACCAACACCCCCCACCCGTTTTGAGCGTAAATTGGGGTTTTAGCGAATACTATCTAGACGATATAAAACGTAATTTAGATGTGCCCAGCTGATTTTATGATATCCATTGAACATTTACAGATTTACTGGACATGATAGATTACATATCGTAGCTGTGTATTATGAAAAAAGTTGCCATTACACTCGTAGACTTTAGGATGTAAACTCAAAAAACGGTTTGGATGACCTAGTATATCCCGACTGATCTGATACTGTCTATTAAACTTTCAGAAGACTTAATATGATAGATTACAAATCGTAGCTTTGTATAATGAAAGAAGTTATGGTTAAACCCGTAGACTTTAGGGTATAAACTCAAGAACAGTTTGGATGACGAAGGACATACAGAAAAAAATATGTTGCCTAATATTCTACCGTTTTATGCTATTGAGCGACAAAACCACGGGAAAACGTAGAAAAAAACACTATAATTACGCTTGGAAATCTGACTTGAAATGGTTAAAGGCGATCTCTTTTGACCAACCGATGTAAATTCGGAACCCGTCATCCAACTTGACCAACCGGTGCATTCTATGAAGCATTAGCTATTTTGTTCTGTCAAATTTTCATCAAAATCGGGTAAAATTTGAAGTATTTTCTTCACCTGCATGATCATCATAATTTAAGTACGCAAAATACGTCAGGACGCAAAGGTTAATGAAAAATTTCAAAGTAACTTTTTCTTTCATTTTGGCTACGTTGGGAGGTGAGCAAAGGCGAATAACAAAATGATAACAAGTCCTGTTACCTGGTTATGATTCGTTTGATAATTGAGTTTGTTATCATTAAGGATGAATTAAGAGCCAACATAACAAAAATGATAACTCAAATTTACTTCTCGAATACCAACATGATAAGAAATTAAGTTATCATTGAGTTCAAGTTGATAACTAATTCTGTTATACAATATTTTGCTCAACAATGGATTTAGTTATCAACATGAAAAAATACAGTTGATTGATAACTGGCTTTGTTATCAATTAGTTATCATTCATAGCTATTTTATCGACGAAAATAGTAAAAATCTACTTTACCGACATCGTCATCAATTGAAAAAAGTTTCTTATAATGCACAACCCAATTGCGTCCAGCGAGTCTCGAACCCTGATCGAGTGATTGCCGGTCACAGCCGATAGCCCCTATACCAATGCACAATGGTCCGAATCCACGTTTTAGCAGGAAAAAAATCCGTATCTCTGTTTTCGTTAATTTTAGGCATTTGGTGTCTTCAGAGAAGTTTTTTGAATTTGTTTGCCGCATATTTTCCAAAAATTTTTGATTAGGGTGGTCCGCGTCTTAACTCAAATCTGGAATAGAACTTTTAAATTTTAAGTCATACGCGATCGAGTTCTCCAGCAAAGTTGTAGGCAATGCTATTTCGAGCAACTTTGCCGAATACGCCGTTTATCTAGCTCTTAATTTGAGCATAGTAGGTCAATTTTATGTTTTGACTTAGGGTGAGCCACCCAAATACGGTTTTTTCGCAATAACTTTTTTATTTGATTTTTTTTCCGAAGATGTGAGCTTCGGAGCATTTGAAGAGCAAGTAATGACGCATATTTGTTCTGAACATTGCATGTTGCTAGGTCTTGTCATTCAAAAGTTATGGGCAATTTTGACTTAAAAACAACGATGTCTTCAAATGCTTATATCTCATGGAGCTGGTAAAATAAAAATAGTTCTTTAAGCGGCATTTGGAAGGTCACATATAAAGCCAAATGTGGAGCAAATATTACAAGAACGTTATTTTTTAAATTGGAATAAATCGACTCCAAAAATCCCAGTCTAGAACCAGAACCAGAACCAGGATGCCAGTCTAGAACCAGAAAAAAGACCACGTCGTTTATGGACAGCCCCTAAGACCAATCTGGAACAGATTACCAAAAGCAACATGAATAAATATATATTGTTATATTGTTAGTATCCAATCTACGAAGTAGTAACGACGCTATACGCTAAGGTTGTCGAGGAAATTTTCATCGCTGCGTTCTTCAACCGACCGAGAATCGAACCGAGACACTCTCAATATGATCTTGCCGAACGACTACACGTTTACCACGTCGACTGTATGTGGGTCTCTAGGCATATCACTCAGACCAGACCTGCACAGTTGTCAAGTCAGTCTCAAAATGGATGTAACTCTACCGACTGCTTCTTGTTTTGAAAGTACATTCCTAAATTGGTCTTGGCCAGTTTTCACCAATATGTACCGAGCACCCTGAAAATGCTACGGATTCGTAGTAGGCATATGTATGCTTGCTTACACTTAAGTCGCTCCAACCAGTACACCGATGACGGTCGGTGCCTACTTTGTTGCCCATCTCCAGCGCCTACCTACCCGTAGCACCATCTTCAGAGAAGAAGCATTATACAATGTTGCTGCGATTGCAATTGAACACAAAGCAAATCGCTGAAAACACCTTCCGAAAGCAATCAACAAATTCGTTTCATGCTCGCAAAAACCCAGCATGAAGATCAATTTTCGTGTTATTTATCACCTTCCCGGACCTCTTACCCGTGGACTCATTTGTTCAGGTTTGTGTTCTCACCGAGCGACGAGGAAGAAGGGCCAAAGCCCGGGACTATTTCGGACCTGCACCGCACACTGCCTGAAAAAGTATTGAACGGGGCAGCCAGCAGCAGAAAAAAAAGTTAAATGCTTTGTTGTTTTCTTTTCACTTGTACACTTGATTTTTATGAATTGATAGCGCTTTCAGGCCCTTATTACGACGGCGGCGAAGCATTAGGCCATTTTCGGCCTTCTTTTGCCGCCCTCCAGCGATTGCCACAGGCACAGTAGGCAAATAGCTTGGCAAAAACTGAAGAAAAACTGGTAAAGCTACTGCTAAAAAGCATGAAGCTTGAAATCTCCTATTCCATCTTGAAACTTTTTTGTAAGAGATGATCAACTGATAAATAAGAAATTAACAATCGAAATTTCTAGGCATATTTCTGGAATTTTCTGAATTTCAACTTGCACAATCACCTACTATTAATTACTGTGGGTGCAACAGATAATTCGTTGAAAATAAATCAAGTGTGACAGATGATAAATGATCATGGTTTTCTGGCAAAATTGCTTGGGCTGGTAGGGAAGTGGAACCATCTCGGCAGGAGTCCTATTTTGGGCGCTTTTCTGCTATAACTCAGCCAATTCTGAACCAATTGACACAATTTTTGGAACGCGATGAGATACGTATAGTATCTAATCGTGTACAAAATTCCAGTAAATTGGTTTGGAATTGACTGAGTTATAGCGAAGAGTGCCCAAAATACCGGTTCGCTATCCTATGCGTAAACCAGGGCTTAAGCAATTGTTCGAATCTGACAGGTGTCTACCGAGTATTTTTCTTGAGTTCAGAGAAAACACGGAGTGGTTTAACGAGCAACGAAATAAAGTTTTTATTGAAAACGTCTTGATTGGTGGTTGATACAGGAGTGAAGAAAAAATGGTTGGTGCTATTGAGCTTCCGTAACAACAGGTTGCTAGGTGTCTACTCAAGCAACCTGGCTTAGGCATCGATTACTACGTTTCTCAACAATTTGATAATAGATAGATATAATAAAAATAAATAAATGTACATATGCAGTACAGTTTATTCACCCACTGTGCAGTGTAGGTTCGACCGAGCCATGCAATGATGGTAATTCCTGCGTTACCTGTCTCGTCTCCTTTCGTTGCCTGCGTGGTCCGCTTGTCCGTGTTGATTTGCTAGGTGGCGTGGCGTGGGATCGCCCAACAATTTTCGGTTCGGTTTTCTTCGAAAATTTTATGAATGAATCTTAAAATTCCTAACCTTACACGGACCGCTTTGTTTTCCTCTCATTCTCAGGTGCCCGATCGTCATTCTGAAAAATCTAAGCCATTGTAAAGTGATTTTTTTTCTTCTTTTGGTTCAGTGGGATATTTATGGCTTCATGAGAACGAAGATGAACCCGGCTAAAGGTAATCGAATTACACCTTCAGAGATAGTGGTCGGTCGTCGTCGTATATGCGTGAGGAGAAGGTATGCAAACACATAGGTTGGGCAATTAACCCCTCCATTCTTGTCTTGTAGTTGTCTCGAGGTCGGAGATGGTCAGGGACATTCCCCAGTTCCAGCCGTTGTTGTGTAAGATCGAGTGATCTTTTGTTTCCCAGAGTTTCATGGAGCGCACAAGTGTCTTGGAAACCGAGTAACTTGAGAGTGGTGAGACGGTGCCTGCTGATCTTTTATCTCGTTACGATCATTCAGAATATGTTTAATTTTTTGTTTACTTCAATGAGATAAGGCCATACTTTTGGTGAATGAAGAATTTGTACTTCGAGCTCAATGACTCTACTGGAAACCTCTCCAGATGGTACGGAAGAAGCCTTTGAAATTAAGTTTGGTGTTCCATCTACTAGAATAGCCTATAGCTTTGGCAATTTATTGTTGATACCGGTAACAAGAAGCTATTGCCAGAGCTAGGTTTTTAGTTTTCACAGGAAAAAAGTGCCCACTTTTATTTATTGTAGTTATTTTCTTGTTTCCTTGACATTCCAATAAAAATTACCAATGTAAACACATAAAATACGATTTTTATATAATGCAGTGTTTACTTTACCAGGCGACTGTTGGTAGATTGATAGACACATAGTTAGATAGATAGTGGAAGCAGCATGGACGGAAATCCAGGAGCTTTTACCGTTAATGTCCAAGATGTCTCACAATTTAACTCTTCTTTCGCATTAGGGTCATACCCAAACCGTACACTATGTCAGCGAGCTGTTCTCAGCGTGATGCAATAGGAAGGTTAAACCTTCATAAAAATGTATTATGTATCAACAGTCAAGCTACAATAAAATAAAATGATTTCACGAAAAAGTGTAAGTCTATGGTGTAATTTCAAAACAATTCTTCTACTAGTTTTTGCTAGCTCTATTTAAGTACAACTTTTAAACTCTGGTCTATATAGATTCAATGCATCTATAATGAGTAAAAGAGAGGATAACTACTCAAGAAGAATAAAAAAATGATTGTCAGATGATATCGTGGTTTCTTTTGTTTATTTTTTAAAATGTTTATAACAAATTTGTCTCTTACTCTCCTACTCTCATTAGCTCTAATCTGGGACGTTCTTACTTAAGCTCTGTTTTAATACTCTTTCTTCCTTCGTCTAAATTATTCAAAGATTCTTCATAAACTACGTAACGCTATTGATGAAGGAAATGGGTCTACAACAGTGTTACGCTTCACATAAAATTTCAAAATTTTCCATATAGAAGATTTTCTAAATGTCGGCTGGAAGCTCTACAGAATCACAGAAAGAATCCTAGGAGGAATTAGTGGAAAAAATCCGAAAGGAATTCTTCAAGGAATAGCAACATGAATGCCGGTGCTCATATATAATAGGGATTCCCATCCTCTGAATATACCTTGACAGAAAACATTGAACAAATATCAGAAGAAATCCGTAAAACAGCAGGAATTCCTGAAGGGATGACGGCTTGAATTCCTGGAATAATCCTTTCTGGATATTCCAAAAGCATCCTGGTAGAAATCCCTGAAAAATCCCATAGAGAATATCTGATGGAATGCTTAGAGGAATTCTGGCTAGAACCTGAGCAGGAGTCCCTCAAAGAATCATAAAAGAAATCCTGGAAGCAATTATTGAAGGCATCTTTGAATTAACTCGGGAAGAATTTTTGAAGGCATTAGAAGTTTCGACACAAATACCTAAAAAAATCTGGAAACAAAATCTCGGCAGAAATCTATATTCTTCCATATTCCTTTTTGGGAGGCATTTCTTAAGGAATCACAGGATCAATCCCGGAAGAAAGAAATTCCAGCAAAAATCCCTGATGGAATGCCGAACAAAATATCTAAAAGAATCGATTAAGGATTCTAACCCTCAATCCTACCATCCACCTACTCTCTATCCGTCTATCCTAACCTTCTGTTCTACCCTAGTGGCCAACATGTTCTAGAAATGCATATACAACTCTTATATGACCAAATTCAGTCTTATATGAGTTGCATATGCTTATTTTGCTACTCGGGCACCTCCTAGCCCATCATCTACCCTGACCCTCGACCCAGCTCTCTACCCAACCCTTCACCCTACCCCTAACCTACTCTCCACCCTGCCCTCTTCCCAGCCGTCTACCCTACTCCCTATCCTAACTTTTTACTCTCTAACTTACTCTCTACAGATAACCTTCTACCCTCAAAGTAACAATTTTGATTTTATCGAAGTTTGTTAGGGATTCAAAAACCCTAACAATAAAACCATTGATACCGACTTGAAAGTCATCTCGAGCTCTTATACGCCACCAAAAGCCCACGTTCTGGCTAGTTGGCCCAATCTTATTATGATCTACAGGACTTCATCTGCATACCGGCTTAGGATTTCGGGTTGTATGAGCATGAGCATGAGCATGAGCATAGATGACCGCACAATTCGTAGTTGCTACTCCGTGATTGACCAGAACAATCAAAATTGCACAAGGAACCAATGAATAGGGCTTAGGACTAGCTTACTATTCTCAATGTACACAGTTCGAGAGCTCTCAACTTTAATAGGGTCAATAACGGCGCCGGCCACGTCCTTACGGTCATCGAGGATGGGAGGGAATGTTAGTAAGACAAACGTTGTTATAAAGACCGCGAATCGCTGCATCTCCACGTTTGTCTCAGGAAGGAATTTTTGTTAGTAGGGCAAGGAACATTGTCAGTCCGGGAGTCACCTATGGTTGGTGATATGATTTGACAATGGATCAGTATACACAAACCGCCGTTAACAACCGACCACTTTTCGACGCAAAAACTAGCCAAAAAGAAAATTCTATCGCGCGTCTCCACTCCACAAGGGAGCAGAAACCTTTAGTCTATTCCACACAGAAATACACTGAACGCGGCTCACTTGTCGGCGCCCGGATTGTTTTCGACCGGCGAGCCCGAACTAACACTTTTCACTCTTTTGTGTAAATGCAAAAAATGAAAGAAAATAAACTAAAAGTGTATTGGGAACTAGCGCGACGGGAAGCGAAAAATTCGGAACCGACTCGATCCACGACGCGTCCACCGCACACTCACCGCCGCCGAAATGCTCACTTCGGAATACAAATACGCTTACACTCCGAACCCGCACGACGAAATCACTTCGGACGACTCCTTAGGATTTCGGGTTGTATCATAGATTTATCTTATCCCCGATATAGCCATCTAAATAAAACCATCTTTTGACTTGTCAAATACTTGTTTTGTTTAATTTTTCACTATCATTGTTCGATCGTCAGAATAAATTATGCTTGGTTATTTATCCAGCCATCAATTGGAAAGATGCCGATCTGGAATTCAGGTTTGTTTTCCTATTTAATAGGGGTAGGCGGGGCAATATGGACACCCTAAGGTTTTTGCCAACTTTACCTGGCAAGATGTCAAAAAAGTTTAGTTTTTTGATACATGTATCCTTTTAAAGTCTATTTAGCATCTATTGCATAAGAATGCTCACGAAGAAAAATGATTTATCCACTTCAAAAAATGTTATGAAAAATGTTAGTTTTTCATGACCGTCTTCAAGCATACGGGGCAGAATGGACACCATGAGACTTTTACGAATTTCGTACATTATTTACACCTATAAAGTCATTTCATTATAAAACAACTATTATGGATGAATAATACGCCGAAGTAGTTCATTTTTGTTCAGTTAATTTAAATTCAGGCTGTTTTGGATAAAGCTTCGTTTTTGTCGGCATGTACAGCTGTGCCTACACTGATAGACGGCTTGCGGTAATGATAAGCACACAAATGTTTTCAAATTTACCATGGCAAAACGTGATCATCGACCAACAAACGCTTCTTGTGTGCGTTTTGTTTCCTTACTTATCAACCGATTCGATAGCCGAGTGGTAGCGTGCGAGCCTGGTGATCTCAATGTTCTTGGTTCGAATCCGGCTGCCAACAGACACTTTTTTTAATTGTAAATCGGGTCCATGGTAGAATTGAAAACATAAATCTGTTGAGATGAAACGAAAATCAGTCTGTACAAATCTAGTGGCGTTGTGCATTTAAGTTGACCCTCAGAATAGTAATTTCAACCGCAAGCCGCCTTTCAGTGTAGAACAACTATTTTCCACTGCTGTCGTTTTTTGACCAATTTGTTTCACCCTTTGTCTACTATAGTGAACATTTAACCGAAAATATACTGAAATCGAAGAATTTGGTTGGTTTGTGATTAAGGTTATATTTTTCCCTTGCCGCTTCTTTCAAAAAGGTGCCCCGGCAGCAGAAGATATTTCCAAACTAGATTTTTGATATTATAAAGAAGAAAATATAAACATGTTAATCATATAGATACAGCAAAACTACTTGCAAGTGTTCTAGAAATATCAGGTTTTAATCGACCGGCAATAAATTAATCACTAAATCTTGTTTTAGATGGTGTGAAAATTATAATATCCATGCACAAAAAACGGAGGACGCAACTTTTTCGTGTAAAATCAAGTATAATTTTAATTTCGAATGTTTCTTTCCTGAAACTATGTTTTAGACAAATGGACTATATTCTCCATTCATTAAAAGTTCAAAAAAGTTCGCATATTGCAAAATATTGAGGGTGTCCATATTGCCCCGCCTACCCCTACGTGTCAGGAGACATGCCACGGGAAATTTGTGATGAATGCGACTGTGATAATGACAAAAAATAAGTGCGCCACACTAACTGTGCATTAATTGGAAGTTAGATGCATTTAATTTACTCGGTGGAATTGGGTACAAAATTAGGGAGATTCAAAGACAAAATGTAATTTTTCTGAAAATAAAATGACGGAAACGTGTTGAATCGTTAAGTTTGATCTTAAGCTGTTCGTGAAATCATAAAATTGAGCAATGATTTTTCTGTATTTACATAAATTATCCCGGCTAGGCGACATGTTCTTTTAGGTATTAAAACTCTGTGTTCCTGATTTTCTCCAATAGGGCTAACCCTCCTGAGGTGGTCATAATTGAGCTCAAGATAGAACTAACGGTTTTATCACAGCATTTCTTGGTCTATGATACGGCCACGAAATCTTTTGTTGGTTTTAAGCATTGCCTCACAGTTTTGTATATTTTATTGCAAATGCAAGTTTTATTGGAATGCCATATCATAAGTGATAAAACCAATTCATAACCACTTGCAAGTCTTCAACTGACGATGTTTATAGCAGAAGTTCTTCTTCTTTATGGCTCGACGTCCCCACTGGGACTTGACCTGCCTCGCTTCAACTTAGTGTTCTTTGAGCACTTCCACAGTTATTAATTGAAGGGCTTTCTTTGCCTGCCATTGCATGAATTGGTATATTATGAGGCAAGGTCAATGATACACTATGCCCAGGGAGCCAAGAAAATTTTCCCGATCGGAACGGGAATCGAACCCGCCGTCTCCGGATTGGCGATCCATAGCCTTAACCACTAGGCTAACTGGAGACCTCCTATAGCAGTTGATATGTGATAGTTTTATGGAATGCCGAAGGTGCAAAGTAAAAAACCTACCACAAACATCTAATATAGAACAAATAGTTTTTTCACATGCTCGTATAAAACCAGGATAAAACATGGATAAACCTGATGCTGATTGTTACTTGGGCTATCCTCCACCCTATCCTTCACCACAATCTCCTTTCCCAAACGAATTCTCCACCGTCTATCCTACCCTCCTTCCTACCATCTTCCCTGACTCTCAACCCTTTTACTCGTCAAGCCCGAACGATAGAAACCCATCATATCATGTCGCCACTTTGCATTCCACCTCTATACATTAGGGAATGTGAATGCCAAATTTGGTTTAAATTGGTTAAGGTATTCCAAACTTATGCCGGAACATACATGCATACATGAGAACGTGCCTCTAGAGCCGACCTACTGATACCTGAACATACATGCATACATATTAGACTGGGTCAGCAAAGTAGATTTCTTGGAAGTAAGCTTTTTCGATTCCTTTTAGCGTCCAAAACAACTGTGTAAAATTTGGGAGCGATTGGTTGCATCCCCGTATTCCGCATTGCGATTGAAATTTGTATGAAATTTAGTATGGGGTTTTCGCATTTTCCTATTAAATCGATATTTCTTTTGTCTCAAATGATCTTGAAGTATAACCTAGGATATACCGAAAACCTTTGCCGAAGACCGCAAAGAGACACTTATGACAAAAGTTATTACGTTCAGATCGCCTGATGGTGCATAACATTGTAGGCCACAACGAGCAGTTCGGTTCAAGGGTATCTTTATTATGATATTATCTATTTTACATTGAACACCAGCCTACTACAGTTCGGCCATCTTGACAATAACACATCGTCCTCGATGTGAACAGCTGCTCCATCGTCATATTGGTCCCAGCTCCAAATCGTTGACTCAGTCATCGATGTTGTTATGCAGCTTGTGCTACTAAATATACAGCATTTCTTCTTGGTGATCACAGAATTGTAGGGAAACACGTCCAGTTCGAAGCAAGTAGTTCTTTATTATGACCATTGTTACTTTGATATATCAACGCCTACTACAGCTCGGCCATCTTGATTCACAACATATTGACCTCGATGTGAATCATCGCTTCCCCAACGGAGTCATCATCAAACTCATCAAATCACCAACTCGATTCTGCTCGGGTTCTGCTTCAGATCAATCATCACTCCTTGACTCCTCTCGAATACGTAGTTCGAGAGTAATGCTTCAACCAGCTTTGACTTCATCACATCATTTGAACATTTCCTTATTTCCTCAGCGATTACAGCGCCCCAGCTACCGCCATTCGATCGACAACTTTAATAACTTGAATCGGGTCTTGCGATCTTGCGCAGTCATCTCAATCGGCTACTTGAAATTTTGATAACACTATTTCAGGATGAATGATCCGATCCCACTTCTGAAAATGTAGGCCACAACGAGCAGTTCGGTTCAAGGGTATCTTTATTATGATATTATCTATTTTACATTGAACACCAGCCTACTACAACATATAACATGCAAAGAAATAACATTATTAACACAGCGAAACAAAAATTACCCTTTGGTTTGTCTCAAGAGAATCCGAATCCAGGCTCAGATTTGCTCCAGCACGACACACTTTTGAGCTACAGTGGTAGACATTCGTTAAGCCGAGGCATATTGTTTCTATTTTTTTCGCAACTGTTATAATTTTATGTTCTTTTTTTATTTTAGAGGACCTTTTAGGTAAGCTACATAGTCAATGGGTTAAAAGAATATATTATTTATTTTTTGGCCGTTCAATACAAGAAAAATGGAATATTTGCATAGACAAGACATTTGTTTAGCAGAATTGTACATTTTTTTTGGAATTTCGTAATAAAAACTATCAAATTTCGAAAAATATCCAATACAATCATTTTGTATGCCCGAGCAGAGGAGAAAAGCTCAAAAGCCTTGTGGCATATCCTCAAAATATACTCACGAAATTGCAAAAAACATATGTATTGAAAACCAATTTTTAATTTACCTTGGCTAAATGAATGTCTAGGCAAAAAATGACATTTGAAGGGTTTTTATTCTTGTTTTTGTTTCAGTGTACATGTAAGTGTGATGTATCAAATTTTTATAAAACAGTACTAGATATGCCATCACAATGATAAAAAAGTTTAATGTTAAAATCTTTTGTATGAGCATCCTGACTCATTTTTTAAAATTAGCCATTAAGCATGGAAATATATTTTTCAAGCAATTAAAGAGTGAATTGGTCAAATAACATCTAAATTAACAACTGTTGCAAAATATTTCGTTTTACGAAATCAAGTTTGATAGTTTTGGGCGATTTATGTTAGGTGCGATGTTTCCCATACAAGTCATCATCGAATTCGCACATTTTGCCCTATTAATTGAGTTATAGCTCAAAATTGTGATGTGCTTGAGCAAATCAAAGCCCGGATTTGGATTCAGCGGCCCAAAATCTGTCAGAGACACATAAGTTTGCTTTTGAGACAATGAAAATGTTGCACTGTGTAACAAAATCTAAATTTTTGACCTGATTTTACTAGAGTATAACTTTTTCCACAAGCGTCGGATCATTTTGCGGCCTTCGGCAAAGTTTTTTGGCATATCCTAGGCTTTACATGGTTTCAGATGAAACATTTCAACTTATGAGTAAAATGCAAAAATGTACATTTTTAATACTTAATACTATACAAATTTCAATCACAATGCGGATTACGGGGACGAAACCAATCGCTTCAAAATTTTGCACAGTTGTTTTGGACGGTAAGCTTTGCTTCTCGTTCATACGATAAAATTTTGATTTTCCTCACACAACGTTGACCCACTCTAATATATACACATTAAAATACAAATCATACAAACATATAAGTATACAAATGTACAAACTTACTATGATTATAGATTCACAATCCTGTCAAAGACATGAACTTTAAATTGTTAACCATCGAGAAAATTTGCAATAATACAACACATGGCAAATTATGGATAAACATAAACCAATTTTTTGTTGGTTTAAAAATTCGAATAATACAACCTTAGCCGTGAATGGTATCAGAAGGCCGGCTCCAGAGGCACGTTATCCTCCATTTGGGACATTTGTGCCATCGCCATACATATGAGCCTATTTCATCATTTACCTGAGGGAGAATGGGACAAGGGATGGGAATTGGGAAAGGGAAAGGTGATGAAATAGGAAGGGGTGCCCTAGAAGAGGGAACGGACGCATAAGCGCAATGAGAGCTCATAACTCATACCACAACGGGGTTAATCAGTGCCCTGAAAATGACTCTGTAAAACGCATGAGCGTAAAAAGAGCCTATAGCTCATTGGAGGTAGCTTGCGACGTCATGCGACTTTCAATATGACATAGAAAGGCACGCCATCAAAAGCATCCTCAATATTCAAGAAATCATCCAAGCAAAAACTACGTTTGAGCGAGTGCTTTCTTGAAAACGTATACAACTTTATGTAAAAGAGTCACTGTGGACATCCCAAATTGGGAGACATGTGAGTTCACATGAACAGGCATGTTAGCAAAACGAACACCACAGATGTTATAATCGACAGAGCGTTTCGAGCATTTCAGAAAGAACGACGTAACCAGATAAATCTGGAACTTATTCCTTCTTTATACATCGCACGCACCCTTTCGGGATAAAACTACAGAGTAATTTCATGCCATGAAAATACCCAATAGAAAACTACAAGAGTTCAAAACATGTTTTTAAAACTCAAATCCCTCTGGAGAAAAATAGGATAAAGCCCCATTTGCTCCAGGAGATTTGAAGTAAGCAGAGCTTTTTAGTGCTCACTAAATCGATTCTATAGCTACAATCCTCGGGGTAGAAGCTAAAGATTCGTAGCTATACAAAAGACTGGTTTATCCGAAGATATTTAGAACTTGAACAGGTCCGAGTTCCATTCAGGAATACCTCTTGCGGTCCGCACAGACCGCAGAGGACAAGCTTCTTTCAAAGCAGTAGCTATGGTATACCACAATGAAGGGGGTTGTAATAACAAAACCATAATTAAACTCTCTTGGAGTAGCAATGGAAGCGAGTTAACCATAAAATGTGATCGCAACCAATTATTACAGGTTCCCTAGCTTGTTGAGCAGGGACGCCTGAATACGCAAAGTTTGCGAAGGAACACTCCAAAGTGCGAAAAGGTCAAATGGAGAGTCCTCATCTGGCGCATGCCAATCAGTCAACTCATGACAAATTCTGCTCATGCAGAGTTGGGTTAGGTGCAATTCTATGTTAAGTTAACCATGAACTGTACTACCTAAGTATTCCATCAAACTGAAGCATCTCAAATCAATGTCTGAGCTACTTCAGATGCCAAATATCAGCGAAAAGATGCTGAAAACAAGAGCTTGCTTGAAGGCATCCATAAGGAAAGGTTGAAACATACTGTTAACGTTATTCTAAAATAGAGCATGCTCGATGCACGACAGTTCATCTATAATGAAAAAAAAGCTGGGTTCACAAGG
The DNA here is from genome assembly GCF_035046485.1 of Aedes albopictus. Taxonomy (NCBI): domain Eukaryota; kingdom Metazoa; phylum Arthropoda; class Insecta; order Diptera; family Culicidae; genus Aedes; species Aedes albopictus. The sequence continues at coordinate 505,360,332 of NC_085137.1, read as the reverse complement.
TAACCTAAATAGAAGTTACCATACGAAAATGAACTTTTTTATGTAGATCCACTTGGGCTACATACGCTTTTTACGCTGAAAATTGATCTGAGATTTCCTTGCCGTAGCTACTACCCAAACTAGACAGGAATACACTCTTCACAATCACAGCACAAAAAGGAAACATCAACGACAAACAAAATCGTGGTCAATTGAAAAACGCCAATGGCGAAAACGCATTAAGCGAATGTAATGTAAGCTAATTAACAACATTTGAATAACCCCGCCCTTATTTAGCCTCAAATTTGAGACTTAAGAAGGGCAACTGATTATCTCGGAGAAACGCAAGGTCCACTGCACCATTGCTCCGGTTAGCGCAATAAGGGCGTAATACTGTGGAGGACGCCCTAATTCTCCACAGGCTCCGTTTGTGGTTAGGTTTTTATTAGACCCCCCCTAACCATTCATTCTTTGGCACGGTAAGCATAAAGCCGCATAACACCATGAATTAGGGGTCACCTGTTTAGTGGACTCTTACCACTGGATCAGGCGGTCCGTAGTGTTATTCTTAGCCAATTGAGACAACCGCTACCGACACTACACAGCTATCTAGGCTGATCGGGAAAAGAAGTTAACATTGATGGTCAACTTCCAAACGAACCCGAACAGCCGGCATGGTTTCAGATGAAACATTTCAACTTATGAGTAAAATGCAAAAATGTACATTTTTAATACTTAATACTATACAAATTTCAATCACAATGCGGATTACGGGGACGAAACCAATCGCTTCAAAATTTTGCACAGTTGTTTTGGACGGTAAGCTTTGCTTCTCGTTCATACGATAAAATTTTGATTTTCCTCACACAACGTTGACCCACTCTAATATATACACATTAAAATACAAATCATACAAACTTATAAGTATACAAATGTACAAACTTACTATGATTATAGATTCACAATCCTGTCAAAGACATGAACTTTAAATTGTTAACCATCGAGAAAATTTGCAATAATACAACACATGGCAAATTATGGATAAACATAAACCAATTTTTTGTTGGTTTAAAAATTCGAATAATACAACCTTAGCCGTGAATGGGAGAAAAGTGGAAGATGATGCAGAAAAATGTGAATTATATAATGAATATTTTTCGACCGTAGCACACAACTTGGTTAGCTAAATTCCGATAGAAGGTAGACAAAATTCATTAACCAATCTGAAGGTCGAACCTAAGCTCCAATAAATTCTCTAGACTGGATAATATCCCTGCAAATATAATCTAATATAATCCTGCTTTTGCGAACATTTTGAACACATGTATTACAACTCATTGTCAAGTACAAGACGACCTTAAAGTTGACGTCAAAATAAGTATCTGTCCAAGGAGTCAAATTCTTAGTGTAAGTAAAAGAAACAGCACTTATCCCTTTTTTTACTACAGGTATTCCACTAACACGCCCAGGTTCATCATCATTGCATTTTTATGTTTCTTACGCCCTTTTACAAAATCCGTATTCATCACATTTTTTTAAAACATCATAACTTTGTCGGACATAAACAGATTTGAATGAACTAAAGAATGTATTCAAGGTTAAGGTCGAAATTAGATAGGAAGCACCGACACTTGCATATGCTTTATAACAAGATTGTTTGTTTAAAAATTGGAAGGCAAGTCACGTCATCACAATGTCGGATAGCAACCCGACTAAAATGGTTCTCGAGAGTCATCCGACCGGTACAAGAAGACGTGGAGCGCAGCGAGCTAGGTGGGTCGACCAAGTGGAGGACGATCTGCGGACCCTACGCAGAGTGCGGGACTCGAGACAAATAGCCATGGACCGAGTGGAATGGAGACAGCTACTATGTACAGCAGAGGGCACCCAGGCCTTAGTCTGATTGGTAAGGTAAGGTAAGATAAGTACGGTAGTTAGTAGTACCACAATTGTCCGAACTTCTCTACCTCTATCCAGTTTCGTGAAAAATCGATGACTATTTATTGCATAATCTTTAGTGAATTCTGCATAATCTAACGCATGAAACAAATGACGGAGAGTTATATGAGTGCACAAAAATTGGTGAGCTTGTATCATATTGTTTTATTGTGAAAATTTAATGAATGTTTATTTTAAAAATAACACGTGTCTATGCATTTATGATTATGAACAATAGATTATTAATTGAATCAAATTATAAAATGATTATTAGCGTACCCTGGCTTCCACAATTTTCGTCAAATTTATTTGGTGTCTATAATATTCCGCCTAAACATTTTCAAAAAGTAGGCAGAAACTCATCAAAGCAATTCGTCAAGAGGATAAAAGCCGGAAATAGAGAGCCTTCTCGAGAGCATTTCATGAGGTTTCTTTTTTCGATTTTGGTTGCGCTTCTATTCGTCAATTCCAGTGCACCGAAGCGAGTTTGACCTACATACAGATATACCAAGGGACACTTTGTAGAACGATCCCAAAGGAAAGATAAGCCGGTTTTCTGTGTCGGCCGGTCAATGCTTTTGTAACTTCAAGCGGATTTGGACAAATTGCAATCTCATTCCGAAGCGAGGAAGCATGTCTCCGCTCGGAGCAATTGGTGGTTCTTTTCCAAACAACATCATTTGTCATCCAGTTTTTCATAATGGAATCGTTTTGAAATGGTTTTGAAACATTGTTTATGTTCGCTTTCTTTTTTGGAATAAATAGTTTTTTTTTTCCTAGAGATTCATGCAAAATGAGTTGAAGTGCACCAAAACATAAATCGAGCAAAAACAAAATTTAGGCTGATATGGTTTTTAAAAGTTATGCGAGACTCATTATCTTTCTCTATTTGATCTCCTTCATCACGTCTAGACATAGAAGTGATAAAAAGGCGATCACTTGTCCTGAATGGGGTCATCTTTCCGTGGTCTCAGTTCGAAGCGATACCACTCCGGAATGATGTGTCGATCATGATCGAAAACAATGAAATTTGCATATAGATTGAACCCGACGCCACATTATTGGCCACATGATTGGCGGCTATTTTAGTGGCTCATTTTATTTTTGGCGCCTCTCCCTTACCACACTGCTAATATAGTTCGAAATGCCCCGAAAAGATCAATCGCAGTAGACTACAGCAAAGCAGTCACGACTGCTGTAGATCTGTACCCGGTCAAAGTAGCCAGCGCTTGTGAAATTGGAATTCGATCCTCCACGGGCCTACTACACCATACTGATGAATATCGATTGGTTATAAATGGTTGTGTCGATTTTTATTGGCCCTGCGGCGCGATCTTTCTTCGATGAATGGCGTTCTGCGTCAGAGATTGGACCGATTTGTTCCGTCTCGATGCGTTTGAATTGTACGTATGGGATCGTCAGAAGCGGAGTGGCGCCAAGCTTGATTAGCATCAAATTGACCTTTCTCCCTGGCGATTTATTGTTTGAGCTGAGTCTTGAAATAGCATGGAAGGAAATGGAAACTATATGTTATGGAAGAAAAATGTTTATTTTTATTTCCAAGCAACCTGGACGAATAGAAATGCATTCAATACCGTTTACAACAATTCAGAATAACTATTTTAGTTTAAAAAAAACAGTATGCATTATGAACTTTTGCGTACTAAGCGGGAACTTGTAGATCCCTAGCTCGTCCAGCCCCTTGAATCAAAATAATTATTTTTGAGCTTCTTTTTCCTACTTAAATTGGAATAGATATTGCGTAGCACACGAGCTCTGCATTCTATACTGCAATATTATTAGAACCTGTTTTCTTTCATTGAAGAGCAATTGCTATTTGTATATATAGCTAGTTGGTACTTGTAAGAGATTCACAGGTCATAAAAACTTTCACCTTGAAGAAAGAACCCTTTCCCAGGCAGTGCTATATGAAAGTACCAGCGTCGTTGCGAATGACCCTTCCCCTTTCACGAAAGTCACATCCATTGTGATGCGATCTATTCTTTACCATCCCTAGAAAAGGAGTAGCAGATCCCTTTTTTCTAATTACTTGCCGAGCCATGCTTAATTAGAACGCAGTTTCAATTACGCCGTACATTCGGGAGAAATTATCATTTTCCAGTATGGGTAAAAGTATCCCAGCACGAATTTGCAATACGACCGACCAAAACTTTCTCATCAGAACCGGAACACATGCTGGTTTCACGTGTGAACCATACGGCATGAACTCGGCCATCATGGGAACGTCGAACTAAATTTGTTTGCTACGATCGAAGTTCACACGCAGCCCTAACGGAAATCTATAGACGACGACGACGACAGTCACCGCCTACCCTTCGTTATCGCCATAAGCTCACTGTCATCGTTTGTTCAAGGGAAATTTCGAACGTCATGTTTCAATCGGTAGTGATTTATGGTTGAATGGGCTGGCTGAATTGTTAGGAAAAAGACTGATATTTTGTTTAAAAATTATGTAATACTCGTAATAACAGAAGTTTTTTCATGATTTTTCAAAGTATCTGGGAAAATTCTTCCCAGAATCCGTAGGTAAATTCTGGGAAAATTCCACTGAATCTGCTCTCGCTGATGAATAAGCAATAGGCTAAACTGAAAGATCTTGATAATGTTGATAAAAATAGTTATTTATGCAACGAGTTGCTGAATTGGATATAACGAGTGCTGTAAAAATTAAGTTTTGCAACGAGCTGCATACACATTTTTTTTCGTAGGTGGTACAATCCCAGACCGCTGTTATGAGAATTGTCTTCTTCTCGTCCGTTGTTAAAGCACAGAGATTTGGGGATGATCACTGACTCAAAGACAAGATTGACGCAATCCTCCGAAATGGTCGAAATCTGTCCTGGCAACGTCCTTGCAACAGCTGAGGGATGGAAAAGGGTGATTAGTTGAACACCTAAGAAAGGTATATAAAGACCTCTACGTCATTGGCGTATCTAGGATTTTTTCCTAGGGGAGCCTAGGGGGTGCCAGTTTCAGAAGCTTCCAGTTTGCTTTTGTTTTTTTTAAATAGATGTGCGCGACTACGTCAAATCGTGTTGGTGACATCCATTATTCATGAGCTAATCTACAAAATTTTTGTAAAATACATCTTCTTCTTCTTCTTTGTGGCTCTACGTCCCCACAGGGACTTGGCCTGCCTCTTCAACTTAGCCCTTCCACAGTTATCAATTAAAGGGCTTTCTTTGCCTGCCATTGCATGAATTTGTATATTGTGACTGTGAGGCAAGTACAATGATACACTATGCCCTTCCCAGGGAATCAAGAAAATTTTCCCGACCGGAATGGGAATCGAACCCGCCGTGTCCGGATTGGCGATCCATAGCCTTAACCACTAGGCTAATTGGCTAAAAGACACCAAATTTAAATAAATGAGTCGCGTTGTAAAGCTTCACAAAAATATATCTGGTAAATCCCGAGCAGACAATTTGTTTGGCATTTTTTTTTATTCCATCATCAAATCATTCGGGATTTAGTAGTTTCTCAAGCATTTTTCAATTACGTCAGCAGTTTTTTGTTTGATAATTTTTTTTAAAGATAATTACACCGTCTTCGACCTTGCGGCCTCTACAGACTGAACATTACCACTAACATATGACAACGGACAACACATATATGACACCCAGTGGCCCAGTGGAGAATTTTCCGTTCGACGAAAAGTTTTCCCCGACTGGAGCGGGATTCGAACCCACACTCCAAGGCTTACGAGACACCTAAACGACTGACGCCGTTAACCGCTCGGCCACGAAGCGGTTATGACTCTAGCAACTTCTTCGCAAATTCCTTTGCAAATGTCTTCGGAAATTCCATCTGTTTTTTTTCGGGATTTTCGTTAGATTTTTTTTTTAATGTTTTAACTGTGCTATTCAGTTTTACTTAGGCATTTTCTTCAAGATTTCCCCCCAGCCTCAGAGGGGCGCCGAAAGAAACTAAAGCTTGAAGGAAACAAAGCTAGAATCGTTCTCGTAAAACACTATTTTTTAGACAACTTATTTTTGAACTGTCATATCTCGGAAACCAGTGAACCGAATTTAATGAACTTTGGAACGTTTATCAACAATACATTGATGCTTCTCATGCCATTGAAACATAGGTACTTTTTGAACGTTGAAAAAAGTTATCAAGGATTGAAACTTTTTGGATTTTTCTTGAAAAAATGTAAATTTTTTACATCAATGTCATTAAATATTAGTGTTGATATCCAAAGATTTTCTGCTTCTGTTCTCAAGATATCTCTGATTAGATGTATAAGAGCCTATTTGGATTGAAAGAATAACAAATTTTGTATTTTTTTATGATATTGTAAATTTGACTTATTTTCCTCCATATGAGTGAAAATGTAAAACCGGTATAACTTTATTAATCGTGAGAAAATATTACATTTTATAGCGTCGTTTTTAGTATTACCCAAGTAACCAGTAAGCATTTAAAATAGCATTCCTTCAGCATTATAGTAGCCTTTACGACAAGGCGTTTAATGCTAATTAGCCGTATATGCGCCTATAGTGCTTGCTACCTCACAGCAGGTTTTGGCAAAATAACGGGCTGTCTTAGTGCTATCCCTTCAGGAACGTCGTGACGAAATGTCAAAGAAGCGTAACACCTCGTCGAGCAAAAAAAAAAACGAAAATAGATTGACGTCTGCTTCTCGTTCTCTCAGCCTGCTTCCCCGCATCATCGTCCTTCCATATTCCAGCCGGTGCTAGGCGGTACTTTTTTGCTGATTTTTGTAGTGATGTAGGTTTGAACTTACGATCCGGAGATTGATTAATCATATCTGCTTCGGATTCTGTTGCTCCTGATCCACGATGTCCCGGTGGCGTGCGTTGATTTAATCGCCAATATAAAGAATGATTCGATAACAGCTTCAGATTCAACATCCAAAACTTGTTTTCATTGAGATATTTCATTGTGGTAGAGCATTACGATTCCTTCTTTTAAATATCTGTGGAATAAGATTGTTTCTTCCCTCTTTCAAACAATCCTATGATCCACCAAAGCATCCACTTATTCGGCACATATTTTCCGACGAAATGATACATAATTGGTGATATTTTGATGGACATGTTCCCAATCCAATCCAGCTGCAGTAATGTTTTCTTTGGTGCTTTTGGATGAGTAGAGGAAAATGAAGAAACAAATAAGATGCACAAATTTGTAAACAGAAGCATAGGCTCTGTAAGAGAGAGACAAAATGTGTTGCCAAATGCGTAACATATCTCCCAACCTTTTTGCTCCTAGCATTTAAAGAGCAGTTGAAAAGCATTCTGTATGCTCCCAAGTGAAACCACTTCAAGCAGTTGAAATGCTAATTAACAGCCGAAAGCTTTTGAGCAGCACAGCTGATACACGGCTTATTCAAATGCTTAGTGGTTACCTGGGTAATGTATTGTAGACAAATTTTAAAAATTTCATTCAATTCGGTTCACTGGTTTTTGAGATATGACAGTTCAAAAATTAGTTGTCTTAAAAAATAGTGTTTTACCAGAACGATTCTTACTTCGCGAAAGATTAACTAATCAAAGCTCAAATTTGTACCAATCATGCACATATAGGTGAACAAACAGTCCAAATTTGAGAATTTTTGATGCACTCTATGAAAAGTTACAGAATATTGAACATTTTTGTGAGAGAAAAAAAGTTGCCTATCCCAAACATTTTGGCCATCCCCTGTATGTTTTTACGTTACGTTACGAATACGAAAGTTCGTCAAAAAGTCAATTTTCTCTAGATTAGTTTTAATATTTATCATTATGTTACCTGGGCATTTAGATACTTTTTTGTTGTGAGAAGCTATTTTAGTTTTTTTTTGTTATTGAGCAAAACCTAATCAATAAGCTTTCGACAGTTTAGTGAAAGTTTCTTTCTGTAAACATTCGCACTGGGAACGGTCTTGACACAGTGAGTTATGGTTATGTGTGTGGTCTTGAGGTTACGTTCAAGGATTCTTCGCATTTTATGGAATATTTTTCAGTGATTAAAATGTATTTCAAATGAAAGAAAAATCAAATGATGCTCTTTCAGTTCATACAACTGTTATTTCCAGTAAATGTTTGTTTGCACTTAATAAAAAAAATGCAAGAGTGACAGGAGTGTAAATCCAGCAGAATTTTGTAGATCGTTTTCACAAAAAAAAATACCGTTGAGTTTTTTTATTGCTATTCACCCAAATAAAATTTTATATTCCTAAAATTGCTTCACCAATTTTACCAAGTATTTCTTCAGAACTTTTTGCTAGGTTGCCTTCAGAAAATCTTTCAAAAAATATTTCACAATTTATCTCAACGGATTTCTTTGAAAATTTCTTTAAGAATTCCTCTAATGAATCTCTCCGGAACTCATTCAGGGATCCTTTAAAAAAATCAAGTAAAAAGTTCTTCTACAGATTTTTCTTGAAATTTTTGAAGTTCCATCTGAAATTCTTCCAGGCAGTTATCTAGAAGTTTATTCAGAAATTAGTCAAGGATTTGTCCCAATATCTTTCCAAGAATTTTATTGAATAATCTGTTTCCTGCACATCCGGGACCGTTGGCGATAGATGTTCGGACACTAATTCAAAAACTTGCGATAGAAAACTTTAATCGAAAACAACCGGTTTATTGAAACTTCGTTTTTGGCACTAATGCACTTTTATTGCTCGATCGAATTATCCGCCTAACTTAAGCGTGACACGATACTACGTGCGGTTGGATATGAAATAATCTGCCTCTCGTATTCTGTGCGATACGAGGAGGTCAGTGGTGAGTAGGGTGGCCCACACTTATATGAAAAACAAAAATTTCGAAAAATGCCAAGTCTTGCCTCCTAAATCAGTTGTTTTGGACTCCCAGAAGCTACGTTCAAAATTTGAGCAAAATCGGTTGAGCCTAAGGGGGCGCTCAAAACGCTTGAAGTTTGTGTGGGAAAACTTGGCCAAATGTATGCAGATTTCGAATTTTGCCGCTAGGTGGCGCTGTAAGCGTTCAATAAACAAACCCTTTGGTATTATTGTAGGTGAATATATGCCAAAGAACTATGTCGAAGACCGCGAAGTGATCCGACGGCTGTGAAAAAAGTTAACGCCCTCCATGTAACAATTTTTGTTTGGGAAATTTTTAAATTTTGTATAATGAGTAACACAGCGCTGGACTCCCTCCCTTCCCCTGCAGCATTACGAAATATTTGAACGGACCCTAAGAATTTTCTAAAACAGTTGCCAATGTTTTTGAAACTTCTTATGTAATTTTTGGTAATTAATTTGGTTTTTTTATTGAGAATCTCTTCGAGAATTTCTTTGCAAATTGATACGGAAACCCCCTTTTAAATTTTTCGGCTTTTTTTTTGGAAACCACAATCCCGTTATGAATTGTGATTTTTTAAATTTTCAAAGGAACTGTCAGAGAATTTGCAAAGGAATGGCCGAAGGAATGCACAAAGAATATACAAAATACAAAAGAAATTGTAAATGGAATTCCCATGGAATTCCAAAAACAAACATTTGAGAAACTTCCAAATTAACTGCCTAGGGAATTTTAGAGGAATTACCGAAAAAGCTCCCAATGAAATAGCCGCAGATCTGAAAGGAATTACTGTAAGATTTTCTACACAAATAACAAAAGAAATGTTCAAAGAAAGTGCTGAACCCCGAAGTAATTCACAAAGGAATCGCCGAAAAAATCATCGATGATGCAGCCAAAGGAATTCCCTAAGAAATTCAGTAAAGTTGTTCTGCTGGTATCGAACTGTCTGGCAATGGTGACCATAGCCTCAAGTACACAGGGCTAAATATTTAACATGGAACGCACGTCTGTTTGATACTAATGAAAATTCGGTCGAATCAAACAAGATGTTAGAGCATTGATTACTTTTTGGACAAATATTTGACCCTGTTTACTGGGATCGTATGGTTAGGGATTCTTCCGCTAAGCGGTGCCTGGTTGATGATGATGCTGAACCGCGCTACAGGATGAGCTATAAATGATCAGATAATGTGCGTTCATTTTTTGATCTATTAAAGGCTTGAGTACCACACCGGCAGTTATTTTGCTGTGCTCGGACAAGCGCTGATAGTTAACCCATATCCGCCCAGCGTCCTATTTATAGGACAGTCCTTTTGATGTGAATATCTCCAGAATTATGCAAAATTTTAGAATACTTTCTTCAGAGAAGATGGTCTCCACACCCATACCTTGCTCATAGTGGACAATATAGTTTGTGACTGGTTCACTAGGTGGCGTAAACGATGCTGCAAAGATTACATATTGTCACGATCTATGAGCTTCATTTCCAATGCGAAAATAATTTGTTTCCCTGGAATCTTTACAATAATTAATGATTTATAGTTCATTTCTTTGGCAGAGTTGTTTATCAATGCATACAAAAGTCAATGTATGTATGATTGTATGTTTATATGCTTGTTTGTTTATATGTTTGTATGTTTGTCTATTTGTATGTTGATATGTATGTACGTATGTATATATGTATCAATGTACCGCCATAACTCTGGAATGCGTCAAGAAACTTCAATCAAATTTGGCATACACATTCCTTAGGATGTGGTCGTGGTAGTAGGGTTATTGGAATTCAAGATGGCGGCTTAGGCTCTAAGATGGCGGTCTAAATTCCAAAATATATATATTTTTTACGGCAATGCTGCTTCGGATACTATGCAATATGGGTATCTATCGATCGGGCATCATAAGTAGAACTTAAAAATGAATATCCGACGCCATTTTGAAATCCAATATGGCGGATCATATCCAAGATGGCGGCCACGGAATGAGAGTTTGAGCTATGATACCATGCAATATGGGTATCTATTGATCGGGCTTCATGAGTAGAAATCAAAAATCGATATTTGACCCTATTTTTACATCCAATATAGCGGACCATATCCAAGATGGTAGTCATGAAATGGTAGTTTGATACCATGCAATAATGGGTATCTATCGATCAAGCTTGATGAGTATGGTAGGGTAGTGGGTAGGGTAAACGGTGAAGAAGGCGGTCTGGTAGAGGGTTTGGGTGAAGGATACAGTAGAGGGAGTGGAGTAGAAGGTTATGGTAGAGGATAGGGTAGACGGTAGGGAAGTGGGTAGGATAGAGAGTAGAATTGAGGCTTCGAAAAAGGTCAAGGTAGAGAGTAGGGTAGGCGGTACGGTTGAACACAATATAGACTAGAGGGTACGGTAAAGGATAATGCAGTGATTATGGTAGAGTATAGGGTAGAGGGTATGGCAGATGGTAAGGTAGAAGGTTATAATAGAGCGTAGGATAGAGGGTTGGAATAGAGGGCAAAGAAGACAGTAAGGTAGAGGCTAGAGAGTGGGGTGAAGAATTGAGATTGGATGAGATGAGCTGTGGTTTTTTTAGAATCCTTCCCGGATTCCTGCTGTGACTCTTTAAGGGATTCCTCCCGAAAATATAATATGAAAAAATATAGATTTCTTCCGAGATTTTTTTTTCAGGCAATCCTAGATCATAGAGACATCTTCTATGGTTCTTACAGGAATACCTGCTCAGCTTCTGACCGGCAGGACCAGAAGTCATCAGGAATCATGATTATCTCTCTAAGGATTCCATCAGGTATTCTTTACAGGATTCCATCACGAAAAACTTCAGAGATTTCTGCCAGAATTGCTTTAGAAAATCCTGAAAGGATTCAATCAGAAATTTTAACCACCGTTCTTTCATGGATTTCTGCTGGAATTACTTCACAGATTCAATTTAGTATACTTTCAAAGTGTTCAGTCGAAACATATTCAGAGAATCCTAATGGAATTCTTTCTACGAGCCGGGATCCTTGCTTGGAATTTATACAGTAATTCCTCCCGGGATTTCTCCTGTGATTATTTCAGAGATTCCTATCAAGCTTTCAGCTGAGATTACCTCAGAATTCTACCAGATATGCCTCTCAGAATTGCTTCAGTATATCCTATCGGGATTCCTTCGGGGATTTCTACCGGGAATGTTCTTACCCCCAGCATTATGTTTTTCAGACTTTTGTACGTAATTCTATATTGCAATTGGTAGACCGAATAAAATTGAATTTTTGGGTGGTTTATCATTTTTCATGCAGCCGAAAGACATCTTTTCGATGTAACATTGATAGTGCTCAGACTAGCACCATAAAACCCACATATTGTTCACGAATGAAAAAATCATGGAGTAGTATAAACATAAGTGGAGAGGCCGTGTGGAGTATATCTGGTTGAAATTTTATATCAATACATGGAATGATGATGAACCTGGGCGTGTTAGTGGAGTACCTGCAAGTACGAGACACTGAAGACGACGTTATAGTTGAGGTCGAAATACGTATTTGCCAAAGGATACAAATTAAAAGGAACAGTATTTAACATGATTTTCTTTTTAAAACATGCAACATTTCTGAAAAGTTTTCGTATGGTGAGTACGTAAAGAGAATTTGTGGGGTACTAAAGGAAAAACTCAATTACTTTATTAGAAATCATTATATGTGTAAAATCTTACTTCTACCGTATTTTAACGTTTGGTTATGCTACACATAGTGAGCACTCTTTATTTGATTCGTTACAAAAAAAAAAAATAAATTTGAGAAATGTTGAACACTGCAGTCGAAAATACATGATATTACAAGGATCATGCATTGCATACTTTTAGGCGTTTATCGTGATATATTTCTGCCCCAATTTTTAAGTCCTTTTTCTGTTCTTTTTGAGTGGTTATCATCTCTCTCACTTGTTTAGAGCTGTATTGTATCTATACGGATCAGAATATAACGATAGCGTAGAAGTTGTGCTAAAATAGAACTCGAGAGAATTATCAGATATTGAGGACCTACAATGAAGATTTTTTTTGGAACTACACCATAGACTTCCATTTTTTTCGTCGAATCATGCTGATTTTATTGGAACTTGACATTTGACAACAAATTTATTTAAAGATTTGAATTGTGAGACACCTTGGGCGTTAACGGGTTAAACCATCCACATAATACACGATGACATAATTGGTTTCTTATTTGGAAAACATTTGTTCTCTCATTGATTTGTTTCGTTGCTACCAATAAATGATAAGACATCTGAATGGCAATGACTCCTATAGTCGTGGCACATGAATTGAAAAGTTTAAATGTGAAGCAGTTTTACCATCGCTCATCTCTCTTAGCAGTTTTATGGCAATAAAGTAGCAGTTGGGATGCTTGTTACCAAAAAAAATCGTGCATTTGAAATGCTACATAACAGCTGTCTTAAAACCTGACAGCAGCATTTACGTTGCTAATATAGGGCAATTCAGCAGTCGAACTGCTATGATACATCAGCAAGCAAATATAATGCAGTTTTATAGCTGAAATACTGCTTATTTAAATGCTTATTGGTTACCTGGGTAAAGTTACAATTGATAAGGAAATACATGAGCTTTTTTTCATTATATTTTCGTTTTTGCTATGGATAATTTTCATTACTTTTATCTGTGTGGCGTGTTTATTATGCCTCTCGTACTTATGCTTAACTTGCCAAGAAGATGAGATGTTGTTTGTCGTTTAATTCCCTATAAAAGGGAATGTTTTCTCAAGCTAATAGGTCAATCACAAAAAAATAAACAATCAAGATTTCCGAAATATTCCCACAGGAAAGCACGCAGCTGCTCAAACATCAACCACGCCGATTTTATTCATTCTCAGCAACCAACCATCACATCACCATCAGCGTTTAATACAGCCGGCCTACTTCGATCGTGTCTCACGGATGGCGAAACGACCGAAAAGATAAAGGGAAATAGGGGTGTCAATTATGGTTCATAAAGCAGCCGAAAGCTCCGGCCGTCCGTCCGTCCGTCAACCGATATTGGCTGTGAAATGGTTGTTGTGCTGAAATCATTATGGTGATTCCTGGGGAAAATGACACTCGCACGAAGATCGTCATGATCGGGTGGGTATCGGACAAGAGGGAGGAATTTATTGGATTGCACTTCCCCACATTATTATTATGTACCTAGGAACTGAATCGGTCGCGTCAGCAATGGATGATTGTGATGAGAAATTTATACACTCTCGTCCTGTCCCAGCAGCGGTGTGAATCGAATCGCTGGCGTGTGCTGCGCGAGACAAACGGATTAAGGCACTTTGAACGATTGTTGATGAATGTACTGCTTGTCTGCACGGAACGAACGAAGTGTCTGACGGGACACGTGACCCACACGTTCCCGCTGTTTGTTTCCAGCGTGTTCCAGTAGATATGTAGGGTAATTGATCCGATCATGGAGGAGTTAAGCGCTGGGTTCATGTTTAAACCACAATTGTATCGCCCCAAGCAAACTTTTTACATGGATTGAATTGAAAATAATAAAATCCATCCTTAATCTACGGGGAAATAACGAAATATTGCCACTTTGATGTTGTTATGAGCATTTTATTCGTTTTTATCTGAAAGATCATTGTGTTCCTAATGTTGCGGTATTTTGTTCCTATTGTTGCGGTATCCCATTGAAATCATATGGGATACCGCAACATTAGGAACACTACCGCAACAATAGGAACACAGCAGCAAACACATTTATGAAAATATTTTTTTTAAAATAGGTTTTTGGGCAAATCTTAAGCAAACAAATGGTGCAATCTCATAATTTAAGCACCATACATCTATTAAAAATACCTTTTGGTAACATTTCAGTCGAAAAAGTGCTCAATTGCCATTACCGCAACAATAGGTACTACCGCAACGATGGGAACAATTACCCTATGCTGGCGAGACGAGACTGGGTAGCGTGAGAAATTTATTGAGCCCGAGGGTGACTATTAGGTTCGGTTTAAGTCAATGATGTATAGATAGTGGTATCTAATGAGCTTGATAAACTTTTTCTTTAATTGGAATTCAACTTGGAAAGATTTTATTTTCAATGGATATTCAATTGTGTAGATCAACAGCATCTCTGAAATCTATAAGACAGAGTCAGACGGAAGGTCGGTGTTGTAAAATAAAAATTATATACTTCAAGGTCGTTTTATGACTCCAAGGGGCTATTTTATGAAAACGACATTCATTCATTTCATTTATTTAGTATAACATCAAATTCAAGATAAAACTGAATCAACAATATTTCTCCATAATACACGGTTCGTGGCTGCCGCTCTCCATCCTCGGTCGCGCCCGATGCTCGCCAAGTCACGCTCCACCTGGTCCGCCCATCGTGCTCTCTGCGCTCCACGTCTTCTTGTGCCAACCGGAACAGTGGGTGAATATTTTTCGACCGCGGTTTCTTCTGGAACCCGTAGTAGGCCCGACTTCCGCTGATGATGCTCCTCCGAATTTCACGGCTCACGTTGTTGTTAGCCGTCAGTTAGGATCCGAGGTAGATGATTTCCTCCACCACCTCGAAAGTATCCCCGTCTATCGTAACACTACTACCCAGACGGATCCGGTCGTTTTCGGTTCCGCCTACCAGCATGTACTTTGTTTTTGAGGCATTCACCACCAGTCCGACCTTTGCTGCTTCGTGTTTCAGGCGGGTGTACAGTTTTGCCACCGTTCCAAATGTTTTGGAAATAATGTCCATGTCGTCGCAAAGCACACAAATTGACCGGATTTTGTAAAAATCGTTCCCCTGTTGAGCCCGGCTCGTCGCATCGCTCCTTCCAGAGCAATGTTGAAGAGTACGCATGAGAGTCCATCACCTTGTCTCAGTCCCCGGCGAGATTCGAATGAACTGGATACTGACGCAGTTTTGCACACCGTCGATCGTTGCTTTAATCAGTCTAGTCAGCTTTCCAAGAAAGCCGTTTTCGTCCATGATTCTCCATAGCTCTGCGCGGTCGATACTGTCGTATGCCGCTTTGAAGTCGATGAACAGGTGATGCGTTGGGACCTGATATTCACGGCATTTCTGGAGGATTTGCCGTACGGTAAAGATCTGGTCCGTTGTCGACCGGCCGCATTCAAAATAGTGATCGCCCTGAAGTTCTCACATTCCAAATGGTCGCCTTTCTTGTGAATGGGGCAGATTACGCCTTCCTTCCATTCCTCCGGTAGCTGTTCGGTTTCCCAGAGGCGTCGTCGTTTCCTCCGTTGCCGTGGGCTCCCGTGCCTACGTTCTCCACGCCGTTCAGGTGCTGATCGAAGTGCTGCTTCCACCTTTCGATCACCTCACGTCCGTCCGTCAAGAGGCCTCCGTCTTTATCCCTGCATATTTCGACTCGCGGCACGAAGCCGTTGCGAGATGCGTTGAGCTTCTGATAGAACTTCCGTGTTTCTTGGGAACGGCACAGCAGTTCCGTTTCTTCACACTCCTCTCCTTCCAGGCGACGCTTTTTCTCCCGAAAGAAGCGGGTCTACTGCTTCCGTTTCTGTTTGTAACGTTCCACGTTCTGTCGAGTCCCTTGCTGCAGCATTACCGCCCTCGCTGCGTTCTTCTCCTCCAAAACCGTTCCGCACTCTTCGTCGAACCATTCGTTCCGTCGATTCCGTTCCACGTACCCGATGGTGCTCTCGGCTGCGTCGTTGATGGCTGCTTTCACTGTACTCCAGCAGTCCTCTAGAGGGGCCTCATCGAGCTCGCCCTCGTCTGGCAACGCGGCCTCGAGATTCTGCCCGTATGCTGAGGCGACATCCGGTTGCTTCAGTCGCTCTAGGTTGTAGCGTGGCGGTCGCCGGTACCGTACATTGTTGATGACGGAGAGTTTTGGGCGCAGTTTGACCATCACGAGATAGTGGTCGGAGTCGATGTTGGCACCACGATAGGTCCTGACGTCGAAAATGTCGGAGAAGTGCCGTCCGTCAATCAGAACGTGGTCGTTTTGAGATTCCATCTGCTGTGGCGATCTCCAGGTGTAACGATAAGGGAGGCTGTGTTGGAAAAAGGTGCTACGTATGGTAATATTTTTGGAGGCAGTGAAATCAATGAGTCGTAGGCCGTTTTCGTTCGTTTGCTGGTGGGCGCTGAACTTACCAATCGTCGGTCTTGTAGGAAATAATAATAATAAATTAAATTGAACGGGTTTAGATTATATGTAGGTTAAGTAACTTGTTTGAAATGATCCTGTTCGAACAAATAATAAAACTAGAGTTAGAATTTATAACAGTGCTTCACCAGAGAGCGGAATCTGGTACATAACCACAAGCCGCGTGGCAAGCATGCATGCTTCTCATCGGAGCCGAAAACGGGAGAGACGAACTCCCGCGTGGTACCCGCGAGCGGGTTGGTGCGTCTCCGAGGAGGCGTTCGATCCAAGTGGATCTGTTGAGAGAAAATCCATACCCTCGAGCGGGTTGGTGCGTCTCCGAGGAGGCGTTCGATCCAAGTGGATCTGATGAGAGAAAATCCATACCCTCGAGCGGGTTGGTGCGTCTCCGAGGAGGCGTTCGATCCAAGTGGATCTGTTGAGAGAAAATCCATACCCTCGAGCGGGTTGGTGCGTCTCCGACGAGGCGTTCGATCCAAGTGGATCTGTTGAGAGAAAATCCATACCCTCGAGCGGGTTGGTGCGTCTCCGAGGAGGCGTTCGATCCAAGTGGATCTGTTGAGAGAAAATCCATACCCTCGAGCGGGTTGGTGCGTCTCCGAGGAGGCGTTCGATCCAAGTGGATCTGTTGAGAGAAAATCCATACCCTCGAGCGGGTTGGTGCGTCTCCGACGAGGCGTTCGATCCAAGTGGATCTGTTGAGAGAAAATCCATACCCTCGAGCGGGTTGGTGCGTCTCCGAGGAGGCGTTCGATCCAAGTGGATCTGTTGAGAGAAAATCCATACCCTCGAGCGGGTTGGTGCGTCTCCGAGGAGGCGTTCGATCCAAGTGGATCTGTTGAGAGAAAATCCATACCCTCGAGCGGGTTGGTGCGTCTCCGAGGAGGCGTTCGATCTAAGTGGATCTGATGAGAGAAAATCCATACTCTCGAGCGGGTTGGTGCGTTTCTGAGGTGACGTTTGATTCCAGTGGATTTTCTTAATACGTTGAAGTTAATATGTCCATCCATCCATAATCATACTGATGCGTTTGGAATAAAATGGACTTGATTCTGGAGGAAAAGAAAATAATGTAAATTTAAGGGAGGATTTAAACGGGCGGATTATATGAAGTTAAATTTAATACTTCAGCAGTTTGACGATGCGAAAATTATAATAATTTAAATGAGATTTAAAATTTCGACGAAGCTTCAATTAAGTCAATGTATCAGATATTCAATAATTACCATCGATTTACTCAGATTTTCAAACTAGGTTATTGAATATGTATACCTATTTGATTTATTGTTGTAAACATGATTAAATTTGATATTATTTTTTTATTTTTTAACCTATACTTAATCATTCTTTTTCAGTCTATTTACAGGTTTTTTTTATTTATTTTATGTAGGTTTCGAAACTCAATTTTATATTACAAGTTGTACGTTCATTTTTTTTTAATAACCCTGCAATGTCTGTTTTATTTAATCTGTTGTGAGAGTAGGGGTAGAGGAAGATGTAGGAAATAATAATAATAAATTAAATTGAACGGGTTTAGATTATATGTAGGTTAAGTAACTTGTTTGAAATGATCCTGTTCGAACAAATAATAAAACTAGAGTTAGAATTTATAACAGTGCTTCACCAGAGAGCGGAATCTGGTACATAACCACAAGCCGCGTGGCAAGCATGCATGCTTCTCATCGGAGCCGAAAACGGGAGAGACGAACTCCCGCGTGGTACGTTGGTGTGCGTGTCATCCGAGCGCACAAACGAACGGGACAAAAGACGACAAACAGGTTGTTGAGCATGAGGAAGGCGTTGATTGAGTCAGTTTAGTAAGTGATTTTATCGAAGACAGTTGTGGGTTAAGTTTCGGTGCAAATAAAAGAAAAAAAATGAAAATGGAAATGAAATAAAAAAAGTTTTGTTTTTTTGTTATGTGGAAAGTTCCTACAGGTCTGAATTCCTCCTCCTGGCTTACCTGAGCGTTCAAATCACCTATGATGATCTTGACGTCGTGGTTTGGGCAACGATCGTACTCGCGTTCGAGCTGCGCGTAAAATGCGTCCTTGTCATCATCAGTACTTCCGGAGTGTGGGCTGTGCACGTTTATTATGCTGAAGTTGAAGAATCGACCCTTGATCCTCAACCTGCACATTCTTTCGTCGATCGGCCATCAACCGATCATGCGCCTCTGCATATCACCCATCACGATGAAAGCTGTTCCCAGCTCACATGTATTGCCGCAGCTCTGGTAGATGGTATGATTACCTCTAAATGTTCGCACCATGGATCCTGTCCAACACTCTTCTGCAGCGCTACGATGCCGAGCCCGCGTTCCTTCAGTAGATCGGCGAGTATGCGGGTGCTCCCAATGAAGTTGAGAGATCGGCAGTTCCACACACTTAATTCAGATTGCCGGGATATCAGCGTTTTTCCATTCTTTTGCCGTGATTTGCACAGCCGAGTAATCAGCAAACAACAATTTTGCTGAGATCTCAGCAATTTTGACAGTTCATTGCTGAGCTTCGGCAATCGTTTTGCTGAGAGTCAGCTAACAAATGTCACTTTTTGCTGGGATATCAGCTGATAGTTTTACTGAGCAGAAGGCTGTGCGCGTTTTTGCCGAGCCCGCAAATCTGTTTTGAGTGTGCACGTACCGAGTTTCCAATCGCAAGTCCTTTTTGTTCACTGGGGTCGTTGCCGTTGGCCTCGGTTCGTATTATTCTGTTGCTGATTTTCCGTTACAATGATTTTCTTACGGCTGGCTCGTAAGGCCTGACACCAACCCCCTACTTTCCGGAGGACCATAGTGCACAGATGAGCTTAGAGTCCTTCCCTGGCACTCGGACGTAGATGAGCCGCCCCTAACATGGGGATCAGACGCTGTTCTGAGCCGCTCCTCCTGGAGAACAGACGCTCAGGTTTGCCGAAGCAAACCCCTTCCCCCCCTTCCCTGCCAGCCTCAGACCAAAGTTCCCACCGGGGCTGGTTACCCGATCTTCCCTAAGGTTGCTCATAGTTTCCGGCCGGTACCACGTGGAGATAGGGGTAGGAGTTGCTGGGCAGAGGCTAGTGGATCACAATGGGATCTGAATTGCGCAGCATACCCAGCCTTTACCGTATTTTCTACGTATTTTAAACATTTACAGCAGATAGAATGTCTTTATTGTGAAGAAATAATGAATTGTAAACCGTGTATTTTTTAGGGCTGGCAGGAAAGGTACGGGGCAAAATGGACACCCCTGCATATTTTAAGCCATTCTGTAGAATGATTCGATTTTCATAAGATTTTGTTCAAGGTATGATCATAGGTATGATAATGACGAAGTAAGATATGACGCAACCACAGCTCGAATTTTCAAGAGCACAAATCTGGAGAATCAAATAACGGATTGATCTAAAAAAATGATCGATTGGTCGGTCATCACCAGTTGCAGACCAATCGATCAACTTTTCAGCGTGGTGCGATATTTGGTTCTTCAAATTTGTGCTTTTGAAAATTCAAGATGTGACTTCGTTCTATAATCACCTTAAGGAAAGACTTGTTAGAATCCCAATATGGCCGCCACAATGGCCGACTTTGGAACCTACTCACGATTTTGAGGGCACAAATCTCTTCGTAAACAAAGCCAGCGCACCTGAGCTTCTTATTTCAAGCTTATTACAAGTGAGCAAGAACAGAATAATAAAATGCATTGTTGTTTGAAGCTTGCTTTTTGAGATTTGTGCATTTGAAGTTTTGATGCACTGTTAAACCGGGATTTCAAGACGTTTGGATCCCCGATCTTTCCTGGAATCTACAAGGGAGGAATGTTTTTATACGTTATAGAGCAAATCTGAACCAGGATTTGGATTCAGCGGCTTATAATCTGTCATCAGAGGTGAGCCTCAGCTGGATCGATCCCAGTTGGAGTAATGTCAACGAGAAGCAGAAAATTAGTGTAATAATTGTAGAAAATAGCAAACCATTGTCTCAGCCGGGGTTTAATCTTGGTATTAATGTTAATAAGAAGAAGAAAGAGACGAAATGAGTAAAAGTTATAATTAAACCCTTACTGCAAATTGCAGTCCAACTTGGATAACCCTTGGAGCTTAAACACTGTCTCGCCATTATACCGGCTACAGGAAACACCCTTAATTGCACCAATTATTGTAAACAGCGAAACAGTGCCAGCCTCCGATGGACCTACAGAGATTTCCGCTTAAATCCCTACCCTAAGTACTCCCCCGGTTGCCTTCTCCTCAGGCGTACGGATGTCATTTGCAGAAGGTTCACAACGATGAATTACGCGTGTAAGTGTAATTAGCGATCGCACCAACAACGCCGCCGAGGGACCAACTGTGGCGAACGACACACGGTGACAACAACCCAAGAAACTGATGCTTATTTGTATGGGAAGTCGGTAAGAAATGCGGCATGTAGAAATTAACTGTTTATGTTTAAGTTGTTTAAATGTACAGTACTGTGATTCATGGATGCATTGTACACTTCGAATGAGTGTAATCAGTTCGGTACGTACCTTTAAATTCCGCCCTGTTTTGCTTATCGTTTGACAGAAACGTGCATTTCGACTACCACTTGTAATCTTCCTCAGTGCTAGTTAAAGTGGATAACTGACACTGAGGAAGATTACAAGTGGTAGTCGAAATACGCGTATCTGTCATTAAACGATTAGCAAAACAAGGCGGAATTTTAAGGTACAAAACTGATTACACTCATTCGAAGAGGGTGTTCTGCTTAGAGAGAGGGTTCGAAAAGTCGGTACAAGAGCGTTGTACTTACAAAAATACGAGTCAGACAACCATTTTGAAATTTAAATTGCAGAAAAATCCTTGTTGCCTGGAATCATACTTCTGACTACCTATTAGCTTTTTATGATATTGCATTGCTGCAACTGGGAGTCGAAGTCAAACTGGGCCGAAACCCACATTTTCAAGAATTTTAATGCCCGGGAAATAGATTCGAATCAATTTGAAATTTGTATGGGAGCGAATTGTTGAAGCATCCCTTGTCGGATTTTGTACTGGATGAAGCTGTCAAGCAGTTGCCCAGCTGTCGAAAGTAAATATAAAAAAATCTCCGAAATTATTATTAGGCATTGTAATAAAGTTTTAAAAATTAGAAAAAAATGACTCAGGAAAAGGTGCTCCTTCGTATAAAATTGAAAAATCCAATTAGCGAGCCATCTTTTTTATTGCGAACACTATTTTACCTAGCCTTCCCTACTTATGACAACGATATGACAGTGCGCAAAGTATCGTGCTTTCACTTTTGGACCGCGTACTGCCGCAGTAGTCTTCAAGTAAAACACAACAAGTCGCAAACAACAGCAACATCTTTCCTTGCGGTTTGTGATTGGCACTAAGACGCTCCAATCTGGCAAACCGTGGCACGTAGCTGCGGCCCGAAAATAATATGTTAAATTAATGCAATAAATATCTCCAATTTGGCGTGAGGAAAAAAAAAATCTTCAAAATTACCATTGTTTTGTTTTATTTTTGTCAGCGGTTTTGCAATCAGTGTGCAATGACATCCGAAAATTTTCCGTTCTCGCATGAATCTGATTTCATCTCTGTGTAACTACTTTCTCTGATTTTTATAAATAATTAAAGAGGACTGCCTGGCTGCGTTTTTTTTTCGCTGCTCCATGCAGCCTACATGAGCAAGTAGACCTGATTGGATACACTCCGACCTTATTTTACGTCCACTTTTTTACGCCGAATTAGTTTACGTCCACTTTTTTCGTCCAAAATTTAGATTAACGTTCATTTCAATCATTGCTCAAATTATCAAATAGTTTTTCTAAATAGACACAAATAATGTTCTGTAAAGTTTGAAAGGACAACAAAAGCTAACCAGTGATAGCTTCGGTTGTTATTATTAACACTTTTAGATGATAACACTGTTCTAATAGAGTCATATATTGCTAAATATATACATATGAATGTGCACAATATATCAGACTTTTCAGCATAACTTATATAGGTGTCAATTCATATTTTCGACAATATTGTAGTACACCTCGTTTGCAGTACATTATTCCACACTCCGACATAACAATTCTGTTATTGCTGGCAACACTGACCATGCAGATTTATATAAAGCTCAATATCTCAAATCCGGTGTGAGATTGGCAATTCGAATGTTCGACAATGTTGTAGTGCACCCCATTTACAGTGGATTATTTCACACTGTGATATAAAAATTCTGTTATTGCTGGCAACACTGACCATGCAGATTTAAATAATGCTCAATATCTCAAATCCGGTGTGAGATAGGCAGTTCGAATGTTCGGCAATGTTGTAGTGCACCTCATTTACAGAGCATTATTTCGCACTGTGATACAAAAATTCTGTTATTGCTGGCAACACTGACCATGCAGATTTATATAAAGCTCAATATCTCAAATCCGGTGTGAGATAGGCAATTCGAATGTTCGATAATTTCATTTACAGTGCATTGTTTCACACTGTGATATAAAAAATCTGTTATTACAGGCAACACTGACCATGCAGATTTAGAAAAAGCTCACTATATGAAATCCGGTGTGAGATAGGCAATTCATATGTTCGACAATGTTGCAGTGCACCTCATTTACAGTGCATTATTTCCAACTGTGATACAACAATTCTGTTATTTCTGGCAACACTAACCATGCAGATTTATATAAAGCTCAATCTCTCAAATCCGGTGTGAGATAGGCAATCTGAATGTTCGACAATGTTGTAGTGCACCTCATTGACAGTGTGTTATTTCACACTGTGATACAAAAATTCTGTTATTACTGGCAACACTGACCATGCAGATTTAGATAAAGTTAAAAGTATCAATTCAGGTGTGAGATAGGCAATTCGAATGTTCGACAATGTTGTAATGCACCTCATTTGCAGTGCATTGTTACACAAAAATATATTACGAGGGCCTCCTTTTCAGATCCTTCGGTCATTGAAAAAAAAAACTCACATGATTACAAATCGCATCCGAGAGCTACGAGTTACGCCACGCAAGGAAGTCTTGAATATCTTCCATTTTTCCTGTTCATGAGCATGTTTCTCATCGGTCAATTACCAAATTCCAGATCGGATCACTATGTAAAATTTCGTATGCGTGTTGGTAACTACACCATTAAGAAATGTAAACATGAAAAATCTCAAAAAATCGATTTTCACCGGGATACTCACACGGTGATTGAAATAGCTTTTTTCAACTTCTGCGCGTGGAGAAATCACGAGTACCAAAACCAAAAAACAAAAGCTCGTTTTTACTCCCAGCCTACTTGGTATGAGATACTGCTTACGTGCATGCAAATGGGGTCTCCAGTTACCCTAGTGGTTGAGGCTATGGATCGCCAAACCGGGGAAGGTGGGTTTGATTCCCGTTCCGGTCGGGAAAATTTTCTCGACTCCCTGGGGATAGTGCTGTGCTTGCCTCACAATATACAAATTCATGCAATGGCAGGCAAAGAAAGTCCTTCAATTAATAACTGTGGAAGTGCTCAAAGAACACTAAGTTGAAGAGAGGCAGGCCAAGTTCCAGTGGGAACGTAGAGCCATAAAAAGAAGAAGAAGCATGTAAAGAAAACCAACTAATTGTATTCACAAGTGGAACTGGAACGTTATTTGTACGATGGCGCGAACATTATCACGCATACCGATACCATGTGAAATCATGTTGGTGCTGCCAACACTGGCCATCTGATTCTGTCACATCCACCCAAAAACTGTTCGCTCGTAATTCCTTAAAATAAGGCTGTCTTCACAATGTGCATGAAAATTAGGGTGAACCAAATTTTCAAGAAATTGGTAACCAAAATATTTAGTTTCAAAAATAACTGTATACATCCTTTAAAAAGCGCATAGCTCACTGGAAGCATTAAACGTGTCTGTGTCTTTTAAATTATAGGTTGGATCGCGAGATAGAAAAGTCTCAAATTCTACTTGATAACTAGCGCCAACTAGCGGTGAAATCTCCAACTAATTGATAAATCAAGAGAATGCTTTTATACTTCTGAAAAACTTTGCCGAAGACAGCACATTTCTATCTGCTTTGGATCACGAATTAGAGACGTCTAAAACATTACTTGTTAAATACCGCCACCTAGCGGCGGAATTTCCATCTAATTGGTAAATCAACAGAATGCTCTTATACTTCCGAAAAACTTTTCTATCTGCTTTGGATCACGAGTTAAAGAAGTCTAAAACTTAATTTGTTAACCAGCGCGACCTAGCGGCGAAATTTCCAACTAATTGATAAATCAACAGAATGCTTTTATACTTCTGAACAACTTTACCGAAGACGGCACATTTCTATCTGCTTTGGATCGCGAGATAGAAAAGTCTAAAACTTCACTTGATAACTAGCGCCACCTAGCGGCGAAATCTCCAACTAATTGGAAAATCAACAGAATGCTCTTATTCTTCTGAACAACTTTGCCGAAGACGGCACTTTTCTATCTGCTTTGGATCGCGAGATAGAAAAGTCTAAAACTTCACTTAATAACTAGCGCCACCTAGCGGCGAAATCTTCAACTTATTGGTAAATCAACAGAATGTTCTTATCCTTCTGAACAACTTTGCCGAAGACGGCACTTTTCTATCTGCTTTGGATCACGAGTTAGGGAAGTCTAAAACTTTACTTGATAACTACGTTTACCGGTGCCTTGAAGCAACACCCCCAGATATTGGACTATTTTATGTAGATCGATCGTGTTGCCATCTGAGGTCAAAATTTCGAACAGTGAATGGCCACACATGATAGCCCTTGGTCAGTACTCAAACTTTGCTGAACACATGGAGAAGGTAAACTTGCATCTAACATTGGTATTTTGACGAAATTAAGTAAGTACTGTGATTTTTTTTACGTCCAATTTGATTTACGCCCCCTCGATAGTGGACGTAAAATAAGGACGGAGTGTACTGTCTCGTGCTAGGTCTCGTGCATCGATAATTAATTAAATCATGATAAGATTTAAGCATAAGTTTCA
Source organism: Aedes albopictus (assembly GCF_035046485.1). Taxonomy (NCBI): domain Eukaryota; kingdom Metazoa; phylum Arthropoda; class Insecta; order Diptera; family Culicidae; genus Aedes; species Aedes albopictus. The sequence goes on along the minus strand of NC_085137.1, from coordinate 505,334,511 downwards.
CTCTGTCAAAATGTTTTGAAATATGGAGCCCAGTGCTGATGCATGTTTTTCAATTTGTATCGGCAAACATTCAGATGATTGTAATATCCTGTCATTTCTGTAAAGTTCTACAGCTTTGCAATATTTCGTTATAAAACCGCATGTTCACCTAATAGCTCACGGGACCACGATACAATGTGTGCCAAAAAAAACTTAGATAGGGTAGAAATCTATTTTGTTACATGTGTTTTCCAAAGCTTGCTGCGGTGATTCCATCATGAATTCCTCCAGAGATTCCTTCAAGAGTTTATCTAGGGATTCCAACAGACATTTCTTAGGGGATTTGTCCTGGGATATCTTTATTTAGAAGCTCCTCCAGTGGTTGTTCATGTGCTGTTGTCGAGGTTTCCTTCAGGATTTTCTCCAGAGATCCTTTAAGGTATGTTTGCAGAAATTCCTTCAGAGAGAGAGAGAGAGAAGTTTTTTCAAAAATTAATCCAAGTATTTCTTAAAAATTTGTACAAAAATCCTTCAGGAGTCCATTCAAGTATTCCTTCAATAATTCGTCTAGAAATTACTGCATTACATAGATTTCCAGGATTCCTACAGAAATCTTTAAGGAGTTCGCTATAAAAGCTGTCCTGAGATTCTTTAAGGGATTTCTCATGGGATTGCTTTCGGGATTCATCATGAGGTTTCTTCACAAATTCCTTAAAGAATTTCTCCAGGGATTCTGAAACTCCTCTAGGAATTAATCCAACACTTCCTCCAGAAACTGTTTAGAGATTCCCTTAGAAGTTCCTCAATGGATTGCTTCCGAGATTCCTCCTGGGGTTTCCTTAGGAACTGCTACAGGGATTCCTCCAAGAGTTCCTCTACGTACTCGTTTTAGGATTCTTTCAGAATTTCCTCTGAAATTTCAGCGATTTCTGGGATTTCTTTAGAAACTCCTTCTTGAATTCCGTCAGAAACTGATCCTTTAATTTCTTCAGGAATTCTTCTTGGGATTCCTCCAAAGACTCCACATTGTATTACTCCAGAAATTTCTCCAGAATTCTTCTGGGAATTCCTGCATAGAATACTATAAAAAAATCCTACAGATATTCGTCCAGGAATTGATCTAGGAATACCACTAAAGATTCCTCTATGAATACTTCTAGGGATTCCTCTAAAAATTCCTCTAGAGATACCTTAAGGAATTCTTCTAGAGGTTCCTCCAGGAATAGGACACAATCGCTGAAGTACTAGAATTGAAGTAATGAGCTGAATTTTTGTATGGTGAGAAGATCAATTCTCCGTTTCAGCAAAGAAATTGTGCTACAAGCGTGAGTATTATGTTTTCTTGTCTAATTTGGTGCTGTTTAAGCAAAACTTTGGGTAACTGTGTTGTTGTTTTCTCCATTTCTTGCAACTTCAACAACACAGTTACTCAAATTTTTGCTCCAACAGCATCAAATTAGGCAAGAAATCATAATATTCACGCTTTTTGAACCATTTCATTGCAGAAACGGAGAATTGACCTTTTTACTATACAAAAATGCCCCAGGAATTCTTTCGGAAATTCCTACAGCAATTGGGTTTTTAAATTAAGCAAAATGTATTGATTTTTTGATTTTATACAAAAGAGCACCTTTTTCTGAACCACCATGATTTTTTTCAGATTTTAAGAACTTCATTTTGGTACCTAAAATCGCTTTCGAAGAGATTTTTCGAAATCACATTTTGACAGCTGGCCAGCTGCTTGACAGCTCCGCCCAGTACAAAATGCGACGAGGGGTGATTCGACAAATCGCTGCCATACAAACTTCAAATTGTTTTTTAAATAGGTTCCCGGGCACCAAAATTCATGAAAATTCGGATTTCGGCTCAGTTTCGCATGCAGATTCTGAATATCGAATTATCTCAACACCGCTAAAGAAGCCAATTCCTCCATGAATTCTTTCAGAAATCTTTTCAGGAATGTATTTAGTGATTCCGCCAGGATTTTTTTCAGGCTTTCCTCTGGGAAGTCTCCCAAGGTTTCCTCCGGAGATTCCTTCGGGAAGTCCTCTGGGAATTCCTCTAGGAATTTCTTCAGAAATTTCTCCAGGTGTTCCTCTTAGGACTTTTTCAGAGATTCCTCCAGGAATACTTCCGATGATTTCTCCAGAAATTCTTCAAGAATTCCTCTTGGAGTTCTTCCAAAAATTTCTCCAAGAATTCCTCCTGGAATTCCTACAGAAATTTATCTAGGAATTTCTCCCAAAACTTCTCTATGGATTCATATTGGAATTCTTTCAGGGATATTTTCACGGAATTTCTCTAGGAATTCCTCTAGAAATTTCTCCAGAAGTTCCTCAAGGCATTCGTCATGAGATTCCGGCAGAAATTGCTTCAGAGATTCCTCCAGGGATTTTCCAAGATTTCCCATAGGAATTCTTCCAATAATTCCTGCAGAATTTTCTCTAAGGATTCCTCTAGGGATTCCTCAAGAGGTTTCTTCAGAAATTTCTCCAAGGATTTCCCCCCAGATTTCCTTTTGCTCCAAGTCCAGGAAATCCTCTAATTATTCCTTCTAAAATTACTCCAATGATTCCTCCAAGAATCCAGTGGTTTCTCCAGGAATTCCTCGAAGTATACTTTCAGAAATTCCTCCAGTTATTCCTCGAGGAGTTGATTCAGGGATTTCACCAGGAATTCCTTCCAGAATTCCTCTAGAGATTCCTCCAGAAATTCATTCAGGGATAGTTCTAGGTTTCTTCAGAAATTTCTACAGGGATCCCTCCCAGATTCCCCAGGAATTCATCCAGGGATTCCTTCAGGGTTTTCTTCCAGGGTTTCCTTCAGGTATTTCTGCAGGAATTCCTATAGCAATTAATTTAGGAATTTCTCCACGAACTTATCTAGGAATTCCTCCAGAGATTTCATTAGAAATTCATCTAGGAATTGCTCTCGGAATTTTACCAGAGGTCCCTCCCAGAATTCCTCTAAAGGAATTCAATTAGGAATTTATCCAGGGATTGCTTCAGGCATTCGGCCTGGAATTTCTACAAGGATACCTCCAGGAAATCCTCAAATTATTCCTTCAGAAATTCCTCCAGGGATTCCTACAAGAATTCCTCTAGCGATTTCTCCAGCAATTCCTTCAGGGATTCCGCGAATAATATGTCCAGAAGTTCCTCCAGGATTTCTCCACCGATTCCTCTAGGTTCTAGGAGTTGGTTCAGGGATTTCTCCACGAATTGCTTAAAGAATTTTTCCTACAATTCCTCTAGGGATTTCCCCAGGAATTCGTCCAGAAACTCCTCCAACGATTCGTCCGGAAATTTGTCTAGGAACTCCTCCAGCTATTTCTTGAAAAATTTCTCCATAAATTCCTCCCATAGTTGCCCTGGAATTCCATCTTTTCAAAAAATCCTACAGGGTTTACTTCAGGCATGCCTGCAGGAATTCCTTCAGCGATTGCTCCGGGAGTTCTTGCAGAGATTGCTCCAGGAATTCCTGTAGTGATTCTTTTAGAAATTCCTCTCGTGATCTTTTCAAAAATCTATTCATAATCATCTCTTCCAGTGATTCATTTAAGATTTTTTTCAGGTACACCTAATTTTTTTTTTGAGTTGCTTAAAGGATTTCTAGAGGAGTTCCTCCAACGATTTGTATTGGAATGCTTTAAGATAATTTTAAGGGGGGAGCCAGGAAGTTTTACAAGAAGTCATCCAAGAATTCTTTCACAATTATCTCCGAGAAATCTTTCAGAAGTATCGTGGAATCCATCCATGATTTCCTTCTAGAATACCCCCTGCAGTTCCTGCACAGTAGTTTCTTCAGAAGTTCGTTCTGCGATTCTTTCAGGAATACCCAAGCAACACACATGTTATAATAGAGTTACGACAGCGCAAGTTTTGGTTGTATAGAAGTTTATTTTACGTAATTCTAACATTGTGTTGAAATAACGTAAAATAAACTTCTATATAACCAAAACTTGCGCTGTCGTAACTTTTATATAACATGTGTGTTGCTTGGGTATATCCCATGATTCTTTCACAGTCACTGTGACTTACTTTAAACATTCTGCCGAGTCTCTTACTAAAAGAATTCCTTTTAAACGGATTCCTATTAAACGAACTCCTACTAGACAGGGATGAGCGTTATAGGAGACTAAGAGCTTATGGGATTTCGGCTTTTTGGGGGTGTGGCCTATTATCTCAGGTGTGTTAAGAGATAGCGCAATACTTTCTTCGGCAAAGTTTTAGGGCTTGAATAGGTCTACCATTTAGAACTTTGGTTCATATAACTAGTTGGCAACTTGGCCGCTAGAGGCACCATTAACAGTTTGATGCTAAATTGCACTACAGGAACCATATCAGGTTGTCAAGCAAACGTTACGATATATGACAGCTCAAGACCCTGATAATTTGGAAGGATAGTGTCTTCGGGAAAGTTGTTGGGTACGCCAATGACTTACTGACGATAAGTTGTGAAGTTCGAAATTCCTCCACTGGGCGGCGCTAGTGAGCAAGTAACCCGACTAGAAAATTGTAACAAAAATATAACATAATCCTAACAAATCATGATATTTATAACTCATTGTGATATAACATGTTCAACATCCTTGGTATTTTCAAAACACTATAACTCAATTATATCACCTTATGTTATAAAAATTGTATCATAGCTCATTGTATTATTAATTAGTTATGAATCTTCGACATTTGGGAAATATTGTAACAACATTATATCAAATTATTATAGAATCCAGCAATCTAGTGGCTAAAATTCATATCACATTTTGTTATAATTTTGATATGATTATTACAAAATAGGTTATAATCTTGATTAGACCAGTGTAATTTATGTTACAATTTTAGTTATTTTAACATCATCCTGCAGCTAGTTTATAACATAATAAGTTAGAGAAAAATATTATAACATCATAATACAATATGATACAAACTTGATATAATTTTCTAGTCGGGAAATTTTCAAAACCTCATATCTCAGAATCCCGATAACTTAGAAAGTTGGTGTCTTCGGCAAAGTTTATCAGTATGACATAAACTTACATGAAAATAAACACTTGTTTCACGATTCTGCCACTAGGCGGCGCTAGTGAACTTGCAAATTTTTGAAATCTCATAGCTCAGAATCTAGAAAACTTGGAAAGTTGGTGTTTTCGGCAATGTTGATCAGTATGGCAAAGACTTACATAAAACGAGACACTTGTTTCAGAATTCTGTCACTAGGCGGCGCTAGTGACCATGCAAATTTTAGAAATCTCATAGCTCAGAATCCCCATTACTTAGAAAGTTGGTATCTTCGGCAAAGTTGATCAGTATGACATAAACATACATAAAAATAAACACTTGTTTCGAAACTCTGCCACTAGGAGGCGCTAGTGAACTTGCAAATTTTAGAAATCTCATAGCTCAGAATCCTGATAACTTGGAAAGTTGGTATATTCGGCAAAGTTGATCAGTATGACGTGGACTTACATAAAAATAAACACTTGTTTCGCAATTCTGCCACTAGGCGGTGCTAGTGAGCATGTGAATTTTCAAAACATCATATATCAGAACTTAGAAAGTTAATAATAATAAACTAACATGATTTAAATGAAATTTTTTAAAAAATGTTTGGATGTGAACTTATGCTAAAGTTGCACAAATTTTATAAAAAATAAACTTACGGTAGTGTCGCTAGAAATTGGGTCGACCAAACTTTAAGATGAGAGCGTTTACATAACCTATTTTCTATTAGATTTCAACTGCTTTTTACCGAACTTTAGCCAAGTTCGGCCAAAATCTAGGAAAAGTAAATTAATTCTTGATGTCATCAACCATAAGTTTGGGGTCACCCCTCAACATGATGTATCGGCCAAAAGTTTAAGGTCACTATCGTAAAACATGGAAAAGTGATTTGTCAATAGCTTTGTCATCTTTCATTTAATTTTAGTTCTTTTTGGCTTATTTGAAGCATAATTAATAGTAATTACTGCATAGACATTGAAAAATACATAATTGTTAAAATTTACATAGTAAAACTTAACGTAAAGTTGCCTCATTTTTTGAAATGTGGTAGAATGTGTTACCTTTTCATAACATTTTAATATATAAAAATCGTCGAATACGTTAAATTGAAGCCATCGAATGTAAATTTAGTTATTTATCTTTGAAATGAGTCAAGAAGAATTAAAATTGAACTATAGATGACGAATATATCATCAAATCACTTTGCCATGTTTTACGACAGTGACCCCAATCTTTTGGTCGATGACATCAAGAGTTAATTTACATAATATCTTTTTTTCCTAGATTTTTTAGCCAAGTTCGGTAAAAAGCAGTCGAAAGCTAATAAAAAATAGGTTATGTTAACGCTCTCATCTTAAAGTTTGGTCGATTTCCACCGACAGAGCCGCAATTTTATATTATTTTTTTAGAAAATTTGCCAATTTTGGGTTAAGTTTACATACAAATATTTTTTAAAAACTTTACCCTTATCATGTTCAAAGTTACTTTGACTTATTAACTTTCGAATGAGATCTAGGGTTTTGAAATCGGACGCAAATTGGTGATATAAACTTTAAAAAATGACATGTTTTTGAGGGGGTGTCCCCAAACTTTTGATCGGGAATGTATGCGTGGATTTTCTGCATACGAAACATCGTATTTCACAACCTGAGATTCACAACCACAGAGATAGATTTCTTCGTTGCACTGTGATGTCGTTTTGTGATGTGGTGGGCAAAATGTTAATTGAAATATTGTTGTCGTTATTTTCAATTTGACCGTCTTTTTGAATAAACACCTGTGGTGAAATAATGATCTTTGACCATCCTATGTACCATAGTGTCACGTAGAAGGTGTTCCTGAAATAGATGTGGACTAGACGGATACTAAATTTGAAGGACAATTATTCAAAATTATTTTTTCAAGGAAATTCTAGTTCTTTTACAAATATTTTTCTCATGATGGATGCTAATTTATAAGTTAGTAATTGATACCAAATTGGGCCATGATGCATTAGGCGAGGTGCAAGAATAAACTCAATCCTCATTGGTCGGTGCTAAGTTGGACGGGAATTAGATAAAAACCCTATTTCAAAGCAGATAGACAAGATTGTTGCAATGTTTAAAACAAATGTGTAACCAACCAGATAAACAGGAAAATATCACATTTAACAAAGTTTGCTTCCAGGCGTATCACACTAAATGATCGATGATGTTTGAACGGTGTGGGCTCAAATCGCCACACTAGTCACGTCCTGCACACAGTCACGGAATATCCACATGTTGTTCTCGATTTTAGGATGGCAAACAACCTCCCACGCATCACCTAGCTGGAACTAGAGAGGAAAAAGGATGATCAAACAGGCCGTAAAATGGTCACCATAAATCTCCTTTCTTTTAGGTTGACCCAAAAACAAAAAAAATATCTTACCTGGTCTGCCTATTTCATCATCCGCTCGAAGTAACCTGTAATTAAGCGGCCTGGCGGAACGGAGGTTGCTTTGATGATGCAGGTTGATGTCGCATCATAAAAATATTTTGCACTGCCCCCTTCGATGTCGGACGTGACCCACCTTCCCGGGCATGATTAGTTTTGAACGTGACAAAAATGCTTGCTGGGAAGGTTGCAATTTTACGACTTAATTACTTGATGGCTTTGCCGAATTTGAGCAAGGTGTGAACACGACTGAACCTGCCTCAGGGCAATCTATTACCTCCCCATAAAACCGAAACTGAACTGAAAAGGCAGATTCGTAGCATATGTCCGTAGGCAGCAGCCCTCTGTGGCTTCCAAATGATCATATCTCGTTCACTAATTCCGGGCCCGGATCGCTCTTTCGGAAGCTTAATTTTCCGTAGAAGTTGCTTTGTTCACTAATCCTTCCTGTAATCAGCGGCGATTGTCTATTTTGTGTGTTTTTCAACCACCTGCACTTTAAATACCCGTACGCAAAAATATCCGAGGCAGAAATCGACACCTGCGTTTCGAAAACTGAACAAGATGTTTTCCTAAGCACTGCTGCTGCTGCCGCTGCTATAGCAGTATGTATCCAAACGGTTTGGAAATTTATGCAAATCTCCTTTGAGCTGACCATTGTTTCAATCCAGGTCAAAATAATCCTCCTTTCGCCATTATTTCACAAAGGACCAATCCTCTCCGCTGGTGAGGAGTAGCTGTTTGTCGGTTTTTCCAAGTTTTCGAGTTTGTCGTTTGTTGTTTTACGGCACTCATAAAGCTCACCGAAAAAAAGATGATCTCAAGCGGATACAGATGGAATTGTACTTTTTCAAACATGCATGCTTCAACTGGAAGAGCCGCAAATTTCGAATCTACATATGTACTGATAATACTCTTATGCCGTCCATTTTCAATTAAGATGCTGCTAATCTGATACTCCAGTTTCGGAACGTGGGTAGATCGCCTTGGAATGGTGCATTAAGGTGTATGATCTTGCTCAAAGTTCGATGTACTCTTTAAAAATGTTTGGGTCCTAAATTATATTTTTAACATTATTCAATTATAGCATATTATTCCAAAGAGCTTCAGGAAAATTTAGCGTATGATACAAAACATATTGTCAACAAATATGATTTTTCGTGAGCATATCACTAATAGGGTCTGGGACCATTTGGGCAGGAAGACATATTTTGGGCACTTATTGCTATAACTCTGTCAATTTTTACTCGATAGACTTGATTTTAGGACCACCATCAGATACGTGCAGTATTGACCCATGATTAAAAATTCAAGTCAATTGAATTGAAATTGACTAAGTTATGGCATCAAGTGCTTAAAATAGGCCCCCCTGCCCAAATGGTTTCGGACCCTATGTAACTTTTTAACGGGTGATGTTGATACCATTTTATATTTCAGATTCAAAACCAAACAATTCAGTTGCAATCCAGATAAGGACGTAACCCAGACGAAATAAGCAGACAAAGGTATGTACACGTTAACCAAACGTATCCTTTGGAGTTCACCCACCCACTAACAACACCGGTATTCCTTTGACACCTAGGCGAAGAGTTTTCTACATATTTCTTATGTACCCAGCTAACCATTCTTTCTCATCCCTTAACAGTCGTAAGGACGCGACCAAGGCACTTCCCCAGGTCATCGGTGTGGAGACTTCAATGACTAGGTGGAAACAGTCACTTAGCTTACACAAGAGACCGGGCGCTGCTCGAGTCTATAGCCAGTCTGAAATCGCGAACGTAGGCGACAAAAATACTTTCAGTGTGATTGGTACAGATTCTATTACCGGACTGGACTCAATTGAATATGGGTTCTTGCATAGTGGCCTTCTGGCTTCTCGGTTCAGAGTCTAATACGGAGAAAGACGGAAACAGCTAAGGGTAACCGATAGTTATCGCGAGTGGCTACCCTTGCGCATCGACAATTCGGCATTTGTGGAGCTCATGGAAGGAAACTCCGGTGACCTGTCAAGTTATGACCTAGTTGAAACTCACAGTCGTGCGTGCGACGCCGCAATGCCTAGACGATGTTCAACGATCCCTACCCAAGAACGGACACCGACTGGTGATCGTGCATCCTGCCGAAGAGCTAAGAGAAGGATTTTTTGCCCGGGTATATTATCACTGCGAAAGAGAAGCATGGAAAGAGTTCGTACCGTTGCTTGCTAAATATTCGTCAGTCAATTTTATGACCAGCAATCAGCATGCTGCAATTCTGCTTACACCGATTTATGAAATACACTGGAACCTCATTTTATAATGTGGACTGGGCGCACCCAGCGCACTAGTTCGCGAGAACAGGTCTTACTCCTGGGAATTTGAGAGAGCCTAAAAAGAGGGTTCCAAGGGGCTTCAGGAGAATTTCTGAAGGTTCTTTCGGTCGATTTCAGTAGCTTTTAGTGTTTTCCGTCAGGATTTGTTGGCGTTTAAAGCAGATTACGGGAAATTCGAGGACGTTTCAATAATATTAAAGGGGTTTGAGGGACGTTTCAGGGGGTTTTAAAGGGATATCAGGGGTGTTTTAATTCATTTAAGAGTCATTTCTGAGAGTTTCAGGAACATGTTATGGTCGTTCCTAGAACTTTTAGCGTTTAATAGCATTTCAGCAAATATACTATATTATATAATATTTATATAATATATTTGATTTTAGGGAGTTTCTAGAGCCATTTAATGGTGTTCTAAGGGATTGCATTTCAAATTGGATATGATGATTTCAAGGGCCTTTCAATAGGATTACGAAGATTGCAGAGGCCCGGTCGTTTTAGGGAGTTTCTGGAACACTCTTAAATCAAAAAAGGTTTCAAGAGCTTTCCACAAGATTACGGAAATTTCAAGGACCTTTTAATGGGATTATGGAGATTTTAGGAGCGTTTCAAGGTTTTTCAGAAACTTTTCAAGAGGTTTCAAGAGTTTCTGGGAAGGGTCTCTGAAAGTTCTTTGAAACTTCATGAAGTGCCTCCAAAATCCGGAATTAAAAAGAACAGTACTTAACCCGATTTTCTTTCTATATACAGGTATCCCACTAAAACGCCCAGGTTCATCATCTCCTAAATCTACAAAAACTCCCTCGGACCCCATGTAACGTACCTCAGATCCTCCGAAACCACCGAAAACGCACCTGTAACGGCTCCAAAACCAGTCGAAAATCTTCTGAAACTCTCTGCAATGCGTTTGAATACCTTCTAAGACACCCGAAAAGGCCCCTGGTCCTGATACACTCCCGATCACAAGTTTGGGGTCAAAAAAAAAAAAAGACGTTCATAAACCAATTAGACGGTTTGGTGAAGGGGGGGGGGGGGGGGGGTGATGGTCTGGCCGAAGTCTACGCTTCATACTTTTTTTTTGTATATACGAGCAGAAGGGAATACCATCAGCATAATAAAGTGTGTTATTTTGGCAAAACAACTGAGTAACGTAAAGAGTTATTTTCATGTTATAATCATAACATACCATGTTATAAATTTGTCTGTCATAAGCGGCAAAATAACAAAAAAAATATTCCTGGAAGACCACTTAAATAACAGGTTTTGTTAGTTTCATAACATCTGATTTGTACAAGGTTTCAAAAACAAATTTTGGAATTAAAAAGTCATTGATAACAATATGGATGCAAAATGAATTATGACATCAAAATCATAACAAAGATTGTTTATTTTCGCAAGGTACATACCTACCTAACCCCTAAGTTCGAGCCATTTCAGAGGAAAAAAAAGAATTTCCGTTGGTTCATTCTTCTTTTTCTTCTTTATGGTTCTACGTTCGCCTTGGAACTTGGCCTGCTTCTCTTCAACTTAGTGTTCTTTAGAGCACTTCCATAGTTATTACAGTCGACTCTCTACATCTCGATATTGAAGGGACCATCGAGTTAGGGAGAGATCGAAATGCAGAGCCAATGTCTAATGCACACTAGATTGAAAAACTCTCCGTAACCAGGAAAAACCGTCAACAAACAAATGTCACTTCGCATTCTCAGAATGTTTGCACACACGAAACGAGATCTAGCAACCTGCGCATATGTGCATATCGACATATGGAGAGAAAATCTAGAACAAAAACGATCAAGATCCCATCGAGATAGGGAGATATCGAGATAAGGAATATCGACATAGAGAGGGGTAAAATGTATGCAGATTGAAGGGACCGATTAAACCATCGAGATTGGGAGAGATATCGAGATGTAGAACATCGACATGTGGAGAGTCGACTGTAATTGAAGGGATTTTTTTGCCTGCCATTGTATGAATTTGTACATTGTGTGGCAAGTACAATGATACACTATGCCCTGGGAGTCGAGCAAGTTTTCTCAACCGGAACGGGAATCGAACCCACCGTCTCCGGATTGGCGATCCGTAAGCTTAATTTCTTGGCTAACTGCAGACCTGTTAGTTCCATTTTGAAAATAAAAAAAGTAATAAACAGTCATGACTAAGGCCATAACCCACAATAACTTGAAATTGTTTCCACTGAAATGGATCGAACTAAATAGAAATAAAAAATACGAGTAATTCTTAGTTCCGTGTCAAAAGTTCAGCTTAACCGATTCACAGACACCGAAGATATGGCTCATAGACTCCAAACATACTTGTTTTGCTGTAAATCTCGCATGGTGTAGTTGAGATTGCAAAACTTTATTGTTGTGCTATTGATGATCAAATCATGGTTCACTCTCAATAATACAATAATAACAGAACTTGTTCTACAACAAAACATCTTTTTAAAATGTTATTTGAAGAAAATATACCAATAGCAGGATCATAACAAAATAATATTACCCAACAAAACCTGTTATGGAAAAGTTTATGCCTCAATAAGTTAATAATAACAAACCAAGGTTTTTACATTAAGGTTTTGTGATTCAGTTGTAATTATTTTGATATTCTCCTCTACTCGGGTGGACAAAAGTCTAGTGGAAAAAGCTAGTTGAGTAAAGTACAAGACACTGAAGACGACCTTTCAGTTGAGGTCGAAATACGTATCTGCCAAAGGATGCAAAATCTTAATGGAATTAAAAGGAACAGTATACTTAACCCGATTTTCTTTTTAGTTACTGGTATTCCACTAACAAGCCAAGGTTCATCATCATCATCATGGATACCAAGCGGATGGAGCAGAGTTATTCCGTCGATTTGAAAAGATCCGTCGTAAGCATTCAGATGGACGCTGGAATTTCTGAAGAAATGTCAAAAGGAGAAACTAACACCCGTTAGTCATAGGATTAAGGTCAAGAAGCATATTTCACCGAGCGTCACCAGGAAGGCCGAATCAGAGTACATCGCAGACACCATCAAACGCCATTAGACTACGCCAAGTTGGACAAGCTGACACTTAAGTGCTATTCCCTGCATTCAAAATTGATTAACGGATTTCCGGAAGGTTTCCCATTGTTCCTCGCCAAGGTAAAGACAGAAGAGACAAATACACAAAGAGAAGCTGAGGAACCTACGGAACGAGACCAGAGCGATGAAGGAGCGTACAAATTTCCCAAATGGAGGAGAACGTGCCTCTGGAGTGATCGACCTAGTGATACCTGATGTACTAGTTGTACAAACTAGAACCCTCATTACTGAACACATGTTCCTTTATTGGAATTGTATTGCTGCCAATGTTAGGTGATCTACACACGTTACATGCAGTTCCGGGATGACGCGTAATTTTTCCTATTCTCTCACTCTTTCTTACAATTTGCCTCGCAATTTTGAAGATACAAATATTATTTTCCACCGCACTGACGTAGTTGAAGCCTTCTTTAGTCGATTTGAACGATAAAATTTGTAGTCAATAGTATAAAGTAGAAATTGAGATTTGGATCTTCTTACAACAGAGCAATGGCGGGCGATTAAACCATTATTGTCCCGTCCGGTCTTGAACTCCCTCAAACATTCATCCATCAGCACGGGTCGTCTGATACCTTGGATTGAGGTTCCCTGTTTGATGAACTTTTATCCCCGGAACAGGGAGTCCATAGTGCTATATTCTAAGCCGCCAGCTACACATCAGGGAGGAGGTCCTATTCGCCCTTGGATCATGCCAACCATTGAGTCCCACACACGAAGTTTTTCTGTGGAGCTAGAGTCGGTTCAGTCGAATCCGGTAGAGATAAACACGGCTTCAAATAAGTATGTTCTCCACATCAAGCGCAAGGCATTCACTTTTGCCAATCAGGTGAAAAAAGAAAACAACATAAATAAACAGAGCGACGACGGTGGCGCAGTTGATTTGCTTGCATTTCTTTTCAACTTGTGCTCAAGTGCATGTACGTACGTCCACCAATAGCCTAGCTGCTGGAGGACACCCACCGTCATGGACAACAACGTTGTCTTTCCGTTCACGTTCGTCATACAACTTGTCTGTCTTGTATTTTTTGCATTCAAGTCATGAAAATACTATCGGATTAATTTTCACTAATTATCTCCAGGTTGGACGCCTACGGTGACACAGTCAACCACCCAGTTCTAGACGAACATTTGAAAAGGGCCTATCTGCTTTGCGTAAACAAACATGTTTCTGTCTCTGTAGGGCCTATCTGCATCCACCCACGAACATCAACACCCTTATCAGAAAGAGTGTTCTTCAAGCTATCTGTTAAGGGTATTGATGTGCGTGGGTGGATGCAGATGGGCCCTACAGAGACAGAAACATGTTTGTTTACAAAAAGCAGATAGGCCCTTTTCAAATGTTCGTCCAGAGTTGTCCACTAAATACTTACCATGGCCCGGTCGGTGTGTCAACTTGGGTACTTGTTGGAACACTTGTCTCAACAGAGTATTAGCGACCGGTGTCCAGTTGGAGCGTTGCTCAGATCAATCTATAGACAGACAATACTAAGACACTGAAGCGGTCTCTACTTTGTTGTTGAAACACATGTTTAAAATCATTAATTTTAATGTAAAGTATTCTCTGCAGATCCTGTATTTTGTTTTTTATTTCACTTATTTCTCATGATACTGTCCCATTGTAAACTGTTATCCCCTATACTCAATTGGGATCGTTCACCTCGCAAAATCATTATTCATGCTAGCATAAAGATAGCAATTGTTTAATCTGTGGTCCTCAATTAGTGTTGCTTTTCATACGACAGAAAGTTGTAAAAAAAAGGCCTCTTCGAATCAATCACCTTTATCACTGAATACTGCATTTTTTTAACTATAAAGCAAAGTTTTTAAGCTACATTAATTCACCTTCACCAACATCCCTTCGATAGCTCAGTTGGTAGAGCGGTGGACTGTAGTGTTCGTATCTCCCTTTCAGTAATCCATAGGTCGCTGGTTCAAATCCGGCTCGAAGGAGCTGCTCTTTTTTGTCGTCACTACATCATTAATCTTTGTTACGCCTCTTCGTTTCCTGCCTGCCGCGCAGTTCGCATTATTAACCAGCTGAAATATTTCTTCAGCAACTCCCCATTTCAACGACCCGTTCCAACTTGTTATATCTAATTACACGAAACCCATGTCTTGACATATCTTAACCATTCACTTACAACAAGCCTTAGTTTTTTTTCTGTTCCGACTTTTTCTCTCTTCTTTCTCCCGGCCGGGTGCCAACATGGACAAAAGCCACATGGAAAGTAAGGCGAACAAGTGGCTCTGCTAACGACGACGATAGAGACCGATCGCCATGCAAGCAAGCAGAAAATTCATTGCATGGGCCTACTCGCTTGCTTCTTTCGTTATGCTGATCGGTGGTCGGTTGGTGGAAGAAATTTGTAACTGAAACAAACACGATCTTGTTGTAGGTTGGTTGGTTGTTGGATGAGATTGTGGTGTCCCCAAAGTCTGATCTTTGGCACGAATTTAACGCCATCCGCGTCTTCGACTCTATCGAGGTTTGTTCAGTCAGAAAATTGCATCGTGGCCCAATGGTAAGCAACTATGGCCTTTAGAAATATTTATACATGAATTCAATTGGTTTGTAGTTTCACATGACACAGTTGTAGGTATGTAGAAAGGTATGTTTGTGCCACACGAATGAGTTGCCTTATGCAGCATTGTCCTATGTTAACCTTCACGTACCCGACCCCGACAACTCATTTCGTCCGATTTTTTTGAAGTCGCCCTCAATCGATGGTAAATTAGTGCAAGTTCATTATATTTACTGCAGTTGCCTTGAATATCCGGAACCATTCCGGAGATATTCCGGATTGTGCTGGGGCCAGAGGGTGGAGCAGGGGTCTGTTTCGCCAAAAGATTATTTCGTGTGTTATTGTGTTTGAGAGGCCCCCGCAGAACCTGTTGCAGGTGTTCCAGAGCGGCCACATCAGTTGATAGTATCAACTTGATACATACTTCCGTCAATTTCTCTGCACCATTCTCTCGAAACCATGGAGATTGATACGTCGCACTATATGTTTTGCTTGCAAACCAGAAATGTCCCCCATGACACCCCCGTGGAACCTGTGCTAGATGTTCCGGGGTGGCCATATTAGTGGATACAGACTTCAGTCTATCGTTTCTGACTCAGTCATTCGAAATCATAAAGATTGATGTGTCGCACGGCATGTTTAGGTTTAAAATCAAAAGTGTCCTCAGTTAGGCCCCGCGGAACCTGTCACGGGAATGCGAATGGATCAACTTATTCAATTCTGGTTATCGCAGTTGTGTTTCACTGTTCGCAATAACTATTTCGCATAAAATCGATGGTTCAAACACAATAATACACGAAATAATCACTTTCAGCCTAGCACAATCTGGAATATCTCTGGAATGGTTCCGGATATTGCAATACCACTTGAGTATAGTAAACTAGCACCAATTTATGATCAATTGGGATTTTAAATTAAGAAAAATTCAATGATTTTTTTTTAAACGAAAGAGCACCTTTTTCTGAGCCGCTATGATTTTTTCAGATTTTTAGAACTTTATTTTGGTATCTTAAATCATTTTCAAAGAGATTTTTTGAAATCACCTTTTGACAGCTGGGCAACTGCTTGACAGCTCCGCTCAGTACAAAATGCGATGAGGGATGATTCGACAAATTGCTACCATATAAATTTCAAATTGATTTTTAATTAGGTTCCCGGGCACCAAAATTGATGAAAATTCGGATTTCGGCTCAGTTTGGCATTCAGCTTCAGAATATGGAATTATCTCAACACCACTAAAGAAGCCAAATAAAGGCGACTTCAAAAAAATCGGATGAAAATAGACGAAATGCCAGCATTTCGAAAATGAGTTGTCGGGGTCAGGTACATGAAGGTTAATAGGGATACCCATACAGCAAAGGGCAGTATAGACATGCATTTTCTTAAGTGTCGAGAAAAGAATACATGTTTGAACGAAGAAATCTCTTGAATGAACAAAAACGTAGTTGACGATAATGATTATTTGTATTAGTAAACAGCGGATAAACAGTGCAGTCTCTTTGTTCGATTCACTTGCTGATGTTTAACTTACTGAACTTCTTTTATTTCATACTGAATGCTTCTAAATAGCTGAAAGTGATCACTGTTGGCTTTCAGTGGCGCCCATCGGACCAATGTGCAATCACAGTAGAGAACGCATTATTTTTATTTTTTGGGTTTATGATGGCCAAACTCAACCTAATAAACTTGAGTAATCACCGCGCAATATCTAATAATTGGGTTGCATTGGCTTTTCTCGGTGACAGGTTGTATTGAAACAGCGTTTTATACGTTACGCGTTTCGGCCTACTATTCTTCAGCCTTCCTCAGACGCCTACAATACATTTATTAGACAGTTACAATTTTCGTCAAATTCTTACAAAAAAGGGGGGACACTTACAACATGCTGAATGCGACCTTACAGCTTGGTCTGTCACTATTAACTAATTTTATCTTACTATACTACCAGGGGAACATCCTACTCAGCATGCACTTCGTTCGTTTCGTTATCGGTACTGTTCGTGTTTTGCGCCGTTCGTGTCTGCGTTCGGGTTCGTGGTTCCTCACGAAGCCGAGCCAATAGTCCGTTGTACGTGGAGTTAAAATTGCCGCATTCTCGTTGGAGGTTCACTGTTTGCTGATCGCCTTGCTTTTTTATGTGAAATACCTCCGCGATCATCCTTACCTCCGGGTGTTCGATGCGCTCCAGTACTGTTGTTTTTTCGAAGTTGAACACGTGGCCCTCTTCGATGGTGTGTACCGCCAAACCCGATTTTGGATTTCGGTTCCTGCAGTCGTTGCGGTGTTCCGCCATCCGTACCTCCAGCATGCGTTTCGTCTGTCCTATGTACACTTTTCCATCGTTGGTTCCACATGGTATCGAGTACAATACCTTCGTCTGCTTCCCTGGTGGTATCGGGTCCTTCATTTGGCTAAACACCATGTGTTTAATTTTGTTCCGTGGTCGGGAGGCTAGGATTATGTTGTTCCGCTGTAGGGTTTTCCTAAGTTTTTCACTCAAACTTGGTATGTAGGGAGCTGACACAAACTTTTGGGGCTGGTCTGCCGTACCTACTCAACTAGTTGATAAGATAGTAAAGATGTTGGCGTATGATATTTCTATGAATACTTTTTATTATTAAATCTAATGATTTATACATGAATCAGCGAAAAAAACACAGAAACTATGTGTTCATCCATATGGATATACATAAATTAAATGGATCTGTGTTTCAAGTTTCCTTAAAACCACAATTTAAAACAAATGTTCTCAAAATGTTTGGGATGATGTGTAAAACCGTTGGCCAAATTACTAACCTTGAGTATGGATCATTATCTCAAAAACCCCATTGACTTGTTCATCAATTAAACAGAATAGGCTGCGGCTTATTTTTTAAAAGTAGTTGAAACCTGAAATGAGTAGGCCCTTTTTTAATGACAAAATAAGAGAAAACATGTAGAGTTTGGGCCAAAAATATTGACATTTCTAGGGCATTTTGTGGGAGTAAAATGGTGCTTTCACTTTCAGTGCCATAACTTTTTCAATTTTCAACCGATTTTCAATATTTGTTTATGAATCTCCCTCAAATTGATTTTCGCACCCCATTAAACCCATCCAACTTCCCACATCAGATATCAATGAAGTGGCTGATCGTAAGGACCTGGTCAGGTGTTGAACAAAGAGGTCGTTCTATGAAAGGTTTATCAAGTGCCAGACAGCTTTTCTGGTGCATTTAACGTCTCTATCGACAGCCACCCCAGGATGTGTAAGGTCGGATATGCTATGCAATGCTATGCTATCTCTCTCAAATTGATTTTCGAACATACATACTAGGGTAAGGGTACTAGGGTACTAGGAACATACATCAGTTATCTCACGCTCCCATATTCATCCTATTCGAAAACAAGCGATTACGGCACCGATTGATTCCGTTCTTCTTGTTTTCATGGGTGCTCATTTCTAACAAAAAATACAAAAATAAGAAACAAAACAAACAGCGCTCCAATCCTTCGTAAGATGAAAATGGGAGCCACGTGCTTAAGAAGGGAACCAATACCCAGAGCCGTAGCGTGGTTCCATGGCGCCCTTGACAAACATCCAAATAGACTCCCCAAGGCAATTGAACATTGCTAATTTGCAAAAGTTTGTAGTTATTCATTTTTTGTCAAAGTTTCTAAGAAAGTTGGACTTTTTTGTTTCCAAGAAACACGATTTTTTCCTAAGAGTGTTTGTTATTCGTGTATTTTTTTAGGAATTTTAATGGGAGTCAAAAATTTGTATTATACAAGTACAAGTAGGGAATCGCGCCACCTGGGCGGTGGCTTCTATATTCGTCTGTTTTCCACTATTACTCAGTCAAATTTGAACCAATTGACACAACTTTTGGTGGTGAGATAGGTAAAATATATCTACCCGTGTACAACATTTCAAGTCAATTGGTTCAAAATTGATTGAGTTATAGTGGAAAGCAAACGAATACAGAAGCCACCGCCCAAGTGGCGCGACACCCTCAGTAGGTCGGCTCTAGAGGCACGTTCTCCTCCATTCGGGAAATTTGTGCCGTAGGCGCGACACCCTACGATCACATTTTGCATTTCAAGAATCTCACTTAGATCAGCACAATAACTGGAAAGGGCATTTAATTTTCCTAACATAAGTTATGCATATCCTCCTTTAAGAGATCATACATTATTTGATTGTTTTTTTTGTTCAACTTAATTTTGTTTTCAATAATACTCAATTGATTCTGTAGGGTTTTAGTCACCGTCCAATGGTATATTTATTAATTGTTGATATTGTTCGGTGATTGCTACACACTAACGCCTCGATTTATTACGTTTCGGCTTACTCTTCTTTAGCCATCATCAGATTTGTCTAAATTGATACACTCGCCAGTCGCCACTAGTGTGGCTCTTTTACTTATAGAGCCACACTAGTGGCACGTGAATCGATTTAGACAAATCTGATGATGGCTGAAGAAAAGTAAGCCGAAACTTAATAAATCGAAGCGTTACCCGAGTAGATGGGCATACCTTACAAATACCGTGCAAAGAGCAACCTGTGCTCTAATACCTCAAGTTGGTATTGCTATATTATTCTATGCAATGTTATGAGAACACCACAATAACAAATGGAGGTATTTGAGCAAAGTTAGGTATCGATGTGGTATTGTTGATTTAGCTGGGAAAATAACTGAATAACAAGATTTGCTATTACATCATGGAGCTATCGAAAAATGTTCAATTTAATAACAAGACATGTTATTACTTTGTTATTTCATAGCTTCTGGATAACAAATAGAGCACTTGAAATTTATGGTATTCTTTCATTATTGAAATGACAAGACTTGTTATTTTTCAGGTGTTATTTATACAAAATTATGGTATTCATTTTTGTTATTTGGCCTCTTATGTCCACCTAATGAAGGGCATATCGAGGTATAATGTTATTTATGATAAATACCTCGATATGTTTTTTTTGTTGCTATTCTTTTCTGCTCGGGTAGTGTGTAGCAATCACCGAAAAATACTCAAACGATCTGATTAGAGTGTGGTTGAGTTTATTCTTGGGTTAATTCTGTTTGGGAGTTTTACTGTGTATGTTTTCCGTGTTGGATTTCTTCCGAAGTTTAATCAAAATATTTCCCAGAAGTTCTGTAAGAAAATTCGCTGTAATTATTGGACAAACCATGGACTCCATTCCTCTATACCAGGATACTGAAGAAAACTCTACATGAGTTTTTTTGGAATCTCTGGAAAAATTTCTCCTGAAATCACTTAAAGACGAATCAGTCAAGGGCTGAAAGTCTCTTAAATAAAGACAAATCAATCCTGAAATCACTGAATGCAGTTATGCAAGAATGTCTGCCGGAATATCCGGAGGAATACCTGATGAAAATCTAGGAGACATTTCAGCAAGAATTTCCAATTTGTGGAGTAATTCTTGCAGGAGTTTCTGGAGTAGTTCGTGAAGAAATGCATGGAAGAATTACTGAATCAATACTTGAAAGAATTGTCGGAAAAAATCCTGATAAAGCTTCTAAATTATTTTCCCGACGATTTTCAAAAAAAATCTTCAGATGATTTTAATAAGCAATCTCTTCAGAAAATTCTGAAGGAATTTCAAATTTAAGGTTTTCTGGAGGAATTAATGGAGAAATTCATGAAAGACTTTCTAGAGAAATTCTAGCAGAAATTTATATACACATTTTTAAGTAACATGCCACAATTTCGGAAGGATTCAATAGAAGATGATCTAAGTGAAGTGAGAGATCTTTTCTTTCCAATGAAATCTATGGAAGACTTTCTGAAGGAAACTTTGGTCAATTTTCTAAAGAAACGTTCAATAGATTTACTAAAAAAAAACCTTGCAGAATTTCTTGAGGAATTCTTCTAGGCATTTCTGAAGGACTCTCTGGAGGGATTACTGAAGCAATCTGTGTAGGATTTCAATGGTGGAATTACTTAGGAAATCTATAGAAGGGTTTCTATATAATCCATACATAAATTTTTGTTAGAATTAACATCATGGTAAATATTTAAAATCAAAGAAAAATGTGAATTTTTGAGAATACGGAAGAACGTAAAAACACACATCAATCTTAGATACTGTAAATAATGAAATATTGATACCATTCAAGAAAATAATAACATCATCCTGTTTCCTTTTAGCCTTAGGCCTTTTCGGCGCCCCTTTGAGACTGGCGCCCTTGGCGGGAGCCAACCTGGTCAACCGCACGCTACGGCTTTGCCAAAACCCTATATTTGTTTCCAACATTTATTAGCAATTTCGCGGAATTCCGTTTTATTTCGTCAAAAGATATTTTTTGAAGGCGAAATGTTTCGATTTTGACGAAACGAAACGAAATTCAAAATAATAAATTTCGCCTAGTTAAATTCCGTGGAATTCAGCGGAATTCTGTTTCGAGCTGTAATTGGCGAAACAATTCGGTATACCGCATACCCTTAGTAACGTGTCGTTACAACGCCGTAACGTTACGCTACTCATTCTCAATTTGAACAAGTTTTCCAATGAATACTGAGTATTCAATAGATCTTATTTACTGAAAATTTTACAAGGAATCCAAGTATGCAAAAATATTTGAGGTTTACAGTCGTTTTTATGAGTTACTAGCTGTCCCGCAAACGTCGTACTGCCTGCCTACTGTGTTTTTTGACATACAGCTCTGTAGAAACGTCCCCCGCAAAGTCATCTGTGTGCGAGCCCCCCGTTCCAGAGACCGGAGAGGTCTCACACCAAGCTAAGAACCTTCCCCGGCCTCAAACATACCCGCATACAAAATTTCACACCGATCGGTTCAGTAGTTTCCGAACGCATACAGTCGAACCTCCATGAGTCGATGTTCCTTGACTCGATATCGACTCATGGAGGTAAATTATTCCATTCTGAAAAAAAAAATCTGGGTTACTATGATGGTCCCCCCAAAAAGCATCTCAAATGATTTTTGTTACACTACTTGATTTTTCCTTGAGTCGATGGTCTCTTCAATATCGACTCACGCAGGTTTTACTGTCGATATTGCGACCGAAAAGGCTTCAAAACGTTGTTACGTCACGGTAGAATGTGTCAAATACGTGTTTTTGAATATGAAAATTAAAAAAATGAAAGCCTTCAAACGGAGTTTTCATAAAACTTCTTCTTCTTCATGGCTTTACGTTCCCACAGGAACTAGGCCTGCCTCTCTTCAACTTAATGATTCATAAACCACGTAAAACAAATTTTAGTCACCGGCACCGCTCAAACGTCAAATTTCCCGTGGGAGTAAGCAGGCCAGCATAAATTCGTGCAGCGGACCATAGTGGATCGCGAATATCACGTCTGCTGGCAAAAGGGGATCGCGCACCTAAAAGTTTGGAAACCTGAAAGAGGCATACGTATGATCAAATGGCTGCATGCGTCGGACAGATCCACAAAGGAAAGTGGTCCAACAACTAACCAACAACATGACCAACAGAAACCATAGGGAAGTAACATTAAACCTAACTCAAGTCCAGTTGAACCATGGCTTTTCAAATAGTATCTACACCGTTTCGGTCATGTGGGTTCTCCCGAATGTCTGGCTTTTGCAGGTTAAGAGGAAACGGCGGATCACGTTTCGTTCAAGTGCCCGCGTTTTCTCACTGTGCGTAACCACCTACTTGTCTACGGTCGAACTTGAACCATCTATCGGAAACTTGCAGAATGGTAGACCTCCCGGCATGTCGTTGTAGTGACTGTAAGGTGCGGGAAAGATGGAACCAAACCCTCCATGCTCCATGCAAATTTTAAAATTTTTGTTTGGGCAAAAGTCTACGAGGGGGAGGGGGTCTGAGAAGGCCAAATTTTGGTCTACGTTGTTTAAGAACAGCCCTAAAGAATGATAGAGGTTCACATAGGATCAAGGATAGGGTGCGATTCTTTGCGCGCCACACACGTTACTGCGAGACAACACAACCAACTAGAAAGAGGCGAGTACGTGCAATTGGTTGTGTATTTCACACTTACTTTGCTGTGCGCCGGTCTCTTGTCTCTCGCAAGAGTTTATATATGCACTCTCTCTGTGCTCGTCCCTGTGCTTTACGGTGAAATTTCGAATCAAATAATCCATCACTTGTAAGTACTTGAAAAGCATAACAACTTTGCCAAAAACACAAACTCTATAATTTATTAAATAAAGTATTCTTCTGTTTGTTGAAAGCACCAAACGAATGCACTGTAACGAGCACAGTTTCAAGCACTGTGCATTACTCTCTGCGTCGTAAAGCGTGCAGCGATTTGTTTCTCGCACAGTCTCGAAAGCTCTCACTAGCATGCCTTCGTCTTTCGGCAACCGCACTGTGCATGCCGACAACCCCTACTTAGGATGCTGACAATAATTCTATGCCAACCTTGGTGTCCTCATAAAAGAGCAACTACTGAAGTCCGTAGTTGCAAGACGATGGGCTTGAAGATAATTGGTTCGGTTTAGCGTTAAGTCGAGAAAGTAGTTCCTCTTTCTTTTTCATCGCTGAGGAAGTCCCCTCTCCCTTTGCTTAAGGAAAGACCTACTTTTACTATTTGGAGAAAAGTTCTGAGTCAATGTATCAAATTCTGAATAACTGATCAACTCAAACGTGGATTCTTTACAGCATAAAAACTGCCGAACACTTAACGGTTGCAAATTTACAACAACAGATATAAAGCATACATGATGGCCTCACAATTCAATCTCCAATGCTGATATTCTATCGTCAATGTTTCTAAAAGCCGATAGCGACAGAAATTTGAGAGCAAAAGTGGAGGCCGGTTATTTTCATTCTACACAGGAGCAGGCAGGAAATCTGTAACCAAGCGTGGTAGCAGAGATAGGCGACAAGCACATACTGAGGCCGGTGTATTCTAATTGATATACTCTCAAATGTTAATTTTACTCAAAATTTGTGAAACTATCGGAGCCGGCTCAGTCTACAAATTTTTAAGTTTTCACATTCACAATTTATCCGAGACTTTATGCCATTTCAGTGCCCCCAACCAGCCACAGACCCTCCAACACTCGCCGAAGTGAAAGATCGCGGTGGCAATCGGCCGACAGCAAAGTCGTGATATATCTTGACAAACACTGTAAATTATTGCAATCTGATAGCAGCGATCTTGCTGTGGCAACGAGCTCCACCACAGATCCTCTGTGCGGTCGAATCAACATCGGCAGCAGCAACAGCAGCAGCAGCAACAACAACTAGCGCAGCGCGGTGCCTGTGGTGGTGGTGACGGGCGAACAAATAACTTCTCGCTTTCGGGTTTGAACTCTGCGAGCCCCCATGGATCTATAACCTTTGGCGCGCTCGCGCACTTTATGGCTTAGCCGTTTAAGTTCCTATTTATTATAAGGTTAGGGAATTTTTGACTTATTAAATTCAATGTTACGTGTGAAACTGTTTTTTATTGCGGTTTTCCGTATTGATAACTGATTTTACTAAACATCTTGACTTCATCAGTATTACAAAGAGGTCACATCACACCCTTTGGGATCGAATGGGTTCCCTCTTGTGGTGAGTTTTGAATGTTTGTTTTACGATCAGTCCCCTCAAAGTGCCCCTAGGTTATAGCTTTATGGTAGGTATAGATCGGATCGTTTATCGAGATATATTGT
Source organism: Aedes albopictus (assembly GCF_035046485.1). Classification (NCBI taxonomy): domain Eukaryota; kingdom Metazoa; phylum Arthropoda; class Insecta; order Diptera; family Culicidae; genus Aedes; species Aedes albopictus. The sequence goes on along the minus strand of NC_085137.1, from coordinate 505,309,604 downwards.
AAGGTACGTGTAATGCAGATCGAAATCGGCACCTAGGACATGGGCTGGGCTGCTGCTGCCAGTAAAATGGGATGAATTAGAGTGTGGGCTGGGAATGGGCTGAGTCAAATCAGAAAACGTGCTTTTGGTATGAAATACGCGAATTCCTTGGGTGATTTACGGTCGGCCCTTTCGACGATTGAATGTGGGACATTTTCAACCACTGATGTCATCGAACTTCGAAGTACCCTGCAAGATATCGAGAATCGTCGGGCAGTGATAAGACCTCAATTATTTAAACAAACTTCGGAATTCGGTCAGTTTTATTGACACAATAGTGTCAAATTTTAACAAACATCCGATAAATTTGTACGTGCAGTCCAACGACCTGATCTGAAACGTATGCACGAAGTCATGCTTGTCACAAGGTACATAGTTCAATAAGTACGTTCGAAGGCAAACGCATGTGCGGGAATGTCCACGACGAAATGGTAAACAAATTAATCGTCGTCCGTTCGGCGTTCGCTCGATAAAATATCGATTTTCTCCAGTCGACCGTCTGGCCTCTGCTGCACAATGGAACAGGGATCAATACTTTTTGGCCAAAAACCTTCGGCATTACACCCGCCTTTTATGTTGTTTTGTATCTTATCTTAGGCGCAGTCCACAAATTACGTAACGCTCTAGGGGGAGGGAGGGAGTGCAGCCAAGCGTTACGGTCCATACAAAAATTTTAGGATTTTCATACAAAAAAGCGTTACGCAGGGGGGAGGGGGGGTCGAGAAATGTCGATTTTAGCGTTACGTAATAAATGGATGCTGCCTTATATAACACAAACGCAGCCAGCGTTATGATATTATGCAGTAAAAATAAACTGACATATTAAGCATGGAACAAGCTCACCAAATTTGGTAGTGAAGTAGGTATAGATGTTCCGCTCAGGGTCTCATGAGCATTCGAGGAAAAGACATAGGAGGCCTTGAAGGGGCAGCAAAACAGTGCTACTTCATGTTTTATAAGGGGGTTTATACACTCAAACCTCCATTTAGGTAGAATTCATTTAGGGTAGAATCTAATAAGGTCCCTCCATTTAAGTAACCTTACTAAATGGAATCTGATTGTGTTCAGAGCAGTTGAAGTGTTTTTTTTAAGGATAAGGTTGGTTTACAGGAACTAAGTAGCGAGTGGAGTTTAGGAGAGTTTAGGGCGTGCTCAGGGGGGATCGATAGGATGATGGGGGGGGGGGGAATGGTTGTTACAGTTTAAGGTGGATAACTTGTATGCTTGAATGATTGAATGAAAGTCATGCTGACATAGCCTCATGCAACTGTGTGCTGACAAGTGGCATGTTTGCTTACGAATCTCTAAGTGCTCCCTTGAGTAAAGGTCATCGGATCTACAATCGTAAACAGTCTGGAACGTTTTGAATATCTTTTGAAACCGCTCCCTAAACCCAATCCAAAACCACCTGCCAAAAATCCTCTGAAGCTTCCTGAAACGCCCTCGACATCCCTTTTAAACCACATCGGACAATCAAAACGCCTGCATAACTAATGCGTAACGCCTCTGAAATCCGCTAAAAATCCTCTGAAGCTTCCGGAAATGCCTTTAAAATCCCCTCGAACCGCATGTAACGCACCTGATACCCTCAGAAACCCCCCAAAAACGCCTACTTAACGCCTGCAAAACGCCTCTGAAATCCGCCAAATATCCTCAGAAGCTTGCTGAAATACCTTCGAAATCACCCTAAAACCCCCTCGGACCACATGTAACGCACCAGAAAACCCTCAGAAAATACCGAAAACGTCTATATAACGCCTGCGTAACGTCTTTGAAATCCGTCAAAAATCTTTTGAAGCTTCCTGTAACGTCCTCGACTTCCCTCTTATACCCCCTCGGACCATAAAAACGCCCATAACTCATGCGTAACGCCTCTGAAACTCCCAAAAACGCCTACGTACCGCCTTTAAAACGCGTCTTGAATCCTCTGAAACTTTTAGAAGTGCCTTTGAAATCCTCGTCACATCGGATCCCATGTAACGCAGATGACCCCCTTTAAATTTCCAGGCCACTTGCCCTTTTTCTCTGTCTTCTTTGTCTTCTTTGTCTTTTCTGTCTTCTCTGTCTTCTCTGTCTTCTCTGTCTTCTCTGTCTTCTCTGTCTTCTCTGTCTTCTCTGTCTTCTCTGTCTTCTCTGTCTTCTCTGTCTTCTCTGTCTTCTCTGTCTTCTCTGTCTTCTCTGTCTTCTCTGTCTTCTCTGTCTTCTCTGTCTTCTCTGTCTTCTCTGTCTTCTCTGTCTTCTCTGTCTTCTCTGTCTTCTCTGTCTTCTCTGTCTTCTCTGTCTTCTCTGTCTTCTCTGTCTTCTCTGTCTTCTCTGTCTTCTCTGTCTTCTCTGTCTTCTCTGTCTTCTCTGTCTTCTCTGTCTTCTCTGTCTTCTCTGTCTTCTCTGTCTTCTCTGTCTTCTCTGTCTTCTCTGTCTTCTCTGTCTTCTCTGTCTTCTCTGTCTTCTCTGTCTTCTCTGTCTTCTCTGTCTTCTCTGTCTTCTCTGTCTTCTCTGTCTTCTCTGTCTTCTCTGTCTTCTCTGTCTTCTCTGTCTTCTCTGTCTTCTCTGTCTTCTCTGTCTTCTCTGTCTTCTCTGTCTTCTCTATCTTCTCTGTCTTCTCTGTCTTCTCTGTCTTCTCTGTCTTCTCTGTCTTCTCTGTCTTCTCTGTCTTCTCTGTCTTCTCTGTCTTCTCTGTCTTCTCTGTCTTCTCTGTCTTCTCTGTCTTCTCTGTCTTCTCTGTCTTCTCTGTCTTCTCTGTCTTCTCTGTCTTCTCTGTCTTCTCTGTCTTCTCTGTCTTCTCTGTCTTCTCTGTCTTCTCTGTCTTCTCTGTCTTCTCTGTCTTCTCTGTCTTCTCTGTCTTCTCTGTCTTCTCTGTCTTCTCTGTCTTCTCTGTCTTCTCTGTCTTCTCTGTCTTCTCTATCTTCTCTGTCTTCTCTGTCTTCTCTGTCTTCTCTGTCTTCTTTGTCTCCTCCGTCTTCTCTGTCTTCTCTGTCTTCTCTGTCTTCTCTGTCTCCTCCGTCTTCTTTGTCTTCTCTGTCTTCTCTGTCTTCTCTGTCTTCTCTGCCTTCTTTTCTTCTCTTTTTTGTTGTCTTCTTGTCTTCTACTCTTCTTGTCTCTAATCAAGTTTCGATATGAAATATCTTTCGTTTTTGATTTTGACCACCATTAAGTTTGCCCCCGTACCATAGTATATCACAACCGTCAGGCAACATGTCAGCTCGAATCCAAATACAGAAGCCAAAAAGTGATCAAATTGATTAATTTACAACTCACCTGCATGTGTGCGCTTTTCTAATGCCGCTCTCTTGGTATGAAACCGGGCCTGAGTGGTGTTGCGTAGCCACAGCCAACAACTGCGCGCTACCGCCGAGATTGGAAACGCAAAGCAGGCCATGTTCGCTTCATCGCCGCCGCCGCCACCGCTGTCTATGCCTACTGCGTTGCTGCGATCGGTGGCGGTGCTGGTGGGAAAAATCGCTCAACACATGTTCAATTGCTGTTAAATACGGCTATAAATTTAATTAAGCCACCGTTGTACGCACGCGTTCTGCCAGCCAGCAGTCAGTGTGATCTATAGGAGGCGATCGTTTCAGCGCAACGAGAAACTGGCGAAAAAGTGCACCCGAAGAAATTGCTCTCGATGGAGTGTTATTTAAAGCCGCCGACGCTTACTGGCTAGCCACGCCAAAGAGATCTGCACCGTTTTCAATTGCCCGCGCAAGTGATGGAAAGTCTTACGGGAAAAAGGTTTGCGTTAGGCCCGCTTCGGCTTACCTATACGGATGGAATTTCGCGAGAGGCAGACGAACATTCATTATAGCTGCAACGCCGGCTATGAGCGCGAATGATGAACGGATTGACCAGCTGACTTAGATATTTTTCTGATCGGTCGGGCGGGAAACTGACCTACAGCTCCGGAACGGGTTGACCGGGAAGGTGCTCTATGAATGACGTAAAAGTGCAGGTGTTCCATAAAGCTGCGTCCAGTGCAGTTATTGATTGCGCTTGCGGAGCTTTGAGCGATCAGAACTTATTTAAGATAAACTAATTTAATCAGGTATATCAGCAAAATTCAGTTTGTAAAACCGATTTTATAGGTAGATGCCATTAACCATTGAAACTAATGAAAATTTAAAAAAAAAATCACAGAGCAAAAAAGACACTTCAAGCTTTAGGTTCCACCGAGATTTGAACTCGGATCGCAGGATTCAAAGTCCTGAGTGCTAACCATTACACCATGGAACCTCCGTACCATGCTAAGCATTATAAATAATAAAACTAAGCTTTCATCCGTTCACTGGTTTGCATATTGATAAGTGAAACACCATGCCAAAAGCGGGCAACGAATGTTTACCTTCCACCAATCTATCTGTGCCGCTTGTGGGCAATCAATCGATCGCATCCACTCGAAACTCTTCACATCGTCACCGTAGCCAGTCCCATAGCAAACGCAAGGCTTGCTTAGGAAGATCCCGTTTTACCATCATCGGTCGCTGATGACGATCGCTCGAGCTACATAGCAACACATTTATGGCCTGCTTTTCGTACGTTTGGTATCTACCACTCAAGTCCACGGCGTCTTCACGCATCGGTCTACTTTGATGATGGTGGTGGTGGTGGTTGATAATTTGTTGCCGGGGTTAGACGAATGTTTTGAACACTTGTGTCCACAATGAAGTGAAGCAGCTCGAAATGCACTTGTTTGTCGTCTACTTGATGATTAGGTCACACCACATGTGAAAAGTTTGGTTGCTCGTTGGGCATCGTCCAGGAAAACCAGACTGGCATGAGGCCGTGCCAGAAATACTGGTGATAAGCCGTGGTGTGCCAGTTATAGCTGCTTTGCTCTAGATGAATCATGAAGACAAAGTAATTTTTGTAAAATGTATGGTACGTAACTTACATATTCACGTAAACCAATATCTCGTAAAATCCAGATTGAATCTGGAAACCATCAAATTCGACCTAGGTAAGATTTGAGTCGTACATTAAATCGTGTTAGCATTGGGTGTGTACGACCAAAACCAAAGCAAAACCTTAAGCGTAACTAAATCTATTTGATGTTAGCTATCCGTATACATTAAACTACTAAGTTAATGCTTTTAGTCGATATTTGCTTGAAAACATTACATTTGCTCTATGTCCCCATTACTTTCAAAAATTTAAAAATTATAATAAATCCAAGACAATTCTATTTATTTATTTATTCAACGTCTTCAACTAATACAAGCTGTACATACTGGAGTATGATCTAATATAAACTATATATCTAGACATTTACATCACAAGCGTTATAATATTCAAACAACATACTAAAATATTACAATACAATATTCAATATTCAAACTACATAAAAATGATACGTGAATCCAGCACAACTACTTCAAATTACAAATGCGATAAACAGCTCTACAATTTGAAAAACAATTTACGGTTTCCACACGTTGCAGCGACGCTGACGGAACTCGCGAAATACAATAACAGTTGACCATGTTGACGTCCGCAGAGCAACATCCTTTCATCTCCATTTCAAGACCACCTTGAATGAAATATAGTCTAAAAGACTACAGTCCGATTGATTTGATACCAGCTTCACTATCTCATCTTCACTATTCGCCTCAATTGTACGTACATAAAAAAATTAGTTCTATTTTAATCTCCAAAAGTAGATTTGGATTACCAGGGTATTTCAACCAATAGTGGATCTCTTAGTAGCTGAAAATTACTCTGATCGTGAAAACAGTAGGATATCCTAATTAAATTGCCTTTGTTAACGATGTGCGCAACAGCTTCTATGTTTTTCCTACACATTGCGAACAATACCCGTAAAAACAACCAATATTGCTGTGTGCAATCAAAATGCAAATATCAAATGCGGGAGCACCAAATGCGGTAAGATTTTCTAACAAGTAACCCGATGTCAGTGAGAGCATTCGAATCCTAGGTTGGCGGTGATATTGGCTATGGTTGCTACGTTGCCTTTGGTAACATGTGTTACCGCGTTTGAAGCGCATTTGGGCACCGTTTGCATCTTGAACGCACACAGCAATATTTTTCATGGATATGTTGGGATATAATGTTGGGCTTGTCCATAAACTACGTAGACTTTTTTTCGGTCATCTCAGACCCCCCCTTCCCCCTCGTAGAGTTTTGTTCATACAAAATTTTCGAAATTTGTATGAAGCGTAGACTTTGGCCAGACCCCCCCTAAGAGTCTACATAGTTTATGGACAAGCTCTTGGATAGATCGTATTCTGTTACCATGTTAAATCGAAGACAATAACAGACCCACTTAGATTTAACCAACAGTGGTCCTCCACATTGGTTTAGATTTACAAATTTGTGCGTAATTCCACCGCTTGGAATTACTGACTAGGAACATGAGCCATCGTCTCCCACCCAAGTAACAATTTCTGTACCTTCTGCTCTTAGGCATTATTTATTAGGGTTTTGTTATGGATGTGGTAAAACCTTTTTGGTTTAATGAAGTAGTTTACATTGTAAAACTGCTTTAGCGAAACAAGCAACTTCACAACAGTTTATTGATACTTACAAGTCTATGGAATAAAACTTGCCTGTTTGCCTTTTTGCCAAGCAAAAATTTAATTGTAAGCGAACTGTTAAGTGCTTATTAAAACTTGATCATAAAACTTCTTTCTAAGTCGTATATATTTAATTTCTTATCGGTTTTTAAACCTGATGGATTACATAAAGTCATGTTAAAGTAATCATAAACATTTTTGGAATTAACACTGAAGTATTAAATCTGGCCCAAGAGAAGTAACGTAAACCGGGGTCAAATTGATCTCCGGGTCGAAATTGATCAGACGCTTTTCTATTACATAAAGCAAACTTTGAACAGTTTCCATACAAGTACCGCACTGTTCGAATCTGATAATAAACGATATTTGGAAGGAATCTATTCCAAGTATGCTTTATCTATCAGAAAAACATCTGATCAATTTCGACCCGAAGATCAATTTGACCCCGGTTTACGGTACTACTCTTAAGCCAGATTTAATACTTCAGTGTTAATTCCAAAAATGTTTATGATTACTTTAACATGACTTTATGTAATCCATCAGGTTTAAAAACCGATAAGAAATGACATATATACGACTTAGGAAGAAGTTTTATGATCAAGTTTTAATAAGCACTTAACAGTTCGCTTACAATTAAATTTTTGCTTGGCAAAAAGGCAAACAGGCAAGTTTTATTCCATAGACTTCTAAGTATCTATAAACTGTTGTGAAGGTACTGAAATGTGATTTTTTTTGTCTGATATGCTACACAAACCAAAAAGTGTTAAACCAGACATAATTTTTCGCTTCCTTCATACCTATAGAAGCGTAATTAGAACAATCTAAGACGGGTAAAATTTGCCATTCTAGGCAGCCTAACTAAATTTCCCCCCGCCAGAATCCGATTTCGACCAGGGTGTCCAAAGAAAATTCTGGGTGGTAGTGAGCGCATCGTTTGCACTGGCTCCGACATCACATTTTCATTCGCCCACAGCCACAGATGATGTAGCAAGATCCTGTTTTATTATCTCTTTAAACTTACCAAACGCTCGAGCGGAAAAGGCGGCCTCGAAAACCTCGAAACACAGCTAAAATACAACAAAAATGCAAAACTTTCGGTTTGTTTACGTATTTGACGGCTGTCGGCCAAGCAGCGAGTTCTTAAGAGCATTTAGTTTGTATCCGCATCTACTTAGGGCCAAACAGTTTTTGAATAGCGCATAAAAGTATGCGTTAAGGATAAGAAGGTTTATATCAGTCTTTGCATCGCATCGATGAAGAATAAACACTCTAGATCATGTTGTTTTTACTCTGACTTACCTTAAACAATCGCAAACAACGATGAACGATTTAACTTGGCAGCATCCATGATTTTCCTCTCGATAATCAATTTCTGATAGCAAATTGTGTGCGCCATCATGATAATCGGATGCATAGTTTTGCAAGCAGGATCAAAATAGTTATTTTTGGTAAGCTATATGTCATGCCAAAAAGCTCAAAATGACGTGGCGCTTCGCTTTATTTAGAAAAAATGTATTAGATTATGCCTGTATTTTTTTTCGGCATGATTTTTTGTGTCAAGGTAGCCGAGTTCTTCTCCGGTGAAATTTTGAACTAAATCTTATTGACCTGGATGATTACCATTTTTGTTTTATCATTTTTTATTAATTTCCATTTTGCTGCCGCCAGTTTATGTAATGATTTAAGTTTCAGATTTGTTTTAATTTTTTAATTTTAATATTTCATTTAAGGTGGTTTTCGAACTTCAACACGGCATATTGCTCTTTTTGCGACCTACATTACAGATCTTATTAATGCTGTATAGTACACTACAAGAACATGTCACAAAACTCAGTAGCATACATAACGTCTTAAGGAATGTTTTTAACAACCTTCTGTAGGGTGGGCCCTTTTGGGTTTATAGGGTTTTATCGCAGGTTTATTAAAGCTGTTAATATTAAAAAGCTTTAAAATAAGTTTTAACGGTTTGACCATAATAACAGCTTGTTGGCCACAAGAAAACTAAAAATGTTACTTGGGCAGTGGAAGTTCACCGGTAAAAACAGATTGAGCAGGAAATTTAAGAAAAATATAAAGGGGTCTACTATTGGCTAAACTACCCTAATAGACGTATTGTATACTACACATATTTTTTTTTTATGTAGACTTCCATAATAGTTATTTATGCAACAAGTAGCAAAAATAAAATAAAAAATCAACACGAGTCGTACATTTACACACCGAGGCTTGCCGAGTTAGGTCTGCAAAACGGTAAGTCGAAAAAGACAGCGTCCACAATAGCTCTGGTCCTCACAAGTTCCTACCCCATGTTTCCACGGGTCAAGCGGTGACAAAGACCGCCTGCTAAGAGTTGTATGCTTAGCTGGTGTGCAGCCTGGGCACTGTTGCCCTTCTGACTTCATCTAAATTGAGGAGTACGTCCAAAGCGTCTGTTCATCAAGGAGGTGCGGCTCAAACAGCGTCTGTTCTGGCATCCAGCGGCTGAGTATGAAATGCTCCTCTACTGGAAGCTATACCTAAGATGGCAGCCCCACCACGGTGGCTAGAAGACCTTAGGCAAATAACCTCGAAAATCTGTTTTCGAAATTCAAGAACCGTTACAGAAACTGAAAATGAAAGATTACGAACTGATTCAACGGCAACGACTTTTAAGCTTGGTTTTCACAGGCTCCAACCACGTATCTTCTGATTGATACCCGCCTGTGCTAGACACCCATTTGTGGGCGCTTGTTCAACCGTTCGGAAACAATCAGAACGCTTTTTACTCTGATCAAACAAATAGTAAGTTATGCAACAAGTTGCAAAATGATGATATTTTCAGCACGAGTCGTATATTTATCTAACGAGGCTTGTCGTGTTGGATAAATACGACGAGTGCTGAAAAAATCGAGTTTTGCAACGAGTAGCATACAACATTTTTTGTAATTACGAAAAATACCCATTCCGTATAATCTTTTCTCGCAACAAAAACATGTATCAGGAGGAGACACGTGCTAGCATCCATGCTGGTCAGTGTAGTTTTTTTTTATCGATCAGGTAGGCTATGGTGTAGCATTTGATCGAGCTCCCGTTGTCAAACAATTGTTTGTTGGTAAAGGCAGAAGTTGCGAAAGTATCTCCATCAGCTAGGGTGCGTGAACCAATTATGGCACTACCTAAGGAAAACTATTTGTACAAAATAAAATACTTTACAGGAAAAATATAGAAACGGAGCCCAAACTTATTTTAGTATTTATTACAGCGTGTGCCAATGATAGGAACCCTGTACCAGTTATGGCTACATTTTTTAACTTCGGTTCCTTTTCGCACTATTTGCATGCATTTCTCATGGAGTTAGCCATAATTGGTACACCATGGCGAAAAGGGTGCAAGGAAGCCGAAATTTTAAGGAGAATGATTTATTTCTACCATAATTTGAACAAAATGTGGAGTTTAAATGAGTGCAATCATCTTTTGTGAACGTGATCTGTTGTTCGCATTTTTTTTATTGTTGATTTACATCGTTAAAGGGTGAAAATCAACTATGATGAATAATTAATACTAGAGCCATAATTGGTACACTTACCCTATTTTTTACCGGATCTGCCATCCGAATCGGAATAAAAGTTGTCTAGATTCGTATTTGTGCTGGTGAGTCGATGTAGAATCAGCAGTTGAATCTACGGATGACAGGAAAGTTAGTGCTGGAAAAAGTGCCGAAAAGTGTTACTTTTCAGCACCCTTCAGAGTGCCGAAAAGTAGCACTTTTCGGCACGCTTGCATGGAAAAGTAGGCCGTTTCATGACACTTCAGCCAACTGAAAAGTGAAACTTTTCAAAACGTAGGTACCGTAAAACGGGGTATCTTTGATAATGCGGGTTACTTTGATAGTGCGACAGGCATTGTACAGTTTATCTTTTAACCATGATTCCTTTAATCAGTGAGGAAAAAAACAAACGTAGATCAATTCTATACATATGATAGTTCATCTAAAGCGTATTTTCAATAAAACCTAGTTTATATACAACTTTTTCGACAAAAAATGAAAATTGTTGATATTTTTGTCATTTGTCAACCCCTCCAAAGTCCAAACAATCTGCTATACGACTTCGTTTGAACTATTTTTTTCAATGAATAGACGCTTATTCCCGATAGATCTATCATAGTAGATTCCAAATCTGGCCTTGAATCTCTTAACAAAATGTATTTTTACGAACTGGAAGGATTTTTGTAAATTTGGTCATAAATCTCAATACAACGATAAACGCCTAAAAGTATGCAATGCCCTTGTAATTTCATTTAGTTAAATCTGTGTTGTTCAAAATTTGTGATAAAACATTCAAAAACTACCCAAAAAAGAGAACTCACCATGAATAGCATGTAATAACATGTTGATGTACCGTTAAACATATATTTTTACAAATACAATGTTTTTTATAGCTAAATTCACTGTGTTTTTCATCCAGTATTTCACAAACTCATTTTTATATGTAGAATTTAGTAAAAAATCAATGTTTTGATATTAAAGTTCTATCTGATATATTCCACAACGCTTCTCTTATCGTGTTCATACTCCTAAGTTTTCAATCTGTGATTGTTTTCTAAGATTTGATGTGTTTTCAGGGCACTATCAAAGTTACCCCAAAATGAAAATCTGATTCTCGCTCATATGAAAAAGTAAAACTTACCCAAACTATTTGAGATTATCGGATCTTTCAATTGCAATTGATAACTGATACCCCAGTACTTGTTTTAAAAATATAAAATTAGGGGGAAAACTGTTACATGGAAATATATTAAGAAAAATCGCTGAAAAACTATCAATGTTACCCCGTTTTACGGTAATTGCAAAAAATAATTTTTACTTCCAACTGGGAGCGTTCTTCCTTTTCTCTTCTTGCACACACACCCTCATATGCTCATGAAAACAGGTTGCTTTGTTTTCTCTACGCTCCAATTAATCATCACTGATGACTGCAAAGCTTTGTTGCATTCTACGAAGCGAAATTTTCTTTTTACGCATTGCTATTAAAAATCTTTTGTCATTTTTTTATTTTATTGGAACTAAAATCAACGAATCAGCAAACTCACCGTCTATCGGATTCACGATTTCGTACATGATACAACTCCATTTCTACTGTTTCAACATGGTGGAACGAATGGATTGTACATTATACGCAAGATTATACGCAAATTGCATTCAATTAACGAAAACTGATATTTTACGAAACATATTCGTTGAGATTTAACGAAATAATCTTTTGAGTGTAATAATGGAAAAATCGAATTTATTCATGAAAAATTTAAACTTTTCGTGGAAAAATGTAGATTTTTATTTAAAACTAGCTGATCCGGCAAACCTTGTATTGTCCATTTCAATAGTGGCTCTTGCATTACAACACAGTTTTTCTATTTTTTTTTGTTATTTTTTTTTTAACTTGTTCTACATATGAACATAGTCATCCACCATGAGGACAAATTGAACCATTCAAAATTCTTGTTGATCATTACATTAATTAATTAGTTGTATGGCTCCAAAGGGTATGTTAACTCATTTGTATATACATTGGAAGGCCGGCTCCAGAGGCACGTTATCTTCCATTTGGTACATTTGTCTCATATAAAGAATACTGTTTGTTGGTTTGGTTGCTAGTCAACTCTTTATCAATGTTACTTAAAGGGACTACTCCACAGAGTTCACGGTTCAACTGCCATAAACTACACAACTGCGCCACTCGAAAGAAAAACCTTCGGTAAAAAGAAGGACAAATTTAGGTATATTGTAAATTTTAGCAGTTGGTCCGTGTTGAAAATGGAACCGTTTGATTTGAAATTCATCGGTATGGGAGCCTCCCGTTCCAGATACCGCAGAAGTCTCACACCAAGCTAAAAACCTTCCCCGGCCCTAAAAAAATCCACCTAAAATAACACAGCGTAACAAAAAATAGCTTTTGGTCTGTCTCAAGAGCAAACTTATGTGTCTCTGACAGATTTTGGGCCGCTGAATCCGAATCCGGGCTCAGATTTGCTCCAACACGTCACAATTTTGAGCTATACCTCAATTTATAGGGCAAAATATGCGATTTTGGGCTTTTTTGACTGCAAGTTATTAAGCATGGAAATATTTTTTTAAGCAATCAAAAGGTTAATTGGTCAATTAACATCTAAATTAACGACTTATGTAAAATATTTCGTTTTACCAAATCGAATTTTATAGTTTTAAGCGATTTATGTTAGGTACAATATTTCCCATACAAGTCACCCTCCAAAAGTTGCATGCAAGTATTCATACTAACATAAAATGCTTAAATCTATCAAATTTGAATAGGTAAAACAAAATATTTTGCATGAGTCGTTAATTTAGATGTTAATTGACCAATTAACCTTTTGGATGCTTAAAAAAAATATTTCCATGCTTAATGGCTTGCAGTCAAAAAAGCCCAAAATCGCATATTTTGCCCTATAAGTTGAGGTATAGCTCAAAATTGTCACGTGTTGGAGCAAATCTGAGCCCGGATTCGGATTCAGCGGCCCAAAATCCTTCGGAGACACATAAGTTTGCTCCTGAGACAAAAAAATGTTGCGCTGTGTAATTCACACCGATCGGTTAAGTAGTTTCCGAATGCATAAGGGTGAGTCTGACAGACAGACAGACAGCGCGAGTAATAAATTCCTAGAGAATTTTCCATAGGAATTTCTGGAGTAAGTCCATAAAGAATTCTTGGATGAATATTTGGATGAATTACTGGAGGAATCATCCGATGAATTCCTGGAAGAATCTCCGGAAGAATCTTTAGTGGAATCTCAGAAGGTATTCCTGGTAAATTCCTCGAGGAATTGCTGGTAAACTAATGGTAAATCCTGGTGGAATTACAGGAGGAATCCCTTGAACCAATTCCTGGAGAAATCTCTGGAGGAATCCTTTGAGGAATTCCTGGATTCTTGGAATAATGCGTATATAAACTCCGGGAGGACGAATTCCTGGATAAATTGCCTTTGCAATTTCTGAACGAATTACTGCATTAACTTCTGCAAGAATACCTGTGGTAATTCCTGGTGGAATTCTTAAAGGTATTCCTGGAAGAGTCGCGAAATCAAATCCTCAAGAAATGCCTGGATGAATCCCTGGAGGAATCCCTATGAAAATCCCTGGAGGAACTCCTGGAGGAATGCCTGGAGGTATTCCTAAAAGAATTCCTGGAGGATTGCCTAGAACGATCTCTAAAGGTTTCCCTAGAGAAGCTCCTGAAGGAATGCCTGGAGACATGCGAATTCCTGGAGGAATATCTAGAGAAATTCCTTGAGAAATCTTTAGAGGAACTCCTGGAGGAATTCCTGGAGAATTTTTTTTTGAAGAATCGCTGGAAAACTTTCAGGTAGAATCCCTGGAGAAATCCTTTAAAGAATTTCTGAAGAAATTCCTCGAGGAATCCCTAGTGGAATAACTACAGGAATTTCATGAGGTATCTCTAGAGAAATACCTGGAGGAATCACTGGAGGAATCCTTGAGAAATATCCAGAGGAACTTCTGGAGAAATCCCTGCAGAAATTCCATGGGGAATTTCCATAGGAATTTCTGAAGGAATTCCAGGAAAAATTTTTGGAGGAATATCTGGATGAATTATTGGAGGAATCATCGGAAGAATTCCTGGAGGGATCCCTTGAACCAATTCCTGGAAAAATCTCTGGAGGAATACTTGGAGGAAAACCTGGAGGAAAAATTCTAAATTGTCTGTTACAAATTTGTCATATTTTCATTTTCAAATTTTAGGGGATTTTAGGAGGAATACTCCCGGAACGCCTCTGAAACCGACGCAAACCCCCTAAACTCCCCTCCCCTCCCTCTTTCTATTCCGATGGCAGGAATTGGGGCAACGGCCTACACCCGTTCAGGTAATTTGGTGTATGTACATTAAAATCACCGGCCACCCTGACGGGACCAACTATTTTATTTAGGACCTCTTCCCGTATTATAAAATACGGCCTTACACGGGTCGACTCAGAAGTCAAAATGGCTTCCGAGTCTTAACGCAAATGACACCCCGTCGTCCGAATCCAGACGATTCCCTCAGGCCTCCGGCCCTAATAACCCAGGAGAGACCTCTCTCGGCACGGTCACTCCAGTCTCGATATTGCCAATGAGAGGAGACGCCTACATTCGCCATCGACCTCCAGCAAAGCCGTTGGAACGATTCCAATGCCATTCCGGACCAACAGACATCCCCGATCAGCCCCGCTGCGATAATCCGGCCCCATGGTAGGGCTATCGCAACCGTGCGTAACCGTGTGGGCCAACGCCGAAGGAGTAGAGTACCAAAGCCGATCGATTTCTTGCTGCTGCTAGCTTGTACGGGTAAGGAGTTGGCATGCAGCTAGTTACAAACGTACAGTATGGTCCTCCAACCGGACCTCCTCTAGGGCCGGGCGAACTCCGTAGTAGGTACAAAAAAAAACCTGCAGCGTGAACATTACTTATTTGACATGTGTTGAGCAATGGGATCTTAGCAACGCACTCTAGATTGCTGTCCCGATAAACGTCGTACTGACTGACTACTGCGTTTTTTGACATGTAGCTCCATAGGGACATCCCCCGCAAAGTCACCTGTATGGGAGCCCCCAGTTCCAGAGACCGGAGAGGTCTCACACCAAGCTAAGAACCTTCCCCGGCCCCAACAGCACCCACACACAAAATTTCACACCGATCGGTTCAGTAGTTTCCGAATGCATAGCGGTCAGACAGACAGACAGACAGACAGAAATTCATTTTTATATATATAGATAGATTTTCAATTTCGCGACATTTTGTATTGCTCGAAAATCAATTTTTTTGGGAAATCTTGATCTATTTATGCACTTTTTGATTTGTTTGTGGAACGTCTGTAGTTCATTCTTGCTCCCTCCCCTACTTCTTCATTGGCAATTTCTGATTTTGATAGAAAATTATCACTGTTGTATGAGACGTTCATATTTTAGTCATTCAACAATGGGGCAATTTGACTTGAAAAAGAAGTCACTGGTCAATAAATTTCAGCCAAATCCATTAAAATTAAGAGGTGCATCAAATCCATTTTGTGTTCATCTTCAACTTCATCTTCAAAAAATTAAAACTACACTAAAACTGGACGTAAAGTAATTCTTTCAGCCCGAAATGGAATATATAGGGTGACTTAGGGTATTATCGGCTGGTTTGTTCTCTTCGTCATGGGGGGTTTTTGCCGGTCAAGTTGCCTGAAACTTGGTCCTATATATTAGCTAGGTTAGGATGGATTTGAGGCCAATTCTGGGTTCAACCAGAGAATTTGTTATAGAGATACGCGAAGAGGGTTTTGGTTATGTTTATTTACATCACGCCCAATAACAATCAATTTTTGCGGTAAACAAAATTATATTTTCGCGTGCGTGTTAGTCTGATCTGTCCATAAGATGGCAAGCAAACAAGTGACGTCATGCTTTGCACTAACACGCTTTTATGTGCTTTCATGTTGCGCTTTGTCTCCCATGTTGTTGTATTTCCTTGAATTTGCTCGATTGGGACCGCGTTAGGCGGTTCAATTGGAACCTTTGGTTTCAGTCTTGGCGCATCTCTATAACAATTTCTCTGGGTTCAACAGGTTTAAAAAAAGCATGACGAAAAAAACAAAACTGTTGAAAATACGTAAGTTTCCCTACTTATAATTTACAAATTCTCCAAACAACATATGTCAAAAATATATATTTAAATATATGTGAAAATCACATTTGTACACACTAAACGCTTTCAGCAATATTTTGCTGAGCTGAAGCGTCCAGCAAAATTTTTTGCCGAACTTTCAGCAAAGTTTGCTGAATTTCAGCAAGACGTTACTGGTGTTCAACAGAGTTTAATGAACAAATCAGCAAAATTTTGCTGTATTTCAGCAAAATTTTTGCTGAAGCTTTCAGCTCGGCAAAATTCAGCAAAATTTTGCTGAAACCCTCAATCGATTTTTGGTGTGTAGTCCGAAGAACCTTTAAAAGTTGAGTATTGGATAGAATTCTTTCCAAAACACCCTAATACGCGTTTTAAATTGGAAAGTCCAAAACGGTATTATATTCTGTTTAATCGAAGTTATAGGTTGTTAAGATCTGTTATATATTGCTAATTTAGAGAAAACTTTCCGTTTTACGGTAGAACAAAAAGCTACCGCAGCTGTCAGACTACTGATTTTCACTGAGGTATCATCAATCTACCCTAGCGAGCCCTAGCGATGCCTTGGATAGCCTTGGATACGACGCCGATGATCATTGTTTGTTGTTGGTTTTCAGTTCAATTCATCTTGCAAGCATGCTTTGATTTGGCCTTCAGTTTCAATGATAGGATGATTTTCAAGCCTGCGGTAGGACTTTGACAGCTGCGGTAGAACTCGGCGGCTACCGCAGAGTGGAAATTTTTCTAAAAATCCGCAATAGTATTTTTAGTGTTTTAAAAGGGTTATTAAAAAATTACGTTACCATAATAATTTAAAAAAAGTATAAGTCAGTAAACCCAACACTTTTTGCGTTTTTCGATAGAAAATTGAATTGAATTCACTTAAATGATCAACTTTTGATCAAATCCAATCAAGTTTGTTCAAAACATGTAAAAAATGTGGGAAGATAAATTTTATTTCAGTCGAAAATGCAAAATTTGCGATAACTTTTAAAATCTTGCATGGATAAGTCATTTTTCTTTACGTAATAAATTTCAAGCTATTAAAAGTGTCCAGTTAAATTTTGAAGTCAATCGGCGCACTAAAAGCTGAGATACAGAGCTCTAAACTTGAGCATTTTGTATCAAAATCGACTATTGCGTACTTTACTCTTTCCAGTATTGTGTATTTCATTAAGTTTTATTGACATATGTTGCTCGAACAACAAGTATATTTTCCAATTCATGCTAAAAGAATTTTTTTTTCGTCAAGTTTTAGTATAAAGCCTGCGCACTTTAGAAGCGGTACACTTTCAACCGGCTGCCGCTCAAAAACGGTGTCACTTGGAAAAAAGTGTTGTTAAAAGCAATTGAAGCTTATCTATTTTAGTTTGTAGGAAAAATATAAAATTTGCTGTTTTTATATTTTTAGATGAACTATTGATCTGAATTCGTAAATAGTGCCAGTTTTTTCTGCACACATTGAGCAAAAATCAATCATTGTCAGATTCAAGATTTGTGTAGGAATATATAATTATCAAACTCACCAATTACGCAGTATAGAATAGTTTTTGGTATTATGATTGTTGATTAAGGGAGGTAAAATAATCCATGAGTGTTTTTTTTTAAAATTTCCAATATAGCTATGGTAAGCCTTCGAAGGGTTTTATGGAAAATACAAGACTTGCATAGATATTTAAGGTCAAAAAAGTTTGTTTTCGCATAAGCTTTAGTTCGGCAAATACGCATACGGGAAGGATACTATACGAATAGTATTGGTATACAAGAAACCAATAATTTGATGCAGAACAATATGAATAATCGTGGCTCGAAAGCTGTATGGACTGTTGCTGACGAAATCATTGGATGTGTTTTGATGGCGTGAAATATCTAACGATTTTTTTTAAATAAAACTGAATTTATTCAGAAGTTTTTTATTTGTGATCATAGAATCACATCTATAGTTCCATAATCTATATGGTTTTCAGTGTTTTATCCATGAAAACTATCTTATTTTAGGCTAATTATGAGGGATTAGCCTTATGACTGTTAATTTCCGACTACTGTGAGGGAAAACTGCTAATAATTCCAAAAATAATCCAGTTTTCGATATGAATTTAGTTGGGACACTTGAATTGGGGAATTGTAGATCCAAAAAACGATCTCAGGAAATATTTTTTCATAAAAAATTAGTTTGAGTAAAATTATGTTATGAATATAGCGTGAATGGACAATAAGGCTATAATTTTATTATGGTCTTGTGAACCATATTTGTTAAGAGTTTAATGTCGTAACTTGTTTTGAGCATATGTTTGATGAGTATAATTTTGTTTCTTTTTGAAATATCAGCCCGTAAGCTGTGAAATTTGAAAATATTGACGTTCATTGGTTTGTGCAGAATAAAATGGCATGAATTTCACAATTAGGTCAAAATTTTATCTTGAAGAAATAAAAACTGATTTTTTTATATTTTTCCTACAAAATGCAATAAATAAGCTTCATTTGCTTCTAGGTTTTTTTTTTCTAGGTTAAACCATTTTTGATCTGCAGCCGGTAGAAAGCGTACCGATTCTAAAGTGCGCAGGCTTTAGTTATGATTTTTAGAATTTCGAAAACAGTCTTAAACATAACATTCATTTGATGTACCTCTCATTTTCAATAGATTTAGCTGAAATTATGACCAGTGACTTCTTTTTGGATGCCAATCAAAATGAAGGGGTGGACTTGAGAATCAAAGATTTTTTTTTTGAAAATTGGACAATGTACAAATATGTACGTGAAGTTCACCTCACTCCTGATCAAGGTAACAACCGGCATACTTGTTTGCAAGTCGGTGGTGCTCGGTGCCTCTGGGTCCGTATCAAATTCCTGGAAAAAGAACTCACACGCACGGATTCCCATTCTCCGACAAACCAAGGTTGGGCCATCAAACAGGAAGGCGAAAGAATGTTGTTCTTCACCGACTGGACGAAGACGATGACGACGACGATGAGGTCTCGACACTCGGCCGGGTTTTATTGCACGTTCCTCTTCGGGGTAGATATTCGTTTGAACACTTGTGCCCACATCGCCGTCGTCCGGGGTGTGTGGGAATCTCGACGAGGACCGTTTCTCTCGGGTCCGTTTCTCTGGGACCGATCGAGGCGCAAGTGTTCAATCCACGCAGAGGAGACCAGAAAACACGATCGTTAGGTGTGGGAGGTGATTTTCTTTCCCGTCCATTCTTTCCCATCGAATCGCCGGTCGTCGTCGTCTTCGTCGTTGAGGTGGCTGTGCAGCTGAAGATCATCATCGTCTTCTTTGTCGCTTCCTCTTCCTCCGATGGTGCTTCTGAGTGCGCTTCATGGGGGACCAAGAAAGGCAACAAAGATCGACGAGGTCTCGGCCGGGTAGGTATCGGGCACCATTAGCTCGTTTGGTCTCAGGTGTGGATGATTTTCATGTTTCCAATCTTCTTCGCTTTGCGGATGCGAGTTCGAATGGCGGAGAGAATAAGGTACCTACGTGTTCTCTGTTCTTTGCATTCCTGATGCGACGTGAACGAAGTCGAGATGACTGCCGGTGGTGGTTAGATCATAAAAGAATCGGTTACGAACGTAAAAATAACTTCTTTCGGTCTGGGATTGAATGTTCTTGGAGGAAGGATTAGGTGGCGTGATGGATTTCTCGTTCCAGGAATTCCGGACAACTTGGGTTGACCCCGGGGGCAGACGAAATTGTGTGAACTTTCTTTTTATGTGTCCACTGTGAAAATAATGGTTTAAGGATTTAAGGATTACTTTAAGGCTAGAAAACTCAATTTCAGTGAAAAAACAATGTCACCATAGTTTTAACCATTTATAAGGCAGTGGCAACTATATTGCCATTTACCATTTTTATTTTTTCTGCTCTGTAACATCTTATATCGAATTTCCTTTTTGGTTTACGCAAAATTTGAATTGCATAAAGCTTGAACAGCAATTTGGAATCCGTTCGTAGTCATAGACATGGCTGAAATTTAAAGCGTGAAGAAATTTAGCTCAAACTTATTGTAAAACTGTCGATTTGGTAAATATTTTAGGAAATTATCAAAACAGTTTATATTATGGGTCAAGTCTTAATCCTGTCTGGAATCTCTTTTCCGATTTTTAGTCATATGTAGTCATATTCTAGCACAATTCTTCAATACACCAATCAACACAGAGCCTTAAAAATGTTTGACATTTCTGAGGCCAATTGACAGATGACACACAAGCAAGATAAATACAAAACATATCTTCTACTTCTTATTATTTAAGCCGGCTAAATGAAATTATATCGCAGAGCAAAGAACAGCCGTGACAGCGGTTTCAACCCTCCTTATTTTTTAGAGTCATTTTTTACCTAAACCGTGCATTACGTCAGCGAGCTGTGGCCTACGTAATGCATTAGGAAGGTTAAAACGCAGCCGCTCGTGCGCACGGTTTGCTGCAATCCTTCCCTTGAGGGTGGTTGTATTCATTTCTACGCATGATCAAAGGTCAAAACCAACTGAAAAATAAGAAACAATGTGGAAGAAATTCAGCACAATCTTAATCAAACCAATCAGAGCGCGGATTCGTCAACTCAGCGCTTTGGGGCCGGAATTCGAAACTAGAGATCCTTGGTTGAACTACATCGTTCTGAAGAAGCTGGACGATGGCCTCCGGTCTCAGTGGTCGCAGCACATCGTGGACAACGACGACCCGACGTTCGACGACCTGCTCAAGTTTTTGAAACGGAAGTGTGAAGCATTGGAGACCTGCGCAGCGTTCGGTGGAAAACCCCTGGATTATGTCGTCAAGAAGGAGTTCAGTCGGGATGAACGGAAGTAGAACACAGTGAAGAAGGAAATCAAATCTTTCAACGCAGTGCAGCATCAATCGTGTCCAGTTTGTGCTGCCAGCCACAGGATTTATGATTGCACCGTCTTCAAGGAGTCTTCGGTAAGTGAACGGCGGGAGCGAGTGCAGCAAGCAAGACTTTGTTTTAACTGCTTGAGGCCAAACCATTGCGCAAAATCCTGCCCATCGAAGTCGGTATGCCGCACGCCAAACTGTCAGCAACGTCACCACACGATGCTGTGCAAAGCAAGCTGCGAGACGCCGACAATGACAGCACCGACACCACCGGAGAAAGCGTCGCCGTCGTCATCGCCATCGCCGTTGCCAACACAGAAATCGGATTCTGTAGCAGTCGACGTCAAACCAGCAGCGTCCTGCACAACGAATGTAAACAACAATTCTTCGGTTGTCATCGGATTACTACCAACGGCTTTGGTAAGAGTAAAGCGAGCTGACGGTCAGTGGAAGGAAGTGAGAGTGATGATCGATAGCGGTTCCCAAGCCTCCCTCATCACGGAGAATTGCGTGACCAGCATCGGACTGCAACGAAGCAACGCTAATTTGGTCGTCACCGGAATCGCAAGCTGCTCGTCGGAAACCACCAGAGGAGCCGTACAATTGGAAATTTCGTCTCGATTCTGCTACAGCCCTGTAGTGAAGGTGAATGCGTATGTGCTCTCCAAGTTTCCACAAATCGTACCAAACCAGCGACTGGATCGTGAACGTCTGAAATGTTTGGAGCCGTTGCAGCTAGCGGATCCAGATTTTGACAAGCCCGGAAAGATCGATGTTATCCTTGGAGCTGATGTTTTCTTGGCAATTTTGGAGGACGGCAAAGTGAAAGACGACGCGGGACTTCCTGTGGCGATCAACTCTACGTTCGGATGGATCGACGCCGGTCAAGTTTTCGATGCCAGCGAAGTCAACTGCAACACGGCCATTGTCAGTCTCAGCATGGACATGGACATCGACAAGTCCCTCCGGAAGTTTTGGGAAGTGGAGGAGGTCAACCAACCGAAGCCGTTGACACAAGAGGAGCAGCAAGCAGTGAATATCTTCAACACCACACACCAACGAGAGGAATCCGGCAGATTCACAGTACGCCTACCGTTCGATGCAGACAAGCCGGCGTTGGGTGAATCGCTGCCAGCGGCAGTTCAGCGATTGAAGGCTATGGAAGGAAGATTTGCAAGAGATCCTGAATTCAAGCGAATGTATGGCGATTTCATGGCCGAGTACTTGAACCTTGACCACATGGAGCGTATTCCCGACGACGAGGTGAACGTTGCACCCGAGAAATGCTTCTACCTCCCACATCACGGTGTCATGCGGCAGGAAAGCGTCACCACCAAGTTGCGAGTCGTTTTCGACGGCTCTTGTCGATCGTCGACTGGAATATCGTTGAATGAGAAGCTGCTGATCGGACCCAACGTCACTGAGGACCTGCCTGTCGTGCTGACCCGTTTTCGAAGTTACGCTTTCGCCTTCATGGCGGACGCGGAAAAAATGTACAGACAGGTAAGGATACATCGAGACGACGTCGACTACCAGCGTATCGTATGGAGAGCGGACCCCGATAAGCCCATCGAACACTACCGATTGCTGACAGTAACATACGGGACTTCTTGTGCGCCGTTTCTAGCCATCGAGTCGTTGCGACAAGTTGCCCGTGATTCTCGTACGCAGTATCCAAATGCAGCAGATCGTGTGCTGAAAAACTTTCATGTAGACGATTTTCTCTCTGGTGCTGCCACATTGGAGGACGCACTCGAATTGAAGGAGGACATTGATCAGGTTACATCGGGTGCAGGTTTTCATCTCCGGAAATGGTCGGCAAACGATCCACGGCTGTTGGAGGAGAATGCAAGCGATGCCGAAGCGTCAGTTCCTGTGCATCTTCATCCAGAAGCGGATTCCGTGAAAGCACTGGGCATACACTGGTACCCAGTCACCGACTCGTTTGGGTACCGGGTGAATTTTGACATCGACAAGCCAAACACGAAGCGCCAACTCCTATCGGATTCAGCTCGACTTTTCGATCCTTTGGGTTGGATCTCGCCGATAATTGTTCGCATCAAGATCCTGTACCAAACACTGTGGCTGCAGGACTTGCAATGGGATGATCCGTTGCCGGCTGCCATCAATCAGGAATGGAACAAAATCAAGACAAGCTTGGCATCAATCGAGGATATCCGGATTCCAAGATGGATCGTGAATCATCTGGGAGCAGTGCAGCTGCACGGCTTCGCCGACGCGTCAGCGTCGGCCTATGCAGCAGTCGTCTACGCTAGATCCAAGGACAGGGACGGCAATGTGTGCATTTCGCTGGTCGCAAGCAAAACCAAGGTGGCTCCAATCCAGCAAGTGTCACTTCCCCGGCTCGAGTTGAATGCAGCCGCCCTTCTTGTGGAGCTCATGAAGCAGATTCTCGAATCGTTGGACCACTTGGATGTGACATGCTACGCGTGGACGGATTCTACTGTTGTGCTTGGGTGGCTGACATCCCATCCGAAGAAATGGAAGACTTTCGTGGCAAATCGGACCTCGGAGATTTTGGATTTCTTGCCACGAAGTTCCTGGCACCACATTTCATCAAGCGAAAATCCGGCGGATTGTGCATCTCGAGGTGTGCTGCCAACGGAGCTGGTTGACTATAAGTTGTGGTGGACTGGCCCATCTCTCCTGTACAGCACAGAGGACACCTGGAAAGAAAGCGCTGAATCGATCCCATTTGAAGAAGACGTGACGGAGCAACGGAAGGTGGCCGCTGCAGCTACGATTGCGGTGAAACCTGAATCGAACTACGAAGTTGAAGAGTATCTCCTGAAACGGAACGGGTTACTGAAGGTTTCTCAACGAGTGTTGACGTGGGTCATCAGATTCAAGGCCAACTTACTATCGAAGCTGCGTGGCACCGAAAAGACTTCTGGACAACTGAAGGCAGTGGAAGTGTATGAAGCCAATCTACAATTGGCTCGCTTCGCTCAGCGTGAGGTGTTTGGCTAGGACATGAAGCATCTTCGAAAGGGTCTACCACTTTCAGCAAAGAGCCAAATCAAGTCGCTTTTCCCGTTCATCGATGGGGATGGAACATTGCGTGTCGGGGGAAGGCTGCAAAACTCGGAGCTAGCATTCAACTTGAAGCATCCGGTTATTCTTCCCAAGTCACATCGTTACACACACTTGTTGATATCGATGTTGCACCAACAAAATCTGCACGCTGGTCCTACTTTGCTCATCGCGACGCTGAACCAATTCTACTGGGTGGTCGGCTGCCAATCAGTGGTGCGGTCGGTGGTAAACAGCTGCGTACGCTGTGCACGCTGGAAGGCCAAAACAGCAAGTCAACTGATGGGGAGTTTGCCTGCGGTGCGAACTACTAGCGGCCGTGCTTTCGAAAACGTCGGCGTCGATTATGCTGGACCTGTCATAATAAAGGCCAGCCTACTGCGATCCATTAAAACCGTGAAGAGCTACATAGCAGTTTTTGTATGCCTCGCAACAAAAGCTGTTCATTTGGAGGCTGCCACAGATTTATCAGCGAACACGTTCATCGCAGCTTTGAAACGTTTCTGTGCCCGACGTGGTTTGCCCAATCAACTGTGGTCAGATAATGGCACGAATTTTGTTGGCGCCGATCGCCAACTCAAGGAACTTCTGGCTTCAGCAACGTTCAACTCCGAAGTGAATCAGCATCTGAACAATTTGGGAATACAGTGGAACTTTATTACGCCGTCCGCCCCCCACATGGGCGGTATTTGGGAAGGAGCAGTAAAAAGCATGAAGAAACACCTGCGCGTCGTGTTGGGAACCGCCGTGTTGAACTTCGAGGAACTGTCAACTCTATTGACGCAGATTGAAGCATGCTTGAATTCACGGCCGCTGTGTGCCCTTTCCAGCTCCGTGGATTCGTGTGAAGCCTTAACACCAGGACACTTTATCATCGGACAGCCACTGAACCTGGTGCCAGAACCAGGTGTATCCGATGTACCAACGAATCGCCTCGACAGATATCGTCAGCTACGGAAGATGACCGAAGACTTTTGGGAACGCTTCAGGACCGAGTATATTGCAACGCTTCAACCCAGGACAAAATGGCAGAAGATCGGAGATAACCTGAGGATTGGAGATCTTGTTCTGGTTAAGAATGATAATACGCCACCGGCCCACTGGGAACTTGCTCGGGTGGTAGCTACTCATCCGGATCGGAGCGGAATCGTTCGGAACGTTAGCCTGCAGCGAGGCGAAACCATCTATCATAGACCCATCCATAAGCTGGTAGTTCTTCCTACTGATTGAGGCATACGCCTCAAGGCCGGGAGGATGTTTACGGTGTGATGGAAACCGAGTTCAACCCTGACAGAGTAAGTTGCAGGATAGTTGCGGCAAGAGAGGGATTCTCATGAAGAGGAATTCAACCTATCATTCATATACCATGTCATTGATCCTTTGTTTTAGGTATTCTTCCATTCGCAATAAAAGTTAGTTAGAGCAGACATCTTGGTTTGCGAGAGTTTTTATTTAATTTCGGTTGCGAAAGTTCTGAAAACTCCGGTTTCGCGGTATAAAACTTCGCGTTAGTTCTCGTTCGTCGTGCTTTGTCCACTTCCGCATCAATTCCGGTCGAAAACAAGGGGGATTCACTTAACAGCGTAAACTAATTAAACTGATTGAACGTCGAGATCACCAAGGCAATCTTTGATTATTTTATTCGCAAAATCATGAAACATTTCAAATAAACGGAAAATCATGGCTTACGCAGCAATTTAATCTGTTTATTTATTTTATTTTATTTATTTCTATACAAAATAATAGCACAAATAACCATCTAACGGTTCTCAAAGTATATGCTACTATGCGACAATAATGCTAATGTACTTGACTGTTATAAAAACATTCAATACTGCGCTTAAACGAAGGATAGCTTCTCATACTCCTGCAATTTCTAGGTAATTCGTTCCATGTTTTAATTGCCCTGTGCTGAAAAGAATGTTTTAAGTTATCGGATACACTTCTAGGTA
Source organism: Aedes albopictus (assembly GCF_035046485.1). Taxonomy (NCBI): domain Eukaryota; kingdom Metazoa; phylum Arthropoda; class Insecta; order Diptera; family Culicidae; genus Aedes; species Aedes albopictus. The sequence goes on along the minus strand of NC_085137.1, from coordinate 505,283,554 downwards.
CAATTAATGCAGGTGCCCTAGGTGATTTGGCATACGTGAAGAAATTTTCAAGATAAGTCGGAGGATTGTTTAGAATTTTAAAAGTTTGTGTACAAAGCCTAATATTTAAATGGCTAACAAAACTTCGACCAAGCAGAAGCTTGGAATATCTAGAGATGTGATCGTACTTCTTAAGATTGAAAACATACCGAGTTATAGTATTGAATGCTAGGTTAAGTTTACGTAAATTTTTCTTGGACACTGAAGAGTAAAGAACATCTCCATAATCAAAGAGAGGAATAAGAAGAGTTCTGGCCAATTTAAACCTAGTATGTTGTGGAGTGCATTTCTTAAGAGCAACAAGTGAGTGAAGGGCTTTGTAAACTTTACTACAGACAGCGTTGACCTGATCATTCCATGACAATTTACAATCCATTAGTATTCCAAGATTTTTTACAACGTCAGAATATTCGATGACATCGTTGCCAACTTTTATTTTAGGAGCATCAATAATTGTCACTCGTTTAGTACTGAAGATAATCGTTTGAGTTTTTTTCGAATTCAAATTTAATCCGTTAAGTGTACACCAGTTAAGAATATTTTGGATATCAACATTCATTTTGTGCACACTATCTCTCAAGTTATGTATCGAATCAGAAATGTAAAGCTGACAGTCATCAGCGTACAAATGGAATTTAGAGAAGGACAGAATAAGGGGTAAATCATTTATATACATGGAAAACAAGAGAGGACCGAGTATTGATCCCTGTGGTACGCCACAAGGGACAAAGGCTCTATCCGATACAGTGTTATTAAAATTCACATATTGTGAACGTTGTAACAAATAGGAGTGAATCAAATTCACTGATGATGAATCGATTTTAAATTTCACCTTTAACTTACTGCAAAGTAAATTGTGACTAATGGTGTCAAATGCTTTGCTGAAGTCTAACAGGGCCATAACAGTAACCATTTTCTTGTCAAGCGCCTCTCTTACATCATTCTCAACTTTGATCAAGGCAGTAACAGTGCTGCAAGATTTTCGATACCCTGACTGGAAAGGACACAATAGTTTTTGACGAGATAAATATTCGTTAAGTTGTTTAAAAAGTAGTGATTCAAATATCTTCGAGAGAGCGCAGAGAATACTAATAGGACGATACTCCTTTTCAATGGTAGGATTATCAACTTTACCAATTGGTACAACTTTCGCAACTTTCCAAACATCAGGAAATTTCGAAGATGCAATACAGAAATTCATAAGGTCAGTGATGTATGGTAAAGTTACCGGTAATGACATTTTTAAAACCTTTAGTGGAATTAGATCATCGCCAACAGAGTCGCAAGAGGCAGAAACAAATTCCGAAAGAACTTCATCATTCGTTACTCCACGAAATGAAAAATCCGAATGGTTTTTCACATTACTAACATTTTCTACAAATGTATCCGGAACGTAATGTGAAATGAAGTACGTGTTGAGTGAAGCCGCGGTCACATCTCCCCCGCCCATTCTTGTATTAATTTGTTTGAGTCCTAATCGTTTTATATTATTCCAAAGTTGCTTTACAGGTAAATCAATGTTCAGCTGTGCTGTAAAATATTGTTGTTTTACACGTTTAGTTTCTCGGTTTGCCAAATTGCGAAGGCATTTGAAATTATTCCATTTTTGATCAATGTTTTTGTCACGTTTCCAACATTCGTATGCTTCACTGCGGTTTTTAAAAATTCTACGAACGTAGCTGTTTATCCACGGGCTTTTGGAATCTTTCACAGTTTTTTTCTTCAAAGGAGCATGCCGATCAAGAATAGATAAAAGAATATGATTAAAATGACTGAGTTTCTCGTTCACATTTGTATAGTAATAAAGTCTGTCAAAACAGCAATTCCGCAAATCAGACAAAAAGGAATCTTTATCCTCTACGAATGAGTGTAATCAGTTATGATCCTTGTAATTCTGCCCTATTTTGCTTATAATTTGACAGATACTCGTATTTCGACTATCACAATGTGCGTCTCTCTAAGCACCTATATAGGTACTTTGGGATGATACACAAATTATGTCACGCTAAAATCGACCTTTTTAAAGCCCCCCCTAAGGTCACACTTTTTGTATGGGACCTCAATATTTTTTGTAAGGGTCGTCGCGTTCTGCAAAACTCTCCTCCCCCTAAGAGCGTGACGTGATTTGTGTACGGCCCCCTTACGAATTTCTTTTAAGATTCTTAAAGAGGTTTCATTTAGGATTCCTCCAGAAGTTCTTCCCAGGAACCTTCGGAGATAATCGGTAATTTCTTCAGATATGACTAGTTTTATTTAAGGGATTCTGAAAAGGAATTGGAGGAAACCCAGAAGTAACCCCTAAAAAAATTCTTTCTAAATTGCTGGGGAAATTCCTTGAGAAATTTTGCTGCTTTTAGATGTTTTGGAGTTCCTGAAGTTATTCCGGAAGGATATCTTGGAGTTTTCCCGGAATAAATCTCGGTAGAAACTCCTTGAAGAAACACAGAAGCAACAGCTAGAAGAATCCTGGAAGTTATCTCAAAAAGAAACCCTGGAGGAATCCCAGAAGTAGCTCCATCTAATATTCCTCCTGGAGCTGTTTCTGAGATTTCTCCATGAATTTCTTCCCTGAATTTCTTCAGGGATTCCTCCAGGATTTCGATTTGAAGATTAACTAGGTGTTTCTTCTGAGACCTCTCCAGAAGTTCTTTCTGAGATTTCTCTAGGAATTTTTAATAACATTTAACCGACAGTTCATTCAGCGATATTTCCAGAAATTCCTTCTGAGATTCCTCCAAGAGTAGTTTAAAGTTTTTTTTTTTCCGTAACGTGTTCCTTCTGTATTTTTATATTAAAACTTTCTTGGATTCCTCCAGGATTTTCTTCAGGGATTATACCAGGAGGTTCTTCTGAGGTCGCTCCAGGAATTCAGCCGGAGTTTCTTCAGAGATTCTTTTTGGAGTTTTTTTTTCCCCGAGGTTGCTTCAGGAATACCTTCCGAGATTTCTGTGATTCCTCCTACCACTTTCTCGGGATTCATCGGGGAACTCCTTCAAGGATTCATTCAAGACTTCCTTATACAATTTTGCAGGGTCTCCCGGATATCCTTTATCTCTGAAATTCCCCTATAGGAAATTCTCCAGGGGTTTCAGGCGAAACAAAATGCACTACAGAAAAAAGTGTATAACTTTTGATTCAACGCATCCAAATAGCTGATTTTTTAAACGGTTACTGTATAGTATTTGTAGCTGATGCCATAGAAATTTAATAAAAATCGGTGAAGTATTGGCGAAGATATCTCAGACGCAGAAAATGATACTTTTTTAATTTTGAGTGAACGAAGATTTAAAAAAATATTATTTTTTACTCTTTTAGGTCTAGAGCGGGAAATACTTCACCCCTTTTCAATGAAATTTTTTCTGTAGGTAAAGTATATACATGTTAACATTTTGAGGCTTTTCATTCAATTTGATCTGTCCTATAAAAAGTTGTGATCGTATATGAGGCAAAATGTCGCAATAATCAAACATGTATTTTTTTATTGCGACATTCAAAGTGTTCTAACTTTGAAAGTATTCATCCAAAATTTGATTGAGAACAATTTTATATAATAATTTAACGCTGTCAAACTTTGACAAGAATTGGAATAGTATGGACAGTTCTACAGTCCTAATAGTGCACACGGCCGTGTGGACTTTTCTGAAAGAGTAAAATGTAGAGAATCGATTTGAAGGGATTGCAGTGACCGCATGCCTGTATTTATGCTTATTTTACCCCAATTCCCCACATATATTGAATTTTGTATGAAGTCAGCTCCATAACTCGCAAGGAAATTATGAGTGGTATGACAAGAAGGCTTTTTTAGTGGATTATAACACAAGGAATAGATTAAGAATGATTGCAGTGCCTGCGTGAATGTTATTATGCTCATTTTACCCTAATTTTCCATATATAATAAGTTTTGCATGAAATTAGTCTTATAACTCATAAGAAACTTAAGGGTGGTATGCTAAGAAGGGGTTTTTTATTGGATGATGATACAAGGAATCGATGAGAAGTGATTGCAGTAACTGCTCGAATGTTATTATGCTCATTTTACCCTAATTCCCTACATATATTAAGTTTTGCTCCGTAATTCACAAGAAAATAATGGGTGGTATGCAAGGAAGTGTTTCTTTAGTGTATATGATACACGGGAGCGATTGAAAATGATTGCAGTGAAAACGTGAATACAATAATGCTCATTATACCCTGATTCCACATATATTGAGTTTTGTATGAAATTAGCTTCATAACTCACAAGAGAATTATGAGTGGTATACAAAGAAGGATTATGATACAAGGAATCGATTAGAAGTGATTACAGAGACCACGTTAATGTTATTATGATATGGTATCCATTACTTTCTTGTGAGTTTTAGAGCTTATACCATACACAACTCAATATATGTGGGTAATTATGATAGGATAACCAAAATAACAATCACGTGATCACTGCATTAATTTCTAGTCGATTCTTTATATCATAACTCACTAAAGAACTCCTTCACAGCATACCGCCCATAAGTTTCTTGCGAGTTATGTAGCCAATTTTATGCAAAATGTAATATATGTGGGGAACTAGGGCAGAATGAGCATAATAACATTTACGTGGTCACTGCCATCTTTTTTCATCACCGTGTATCATAATCCACTAAAGAAAACCTTTCGTGCATACCAGCCATAATTTCCTTGCGAGTTATGGTGCTAATGTCATACAAAACTCAACATATGTGGAGAATTAGGGTAAAATGAGCATAACTACACTCGCGCAAACACTGCAATCACTTCTAATCTGATCCTCGTATCATCATCCACTAAAGAAGCCCTTCAGAGCATACCACTCATAATTTCCTTGCGAGTTATGGAGCTAATTTGATGCAAAACTCAATATATGTGGGGAATTAGGGTAAAATGAGCATAATAACATTCAAGCGATCACTGCAACCATTTCTAGTCAATTCCCTGTATCATAATCCACTAAAGAAAGCCTTCTTAGCACACCACTCTTAATTTTCTTGCGAGTAAGGAACTAATTTCATACAAAACTGAATATATGTGGGGAGTTAGGGTATATTGAGCATAATTACATTCGCGCGGTTACTGCAATCACTTCTCATAGATTTTTTTGTATTATCATCCACTAAAAAAACCCTTGCTTTGCATACCACTCATAATTTTCTTGTGAGTTATGGAGCTAATTTCATATAAAACTCAATATATGTGGGGAATTGAGGTACAAAAAGCATAATAACATTCAGGCGGTCACTGCAACCATTCCTAGTCGATTCCCTGTATCATAATCCACTAAAGAAAGCCTTCTTAGTATACCACTCATAATTTTCTTGCGAGTAAGGAGCAAATTTCATACAAAACTCAATATATGTGGGGAATTTGGGTATAATGAGCATAATTACATTCGCGCGGTCACTGCAATCACTTCTCATCAATTCCTTGTATCAAAATTCACTAAAGAGAGCCTTCTTAACATACCACTCATAAATTCCTTGCGAGTTATGGAGCTAATTTCATACAAAACTCTATATTTGAGGGGAATTAGGGTAAAATAAGCATAAATACATTCATGCGGTCACTGCAATCCCTTCAAATCGATTCTCTACATCTTAATCCTTCTAAAAAGTCCTTCAAGGCAAACCGCATTCATGTTTCATAATTGTTTTAGAACTAGTTTCATATAAATGTTAATAAACATTGGGGAATTAGGGCAAAATGAGCAAGATAATGATCCGTGCGGTCTGTTTAAACACTTCCATTCGATTCTCCAGACAATTTTACGCCTAAAACCGTTTTGTTCGTTAGAAAAGCCGGATGCGTTCGTGAGATACAGAATTTAGTGTAGGTTTGCACTGTTTTTTCCCCACTGCGGACCTTGGCATTGTTAAAACATGCCTATACTTACTCTGACGCGTTTTAAGTTTTGATTTCTAGAAAAAAATAGTGCCGCGCCGATTTTGATGAAATTTTTACCACTTGATATGTATTAGGTTAGGAACCTTCAGTCAAATTTTCAGACATTTTTACAACGTAACAGTAAAGTTTTATATTGGTGTACAAAATTTAAAAAATCTCATGTTTTGCGTCTGAGATATTATCTTCGCCAGGGTTCATTCAAATATTACGTAACGCAAAATTTGACAATTTTAGATCCCCTCCCTCCACCACGTAACAACTTTTGTATGGAACATTTTTAAATTTTGTATGAAGCGTAACACAGCGCTAGACCCCCTCCCTCCCCCCTTAGCGTTACGTAATATTTGAACGAACCCCCAGTGAAGAGAATTGTCAGACAAAAGAGGCACAAAACAAGCAACAAAGAAGGCGCGTCGATTACTCTTTATCCCTACTGGTAGCAGATAATGACATCATCTCGAAAATTTTTGTTGCAGACAAAACGGAAGCGGAATTTGTTGCGTACTTTTCAACTCGTGAATAATCAATTATTACTAACCCAAAGTCGAAACTGTTTGATGATAGAACTTAAGCAGAGTTGCAGTGTTTACCGACTCAAAGTTACCGTTTGAAAACCGCAATGCAAGGCTTGAAAATCTCTAAACTCATGAGTCATGATGCATGATGTTTATCCTATTATTTTCAAGTTGGGACAAACTAATGTCGCATTGGGTGGATTGTCGCAACAAATACAGGTTGCGACATTGTCATTATTGTTGCGCGATGGTTGAATTTTGATTCACTGATCTTCGCCAAAACTTTACCTTTTGTTATGAAATTTTCATACCATATGGTAACTGTTTAAAAAATCAGTTGTTTGGATGCGTTCAATAAAAAGATTTACAGGGAGAGGCCAAATTTTTTGGGATAGGCAACTTTTTTTTCTCTCACAAAAATGTTCAACATACTGTAACTTTTCATAGAGTGCATCGAAGATTGTCAAGTTTTTACTGTTTGTCCAGCTATTATATATCCATCATTGGTACAAATTAGAGCCCGATTGGCGAATCTTCCCCGAAGCTAGAATCGTTCTAGTAAAACACTATTTTTTAGACAACTTATTGTTGAACTGTCATATCTTGGAAACCAGTGAACCGAATTGGATGAAATTTTGAACGTTTATCAAAAATATATTAGTGCTTCTCAAATTACTAAAACGATAGTACTTTTTGAACGTTGAAAAAAGTTATCATAGCTTGACACATTGTGGATCTTTTTCGGAAAAAAATGTATTTTTTTTACATTAATGTCATTAAATTTTAGTTTTGATGTCCCAAGATTTTTTAATTCTATTTTCAAGATGTCTCCAATAAGATATAATAGAGCCTATTTGGATTAAAGGAAGAACACGTTTAGTAATTTTTGTGTGGTATTGCGAATTTGACTTATTTTCCTCTATATGGGTGAAAATATCAAATAGGTATACCATAACTTGATTTGTCGTGAGAAAATATGTAACTGCCGACTAGCTCAAGAGGGGAGCCTTCCTGAGACTCCCTGAAACAACACCTCAGGGTCGGCATGCTTCTCGACCAGTTATTCGCGGGCAGGGAATATTCGCACTGTCGTACAGAAAAAACTCACGTCACTTCACATTTTACACATTTATTTCCGGACTTTTCCAGCCTCTTACTCTTCCTATTCCTCCCACATTCTTACATCTACTCTAACCTGTTCTTTCTTGTATTTCGGGGCCCCTTCTTCTACCTTCCACCACGCACCACACCAGATCCTAAACGATGGCGGCCTTACGTACTCGGTTCCCCAGTAGCCTTCGGGGTAGCGATGGCGGCATTTCGTAGGCCCTTCTTGACTTCGGGCTGCCACCGAGTATGTTGACGGACTCGATGGACGACGGAACTCTTCGGATCGTCCCAACGTAGGGGGGGGGGACCTTGAACTCCTACAGAACCGTAGTTCTGTCCAAAAACAGCGGGGTTCTGTGTCCTTCTCCGTTTCCTCTCTATCCTCTTCAACTCGTCCCTATCTTTCAATTGCACTTTTCACAAGCTCAGTGTTTGGCGGGTAACTTGCCGCATAATACACTACTTCAACCATTTGGGTTGGCGGTTCTTTCTCTAGTCTTCTCGCATCATAGAGTGGAGTCTATTTAGGTCACTGGCCTTTGGTGTTCGGACAGTCACCCGAGACATCGCTGCTATTATCGTGTCCGTTAACCCGTTCATGTGCAGTCGTCCTTCTATCTTGGTTCAGCGTCGGAAACCCCTTTCAGGCTACCAAAAGGATTTCGTTTTCCCTCTGGTGGTGGGTTTCGGAAGTAGCGTGGATGGTGGCGTAGTACGGTAGTCTACTAAACTATGGACTAACAGTAACTGACGGAGAAAACTGAACGACACTTACGGACACTACCTGCACTATTTTATAACAAAACACGATACAAATTCTAACATAATCTCAAAAACACTCCACACTGAACTGCGAACACTTACAAATATTACATTTTATATCATCGTATCAAGTACAGTGGTGGAATTACTCTCATCATGAAGCAATTCGCGAATGTAAAGCCAACACAGTTTACTCACGATTCCGAGAGTAAACAGTGTGTGAGTTTATTCGCACCCGCCTGCTTCGTGAGTAAGAAGCAAAACAAAAACAGAAACACTCATGAGTTTTTATTCGTGAAGAAATAGTGGAGGTGTGGGAAGTGCATTTTATTGTGGTTATAATAGCAAATCTAGTGATTATCCAACATAAACTAATGCTTTGTGCTTTATTGTTCCTGAAAAGCAGCACTGCCAGTCGTAAAAATGCGTTTTTCGTCAAAATGCAAAAATCTCACGAAGCTTCGCGAATCACATGCGAGTGCTTGCCAGCTTCGTTTACTCACGAATAAAGAAGTGCGAGTATTCTCGGGCACTTGTTGTTCGCGAGTATGTTTGTTTTGGTTTGTGTCTGCTCAGCTGCAATCTTCATCATTTTCCATCTCTGATCAAGTATCAATATATTGTTTATAAACGTTAAAAAATTTCATTAAATTCGGTTCACTGGTTTCCAAGATATGACAGTTCAAAAATTAGTTGTCTAAAAAATAGCGTGCACATATAATAGGTTGACATACATTCAAAATTTGAGATTTTTTGATGCACTCTATGAAAAATTACAGCATGTTGAACATTTTTGAAAGAGAAAAAAAAGTTGCCTATCCCAAACATTTTGGCCACCCCCTGTACACTTTTTTTCTGTGGTGCATTTTTTTTTTTCGAGTACAGACCTTAGGAGGCACTTGTGAGCATTTTCATATCTCCGAAACATGATAATTTAGAAAATGGTGTCAGTCGCCTAAAGAAACACTTACACGGAAAAAAATCCATTCCCCTAACCATGAATAAAAAATCATGTTCTTATGATGTCTGCCAACTCATAATATCATAATTAAAATTCATAATATCATGAATGAGTTGACCAGAAATATGAATAGAAACAAGCATTTTCATAAATTATATTCATGGTCGCTTCCTAGCGTTACACTTATCTGCCATATGCAATTATATAAATCGCGCGGTCGTCCAGCACAGACATGTGGAAAAAGTTGAACCTGCTATTTTTGCAAAGTTTTTATTTGGTTAGAGTAATAAATGTGCATATATGAGGAAATGGAACATCGAAACAGTATGCCCGTAAGATTCGGCAGGTTGTTGGGAGTTGATTGACTAAAAAGTAAACGCGCAAAAAGTAAACAGTGCCCAGTTCGCGTTTTCGTTGTGCCATCCGTCGTAGTTCCGAGTTTATGTACGGAGAGTGAAGCAAAGTGAGAATCGCGCGTTAATTTTCGGTAATTCTCTCTATTTTTACGGTTTATCCATCGTTTGACGACTTCGGAGACTCAGCAAGCGATGTGAACTAGAGAACAATTGATGTGGTTTGGAGGGCATCCTTAGCCTGTTGGATGTAGGTACCAAAGACAAAAATAATAAACCAGCTAAATATGATTATCCGGTGAGTTCGATCATTGTTGTTCTCTTTTATATTTGAACATTACATATCTTCACTAACAAGAGGCCAACTAAAAAGTGCTGCTTGCTCATAGAAAAAAGGATGATGGATAGGTCCCAAAATCATAGAAATGGGCTCTGATATCACGTATTTTATTTTCTTATGATTTTAGCTTGCGTCGACGACCGACGACGACGGAATCATAAAAGTAATTCTTAATTCCATGAATTCTATGCATGGCTCCATCTCCCTCAACCATGATTTTATGAATTTGACTGAGAAACATTGAGGTCCGACGACGACGGAACCATAAAAGTATTTTTTGATTCCATGAATTCTATGCATGGTTCTACCTCACCAAACCATAATTTTATGAATCTGGTGGTAAAGCATCAGGATCTGCATCCAGGTTTATGAAAATTATTCTTGGCTTCATGAATGCTACTCATGATCCCAGCTTATTTAATCATAGCTTCATGATTATATTTTCCATTTTTGGTCGTCGAAAGCCAAAACAATAACGGGTGCATAGCGTTATGGTGAAATCAATCATAAGATCATAAAATTTAATCATGGTGTATATTTATAACATAAAATCATAAAAATATCGGGAAACTATGAGTCATATTCATGGTCTTGGGAATGGATTTTTTTCCGTGTATTGAGTCGGACATCTTTCTGTCGATGGGCAACGTCGAGCCCGAAACCGGTCGACTTAAAAGGTAAATTAAAACCTTTTTAATTTTTTTGTAAGAACTATAAGGTGTCATAATGCATCACGAAGCTTTCAAACGAATCATTGACTTTTTGCATTTCAATGATTGTTTGCCTCGCGTTTTTGAAGTGATAAAATATTGTCAATTCTGCAGCAACGCAGCAGAAAAAGTATCATCGTAATCACGGTGTCAGGCCATTCGGCTGAAGGTCATTAGGCCGAAGGTCATTAGGCCGAATGGTCATTAGGCCGAATGGTCATTAGGCCGAATGGTCATTAGGCCGAATGGTCATTAGGCCGAATGGTCATTAGGCCGAATGGTCATTAGGCCGAATGGTCATTGGGTCTTCTTCTTGCCGTTACGTCCCCACTGAGACAAAGCCTGCTTCTCAGCTTATTAACTGAGAGCTTCCTCTGCAAATGACCATTTTGCATGTGTGTATCGTGACAGGCACGAAGATACTTTATTGATGCTGAATCTACTGATATTTTACCCATGAATTTTTCCTTCTTTTAAATATAGGCTGTTCTTTCTAGTATCATTGCTGAAATTGTTTTTGGCGCTGAAACTGCTGATATTCAATTCATAAATTTTTCCTTCTTTAAAACATAGGCTATTCTTTCTAGTTCCATTGTTAAACTAGTTTTTGTCAAAAATTGTTGCAAAAGGTAAAAACAACGGCTAACTTTCAATTCGTCCTGATGACCATTCGGCCTAATGACCATTCGGCCTAATGACCTTCGGCCTAATGACCCAGCATCGTAATCACTACGAGTGAGCAAATAGAGTGAAACTTTTTCATACGAATATTCGCTTTGGTTGCAGAAAATCATCACTTTGAAATTTTGAGCCGCATATCCAACATGGCTGTCGATGTTGATGATGCTGTAAGAAGCCAGAAGTGTTGGGTCCTGTCTCGCGCCGCGTTCTTTGTGTGTTGTCGAGGTTCTTACGTTGGCACAAACCTTAAGAAATTGTAGAGAAATTTATTACGCGATTTTTAGTACTCAGAGATTGTCGTTATGTACATATCTCCTTTGGAAAAGTAACAGGAGTTTTGTTTGAAAAATTGGGCGTTACAGGTGTTTTTTCATGACGATATTTCGGGCTGAAGGAAACATAAAAATTATCTCTTTCCAGAATTTAAAAGAAGAAATGTTGTTTTCACATGTAAAAAACACCAACTCAAGAAAACATTGTCGAAAAATGTCTATTTTTGGAGGAAATAATAAATAAAATAATAATTGAAATTTGTAATCAGTACAAGAAAGGCAAAGAGATAATGAACGTAGGTAAGGCATCACCTTTTTTGGCCTTTTTTTATTTATGCTTGATCCCATCATAAAACATTGACAAACACGCAGATAATCGACAACCATTCCGTCATCAGCTGGTTCGATTACCTAATTCAAAAACCAACTGCTCGACCATACCGCATGTGCGTTCGTTTTTCGTATCGAAAAAGCATGCTCCCGTTCGTTGGTTGGTAGGTACTCGATCACAATAGAAAACAAGAGAAGCGGAACGTAAAAACAGCTGTAAATGAGCGAACGTCCTTCTCTCCCCGTGCACAGAGCCACAAACGTCAAAGCCGGCTGCGCGCCTTCTTTCATTCCGCAAACCATCCGTCGTCGATGCACCGGTCGATCCGGGGGAAGCCTAACCATATTTCGGAATTTCCCCCTCGGTCCGTCCCTCGCGCGCGACGGACGGAATCAACGACGTTTGCTGGTCGCATCAGTCGTCATCATCGCATCGACGCGGCTGCTTGAAGCAGCTGATGATGATCCTTGTGCGGCGAGGAAGCGGCATATGCCCTCCTATTGCCACCTTGAGAACATAACGTAACAACAGCGTTCTACAGCATGCGTTGCTACAATAACTCGCGATGAACTTATCAAATGGGCTTGCATAGAAATGGAAACAGTTCTTCGTTTACATATATTGAATCCTCCAACTATGTTTACAAGATTAATATGAATACATTCAGCGCAATGATTCATCAATTGAGAGCAAGGTAGATCAAAGTACAGATCAATCTAAAAATTCACTTTACATATTTGGTTCAATATTAAAGTTGAATAATTAAGTGTAGAATTAGATCATAAGTTAAAATGTACAATAATGACAAAATTAAAAAAAAAAAGGTTGAATCTTCAAAAAGAAGAAACCAAAAGACACAAGAAGGAATTCAAGCAATGATGCCTAAGCCCCTTTGAAAAGTTCTGCAAGAACTATCCAACCGAGCAACGCAACAAACGGAAGGAACAAAGAAAGGAAGGAAGTCACGGCCTGCTCCTTGAGGTAACTTCCCGAGCGGACGGTCGGTCGTCGTCGTCATCATCAATTGCCTTCTGCGCGGAAAGGGGTTCGCCATATCTAAGCAAGCTGCAACATAGAGAGGTAACACACATTTCCTTTGCATGCAGAGCAGAGCGTTGCATATGTCTTGCGAGACGGCGGAGGTGCGACCCCCGAATTATAAGCGCGTCGTCCGTCCCTCCATAAGAATGCGATGCAATGTGCGCATGATGCGTAAGTTCTCTCATTTGCGTCGTCGCAGTATGTTATGCAAGCAGCCGCCACGCCGCTGTGCAACCCGTGTGGAAAGAAATTGAAAGTTAATGAGGGAAGCCCGTAAGAATGCGTGTAAAAGTTCTCATCTGCACATCAACCACCAACTCGTCGTCAGCCGCGGCTTTATTACGCGCAACGATATGCACAGAAAGGCGCTTATCAATAGTAAGGGTATGCGATATGCATAAGCTGTTATGTAATTATTTTTCTTATATCTTGGGTGGGTCGTCAAATAAGTACGCCTGCTGTCAAAGGGGTCGCACTTCTGAACGTTTTCTCGCCTATGATCTAAAAGTGATTACAGGTCGGACTCGATTATCCGGAGACCCGATTATCCGGAATTTTAGACTCGATTATCCGGAGTATTTTTATTGAGATTTTTTTAATATTTTAATGCAGAAATTCGAAATCGTTTAATATTATAATACTGTGCTGACTCGATTTTGGGAGGCCTCGATTGCGTTTTCTCCAGATATTGTCGGATTTCTGATCCGATTGTGTTGCTTTTTTAACAAGAAAAAGTGTTTTACATTCGGCTTACCATTTTACAATCAATCTTAATATCAGTTGATATATTTTGGAATCATATACAAATTACGTAACAAACAAATCCCCCATTGTATTTGAAAAGGGCCAAACAATTTAAAATTTCGTTGCTGGGATTCCTCTAGAATATCCATAAAAAAATCCTCTAGAGATTTTTGTAATGATGAATTCCCGGTACAGAATTCCAGCAGTTGGAAGCATCCAAATATGATGAATTTCTCTTGGTATCAATTGATATTCCTTCAAGAAATCCGTATGGAATTCCTTCAGTCCGCCTGGGATTTCTTCAGGAACTACTGTTGCAGATTCTTCCTTACCTTCCTTTACCTACAATACCACCAGGGTTTCCTCTATAAATTTCCTAAGAATTATTCTTGCGATTCTTGGAAAGTTTCCACCAGAGTTTTCTGTTGGTGGAGCATAAGAAGTCCTTTAGAGAGGAAGTCCCAAAGAGATTTTCTCCAAGGAATATTCCTGGAGCTCCTTTTCCTTGAATTTCTGTAGATACTCGTGCTTGGATTTCTTCAGAGTTTCTTCCAGGTATTCCTCAGGATAGTTTTAGGGATTTCTCCAGGAACTCCTAGATGCCCGCATAGAAGAGAATAGGTGTAGAATATTAATATGAGATATGCAAAACCTAAAACATAAATGGTGCGTGTTCCATAATTCAATAATCAGTAGGTCGGCTCCAGAGGCACGTTCTCCTCTATTTGAGAAATTTGTGCCATCAATTATTCAATAATACCTCAAGCAGTCCTCAATACCAAGCCAAAAACTTGTTGAGGTATTTTCGTCGATGACTCAATACCTTTTCTTGGTACTATATCTAATTCGTTCCTGCTCGGGTATAGACCTTCAGGCTGTTGCCCATGGATTCCTCTGGTGATTTTTCAAGAATTTTTTACGCAAATCTTCTATGAATTACAGTAATTTCCGTAGTGATTCAGAAACTTTTGTCGAACTTCTCTAAGGATTCCTCCAGTGATTTTTCCAGGGGCAAATCAAGGCATTCCTTTAGAGATTTCTCCAATAACACAAGTTTACAAAATAAAATGAAAGTCGTGAACTTCTGTCAAGGACCAACATTTATGAAGTACAATTTAGCGCTGATTTCGAAACCGCGCTTCAAAAAATTTTAGGTAGAGCAGTTTTTGAGTTTTAGCTCAATACCGAGTTTTACAATTTTTCAAAATATATAATTTACTTAAATTCAAATATCTTTCGTTTTGTTCAACCGATTTCAAATCTTTTTTCATAAATTAAAAGCTGAATACAATACCATTCGATCATCTGAATGTAGGTTTTGCGTCAGATTGACGAAATTCAAGATATTGGCGAGTTTTTGGGATGATCTCCTTAAATTTTAGCAAAATTTTCAAAAATATATGAAGAAATGTATTTTTTTCAATAAGAAATAAACAATCTAAAAATTCTTTCTCAACGCTTATTTGACATATCATATGTAGGCGAGTTACAGTAAAAAATTCAGCTCAATCGGAGCATTGATTACGGAGAATGAGATGTTTGAACTGAGCGACTTTGCTTAAAAATAGAACAAAAATCGATTTCAAATCATCACCCTTGTATGGAGAGTCGAAAAAATTTCCGCTCTACTGTAATTTTTTTCCTTCACGTTTTCGAACTCAGGGCATGATTCTACACCAAAAATGATCATCAGCTTACCGAGTTCAAAAATGCTGTAAACTAGTGTAATTCCTCTTGCGAGATTGTGAACGTTTTTGTATTAAACGTGTTTTTGCGAAATTGACATCACCGCTCTCGGTACTACGTGTGCATCAGAGACGTAGCGCTTTCTGGGTTAGAATACTTTGTAATATTTATAATCCGGAAAGGCAACAAAAACGGATCCACTCGTCGATCTGAAATGGGATATGTTATTTGTGATGTTTATTTTTATTTGCTGCTCAATTATGATTCAAGCTGTCTATACCTGTTCCACTTCACCTATCGTCTACTCTCCTGTTTGTCAGGACACAGTTAAGTTTTTAAATTTGAAAAAGTGTATTGTTTTTTTTTTTATTTTATACGAAAGAGCACCATTTTCTTAGCCACAAATTTTTTTTTTCAATGTGTTGAAAACTTTATTTTGGTACCTAAAATCAATTTTGAAGAGATTTTTTTTAAATCACCTTTTGACAGCTGGACAACTGTTTGACAGATCCGCCCAGTACAAAATGCGACGGCTCTGTTTGACGTGCAAATTCAGGATATCGAATTATCGCAACATCGTTGAAGAAGCTAATTATTATGAGCTCCAAGAAGACTGTGTTGAAGTAGGCATATCATGCCAACAAAAATTAGAAGATAAAATTGTACCGCTATAAATAGCTAAAGTACATTTTTAATACTACAGCCCTATTATTTACATTTTTCCCGTTTATCAAAACTGACAAAAATTAACATAAACCCCACCCCTTCACTTGCCCTCTTTAACTGTATTGTTTCCTTTGATAGAATCAGAACCTTTTTATGGAGTTCAAAATTTACTAAAAAAAACTATGCCGATTTTGTCAGCCTAAAATACAATCAAGGCGCCACTGTATACAATATTCTAAAGGAACGCCTATAACTTACTTCACGACTTACGAGGAGAGGGGGAATTCAACATAGTGAGATGACCAATCCACTAATCCGCGAGCGGTAATGGCGGCGACGGGCACAAATAACCGATTCGAATTTTGACGTTTCTTGGGGATCGCAATCGGTTGGCGCCACCAAACGGTGGGTGAAGGGGCGAAGAGGAGAATGAAACTGTTTTGACTTTCCCCCAAGAAACGTCAAAATCCGAGCCGGTAGGATATGCCCGCCGCCGCCATTACCGCTCGCGGATTAGTGGATATGACTTGAAGCGATATCTTATGCACGGGTAAAAATGTGCACCCAAAAATCATAAAAATGACTTATGATTTCATGAGCCTAGTGCATTTTCGTTTTATCTAGTCTAGTCTAGTCTACACATACACAGCCATTCATTGAAAGAATCCTGGAAAATGATAGGTTCGACTACTCCTATCATTTTTCTTGTCATTATTAATATTTGCAGTACATCAGAGATGCATTACAAGCATTAAAGCGGCCAGGCCTACTGTGCAGCGTTTTTATTGTTTTTTTGGAATCAGTAAACGGGGACATCTCGTACCAACCGTTCTGTGAAAAGTTAGAATAATGTACCGCTTCGTTGGGAGTGACTATGCTAAGAATGTTAATGTCACTCCATGTCCTCTGAAATCCTGGGATGGGGCAACGGTATTTCCCCCGTATGCCCTGGCTCTCAAGCCTAGGCTTAAGCGCCTTTACCCGCTCTCTGAAACGAGATCAAAAGTCATGGTATCCAGCCCTCCCCAAATAAATATTTACCCGTCATATTTGGATGTTACTGATACGAGTACAAATAGAAATACTAATCAGAAAGATCTCACCATATTGATCTAATTGGGGCCTTGAGCTCTTGAGACAGTTGGTGGTTTTATCCTCGGCAACAGACCAATATTGTTTCAGGATGATTTCGGTAGAATCAGCATCACACTTTAGAAATTTCGCCTTATTCAAACACAATCAGGATCAGGATACTTTCGTGGGTGACAATTTTTTTTTCTCATCAACCCAAAAAAATGGCTATTTAAAAGTCCCTATCCAGTTGAACCTTCATTATGGCATTGTTATTTACTCCACAGGGATCCGGGGAAACTAACACAAATTGTTTTCGATCTTTAATCGAATAAACGCAACCCAACCGCAGAACTTCCACTACAATCACTTAATCAGTAATCTTCCAAAATACGCCCGAAGCCGGGTGGCGTAGTTCCATCGGCTGAATAAAATTATGCAAGACAGCAACAGAAGCACGCAACTCGAAAATTTCATGCTATCAAACCACCCGCGCAGCCTGTTGCCACCTTTCATTTCACTATTTTTTTGTACAAACAGCTACCTTAAGGATTTTTCAAAAGCATCCAAACCCAATGTTGATCCTTGTGACCACCTGTCAATATAAATTCGAGAAGAACCTTTATCCTATGGCCGAATCTCACAGAGCGTATTTTCTCCACACACACACACACACGTATAACGATTCACATTTGCGCCTTCTTCCCTTCTTTCACACTTCCATGGGAAAACGATGCAAACAACGAAAAATCACTTTCCGCAACTGACCCCGGATACCGCAATCGCGCCCCAATCACTAAACTTTAGCTGCAGGAAGGCATAGCGCTACCAGCTTGGCTATCAGCCGTTTCACATTTTCACTGGCCGAATTGCAATCATCGCGGAACGAGAAAAAACGTGACAGAAAGTCGAAATGCAGCCATACGCGCGCGCCGCTTGCTGCGATCCTTTCAGCCTAGTGCATTTTCGTTTTATGAAAAAAAAACACCATGATTTATGATCATGATATTATGATCCGCTGCCTCGTAACGCCACCAATGCGTTACTTTTTTTTTTCCAAAATCATAAAGCTTAAGCACATTTTGAGATTTTGAATCATGGTTTCGAATGCGCATTGCTTATGAGTCTGGGGAATTAGAAAATATAAATAAAATAAAAAAGTAAAATTTCCAGCCATTTCGGAGGTAATTTAATGATGACCCAAAAGCAAAATATGTTTATATAAGAATTACTATGAAGAATTTTCAACAGCAGTACAGAAGGATGCGGTCGGGACGGTGCTGATGTTGTTTGACGGCACCGGAGGAATGGCAGCCACAGTCGTTTGTGCTGGAACGAGAGCGATGGCGTGCAATCGAATTTAGAAATGAGTGAAAAAAGAACGTAAGAAAGTGTTTTCGGTACCGTAAACCAGGGTCAAATTGATCTCCGGGTCGAAATTGATCAGTTTTTCTGTTAGATAAAGCATTTTTGAAATAGATTCCTTGGAAATATCGTTTAGTATCAGATTTGAACAGCACGATACTTGCAAGGAAACCATTTAAAGTAGGCTTTATCTAACAGAAAAACGTTTGATCAATTTCGACCCGGAGATCAATTTGACCCCGGTTTACGGTACAATTTTTATTGTATTTAAACTATATTTCCATTAAAATAATGGCTTTTTACTTTTTTTTCACCATTCACCAACGATGCCACACGTTTGGTCACGTTTTGACAGGTGTGCGGAGTGCACGTAAAGCTTGATAATTTCCATGAGTTCGAAGAATCATCATGTTAGTTGATTAGATTATGAAATTATGACTCGTGATCATAATTTCATAAAATGACAAACCTTTGCGTTTTATGTTTTGTGAATCATTAAAACAATGCACTATTGCGATGTAATTCAAACTACTTTCATTCGATACCCCGAGTAGTTTTATATGAGGAAATCCAATTTTAAGAGTTAAAAAATAAAAATATGAGTGAAATATTCCAAGATTTTAGAGGAATTGGGGTAAAACAAAAGTGGCAATTTTTCCAATTCAGAGGAACGTGCGGTGATCCGAACCACTACCATTTGGTTCTCCGAGCAATTTCACTAGCAGAAAGCCAAACTATAGTGAAAAGAGTACATTCCAAGCAGAAATACATGAGCAATAATTTGTTCAGTTTTGAAAACAGTACGATGGTCTAGCTCTTTCGATTACGTTCCTCTCCGAGCAAATATACATGAAAAACTTTCAAAGAAGTATCCCCCACTTGGGGGTGGTTTTTTTTTTTGGAAATGATTCAATTTTGAAAGCCGTGCGATGAGCTAAAACTCAACCATTTGATACGGAAATTTTAACACAAATGCGAGTTATGCACCTTTTTATACTCTATATAATAATGACGGTGACTATGCCATCGATGATCAGGGGGCGTTTCAGAGGGATGCCAGGTAATCTCAGAGGCATTTCAAGGGGGTCTCACTGGGTCTTAGGGGGTACCAGGAGGTCTCAATGGCGTTTAAAGGTAGCTTAGGGTCGTGACAGGAGGTCTCATGGGATTCCAGGGGACTCCAGGGGTCTCAGGGGTGTTCCAGGGGATCTCAAAGGCGTTCCAGGGGGATTTTAGGGGTCCTTCCATAAACAGGAGGCTTTTTAGGGAACTTGGGGGCGTTTCAGTGGGTCTCAGGGGCGTTTCAAAGGGGTCTCATGGGCGTTTTAGAGAGTTCCAACGACTTTCAGGGGCGTTTCAGAGTGTCTAAAAAAACCAATCATACCGTCTTCGGCCAGAGGCCGCACAGACTGAACATTACTAACATTGGACAACGGACAACACATATAACAACATTCAGTGCCCTTGTGGGAAAATTCTCCACGTTTGACGAAAACCGCTCGGCCACGAAGCCTCCCAAACAACATATGGCATATAAGAGTTACGGCAGCGTAAGTTTTGGTTGTATAGAAGTTATTTTGATGCTATTCTAGCATGATGTTAGAATTACGTCGAATTAACATATATACAACCGACACTTGTGCAGCCCTAACTCTTATATGACATGTGTGACATATATGATAAAGACTGCCCCAGAAAGTATGGACGCACCTAGTCTTCAGTTGACTGGGCCTGATCGATGGTTCTTGTTTCGGATTTCTTTTTGGCTGTTTCTGCTTACAATAGGATCGAAAATTCAAACGTTTTTTGCCACGATGTACATCGGAATTCGAAATGGTAACTTTTTTGGTCATGTTCTGCTCTGTGTAACTTAGAAGGTTTTTTCTTGTGCTCAAATATCTTCATCATTTGTTTTTCCAAACGGTGGTTAGCAGGACCTTTATTTTTTACCCAATTTTTGCCTATGCTTAAACGTGTTATCCCCACCGTGTTTTCTGATTGCTACTTGCACGGTTTTCTCACTTACTCCCACCATATTTTGCTCATTTCCTTAGTGATGTTTCAAGCCCTGTTCATCGTTTGTGCCCATTTTTTCGATGATGTTGCGCTGAAAGCTCATGTATTTTGAAACAAACTGTTGGAATAGCAAAAACTGCTTTACAAATGCTGAGAAAATAAGTTGACCAACAGGATGTAGCTTTTAAAAAGAACTTGTCATCAATAGTTTTGAAATGCAAGTATTTTCTTTATGCGTCCATACTTTCTGGACCGGTCTTTATGTGTAACATGTGCTTGGGCTACTATGGTCCACTGCACGAATTTACGCTGGCCTGCTTACTCCCACAGAAAATTTGACGTTTGAGCGGTGCCGACACCTCTTAAACGTCAAATTTCGTGTGAGAGTAAGCAGGCCAGAATAAATTCGTGCAGTAATCCATTTAGTCATTTAAATTGAGCACGTATTTTTCTTCGAGTGCTCCGAGTTGTTGAGTTGCTAGTCTCTATGGAAATCAATTTCATAGTGCACGCATGAACTATTCTACACAAAGTTTAACCGAATTGACAAAAGTTAATAAAACGTCTTATAAGGGTCTGGACGAGTGTTTTACAAACGTTGGGCTGGTTTTACACATAAATTTCACACAGATAAACGTTACAAAAACGTTTTCCTTTCTGATGTCAAAGTTTGTGTGTTATTGAATATTTTGCTTGTTTTAAAGTGATTAAGTGGTAGAGTGATGTTTCACTCATAAAATCCGATTGCAGTTTTGCATACAAATTTTAGAGGGACAAATCTGACGAACGAAGCATCGAACCAAGCCGCACTTGTTTATCCTGGTTTTGCTCACTTGCAAAAAGAGGCTGCTTTTGCAAATCGAGCGCATTTGTTTCCGAATTTTTAAGATTGGTGCTCTTGAAAACATTAGTAGGGGTCCAAATCGGCCATTGTGGTAGCCATATTTGATTTCTCTGAAGTTTCTCCTTAAGCAAACCGAACTTGTATCTAAGCACATTCTGAGCATTTGAAGTTTTGCAGTTCGCAATTCTCTGGTTTCAAGATGCTTTATGGAGTTGGTTCTAGGAGTTTCAGGGGTCTCAGGAGTGTTTCAGGTAGTCTGTGGGGGTTTTATAGGGGCTTCAGGGGGTCTCAGAGGCGCTTTCAAGAGGTCTCAGGGGCATTTCAAGGCATTCCTGGAGGTATCAGGGGAGTACCCTTCTTCTTCTTCTTTATGACTCGACGTTCGCATTGGAACTTGTCCTGCCTATCTTCAACTTAGTGGCCTTTGAGCACTTCCACAGTCATGAATTGAAGGGCTTTCTTTGCCTACCATTGCATGAATTTGTACATTGTGTGGAAAGTGTGATACACTATGCCCAAGGAGTCGAGAAAATTTTCTCGACCCGAACGGGAATCGAACCCGCCGTGTCGGGATTGGCGATCCATAGACTAAATTACTTCTGGCTAGGGGAGTACCCGGAGGTCTCAGGAGCGTTTTAGGAGATCTCAGGGGGCACCTGAAGGCCTTAGGGGCGTTTCAGGAGGTCCCAGTGGGTTTAGAAGGTCTCAAAGAGTTTCAGCGGGTTCCAGTGGGTCTCTTTGAAATGTCCCCGAACGCGCTTTAACTCTGGAGACCCCAAGTGAAGAATTAGCATTAAGTTAAAATACACAACAATAAGCTATATTAC
This sequence comes from Aedes albopictus, assembly GCF_035046485.1. Taxonomy (NCBI): domain Eukaryota; kingdom Metazoa; phylum Arthropoda; class Insecta; order Diptera; family Culicidae; genus Aedes; species Aedes albopictus. The sequence goes on along the minus strand of NC_085137.1, from coordinate 505,261,310 downwards.
GAGACGTTCTACCGGTGGGCCGCTCATTGTTATTATTTGCATTTGATGTTTTTGTTTTCGCGAAAAGTAGCATAACATGTGGTGAGCGCTAATCAGATTTTTGCTGGCAGAGATGTTTCGGTTTCTAATGCGGCATGTATGAATCCCCCGAGCTGTATGATGTCACTAGCAGATGGAAAAATATCCCCACGGTCTACGGATATTAATTATAATGGGCGGATTGACGCATTTTTGCAGATAAATGAACCCCGTTTAATGAATGGGCCCGTATCACATGTTATGCTAGCGAAAATGTATATAAATGGGCCCACCGGTTGGATTTCAAAACTGGTAAACATTCAAAAAACAGCTGATTTGAAACGTCTCATTAAATGCCTTATAATCATTATTAAGGTACACCGGGGCAAGATGAAACACGAAGTTTTGAAATAGATTTCAATACAATTTAGAAATTTGTTCTTCGCTAAAAGATTTATTTGAATAAAAAACTATGTGTTATGGCGATCAAACTGTTTATCACCATTAGAAAACATCTTATTAATCCACTGTTTCATCTTGCCCCACCCGTTTCAATTTGCCCCGGTGTACCTTACAAAATCCTGAGACCCGTCCAGAACAATCCCTGGAAGTCCTTGAAAAATCTCAACACTCCCCTGAACACTCCCCTTCAGCGACACCACGCTCACGTTGTGTACCACAAGCGTGCATTATCCATACGACCGCTTCCGGGATAATCCCAGTGGAACACTTTTGAAATCCCCATAATCCATTAGATGATGATGATGATGATGATGATGATGATGGTCCCGCCACATACCCCTACAAAGGTTTGAGCTAGACGATATATCTTTAAGATAATTATTAATTTTAAACAATGTAATCAGATTTGCAAACTTAATACGGTCTGATTATTTTTACAGATATAAACAACATTATAATTTGTCATACTATACAGCAAAAACATAAATTCCAAAATACTGATGCTCTCAACTACAGATGTTTGTAAGCATTACTAGTGATCATGAAAAATCAGAAAATCAAAAATATTGCGAGGATTGATAACGTTCGCGCGATGTCAAAACAGTCGGCAATATTCTCATTCTCAAGAAATTCCCGACATTCAACTAGACAACTCACTACTACTCTACAGAATCCTTCAACAGTACAAATCTACCATATGATAAATAAATACAAAAAAGTCATTTATACCTGTCACCGCGCAAAATTAGAAATTAGAACTGCCTCTGAAGAGATAAGATTCAGGGGGTACTTGCCCTGGAGGTGTCAGAGGCATTTCAGAGAGTCCAAGGCGGTTTCAGGAGGCCTCAAGGGTTTCAGGGACGTTTCAGAGTGTCTCAGGTGGTCCATGAGTGTTTCCTTCAGGGGGTCTCAAGGGCGTTCGACAGGGCATCAGTGTGTCGCAAGAGGATTCAGGGGGTACTCGGAGGTCTCGAGAGCGTTTCAAGGGTTCAAGGAGAAACATGAAGGTCTCAGTGGTATTTAAGGAGGTCTCAGGGGGTTTCAAGGGGTTTCATGGGGTTCTCGGGAATCTCTGCGGTGCTTCATACTGTTGAAACGCTCCTGAAATCCCCGTAATCCCTTTGAAATACTCCCAAACGCCCTTTAATTTTTGAGATCCCTTCAAAAATAAAAACTCTTAAAAGTCCTTGAAACGCTCCTGAAATGTCTTGAATTTTCCCAGAAACATCTATAATTCCCATGAAAAATACCCGAACAGGAACGTATAACTGGCACATAACTGCAGCATACCGAAGTAAGGTATCATACCAAGACAAGTCATCGGTCGGTTACCCAGATATAGAAAATAACTTATTTTGGTATTTTCTAGGTATTTATAAAATACCTCGACGAGTGATTGGTTTGGTGTTGAGGACTGCTTGAGGTATTATTCAGTTGTAGAAAAAACACCATCTGTATGAAAAAATCGCCGATTATTATTTAGGTATTGCCATACCGGATGTCATTATTCTCGTGTTATGCTCAGAATACACACCGGTTATTATTTTAGGTATTTGACCTCTTATGCAGGGCGTCTTAATACCTCATTCAGGTTGTAGGTACTCGGTATTCCAAACCTGTGGTTGGTATTCTTCAGCTATTTTCTCCTGCTCGGGTGCCTATCCCGAGCAGAAACGGATAACTGACACATAACTACAGCATACCAAAGTCAGGTATCATACCAAGATGAGGTATTGGTCGGTTAGTCTGGCATTGAAAATAACTAATTTTGGTATTGTGTAGGTATTTATAAAATACCTCAACGAGTTATTGATTTGGTGTTAAGGACTGCTTGAGGTATTATTGAGTTATGGAAAAATCACTATTTGTATAGAAAAATGACCGATTCCCAAGCAACCAAAAGTTCGGATAAAATAGTATGTTTGGGCTTAATCAGCCATTCGAAGGAAGATGAATAGCATTCTATTCAGCTCACTTTTTAAGTAATTAACCGAACTTGAGTTCACAAAAAGTACACTTGTGTCGCTGAAAGGAACGCTATTCAGCTTAAAAATAAGCTTCGAAAAAATGAAAAAAAAAAATGCGCGTAGTCCTCAAAAGTAACTTATTATTATGAAACATTAGAACATGTGTAATTCAAATTGACTAATACCTAGAAATAATTTTTGACATTTTTTACTTACTGGGAATTGAACTCGGGGTCTCCTCGTTGAAAGCCGGCGCCTAACCACTACTCCATGTATGTGTTGTTAGACACTGCGCGATTTTTCTCAATGTGCTGATATCATTTTGTAGAGCTCAACCAGGTTCGCGTGTGAACTTTCTCTGAACCTGAAGCCGAAGGTTCGAAAGAAGTTTACTTGGAACTTCTTGTGAACTTACATAGTTTGACATTTTCAGTTTGTTTTGGTTCGTAATTGAAACAAGTGCAAAGCAATAAATTAGTGCCAGTGTCAATCATTCAGAAAAGTTTATAAGTTTTCAGTGACAACGATCGCGTCGATTACCGGCACGCTGGTGCGACAAGTGAGACGGGGTTGAAACACCCAGCAAAGCTGGAAGACTTTTATCCGCAGCCGAAAAAACTCCGACGGAATCCTGGGCAGAACAGTTTTCAGCTGCGGGGGCAGCCTTTGAGCCACACAATACGGGTGCTTTGGGTTGATTGCAAGTAAGTACGTTGAAATATTATAGTGAAACAAAGTGTACTTGTGAAATTAACACAAGCTGTGGCTGCTGCGCTCGATTTCCGAGTGATTTAATTGAATGAGAACTTCTCCCCGGCCCCGCTGTCGCCGAAGTTCAAGTGAAGTTCACTTTTGGTACGGTTAATATTTATCCGAACTTTGAGTAGTAAGTTCAAAACAAGTACGAAACAAGTTCGAAACGGAACTTTCCAAGTTGTTGGAATATGTCCAACTGAACTTTATTTGAGGTTTAAAGGCACGCAAAAGTTCAACATGAGTTCGGTTAATATTTGATTGAACTCTGTTTTAAAGTTCAACATAAGTTCTTTTTGAACCTTTTTTCGACTTTAATGTCGTTTTGAAGAGAAGTCAAAAGCTTGTACATGTACTTCCAAGTTCATAAACAATACAAGAGTAACTTTTTGGAGAATTAAGTTCAACGAAACCGGAATTGAACCAAACTTGAACTTCTGAGTTCGTTCTTCAAGTGGAATCCGAACTTTTGGTTGCTTGGGCATGCAGTGTTGCCAAATGTGCTCGTTATGTATAAAAACAGAAATCATTTGTTTTTATTTGGTGTTAGCTCAATCAGGTTCGCGTGTGAACTTTCCCTGAACTTGGAATACTTTTTGAAGTCGAAAGTTCGAAAGAAGTTCACGTGGAACTTCTTGTGAACTTACACAGTTTGACATTTTCAATTTGTTGTGGTTCGCAGTGCAAAGCAATCAATTGGGGCCAGTGTATCGGCTTTAAGAAAAGATTATAGGTTTTCATTTTGGTTTCCAGTGCCTACCATTGCGTCGATTACCGGCGCGCTGCAGCGACAAGTGAGACGGGTGTGAAAACATCCAGCAAAGCTGGAAAATTTTTGTGCGCAGCCGAAAAACCCCCGGCGGAGTCCTGGGGGGAACAGTTGTCCGCTGCGTGGGCAGCCTATGAGCCACACAATACGGATCCTCTGCGTTGATTACAAGTAAGTACGTTGAAATATTATAGTGGAACAAAGTGTACTTGTGAAATTAACACAAGCTGTGGCTGCTGGGCTCGATTCCCGAGTGATTTAATTGAATGAGAACTTCTCCCCGGCCCCGCTGTCGCCGAAGTTCAAATGAAGTTCACTTTTGGTACGGTTAATATTTATCCGAAATTTGGGTAGTAAGTTCAAAACAAAACCGAAACAAGTTCGGAACGGAACATTTAAAGTTGTTGGAATATGTCCAAATGAACTATATTTGAGTTTTAAAGGCACGAAAAAGTTCAACATGAGTTCGGTTAATATTTGATTGAACTCGGTTTTAAAGTTCAACATAAGTTCTTTCTGAACCTTTTTTCGACTTTAATGTCGTTTTGAAGAGATGTCAAAAGCTTGTACATGTACTTCCAAGTTCATAACTAATACATAAGGAACTTTTTGGAGATTTAAGTTCAACGAAACTTGAATTGAACCAAACTTAAACTTCTGAGTTCGTTCTTCAAGTGGTATCCGAACTTTTGGTTGCTTGGGTTATTATTTAGTTATTGCAATACCTGATGACATTATTCACGTGGTATGCATGGAATACACACCAGTTATTATTTTAGGTATTTTACCTCTTATGCAGGGCTACTCAATACCTCATTCAGGTTGTAGGTATTCGGTTTTCCACACCTGAGTTTGGTATTCTGCAGCTATTTTCTCCTGCTCGGGATGAACCGCCCTTAAAATCCCCCGTAATCCAGCTCCAGAAACCCCCTGCAGTGCACCTGAAAGCCCCTTGAAGCCCCCTGAAATGCTATGAAACGCCCCTCTCTGAACGCCCTTGTTACGATTCTGAAAACCTCCTGAAATACCCCAGAAATCCCTTGTAACGCCTTTAAAACCTCTTGAAACGTCCCTGAGATCCCCGTAATCATATTGAACCGCCAACGAAACCTGTTGGAACGTTCTCATAAGCCGTTTGAAACCTCATTTTTTTGCTCTCTGGGAACATTCCATCCCGTAACGTGGGTTGATCGCCTTTAAATGGAGTGCTGCAATCCAAGGTAAACTTTGATTATTTCACTCGCACTCTCTGGAAACATTTCAATAATTAGATGATCATGGTTGACGCAGCTACATATTTACGCTGTTTAGAGAATTCCTTTATAGTTCTCCGATCAAGCTGAAATTTTGCACAATTGATATGGCAAACCATTTTTTTTCAGTACCAGACGTTGGTTGTACAGTCGACTCTCCCCATGTCGATGTTCTACATCTCGATATCTCTCCCTATCTCGATGGTTTGGTCGGTCCCTTCAATCTGCATACATTTTACCTTTTTTCATGTCGATATCTCCTTATCTCGATATCTCTCTATCTCGATGCGATCTCGTTCGTTTTTGTTCGAGATTTTCTCTCCATAAGTCGATATGCCCGTTTTTACAGGTTGCTAGATCTAGTTTCTTAGGTGCAAAACATTCTGTAAAGTTGAAGTGACATCTGTTTGTTGACGGTTTTTCCTAGTTACGGACGATTTTTCAATCTAGTGTGCATTACCAATTTGTTCTTGAGTTCGATCTATCCCTATCTCGATGGTCCCTTCACTATCGAGATGTAGAGAGTCAACTGTACATGAACATTTAACAATCTCCTAATAGGGGGATTGGCTTAACAACGTAAGCCGCTGATTATTAATTATCCAGATTAAACGTCGCGATTGCCAAGGCAATCTTGGATTTTCACTCGCAATTTCACGATACACTTCAATAATCAGATAATCATGGCTTACGCAGTTCTTTAATCTGTTTAGTAAATCCCCTAATTGAATTACAATTTCCGGTAAATATTTGAAACAATTTCGTATTATATAGGTATTGGATACCCTTACTTATCAAACAAATTGTGTGGAAGCATTTTCTTTCTCCTAGAGTGCAGTGAGCAGCGCGCAGTCAGTCAGCGCCGGCTGTCAAACTGCGGAAGACATCTGCCAAATTTTGGCTTCTTGACTACATGGATGGCTTCCTCCAGTCCTAGTCGTGTTGTTAGAGAATCCAACTAGCAAGCAACTAAATAGGTGATGCGGTGGGACTTTTTCCCAACGAACTATCGGAGGGGTGTGGCACTGCTGCCGCTGAACTGAGGCCACCGCGTGATCGGCGGCGTCGATGATCGGGGGAAAAACGGTTCTCACGCGGGACCATTAGCCAACTAGTTTTTCAGCGTACACAGGGGTCGTGAAATTTGACAGCTGCACAGTGCGCCGGCAATTTTTGCAGTGACAGATGCAAAGGATGCTTGATGCGTCCGTTTTTTTTTTCGGCAGTTGGACTCGATAGGGGATGCAAATTTCGCACGCTGGTTTTGGAAACAAACTGAATGTTTGTTGAGTCAAACAACGTTTTGATGTTATATTTAGTTGCATGCGAAAATTTTCAACATACTAGTCAACATATACTTTCTATTTGGTTTGGTTTCCTTATCAGCTTTTACAAACACTCAAAATAATCTGAACATTTCCCAAGGAAAAACGGTTATGAATGATTGTTCCATTCCTTACGTAACGCTTCCGAAAAATCAACAAAGAAAGTGTTATTCATATGTTTTAAACTAACGAATAAACCGAACAAAAAAAAAAAAAAGAAAATGAATAAATAATAGCGAATCAACGTTTCGTAAGACGGGGATGGTACTTTCGTGAATCACTGGCATCAGAAAAACCTTCCTCTGACTCAGCTGATAATCATGGATGAAAAGATTTTCAACATTCCTTGGGACCTCATTCGTGCACCAAACACCAAAAGAGAATGTCAAAGTCAAATTCAAATATTTAAAATTCGTTTGCCTGCGCATGGAGTATTATTTGGTGACGAACGGAGAGTATTCATCCGACGACGATAAGACCTGCTCAAGCTCGAGCCCGAGCCCTGGCGACCGTCATCCTATCGTGGGCAACAATATGCTAATGGAAAACCAATATGACAATATTTGTCGCGGTCATTATCTCATTCGGTCCGTGCTTTCGTTGGTTTAGGTCAGTGAAGTTCAGTGCGCAGCGCACTGCATTCTTCTTCCGAGTCCGACTCCGGGCTCGTGTTCATGATACCTATACCTAGCATGTGTGGGCAATGCCTGACTGTGTGCCTATGGACGCATTAGTGGAGATTATGGCCCTAAAAGGTGAGCTCTTAAAGTGTAGATGCTGAGCGCAGCCGTGAGGTAACAACCAACGTGGTGGAGTGTGTTGAGGCGTGAGAAGAACAAACATCCACATTCCACATGATCATGGCGACGTGACGGGTAAACAGCATCGTATTTGCATTGGACTGTTGGTAGAGAAACTTACGAGCAGCTCTGAGCACTGCTCATTGAGCAGCTTCTTATTCAAATCGTATGTTAAAGTGAATTCTAGATTTGTCAAATGATTGATGAAAAAATCCATTGTCTATAATTTGTAATATGTACTGCATTACCGGAACAAATTGATCATGAAAAAGCTTTAAGAATGGATAAACTATAAACGACACAAAAAAGTGGTTATTTCCCATTTAAAAAAAAAACTAGAATTGCTTGTAAAATAGGGGTGGAAGCTATATTAACCATTAGGCTACGGGACTTACTACGGAGCATACTGGCCGCTGTAGGGTCTATAGATAACGAAGTTAATTTCAGAGATTTTTGGAGGATCTTGAATATCCGTCAATTTTTCAAACGGTCAGTTGCTTTCTGAAGTATTTCTATATTTTTGAACACAAAGCGGAAAGGACCCGAAGACCACTTTCAGGCGGAACCAGTCGGAAGATACCCAACGATGGGCGACCAGAAAACTTCGCTAAAGAAGCTCAGGAAGATTTAATGGCGGCGTGGTGAGTGAGGAAATCCGAAGAATCCGGACCCCCTTAGAAAAACGAAGCACGGACATTAATTGGCCTTTCGGTGGTAGGGTAATTCGCTAATTGTTGAACACTACCCAAATGTTGAACAGTTTCTGAAAATTTTATTATAAACCTTACTTAAGTAATTTTCATCCAACGTAAACTTATGATGTAGATGCATATACATGTGGGTAACGATACTGCTCTAATTAAGATACAAAATTATACATATTTTACTTAAAAAAAAAATTATTGTAAATTTAGTACCGCTGATGACACGAAAACTGCACAATTCTTAAGATTAATTTTAAGAAATTGCTGTTACGAAATAAGCTTTGCGGGCAAATCGACCACAAATATCAAAGGCACACCATAGTTACAAGACATGGAAGGATGTCATTAACAGTTTACCATTGTTTAAAATCACATTTTCATTGTAATTTAATTTGGAAAGCATATTTTTCTTATCACACTATCATTATGCATCCATGATCCAATTGTTGAACACTGGTATAACCTACGATGTTAGGACCACGACTGCTAGAAATTTGTTTCACTTTACCTAACCGTGCATAGGGGCTTCAGAGAGATTCCAGTGGTTTTCAATGAGTTTCAAGGGCGTTCCAGAGGTGTTCAAGAGGAATTCAGAGTGTTAAGGGGGTCCAAGGAGTATTTCAAGGCGTTCCAGGAGGCTCAGGAGCAACCCACGGGTTTTCAAGGGATTTCAGGGTCGTTCCATGTGTGTTCTTGGGGGTTGAGTGGGTCCCATGGGTTTCCAGGAGAGTAAAGACAAATCTTTTCAGCCATTTTGCATCTAGTCATGTTTAAGGACAAACGTCTTGACATCCCGCTTCAACAGTGCATCAAAACTTCAAACGCACAAATCTCAAGAAGCAAGCGTTACACAACAAAGCAGTTTATTATTCTGTTCTTGCTCACTTGTAATTAGCTTAAAATAAGAAGATCAGGTGCGCTGGTTTTGTTTACGAAGAGATTTGTGCCCTCGAAATCGTGAGTAGGTGCCAAAGTCGGCCATTGTGGCGGCCATCTTGGGATTCTAACAAGTCTGTCCTTAAAACGATTTCAGTCCACTAGAGCTCTCTTCAAATGTGCGATTTCTTGTTATTTAAATGAATTGTCACTAGCTCGGACTAGCTGGGCACAAAACACGAAAAACCCGTAAAAAAGTCCGCCAGAGTGAAAAAATATCGGATGTCGGGCCAAAGTCGGGTCAAATTTTATCAAATGTTGGACCACTGTTGGACCCACATCGGGTAACTGTCGTGTCTATGTTGGGTTTGGTGGCCAAAATAAAAATAGGTGAATGAAAGGTTGTTGTCGGGTTATACGTCATTAATTACGAACAAAGTTTCAACCGTTCAACAATTGGCGAGAACCGTCCAACATTAGGATGAGCTAGCTTAAGGAAGCGTTCAACATTTGGGTTACAGACTTCCCATACAAATGTTCTATTTTCTCTTAGAAAATGGAGTTTAAGGGAATACAAATTCAATGGGCAGTATAAGGGATAAATAGATCTAGACGTTCACTGGATATTTTTCAACTAAAGTGGAATTATGCACGGGAAAACAAACGAAAACCAAAATGCCGGTACTAACCGTTCAACAATTGGCGAATTACCCTAGATGGCCACTTCAGACTCTAGTTTAATTTAAAAACACTTCACTAATACTTTACTTTTGCAAAAGAAAATAAAAAAATGAATAACTCTTTTAAAGAAAAACTAGAAAGGACGAGCAAATTCCTTTTAATTCTACTACTGTGCACAGTAGTAGAATTAAAAGGAATTTGCTCGTCCTTTCTAGTTTTTCTTTAAAAGAGTTATTCATTTTTTTATTTTCTTTTGCAAAAGTAAAGTATTAGTGAAGTGTTTTTAAATTAAACTAGAGTCTGAAGTAACAAGTTCTACTAAAAGCTCTAAAGTAATAGTAAAGGGCTAGATGGCCAGTTATGCCACATCCTTGCCGGTTCGAGCAGGAATATCAAAGAAGGGTTCAAGGCGTATCATGAACGGTCTTCGTTATCAAGATTTGGTGTTGTACAAGGACAACCTAAACGCGTTGAAGATGTTGGACGTCGTAAGTTCAGTAAAAGAACGAAACACACTGCTACCAAATACCATTTCGTGCGGGACATCAAGACATCTGGGTAGATCTGTTTCGCTCATTTTACGATGAAAGACATGGTTGCTGATTTGTTGAGGAAGCCATCCCGACTAGAAGATTCTAACAAAAATATAACATAATTATAACAAACCATGATATGTATAATTCATTGTGATATAATCATGTTTAACTCCATTGGTGTTTAAAAATATTATAACTCAATTGTATCATATTATGTTATAAATGTTGTTCAATAACTCATTGTGAAATAATTGAGTTTTGATTCTTTGTCATTCAGAACATCGTTTTACACAATTGTATCAAAATATGATAGAAACTAGTTTTCTTGAAGCTCAAATTCATATCATATTGTGTTATAATTTTGTTCTGATTCTAACAAAATGGGTTATTATTTTGATTAGACCGGTGTACTTTTTGTTACAGTTTTAGTTATTTTAACATCATCCTGCATCTAGTTTATAACAAAAAAAGTTATAGAAAAATTTCATATCATCATAACACAATGTGTTATAAACTTGATATAATTTTCTAGTCGGGATTAGAAAAATAACCACAAAATGTCAATGTCGCGACTGTTCGTGTGACTATTATCTAGTTTGCCACGTCTTAACAGCGTTAGTACCGGTACTAGAAGTGTCAAATCACGACCAAAACAAAACATTCTCTAAAACATCTGTCTATCTAAACACTGGATAAATATACCTAATGTATGAAATAAATTTAAATAATTTATTGGCTACAGCGCCATTAGCTTTCTTTTTTCTCATTATTTTATTACGAAGCCCGTCGGAGGAACCAGATTGGCACAGATGACGACCATGTGGTCGGCGTTAAGTCAGACCGGACCATCTATTTTCAATGATTTTAAGGAAACGTGCTGCAAGCACTTAAGAAATAAAAACGAGCGCGTTATTTTTAAATATATCATAATACTGCTTTGCAGTAATACACTTGTATCACAATATCGTCGAAAAGTTCAGAGTTATCGAATTCCTTTGCTCATCTTTAAGGTGAAACGGGACGCCGTGTTATTTTTCCTATCTCGCCTCTCTTTCTAACAATTTGCCTCGCGATTTTGAAGATGGTAATCTCGAGTTCTATCGCACTGAAGATGCTGAAAAACAATCAACATATGCACTGCAAGTGAGCATACACAGTGATAGGTTTTTGTTGCAAAATATGAAGTAGAATCTGAGATTACCATCTTAGTAGCAACAGAGCAATGGCGGATATTTCCCCGACTGTCCCGTCCACCCTTAAATACCTATTGTTAGTAGAGTTTGAAGTTTCACGAAAATCAAAGCACTGCAGTCAAGACTGAAGCTCACAGCTGGCGTGAAGTACATCAGGGAAAAATTGCATTAACGAAAAAAGCGGGCTGTCATTGCTTTTTTTATTCAAAAAATCAATATTTTCGACCTTAGACTAAATATTAAGAATGGGGGTGAGATTGGGTCAAGCAAGTTATCGAGTGCACATAATCTTAACTAAATATTCAACTTGTTTTCCAGTCCCCATTTGACGTAAGAGCACGCTTTGATTTCGAAAATATGTCGAAGAAAAGTCAAGCGAGTGTGTTCATACGTTTAGTGCCTAAAATCATTTATAACAATAAACCCATGCGTCTGGACAGTTCCTCTAATCATCAGCTAATCTTTAGTGTACTGCAATATCGTAAGCTCACAAAACAGACTTAATAGCGTTCTTCTTCTCCATTAATTTTTGAAATTTTAGGGAAATATCGTGAAACTTCCCGATGGTAGTGGAATTCACGAAATGCCGGGGCTATAAAATCGGTAACATACCGTCAAGGCACCATTCACCGTGGATCTAAGAAGATTCGGGGCAAATAAGGGCTGTCATTTGACATCAGTCTTATAAACATTGTTGGTGCCGCTTTTAATTGCCTTCATTATAGGTTAAAATTAAAGCAATATCCACAGAAGTAGAAAATTTTTCACAAAAATTGGTGATATAGTACAATTAGTAAAGGGTAGTAGGGTCGCCTAATTCCGTGGTAGGTCACCATTCACCGTGGTAGTAGGGACCCATTCACCGTGTATGAGAAATTTTATTGTTCTTTGTTTAAAAATGATCAAAACAACCCAGCTAAGGGAATTTTCTTCGTTTTAATTCATTTCAAGTAATAATTTGCAATATTTTATTAAAAAAACGAATGATCAAATTTTCGATTTTTTCTTGATATATGGGATAATATGGGGCACGGTGAATGGAGACCATTGATTTTAGGGTACCCATTTACCGTGCCTTTTTGTTTCAATTTAAAATCTCGAGTAATCGTACTTTCTTGTTAAACTTACTTCGGTAATGCAAAATACATACCTGATATGTGAATTTGATTGCTTCTTGGTGGAATAAAAACGTTACTACATTTAGTTTATCGCTTAAATCACCTTAGCGCAGTTTTCGTTTTTTCGCTATGAATGCAGTGAACGAGCAGAAACCCGCTTCATGTAAACACACTTTAGTGTCAAAATGATACTTTTAAGTGTTTCTAATGAGCGTTTTTAAATGGTAACAATACATCAGTGTTGTATTGGTGAAAGTGAAGGGGAATTGTCATATCATTCAATCATAATATGGAAATAATGAAAAAAATATTCGAAGGCACACGGTGAATGGAGCCCCCACGGTAAATGGCGCCTTGACGGTAGCACAATGTCGGAAAGCGAACGAACGTCGAATTGCGGCATACGAGGTTGCTTATTGAGTATTTAACTTGAACTTTATGAATTAAAAGTGACATGTACTGCCCTATTCGCATAACAGTCCCATGCTTGCTGGGTTTCCTATTCACATGGGACTGTCCCTCAACGACGGTACAATCTTTTTGTTACAAGATCATTTCGCTGAAAACCCGAATTTTGAAACAATTTAAAAATGTTCAGGTATATACCAGATTGCAATACTGTCTATGAATTAAAACATCTCAATAATGAAGCACGTGGAGCGGACCTGGTGTGATGGTTAGAACACTTGACTATCATGCCGAGGACCTGGGATCGAATCCCACTCCCGACAAACTCGCAAAATGTGAGTTCTTCCTTCGGAAGGGAAGTACAGCGTGGGTCCCGAGATGAACTAGCTAGCCTAGGGCTAAAAATCTCGTTAATATAGATAAAAAAAATGAAGCACGTGGTTTTTTGTCACACACACTGTCGTACGATTCAAGGTTACTGATAGACGAAAATTCCGGGGTAGAAGATCCTACCCTTTACGCCTACCCAAACATGCCCCCCTGCGCGCCATCTACTGTTGGTTCTAATTTGTAAACATCTTTTGTTTAATGGTTTTATAAACATAAACAGTAGCATAAACATCAGTGTTTTTCTCTCGATTTTGATGCTTATGATCAGTGTTTTCGGTAATTATTGAAATTTCTTGAATCATAGTGTTAAATTATTCTCACATTGGAGAAAAATAATCGCTCAGGGAGTTTTCAATTTTCAGCCGATTTTCACACTTCAAACAAAACAACAACAAAAACAAACTAGAGTAGAGGCTAATATTTCATAATGGTGAAAACAAAATACTGATTTTTTCGGAATGAAATTTTTCAATCTAATATGCTGATTATAACATTCTATATGTTTGAATCACATGCTGACTTGCTTTTAGCATGATAAAACTGTATTAAAATCAGTTTTGCAATCGAAAATTGAACTTTTCTTGTTTGGCAGTTACGTCTTTTTACTGGTTCTAAAACATGATAGAGGGTAGGCGCAATTCGTTCCCAGTTGACAGTCAGCTTCTACCCCTGGAAAATTCTCGCGAAAGCCAAACAATTAATTTCAGTGTGTATCGTCCCAGATGTTCATCATAGAAACAACAACTCGTTCATCTACTCACAAAGGCGAGAATGAACTCATCCAGCGTGAGTGTTGCTCGCCAGCTAACTGGAATGAAAATTGCGAGAGCGCTATCGAACTATTTTCCATTCAGCTGCGAAAGATAATCTGCTCGAAAATATCGTGCTGATTCTCAGCTTTCATCCCGATTCTCACTCACGGCGATAATATACTCGATTGTGGAATCGGCAGGAACATAGGGAAGATTTCAGGGGGCCAGCAAAAGCCAAAATCACCGTAGCTCACAACAAAAACACGTCCAAAATTGTTTGTGCTGTAAATTGATGCATTACACAATTTCTTACTGATTTATTTGCTATCTCCGCGTTGTCGTGTAATTTCGAACGATTGCACGCTAAAATTTTGAGAACCCTTTGCTAGTTTTACACGTTTTACTTAAGTAATAACTTATGGTAATGACTAATTCTCTAATGTCGTGCACATCCCAGATCTGTCAGAGTGCCCAAAAGTGTCAATTTCCCAAACATGTCAAATTCATGTGGACTACGGCTCATCTATTCGTGGTTGACGTCCGCGCTGCCCCGCTGGAAGATTTCATTAGAAGCCCGTTTGTGTGCATTAGGGTTCGGAATTAGTTAGAAATAAAGTTATAAATTTGTTTGGTAGATCGAGGACTGACATGTAAGGGTTCGTTCAAAAATTACATAGCGAGGAGGAAGGAAGCCTAGCGCGTAACGCATTTCATGCAAAATTTTAAAAATTTGAAAATACAAAAGTTGTTTCGTAGTTGGGGGTTTTGGGGGACTGAAATTGTCCAATGTTGCTTTCCTTTCGATTGATTAGCAAATGTGTCATCAACTAGCACTCAAGTGCATGAGATTTTAAATCTCGGAATTGATTAATAGATAAATATCCCGGGAGCGGTTGCGTCGTGTACTGACACACGCATCATGAAAAATGCACGCATGTGATACACAGCGTGAGCGCGGCGTCGCTGCAGGTAGTCAAAGCCGCGACTGCTCGAGGGACATTTATTGGACGAATGGTGCAGCCGGTAAAGTTATTAAATAATTCAAGGATTTACAGAAGATGGATCGCTTGATTCTTAAATGTAACTCTTCCGCTGAGTGGCACAAAAAAGCAAACAATTTTGTCCAATTACATTATCTCTATCTAAATGGTAAGGATCATGATAGGTATGTGATGTATTAAATTTTAGTATGTTTGTACAATGTTTGATTCCTCCCTTCTCCCTCAGAGAAGCATGTTCTTTAACTATGTATACGGTCCAACCCATAATCGTAGAGGGAGTCCACGTTCTAAAACTACATCTTTTTTACTCTACAAGCAAACATTGCAGAAAACACCATCCTCTTGTGCTCTTACTAGTGCGTTTTGTATTACACAAGTTTAACTTGTAATACGAGAACGACCAATCCGCGCTCGATGAAATGACCTTGCCAAAGGCACACACCTTCCGGCTCATCAGTTAGGTTTAAAATACCGTTAGAGTTGCTTACCAAGCTCATATTACTGTAGCGCAAAATATGTGTCTCAAATATGTAAATGCATCAAGGTATAAAAATGTGCATCTTTGGTGAGCATTATTTAGAGACACGGTATCGATACCGCGCTGCTTTTCCTTTGAATCGGCACTCGTAGTGATAAATTATTATCAATCACAGTGAAAATTATCACCCACGATAATAACTGCTCCAGTTTTCGCTTCCTTCGAATCGTTTACTTTCGAGCAGCGGTGCGAGAGTTGTGATCGATGAATGAACACCACTTCGAGAGCGTGAGTATCTTTGTTTACAAGCGCCACTGCAACCAGCGAGAGTTTTCCTCAGCTAGACAGGGACTGCTGAGTTCATTGCATTAGCGATCAAAATATGCACGGTGAGCTTGGGAATGCTTATCGGCTAAAAAATCATGGTGAGTGCTCCACGATACGATTATTGGTAACCTTGAACAAAGTAGCTGGTGAGAATGGTATCGCTGCTGAACTCATCGAGATGGACACAGAAAAGTTGGCCACCTGTCTGCATCGGCTGAAAGTCAGGATCTGGGAAACCAAACAGCAACCGGAGGAATGGAAGTAAGGGGTAATCTGCCCCATTCACAAGAAAGGCGACCATTTTGAATGCTGCCTACACTGCAAATTTTGTTTGCTGGTATTCAGCAAATTTTGCTGATTTTTTTTGTGCTGATTTCATTCAGCAATACGAATTTACTGAGTATCAGCAATTATTTATCAACTTGCTGAACCATCCAGCAATTTTGACAGTTGATCAGCAACGTTGTGCTGATACTCAGTAAAAATTTTGCTGAAATTCAGCAATTTATTTTGCTGATTTTTTTTGTGCTGAAAGCATTTCCAAAAATTTGGTGTGTACACAGCTAATCGCGTTCGGTAATTTTTACCGAAATCTCAACCGCTGAGCGTTCGGAAATGGATTTTTAACGAAATACTGTAAGAAATCAACAAATTTCGGTAAAATGTTATCGTTTATCTGTCAAACTCTAACGAACTTCGGTGAAATTTGCTACCTTTACCGAATTTTTCCTGTAAAACAAACTTAACGGTTGAGATTTCGGTAAAACATTACCGAAGTCGGTGATTTTTTCTAACTGTGTACAAAGTGCTATCTAGAGCAACCATTGGAAGTAGAGGGTTAATAAAAAAAAAACCATGAGAACTTTACAGGCACTTTTCCAACTGTATGAAAACAACTTAAATTATTTTTTACTGATAGTAACTTTAAATTATTAAAGAACTATTGAAAAACAATTAACTCAATAAGTCACTAATAAAGCTAATGTTCACTTATTTTACAAACTATACGGGCTTGATTTCTATTGTAAAAAGTAACAATATATCTACTGTGTGATTGTGAACAATAATACCAGTCATATGTTAATAATATTTACCATGTAATGAATGGTAATTTTTAAACCGGGTTTCTAGAGATTTCTCGTGTACAGGGATTCCTCCAGGAATGCCTCAAGAGTTTTCACAAGGAATTCTTACAGTCATGAC
This sequence comes from Aedes albopictus, assembly GCF_035046485.1. Taxonomy (NCBI): domain Eukaryota; kingdom Metazoa; phylum Arthropoda; class Insecta; order Diptera; family Culicidae; genus Aedes; species Aedes albopictus. Next base: position 505,244,296 of record NC_085137.1, on the reverse strand, counting down.
TCTAGGAATTTCTCCAAGAATTCCGCCAGAAATTACCCCAGGTATTTCTTCAGGAATTCCTCCAGAAATTGATCCGGGAATTCCTTCGGAAATTCCTAGAGAAATGCCTCCTGGAATTCCTACAGCAATTCCTCCAGGAATTTCTCCAGGAAATCCTTCAGAAACTACATCAGGAATTTATTCAGGGATTCCTCATGGAATTTTTCCAGGGATTTCTCCGGGAATTCTTCCGGGATTTCCTCCAGTAGTTTATTCAGAATTGTTTTCTACAAGAGATGTATGGCTGGTTGGGTTGGGTACTCCTCCGGTAGCACATTGATCGAACACCAGACCACCCCCCCCCCCCCACCTCTTTTTGGAAGAAGTTCTCTTAGGAATTCTGGGGATATAATCTGGAGAAATTAAGTATGAAGATAAATCCCTAATAGAATCACTGGGACAATCCATGAAGAAATCCTGGAACTTTATCCCATAGTATTTTCAGTAAAAAAAAAAGCTCGTCCAATATACACGGCGAGGTCTCTGTGAGATGGGCATCAAAGCATCATGCAGAGAAGTTGACAACTTCCGCTTCTGAACTATTTGGTGATAAGTATGACGTGAAAACCCAGAAACCTTTGAAACCGAGAGTTAAAATCCGAGGCCATGGATGAGTGAAGAAGAACTTATGATTAAATTAACGTAACAGAACATGGGATTGGACTCCTTTAATCTGAAAGCAGTCCGAATGAACAAAAGTGATGCACACAGGAAAAACCAAAAATCAGCAATAGAAACAGATGCCCACGCTTTAGATGATCTCATCGATCGTCAGCGAGTATACATTGCATGGGAACGGTGTGGGGTGGTTGAAGCCACAGACGTCATGCGCTGTTACAATTGTTCTGAATATGGACATAAAGCTGCATCTTGCCAAAATCCTGCATGTTGCCCAAAGTGTGCTGGAGACCGCCAGATCAACGAATGTTCAAGTGAGTTCGTGAAGTGCATTAAATGCCATCCGCTGAACAAACATATTATTGGTAAGTAGTAACAACCATATCAGAGCTTTATCAACTTGCTTTGTTGCCAATTCGTCATTGTCACACCCTCGAAGGGGTGAGATTGGATCAATTTTCATACACTCGTAGGTTAAGGGAAAATTGACGAACTCCAAATATTTTTTCTTCATTTGTGCATGCATTACCAAAGATCATGTTCCAATGATCAAAAAACTTTTTCATGCAAAAAAGCAGAAGTCATTGAACAACGAATGTGGAAGTATGCATTTTTGACCCATTCTCTCCCCCAACGACAGTATATAAATTGGTGAGCTCCTTTCATGCTACTATTTTATTGTGTAAGTTTCAAGGAATATTATTCTCTTATATCACAAAATGTTTGGATAAATAGTATGTTCACAGATAGCAGACGTTTATGCTAGCATACGAAATGTGTAAACCGTCGTTTCAATAAACAAAACCTAACTGAATCTAGATGATTTAAAATGACATTTTTAGCACTGACCTTAGGCCTTTATACACACATCAGCGAACGCGTAGGTATTCAGCAAGGTCATGTTGAGGGTAATGGGCTCGATTTCCTTGTTATAAACAGATACCCAATTCTATAGTATGTTTTTTTTTTGTTTTTATTTTTGTGTATTTTAACTTATGCTAATTTTACACTTAATTCTATAGTAGCGAAAGCTGGCTCAATACCAATACAATTCAAGTCTAACTTTACAAAACACCGTATGTAACAAATGTGGACAATAGAGAATCTCACATTAGATGTTGCATTTCGTTAAGAATTTCTCCTGCTCGATTTGTTAAAATACACCATCAATTTTTACTTTTCTGAAATGCTCAAGTATATGAGTTAGTACATCCAACTTCTCCGTTGACGTACAAAACTGATTACACTCATTCGAAAGGTATTCTGCTTAGAGGGTTCGAAAAGTATGAAGACAAGACAAGAATGAAAAAATGTCAACATTTTATAACTATATCAAGTGTTTTTATTGATCTACGAATAAAAGTGATATTCCAAACCCATCCCCTACGCCCAATCAACATTTAAAATAACACAGCCACGTGTTAAGTTATGTCGTCAACTGTTTACAGCACATCTCCAATGAAAAATCTATTTACCATTAAAACTCACTTGACTCTGATTAGCGACAGAAGAAACAACACAAGACCTACAGCCGAAATCGAATACAAACAGTCATGAATACCAATCGCGGAAGCGACCAATCATAGCGCCTTTTTCTATTTCTCTCCCCTGCATCGATGCACCATCGCCGTCAACATCATCCAAGTCGTTGTCGTCACCCGCATCCGATCTGCAGCGCCATGAGCAGAGATCATCGAATCAACGAACTTCCACACACTTTATGACAGACAACCTCCGAGACCGAGTCGTTCTTGTTATCAAAACAAACATCACACAACAAGGCCATTAGAAGACACCACCACCGCCGCGCCCGAGGAGAGCAGCATCAGCATCGCAATGCAGGCAGGCAGAAGCAGGCACTAGCCGACAGCACCGAGCTAGCTTGCATGCAAGTTCCGAACGGCTGCTTCGCGTGGTGGTGGGGATGACCCGAAGCGGAACCGAGCATGCGCTCGGGTCGCCTTCGTGTCCCACGGTAGGCGGCGCCGTCCTCTCGTCAGCCGGTTGCCAAAGAAACCCGATCGCTGCAGAGGAACGAACGAACCCGGGTCGGGAGAAGTGATGAACTGGCGCAGTCGAACCATTTGCACTCATTCTTGTGTTAGCGCTCGAGTGTACCGCACGCGTTTTGATTGCGCTCTCGTTGATCCGTCTGACTGACCGTGTGTCTCGTTGTTTTTTTTTCTCTTCTTGAGTGTTGGGAGAAATTCTTTCTAGAGAAAGAGGTGAAGCAAGTGTTGGGGCAGTTGAAGGCGCAGTGATAACCTTGAAGGATAATTTGAGCTGATTGAGCGTGCTACGCTGAAGGATATTGTGAGATAGATTGAAGCAAAGTGTGAAGCAGTGGGATTTTTTTTGGAAGTTGTACTTCCAAGTGATTCTAGTGCAAAAAAAGATACCGGAGAATATCCGGAAGTAAATCCGCCAAAATTTGTGTCAAACGAGCAAGGAAGATGAAGGCCATCACAGCGGTGTGTGCAACGGGAGCTTCGGTGCCGGCGATTGCCAACGGCCGGGTTCAGCGACACCGTGATGGGGAGAATGCCGAGATCCAGATGTATTTGTCAAAGTTGAAGGATTTGGTGCCGTTCATGCCGAAGAACCGCAAACTATCCAAGCTGGAGGTCATCCAGAACGTCATCGATTATATTTGTGATCTTCAGAGTGCTCTGGAGTCCCATCCGGCCGTGAACAGTTTCGATCCCGTTCAAGCATTGGCTAGTCATCAGAGCACGATGGAACCTATGGAGTCCACACCGGTGGGTCCTCGGCAGCCGCTAGGAGTTCGACCAAGTCCTAACACCATCCTGGCCAATGGTAGCATTGCTGCAAATGTTCCTGTCAGTCCTGCCGTTTCCAATAGTTCCAGTGCCAGCAGCAGTAGTAGCAGTATCAGCGAGTCAACCAATGTGGTAAGTGTCGGATTTCCCTAGCGATCAAGTACCGTTGTTGTTCGTGGAGAAATTCCCAGAACCGGAGTCACATGAGCGGTACCTACAAACAAACAAGAATGCAAAATCGCTGAACGTGGGAATGGCTGCTCAACCGAATCAAGGGAACGAGACGGTGATAGGAGAGGGGCGCAGCGCGAGAAGCGAAAAAAGATTGTTTTAACCTTTTTTCACCCTCCGCGTCCCGTCTCTCTGTCTACATCTCCCTCTCTTTTGAACCGGCGGCGCCTTTCCCACATTCGTCGATCCGGCTCTGTTGTACCCATCGCATCCGACCCCGACTGCGCCGCGGCAACGAGACGAGACGGACGAGTGTGCGATATTTTCAACACAAAAATGAACACCTGCATCGGGTTATTAAAATGAAGGCACTAACAAACAACGATCACCGCTCTTTTTTCACGCGGGCACTCCTCGCTCCGCCGGTTCCTCCTCCTGTTGGAGGGTTTCGCTGTCAGTCAGTGGCTTCGGCTGGCGGTGGATTGTGTGAGTGGATCAAATTAAATAAATTGCCGAGATTTTGTAATGGGCTTGATCTTTTTTTCGCGTCTCTTCTCAACGGTTGTCGCGTATCGTTGGTTGGGGTGGTTACGTCAAGGCTTTCGGTATCCATAAAAATTTTAATTCTTCCAACTCCTTTTTCGCCTGGCTGGGTAGTTTAGCAGGTATTCAAGAGAAGGTGATCAAGTACTTCTTGCTTGAGTGATGGGTTGTTGTTTTCGCTTCGGGGAAAACCGATCCGATCGCCAAAACTGGTAATGTCAAGTGCTGCGTCATCCTCACAGACAAACAATTATGTGCCAACAATCGTTTAGCTGTGGTGGTTTGACGATCATTGGCATCTGCAGCGAGGCGTGAAATTGATCTATAGTGATCTCACGGGCACTCGAGGCTTGGCGATCACTACGGATAGTGATCGCTTGTCGCACTCACGCTGCACTCGGCCGCCAATGCTATACCTAATTAAACTCACCGCCACAACGATCACGGGGTTTAACGAACGATCGCCAAGTGTTTGACCTAATTCAAGCGCGCTACCGGCGGTGGCGTTGACGATCGCGCGAAGAGCCGACCGAAGAGAACGAGCAAAAATGCCGAGAGTGATCGCATATCGCACCCTCCTGGCTAATTAACGCTCTGTCATTAATATTCACACCAACTGCCGCGCCGCTTCCTCCGAGAAGCCCGATGAAGACGACGACGGTTGACTATTTTTAGTCTTACAAATCTCCTAAAATAGCGTAGCATACCGTCTCTCGTCTAATCCCCTCGCGCCACCATAAAATCCGTTCAGCGCCAGCGACGATCGAAACGGAAACGCGACACAACGATCTGCAATTTTAATAAGGCGCTTAAGACTACGCTTTCCGATCGTCCCGAGGCGAAGAGACGCAAAAGAAGGAGACAAAAGAAATCCGATCTTGGCTTGGCTCCACCACGCCTTCGTGTGATCGAACTGAACACGTGCAAAATTTTCTCAACGTTCCTCAGGCGATGGCGACGATCGCTAAACCGTAAAATTATAATACGAAAGCAGTCGATAAATTGATTAACATATGCTTCGCTCTACTATGCGACCGCAGCTCACACGTCAAACGAGTTTTGACAGTTGCGACGAACCGAAACGAATGCGTCTCGAACATATGTTTCACATAATTCACACCACCTGAAGAAAATTGATTATTACAAATGGACGGCTCCCCACACCCTCTCCCTCTCTCCATCATTCTCCTTGTCTTGATCGATCGATCGCAGTCGCTGGCTTGCTTCACCGCTTGCTTCGATTTCGAAAACTGTCAACACACAGCTGCGCCACGACTGCGACGATCGATTTCTCACCAAAGTCGAACAAAATCGTGACCTGCCAGCAGTAGTTGTTACACAGCGCTTTGATTAGAGTTCGTGACTTGACGAACTCTGCGGTGGCGCTGCTGCTCATGCTGGTAGAAAGTCAAACTACACCGTATTGAATGCTACCGCAGCAAGCAATGACCACGCCAAACCGCAGCGCTAGTTGCCTCAATCAATGTGCCTGATTGGTGTGTCTGCATTCCTTCTCCAGTCTTCTATCCATCGCGTCCGTCCACTCGTCCTACCTGTGACGACTCCACAAGGCGCACACGATTCGTTGCGCTGTATTTGCACAATTAAATTGGAAAGTTTTGTGAAGCTAACGCCGCCTCGGCTGCCACTCCGAATTCCCCACGAATGAATGAAAGACGCCGTTTGCTCTAAATCTGCGCGCGCTGTTCGCGCTCTTTCCGCATGCCTTTTTCGCCTACTGCGCCCAGGTGTTTAATGATCGTGTTACGTACTTACCGACCACACTCGTCAGTCAGCCCCAAGTGTTCCGCCTCTCCAGCGCTTTCTTTGATCGACACTGGACACTAACCTCATTTTTTTCCTCTCTCTTTCCTTTACTTGCAGGCGAAAGACAAATCAACGTGAAGTGTCAACAAAAAAGTTGGTGAACAATACTTGAACGCCCACCCGGGACTCGACCCGGCGACGCCCGTCACGCTAGTCCCGTTCGTTGGCCGCTGCCCCGCATTTTACGGGAGTAGGGATGATCTCAGCTTTGAACTGAACAAAACAATACTACTACAAAACTGACTGTCACAAACAATACACCTACATTACGCATCAACACATACTATCAGCAACGGTCAATGATTGATCGAGATACAAATGTAACCAGAACAGAAGATCGTGGCCGTGTGGACGTGGCCGGCACGTCCCCAACTGCATCCGAAGGCGGGCGTATCGTTTTAGTGCGCGTGCGTCATCTTATTATTAATTATTATAATGTTCTGTGATCTATAGAATATGTTTTTACTTGAACGAACGGTCATAAAACTGATTTCACTCTCAAGCGGATAAGAACAAAACAAAAACAAACACCGCACGGTTGACGCTCCGATAGAACAATAGTCATCTGTCAAAAAAGTCGACACCGCTTACCGGTCATAGGAGGCGACCTCTTGTACAAAGTATAGAATTTAGTTAACCATTAACCTCCCATTACGTTTCAAAATTCATAGACGAAGAGAATATTCAGTTCTCGTCGAATCCGGATCTTTTTTCCATTAACTATGTAGAGATGTTGTTCAACACACGTGCAACAGAAACCGATGACTTTATAATGTTTGTTTTTTAGTTTTTAGTCAAGAAGAAGGCATAATCTTTATTTATGTACATATAGTAAACTAGAACAAATTATATTTGTTCCTTTTGAAGAAATAATTTATAAAATAGTGAGACTCTGTCAAATAATAAACAAATATGAAAAAATGTCATTAATTGAAAACAACCCGACTGACTTTGATTAGATGCATAAAGCTACTCCGAAAAGTCACGGCCTGCTTGGCACATTCTTCAAAGCCCTCGATGGCGAAGGCGACGGCAAAGGAAGCCATGGAGAAACCGCATCCGCATAACCTTTTAATAAAATCCACTTTTCTTCCCGTTGTTGTTGTCTGGTCGGTCCACCGTGCATCCTCCTCTTTCGCTCGTTATAACTACTCTCCACTCCAACTCTCATCGTTTGGTGGCGGTTGTCGTCATCACGACGATCATCATCATCATCCCATCAGGCCGCACCACCGTGCCGGAGGCAATGGAGCTTTGAATGTGTGCCTTGCCTTGCCTTGCCATACTTACGTCGTATAGAGTAGAGTATGGCGAGGCAAAAAAAAAACGAGTGCACGTGTTCAAATCAGCTTCATCCGCTCTGCTCGCATATGTGAACGAACAACTCTCAGCAAGCCCTGGATGCCACGAAGCAGTCGTAGAGCCAACTGCGGGCGGCGGTGAGTACACAGTAATTTACGATTGGGTAAGTTCTTGTGAAAATAGTTTTTTTTTTTATCAAAAAAATGAAGAAACTTTTGTATTGTGATATGTCTGCAAAAGATTTTGTGGTTTGTTTATTAAAAAAAAAATGCCTGTTTGTACGGTCGCCATGTGCAAGCAAATCGCACCATCACTTTTTGCCCGTTTTCCACATTGATCTGTAATCTGACGTAACAGGCGCCATTCGCACATTGAAAATAAGATCACCAACATTCACACGCTGGAAATGCCTGTTAGTTCCATGCAGCTATTTCATTGGTTCTTTGTGTGAGTGAAGGCTGTTCTGGCGATACAGTCAGGTCTTTTTTACGCGGTTTTCATTTACGCGGCCGCGTAAATGAAAACTCCATACAAAAAAAATTCATCGTCTTATTTTTTAATGATTTGTCGAGAAATGGTGAGACTTTTTTTACGCGGTCTTTTGTATTTTAAACTGAGTTTTTTTCACGCGGTACGTATCCCCCGCGTAAAAAAACCTGACTGTACTGAAGTAGCAAATATACGCGATCTACGATGTCCGTTTTTTTTTGTCAAAAATGGAAATATTTAAGAAATATAACATAGGGGATCTTCCATTTGTTTGTTTGAAAAATAAATAATTTTTAGGGTGGCCCACACTTGTGCCCACACTTATATGAAAAACAAAAAAAAATCGAAAAATAAAAGGTCTTACCTCCTAAAACAGTTGTTTTCCAGAGGCAACGTTCAAAATTGGCTTCTTTAGCGGTGTTGAGATAATTTCATATTCTGAATCTGCATGCCAAACTGAGCCGAAATCCAAATTTTCATGAATTTTGGTGACTGGGAACGTATTTTAAAATTTGTCGAATCACCTCTCGTCGCATTTTGTACTGGGCGGAGCTGTCAAACAGTTGCCCAGCTGTCAAAAGGTGATTTCAGAAAATCTGTTTGAAATTGATGTTAGGTACCAAAATAAAGTTCTAAAAATCTGAAAAAAATCATAGTGGCTCAGAAAAAGGTGCTCTTCCGTATAAAATCAAAAAATTAGTACATTTTTCAAAATTTAAAAACCTAACTTGAGCTAAATCGGTCAAGTCTAAGGAGGCGCTCAACAAGCTCGAAGTTTGTATGGGAAAACGTGGCCAAATGTATACACTAAGGTCTTTTTTTACACGGGTAGTTTTTCTGCTTTAACTCGGTCAATTTTGAGCCAATTAACATGAAAATTTGTACACAGGTAGACACGGTTAGCACAGACAAACAGACGTCACACTGTCCTTGCTTTCCATCGATCACCTTTTTAACGGTTGATTCAACTTTTCAGTAGTAGGTCGATCGACCACTCGCGGCGCTGCCATCGTTTTTGCTCCTGTTTGACGTTTGCTCACTACCGCCATCTAGTGGCGGCCCGGCCAAACACATTACGTTTAGCATTGGGCGATTACGTTTTCGTGACGATGTTTTCTGATGAAATTTGTTCTAAGTGTTACGTCTGTTTCTCTGTGCGGTTAGTACTACCTGTGTACGGAAAATCAGATACGTAAGTTCAAAATTGACCGAGTTAAAGCAGAAAAACTACCCGTGTAAAAAAAGACCTTAGTGTACAGAAATTTTTAATTTTCGATTTTTGCCGCTATGTGGCACTGTAATCGTTTAACAATTCAGTGGTTGGCATTATTGTAGGTGACTATATGCCAAACAACTTTGTCGAAGTCCACAAAGTGATCCGGCTGTCCAATATGGGTATTCTTCCAGGAACTTACTTCTGGAGATTCTTTCTAAACTTTTACCCGGGATTTCCATCCAGGAAGTCCATCTTTTGATTTCGATCAAAAAGGCAATCTTCGATATCTACAGTATCTCTTGCTAGGGATTCCACTTTTTATACCTTCAATGAATTCATCCAGCTTTCCTAATGGTTTACTTCTGAGAAGTTCCCTAGCAAAAACTTCAAAAATTCTTTCAGTCTGGGATCGAGGGATTCGATCTTAGGATATTTTTTTTTTTCAAAACCTCCTATAGGAATCCCATCAAAGCTGAAGGTTTGCCACAAGGAACTTTTAAAAAATTGCTTGAAGGAACTCCTGCAGGATTCCTAGAAGAAACTACTGAAGGATTTGTACAAGGAGTTCTTGGGGATTTTCAAAAGAACTTCAGGAGGATTCCCAGAAATAGAAGCTGGAAGTTTTCTTGTAGGAACAAAAAAGGCCTCCCAGAACGAACTTGTGGAGGATTTGTATAAAGAACTTCTGGAGGATTAAATACTATAAGCAACTCCTGGAGAATTCTAAGAATAATCTCTTGGAGGAATCCTAGAAAGAACTCTTGGAGATAAAAATCCCGGAGAAATTCCAAATCAAATAAAGATAGAATATATCTATCGAACTCGCTTGGAAGTATTCAAAATCAGATATCCAGAAAAAAACTCCCACTGCAAAGTTTTGGATGAGTCCCAGAAGGTTTCCAGGAAAAATATTAATTAAACTCTTTGAAGAATTTCCGAAGGAACTCCCGTACGAAATTTTTACGAATCAAATTTCTGTACGAATTTCGGAAGAAAAACCTTGGTAAATCTCAAAATCAACTCTTAGGCGAACTTTAAGAGGATGTCTTGGCTATAATGATTTTCTTAACGAGTTGGAGCTCATGGTGGATTTCCTGAAACAATCTCCGAAAAAACTACTGAAGGAATTTAAAAATGGTGTGAGAAACTCTATCTTACGATAAATCGCATCGAATTCCAAGAGGTAACCAAGGGGAATAGTAAGAGATATCTTAGACGAATCCCGGAAGAAACTTTTTAGGGTAACCTAGAATAAGTTTTGGAGAAGTCCAAGCGACTGCATTGCAAACTTCCATGAGATTTCCTAAAAGCACATACAAACAGACGTAGCACTTAAAGGAAATTATTCCTCAAAAACTTTTATCCGGTGTCTTTTTCATGAGTACACTGCCACCTAGTGGTAGAACCGCGCGACACTGTCGGCCACGATAGATTTTGATTTGACGTTTGTCTAACACGCACACTACTAAACACAGCGCCTGTAATTTTCGTTTGCATCATTCAGCAACGTGTACACTGGCAAACGTCAAAGCGATCTAGCACTAGCGCCTCTGGTGGAAGGATCGCACAAATCAAATGAAATTTGAATTGATCGTTAAATGCATGAGCCAAGGATGCATAAAGGATTGCTTCCCGGAAGGAAGGAAACATATCTTTCTTTGGAGATATCAAAATCGCGTTTCGTGAGATTGATCATTACTGAAATTGTGTCATTCTTAAAAGCGCCAATCCCGGTACCGTAATCCGGGGTAATATTGATCAGCGGGGTAACATTGATCGACTTGACCATTTTCATTGCGATAATTTGTGCACATGAATGATATTTCGTAATCTGATATATTGGTTAGGTACTGAATGATATATAATTCATGGAAATTGAGTCTCATAAACTAATAAATGAATCAATGTTTTCCTAACTGTGATTTGCATCGCATTAGTAACTATTGGAACCACCGGTTACACTACACATTTGAATACATTCTCAAACATTCATGCCTGGTATTAATGATAGATATAATGTGAGGTTCGAAATCACTGTAATATCTCAATATGACATCCAAGATTCAAATTTAGTAAGCGAAACTTTTATAAAACTGCTCCATTTCTTTAAAATGGACGATTTAACAAAGTTTATTAAATTAATAGTTTATTAAGTTCTTACCGTCTACCCTCGTTGGTTTGAACGACACCTCATGCAAACCAACGGGTTCATTTTTTAATTTGAACTTCTAGTAACCCTGTGGGCATCGAAAAACGCACTGATTGTAACCCTTTTTGCTGTTTTGTTTTGATTCTGCGTCCCGTTTCACTCCGTGCCATGAGCAGAATGACGTTTGAACAATGTTTAGTTTGAACGATGTGCAGATTAACGGGGGTCAAATTAAAAAGTGTTCATATTAGATGCGGTCAAACCAACGGGGGTAGACGGTATAACATTCATATATTGCCTACCTTTAAGTGTTTATCATAGTTTAGAGGATTTTTATCTTGAAATAACTCAAAAAGATTCTAACTTGTAAGAATTTGGGTAACATATTAGAAATCAGTGTCCCCAAATTCAATAAGTAGGAGTGCTTTTAACACAAACGAACATTGATAACTTAGGTGATCAATGCTACCTCAAATTAACTAAATCAAACATTAGATTAAAAAGCCTGGCATGTGCAAGGAAACTATTAAAGATACATCGAAATAATAATCAATGTTATTCCGTATTACGGTATTGGAATTGTAATATGCGTTACTCTCCCAAGTAACCATTAGAAGTCATAAATAAACATGCATGTTGAATTAGTGCTTAAACTATAACATTCTCAGCTGAATGAAAATTATTCAGCATTTATTTAAGCTGAATAAATACCATTTACATTGCAAATAAACCAAAATGCAACATTTGGTCACAAACAGACGTAACACTGACAAAATATCCAACATCCATCCAATTTTTTTCAATAAATGTCGCATTGCACGGTAAACTAAAACAAATAAAACTACATTTTTTTACTTTTTCTGACAACAGGTTGTGCTGAAATGATTCGCTAACGGTGTCTCCATGTCGTTGTATGTAAAAACGTGATGTGACCTATATTGTTGATATAGTATATTTGACTTCATGCAACTATATTAGTGGTCTTATAACACTTGGCGCACTCGGCATAGTTCCATCATGTCGCTTAAAGTGTTGCCACAAATAATGCTTAGTTTGCAAAACCCGGTTATCTGGCTGGTGGGGCATAAGAGCCTAAGCTTCAACTGTTAATGCAATCACAGACTACTAAGACTTTTGTAGGTTTGGTCCCGCCATGTTGTAGATGAGTGTGTGAAAGAACTAATTTTGATCTTGAATAGTAGTTTTCAGATCTTACAATTTTCGGATGTTATACATGAATGTGTGAAAGAACTGATTTTGATCTTGAGCAGTAATTTTCTGATCTTTCGATTTCTGGATGTTGCAGATGGAAATGTGAAGAGCTAATTTTGATCTTAAGTTGTATTTTTCAGATTTTCCGCAGAATATTAAGACGGTTTCCACTCAAGATTTGCAAACTGAAGCGAAAGTATGGAAAATAAAAATGAATTAAAGCTCAATTAGGAATTGCATATTTTCCTTAACTAAGAGAGCACATTTCTCTAGATGATTTCACATTTTATGCCTATTCTCTGAATTATTAACAAAGCTAGCGATCCAAACTTTAAAAACGACATGTGTAGAAACATGTTTGGGACATGGACGAATTTCCACCAAATCCACGCAATCAATGGAATACTAGATTGTTGTAAGGGGCTGTCCATAAACCACGTAGTCATTTTTTTGGGACTTCTCAACCCACCCCCCCCCCCCCCCCCCCCCCCCCGCCTGGTCATTAGTCCATACAAATTTTTTTATTCGTCCATACAAAATGGTCATTGGCCGAACCCCCCCCCCCCCCCCATGACCACGTGGTTTATGGACAGCCCCTAATGAGCTGAATTTTTGTATGGTGAGAGGTGTATTGAGGTAAATTCTCAATTTCTGCAATGAAATGACGCATTTCCTTGCCTAATTTAATGCTATTTGTGCAAAACTTTGGGTATCTGTGTTAGTATTTTCTCCGTTTTTTGCAACGAAGTTTTGTTCTAACAACATTAAATAAGGCAAGGAATCATAATGCCCACACTTTTTGCATAATTTCGTTGCCGAAGCGGAGAAATTACCTTCTAGCCATCAAAAAATCAGCTAAAAATCCAGTACTTCACTGAACGCGCCCTATTGTGAATTGTCGCCCAGAAAAGCTTTGGAAACATTTAGAAAATCGTAGTCTTCACGACTGTCGTCTGTTCGTATAAAAGCTGGTTGACTGCAGCGATATGTTTTGTTGAATCTAAAATAAAATAGTCCGTTTTTCGAAATGGTCGTGTTTTGCTTAGCGGGTCGATTAAGCTCCCAAATTGTCCGGTGATCGGGAATCTGCATCTATAAACCCGCATATTGAAAAACAGGGCCACTTCTACTTACTTTTTGTCGCAGTATGCTCGTTTGTATATTTTGTGGTTGACAAGGAAACATCTATTTATTACGTAACGCTAAATTCGACATTTTTGAACTCGGTGGTTGGTTCATTAGGATCTGGCGGCCTCCATAATGTGTTTTTGTTGATACCTCCAACTTTTTTTGTATGAGTCGTAACGCTAGGCTGTATTCCCTATTCCCCTGAAGCGTTACGTAATTTATTTAATCCCTATCTCCTGAAGCGTTACGTTATTTGGGGATGGCGCATAATGAAAGTTGAAAACTTTAAATAGTTTTCATGCGCAATGTTGGGAAATTTCGACATTTATACAGTGGATTGCACAAGACTTTCCAAAGATCAAATTGAGTACTAATTTTGAAATCATATCACGATGAGATATTGAGCAGATATTTGGCAACTTTTTGAATATCTCATCAGTATCATATTAAGATATGACATCAAAATTTGATCGTTTTAAGATATGATTATGATATTCATATCTACCCGGGAAGCTATGTATGCTAAGATGCCATTATCCTTTCAGGACACGCGCCTGTTCAACCCCAAAACTGCACCGCGTTCACGCTGTTTACGACGAGCGAAATTTTTTGGTAGTGTTGTACTTTTTACAACAGCGCGCGTCCTGAACAGCTAACAGGAGCAAAATGGCAAAATAATATAACATATGGTTTATGTAATGTAAAACAATCTCAAGCAACACAACTTGTTATAATAATGTACATGTTACATGTTTCATACAAATGCCAATGTTTTGTTCCAAATGCCGAAAACGTATTTTCGTACACTTAAATCACCGAAAAAGCGCAAAAAATGGCGGCTTATAAAACATCTTTGATGTTACTTAAGATGTTTTTCAATACATTCTTATAACATAAAATTAAGTATTGAACATGTTTTCTGCGAACATCGTATCGAATACCTTTAAAATACATTGAAAAAAACATCGTTGCAACGTATTTTAAACATCCATTTGCCAATAGGGCATACATGGATGGCATTTTTGTTTTTTGATACCTATTTTGAACATGAGTGTAACAATAACAAAATCACTGTGCAGTTTACGGTGCCAATTACAACGAATTGATTTCAAATATTTCGCGGGTGCAATTATTGTGTTGAAACTGGGCTTTTCAGTGCAATTAAGCCGCCACGTAAGTATCGAAAGTGATGTGATAGTAGGGCTGACATTGACGTGAAGTTAAAAATGGTTAGTTCCTTCTACGGATCCATTCACGCCTAAAGTGGTTTCCACAGTCACCAACCATTGTAAAGAGTATTTCTATACCTACCTGTGTTTACCTGTTAAGCAAATGGCAAGGCAAAAAAATAAGTGTTGGATGCTATCATTGCTTAATTTTCGTGTATTCTATAGGTAAAAGATGTTTCATATAATATTCAAGACAGTGACGTTGAAGAAGATACTGTGAACTTATTAACTTGTACATTAACGTATTTTATACATAAAAATAACGTATTGGTTACATATTTGGAACCAAAGGTTTTAACTATGTGCTGCTAATGTTTAAAAAACATATTTAATTGAAGCAGACGATGATTCAAAAATCTTGTATAATCAACGTTAAATTTACGTCATTCTAACTTGAGGAAATGTTGATAATATATTTTCGAAACTTGTTTTTGTCAAACATAGATAAAACATGATTTCAACATAAGATGTGTTCAGATACGATTATAGTACTGTACTATAACATCTTTTTCAAAATCAATTTTCAAAGATGTTTTCTGTGTTACTGGCGAATACAACATAACAAAAGAGAACCATTCCATAACCATTTGATTAAATGCATAGCCAGTAGTGAAATTTCAATTAAAAACAATAAATTTACTGAATATTTTATTGTTTGAAACCATACATGTACCATACAATGTACAGTATATTACAGTATATTGAAACCCACGTATCAGTATTTAGATAGAACAATTCATTTACTATAAAATGCACGGTTTTGCAGAAATATATATGTATGTTGTATTGTTACGGTACTTAACAACCTGTACAATATATTGTAAAAATCTCATTTACAATGCACTGTATGGTGTCCACATTACATCTTATTGTTTTTGTATTTTTATTCTTACAGAGGTGTCTATTGTAGAAAATATGGTTATAAATAGTACTGTTACAATACAACGTTCGGTTTTTCTACTGTATTTTTCATTCGGGCGGTGATATGCGTGTCCTGGAATGGGCGGCTTCGGGCTACCCAGCAGATTGCCGACAATGTCCACAACGCAACGCTCGGCGATAACAGAGCAATGAGCGGCGATTGCTTTCTCGCTGCGGGTTACCCAACTAACAATCACCAGCCGCTAACAAGCATGTATGCTGAATTGTTGCTTTATAATAGTAATTATAGCTGAACTAGAATTATGCTGTACACATTACTGTACAAATGCTATTTCAATTGAAAAAGTAGCCAATGTTCAACTTTTCGTATTTGTATTAACAATGATAATTTAAAACACTTTTAAAACGTTCAATAAGATTTTTATTCGACTCGCAGTTATTCCTTTACAACATAGTTTAACAAGACTTTTTTTCTGCTTCTTGTTGAGTTCGTGTAAAAATTAGCACATGTATCTGTATAATGTGTTTTTCATAAGTCAAATAAGCGCTTTCGTTTCATCATACTTCGACTCAGAGTACATGATGAAAAACACGTAGTTTTTACTGAACAACAGCTGAATTAATCTGTTGTTCAGTCGTTAACCATAATGTTGTTCTAATTCACCACTGCTGAATAGGAGTCGAAGCCTGATCATTATTAAACCACGAGAAGTTTATGTTTTGATTTGAGCGCTGCAATTCATCATCTCTAGGATGGCGCAGATAGGAAGGCATGCGGCTGGCGATCGACGGGTCTCGAGTTCGAATCTAGATTTAAGTAAATTTATGTGTAGTTATTATTTCACAATAACTGTTCACAGCATTAAGTTCCAATCTTGGTTCCAATCATAAACTCTCGTGAAAATTGAAAAATTTTGCATTTTTTAATTTTTAATCAGTTTTGCTCAAGCTGAATAACAGCTTTACTATAGAGTTGTAAAACGATTCAACAGCAAACAGTTCAGATGGTACACAACACTATGCTTTAAAGTTTCTCCAAATTTGTGTGAACAAAACCCGAACAAAGGTTGTGCCTGAAAATTATCCAAATGTTATTCAGCATCATGCTGAATCAATTTGTCGTGAAGGTGCTTGTAAAATGAGTGATTGTTAGTTGGGTAGGCTTTCCGGCGTAGGAGCAGCAGGTTGTATATGGGGTACCGGATTCACCACTGAACCGTTTGGTACATGCTTTATGCTTTGTGTGTTTTAGCAAATAAACAAAGCGGGAAAAAGTGAAGAATGACGCGTGTTTGTGGCAGTTGCAATGAAAATCTCGGTCGCGTTGCATTGTTCGAAGGAAAAAGTGAAAAGTGGCACCTGTTTGGGGCAGGTGCACATTGTCCTTCTTCGTGAAGTGATAAAAATGGATGCACACTTGGTAGCAAACAGTATTGCAGAAAAATGCAGGAGTTGAAGAGTGGTTGCGGTCATCCGACGACATGTAACTGGGCGAGATCATTTCGAGTTTTTTTTCTTTACATACTAGACGAAGTTGGGGTAATTTCGCCAATGCGTTTTCAGGAGGACTCCTGGAGTCTGACCTATTTGCAAATCAATCTTTTAGTACTGGTGCAGGCCAAATTTTGTAGCGATAAAAATGTTAGAAGAAAGTGATTGCAGTTCACAACAATAATTGAGCAAAATTAAAATAATTGGCTTAATTACCTCAACGGCTGTCGATTACAGGTAACACATGGGACTACTCTTAGTAAAATACATAATTTGAAAATAGCTAGCTAAGCTTGAAAGTTTATTCTCCGTATATTCTAAAGTCAATACTGAGGGAAACCGCGACTATTTCCGTGAGTCGGTCGGTTTTCTCGGTAGGGAGATGGGGACGCGAATATTGAATGCGAAATCAGAAGCGCGCGATAACTTTCGAGAGAAAGTCGGTTTTCACGGTTGTGTAAACGATCAATGCGATGACGCATTTAATATAGAACAATAGATCACGTATATGCATTACTCTTACCATCGCGACCAAATAAATCATAATCGGAATGAAGACTAGTGGATCATATCACCTACCAAAGGTGGCTCCAAGATCCACACCCTACTAACAAATACTCCTTCCCGAGACCACTGTGGGGATGCTGTGGATTCCACGGTTTCTAGTAACAACGGTTGTCGAACTAACATTCCTTCTCCTTTCCCGATGACCGTAAGGACGTGGCCGGTGCTGTTATTGACTTTAAAATAATGAACTCTCGAATTGTGCACATTGAGAGTGTGTAGCTAGTCCCAAGCTCCATTCATTGGATCTCTGTTGCAATTTCGATTGTTCTGGTCAATTACGGAGTAGCAACTACGATGTGTTTGCTTTGCTTTCTTTTGGTTTGTTTTGTGTGTTTTAGCGTTAAGTCACTTGCTTTTTATGTCAGATGCTCTCAAATATATGTACAGGTTGGACTCGATTATCCGGAGTCGGATTCTGGTGCTTCTCAAAATAATATCTCGCAAACGGAATGCTCAAAGATGCTGAAATTTCGACTAATGACTAATCAAAGTTGGCTTGGCAAAATGTCAAAATTTCAGCTTTAGAGCATTACGTTCCCCAGATATATGTTTGAGATGTATCAAATTCCAATTCCGGATAATCGAGTCCGACCCTTAGTCCGACCTGTATAACGAAATTAACAGTGTACCGCGTGAAACCAATCGCCCAAGTGTTTTGCAGATTACACACTACCCGGCCCATTCGGCTGGCTGGCTGGAAGTATGCGGCAGCCAGAGGAGATCACCGCGCCTTCATCTCGGTCAATCGTCATTCGACGGGCTCCATTGTTGATGCCCTACAACACACTACTGACTGCTGGCTGCACACACGGGGAGTGAACTCCACATCCGCACCCAGCTGTGCCTGTTGCTTCGACCACGACGATGACTGACTGTGTGGTGGAGATGCTGATGCTGTTGGCTGCGTGCATGCATAGGGAACTTGGCTGGATCTTTCTGATTAATTACCTCAATTAATCCCGTCGTGCCAAAGAGCAACAACAGCAAAGGGAGCTCGCTCCACATGGGAGCATCCACCACCTAGCCTATAACCAGCGCAGAGAACACCATCAGAATATGGGTTTGGCGCAGGTATGGATTAGCAAGCTGGAGTAATAATAATGCGCGCATGAAGGCATCCGGCCACAACCGCGTAGTGCGCGTAAGTTAAATTGCCGATTTGTACTAATAGTCGACAATAATGCTGGAGCTGGGCTGCTGGAGAATCAGGCGGTGCGCAATGAGCTGTATGAGCTCTCCAGTCCAGCCGGCTGAGTCGTAGGACGACGGCGGACATTGCGTTGCGTTTGCGGTTCGTAGGATGGAAATTCCTGCATGTGATAAAGCTACGAACTTGACCTTTTTGCGTGGTGTAAGTCACTGCCGCGCCGCGCCGAGTCGGGAATGGAACGCGCAGCTGCAGATGGTTGAGCAATAAGAGTGTGCAGTTGGAAGCTTGAATTATGAGTAGTTCGCGTCTTGGAGTTCAACGGTTTATTGCAAGTGACCTTTGTGAAATTGTGCGCCTCAAAAGGCTTGACTTTCAAGTTGACTAGCAGCCGTAATGAATGCTTGTGGCAGCTAAGGATGCAATGAACTCCAACAAACAAGTGAAAGAAAATCAGTTTAAGTACAGTTCATTTTAATTCCACTAAGAATTTGCATCCTTTGACAGATATGTATTTCGACCTCAACTGTAAGGATGTCTTCAGTGTCTCGTACTTCACTCAAATTGGTTTGTATTAATGAGTTGAATTTTAGTATGGTGAGAAGGTAATTTCTCCGTTTTTACAATGAAACGGACACGAAAGTGTGGGTATTATGATTTCTTGACTAATTTGATGGTGTTTGAGCAAACAAATTGTCACACAGATTTTAAAAAAAAAAATAATTATTTTTTGGCATCCCTACTTTCAGGGGATTTCCGAAAAGATGAATGCAGGAGCGCCTCATGCGAGTTTCAAGGCGTTCCAGTAAGTTTCAGGAAGTTTCAGACAGTTACAGGGGGCTTCAGGGAGTCAAGGTATCTGTAACAAAAAACATTAACTAACAAAAATCAAAATCAATATGTAGCCCATTAAATGAAACGATTAATCTGGGGGACAAGAACATTTTTTCCATCATTTCTATAACAAATTTCCAATAAATAAATTTTTTATTTATATGGGAAAATAACTCCCGATAGAGCATAGAAAACGAATCCACCGCGAAAAGAGAAGAGTATGAGAAAACTGTGATTGCTTATGCGTAAGACAAAATGGAACAGAATGATATGCGGAACTTTTACGAAACTGTCAATGGCGTGCGGGAAAAAAGCGCCTTTTTCTGCCATGTGAGACGACCGTGATGGAAACTTGCTGACAAACAAAGAAATATCATTAATAAGCATGTCTGTTTAACAAGAGATTTACAAAGGCGCCGGCACTTAAACTAGAGTAGTTCGCCATTCTAAGAAACTGCGTGGTAGTTCTTATGTTACGTAAAAAACTATAAAAAATAAGAAACTTGGTCTCAGAAAAAATGTTTTGGAAATGGCGATTTTTTCCAGTTTTTGATGGAGGCATTCTTTAACCCTTTGGAGCCGGAGGGGTCATATATGACCCCAACATAGAAACGGCTGTATAAATTCACCCATTCAGCAAAACTGAATACTGTCTTCGGCAAAGCTGTTGCAAATTGTGTCCTCTATTAAGGAAAAATGGGAATATTTGTATTTGAGACTTCATTGACAACCTAGAACATCCTGAACACCATGAAATTTGGAAAAACGAAATAATTAACATACCAGTTGTTCTAAAAGCTGAACTTGGATGAGGGTTACGTTTATATGTATTCATTAACCCTTGGTCAAGAATATTTTTTTTTTTGTTTAAATTAACGACCTTTTAATCCAAAGGATCATTCGGGTCGGGCTTTATTCAACATTCTATAACAATTACATATTCAATTTTTCATAGTTTGCCAACTTTTTTTCCATCCGTCGTGATCGTCTGCTATATACAGCTAGCCATCCTTCCACATCTTTTGGATCGGGATCGGTGTCAGTATCCGTACACGTTTCCATATCGCTATCCTCTACTCCGTCAGTCACGCATTGTTTATCGCTCTGCTTCTTTGGTGTCGTTATCGTTTCTCGGCAAAGATCAGCTTTTTTCCGTGGTGGTGATCGCTCATTCTGTTCGTTCTGTTCAGTATTGATCTGCGGTTGTATTTGCTGGGTCTGATTCTTCCGTTTCGCTGTATGTTGTGCGTCATCAGCTTTAGTCGTTGTTGGTGTTGCGGGGCGAGTATCGCACAGTGGGATGTTGTTTTTAGTTACGGGTTGTGTAACTTTTTTATTGTTCACACAAGATCTACCAGTATGTAGCGGTTGCTTACAATACCTGCATGATTTTGGCTGTGTGGTATAAGTAACCAGGGTTTGTTCTGATCTGATAGTGACAAAAGAGTTGATGTGGTTTTTGAGTGTCATTGTTGCCACACGCACCCCAGAATAAATTCCGCTGCCGGCAAAATTTTTCCCCCATACGCATTCTTTCACACTGTGCACTTCTCCGTACCGTTGAAGGTATGTAGCAATATCGTCATTTGTCACATTTTCGGAGAGGTCATGTATTTTAACCTCTGTGCGTTGATCGTCCATCGCCAGACAGACTTTGTAACGTGTTCCGTCGACTTCCAATTCGGTGCGTTCGTTGTGTTGTTCAACCACTTGTAGAGCTGTAGGTAGATCTACACATTTGACATACACACAGTGATGTATGTGGCTCATCTGCAATCGTTTCACTTGCCATTGTTGCAGCCCAACAGTTCGAAAAACGAAATTATGAATATCCTCAAAACTCGGACGTTTTACAAATTTAGATAAATCTACCCTGAAGGTATTCTCGCGGTATGCAACTTGCACCATCACTTGCTTTAGACTGTAGCAAATTAAATTTGCTCAATAATCTGTACACGGAGCTCTGGAGCTCTGTCCAACGACGTCTTAGCAGATAGAAAGCTTCAGCACAAGAATATTAAGAGATGTTTTATATTCTGGGATGTTCTAGGTGTTCCAAATTGTCCTAGAGTGAAGTCCTTCAAATCTACAAGAATATTGTTATGCATTTTCGCCACAAATAATAGCATTGCATAACCTACTGTGATCCGTGAAGCTCTTGACATCTACAATGTTATTTAGAGACACTATAGGGATATCCCTGGTCAGCCAAACTACGTTGGAATCCAGAACTTCAGGTCTACACTTGTAACAATAGCCATATCTGCTATAATGAGTAACGCTGCATAATCAACTGCGGTTACTGGAGCAGTCTGAAGTCTACTAGCTTATTATAACCCTTCGGAACATTCAGGGTCGTCTAAACCGTTCTCTATAAAGTCCTTCAAATCTACAAGAATAACTCTATGTGTTTTCGCCATAAATAATAGTATTGTATAATCTGGTGGGATTGGTGAAGTTCTTGAATTCTCATTCATGTTCAAATGTCATTACGAGACACTATAGGGTTATTCCAGGCCAAACTACCTTGGAGTTCAGAACTTCAGGTCTACACTTGTAACAGTAGCCATATTTATTATACTGAGTAACGCTGCATAATTAACCGCGGTTACTGGAGCAATCGGAAGTCTACTAACTTATTTTAACTTTTTGAGATATTCACGATCGTCCAAAATGTTCTATAATGAAGTCCTTCAAATCTACAAGAATAACTCTATGTGTTTTCGTCATAAATAATAGCATTGCATAACCGGCTGGGATCCGTGAAGCTCTTGAAATGTCAAATGTCATTTAAAGACACTATAGGGATATTCCAGATCAGCCAAACTACCTTGGAGTTCTGAACTTCAGGTCTACATTCGTAACAACAGCCAAATCTGCAATACTAAGTAATGTTGCATATTTATCTGTGGTTATCCAATCTGAAGGCTACTTTTTATTATTAACCTTTAGGACATTGAGGGTCGGACAAACTGTTCTAAAATGGAGTCTTTCAAATCTATAAGAAAAACTTTGTGTTTTCGCCATGAATAACAGCATAGCATAATCTGCTGAGATCCGTGAAGCTCTTGAAATCTTAAAAGTTATTTAGAGACACTATGGAAATATTCCAGGTCAGCCAAACTATCTTGGAGTTCAGAACTTAAGGTCTATACTCGTAACATCATCCATATCCAAAATACATTATTGCATATCATGTTGCATATATTCTCTGTTGGTCAACATACATGGTTCTCCGCTCATGATTCTATCGAGTTTCTAAGAGATATAATCACGGTAAAAGCTGCCAACACGACTAAGACGTCTTATAAAGCCCTTCAGCCTTCTCCCATGCAACTACGATTCCTATCTCCGCGTGGCACCGGCCGGGTTACGAGCAACTTTAAAACATGGTCTGGCCACACGTAGCACCTACTCTCAGCACAATCTCCCTTATCGTTACAATTGGTGATCACCACAGCACACAAACTTCTGCGATATTATCGACGTCAGGACCTATCGTGGCACTTACATCGACTCTACCTGGTGATGATAAAAATGCGTCACAAACTCTCTGTGATTAACGACGTACGATACCGACAGCCGTCTCAGTATAACCTGGAGCAACTGAAGCAACCGGATTATAATACCAATTGTAGCTTTATATAATGAAAGAAATTACCGTTACACATGATAGATTACAAATTGAAGCTTTGTATAATGAAAGAAGTTACCGTTACACCCGTAGACTTTAGGATCTAAACTGAAAAACAGTTTGGATGACCTAGGATATCCCGGCTGATGTAATACTCTCTATTGAACTTTCAGAAGACTTACTGGACATGTCATATTACAAACCAAAGCTTTGTGTAATGAAAGAAGCTACCGTTACACCCGTAGACTATAGGATCTAGACTCAAGAACAGTTTGGATGACCTAGGATATCCCGACTGATGTAATACTCTCTATTGAACTTTACTGGACTGGACTGGCTTACTGGACATGATGGATCCAAAATCGTAGCTTTGTATGATGAAAGAAGTTACCGTTACAACTGTAGACTTTCGAATCTAAACTCAAGAACAGTTTGGATGACCTAGGATAACTCAACTGATTTTATATTCTCAATTGAACTTTCAGAAGACTTACTGGACATGATAGATTACTAATGACATGACTAATGAAAACTTTATATAATGACAGAAGTTACCGTTACACCCGTACACTTTAGGATCTAAACTCAAGAACAGTTTGGATGACCTAGGATGTCCGGAAAAAATATTCTGCATAATATTTTACCTTTTTAATACTATTGAGCACCATAACTACAGAAATAAGTAGAAAAAACTCCATAATAACGCTTGGAAAAATTTCGGCTTCAAAGGGCCATATCTGTTATGGATGTGCGAGAGTTCAAACCAAAATAGTGCAAAAACTAACCAATATAAAAAGAGCTAAAAAAATTACCGAATTTTACCGAAAAAACATAGCAATAAGTACGCATGTACAACTACCAAAAAACCCCATAGACAAATGCTCAGCAAAGCCTCCAAACATCGAACGATTCCACTAATTTTCCCCTGAGGATGGTAACAACCGTTACCGAAACGTAGGGACGAATCGAAAACCGTTATCGTTCTAGAGAAAAAGGACTGATAAGCCAAATTCCCTAACCTAGACCATATCTGTTAGTTATGCTCTCAACATAACTAACATATATGCTTCAATAAACGTGAATTAGGGATCTTCTGTCTAGAGGACTTTTACTATGTACTGGAACAGGTGATCCGTAGTGTTAAGACCAATTGAGCCAATCGCTAAGTTATTGAATCGATTTTACTCTGCAAGCAACTGTGAGGGCACAATATGTATTCTATTCATCTATAGGTGTCTAATACTATAACGATGATACACCCACCTTTTTAGCGGATGATTCACAAATAAAAAAATCGATGCCAACTAGGATGGCCACAAAACAAACTAGCGCAGCTGCATGGTTGGCGGCAAAAAAAAATACATTGGCGACTACGATCGATGGTGGCGGCCATGACTTCGCACATTCCGCGGGGCAGCGATCGATCAGACAGCAGCAGGTGCGCTATGCGCAAATAAAACCAAACCCATAAGTCCGTTTCGACTAACACGGAAGGCTATAGGTATATGTACCTACATAGTCACTTCTCCTATTGCAGAATGCGAGGGAGATTTCAACGGCATACCATTAGCGCACCGCTCGCTCGTAGCTAGGTAACACACGGGAGACGATCTCCAGAAATTCATATCCCAAGTGGCGCGCCTATCAACACCTTAGCAGTTGGGTGGCGGGCGACCGGCCACCTGAAGTCTACACGTCTTGGCCACATGTTATCTCAATTAATTCCTCAGTCATTATCCGGCAATGTGATCAAATAAAATACCTCAGCTGCAGCACAACGAGAAACTTCCTCTTGCCGATCCTCTCCTCCCCTCTTGAGTAACACAGAGGAGGCGTAATTGATTTCACTTCAACCTACCAATATCTCTGCCTGCGCCTACTACAACGTGATACTTGAGCAAGCAGATCATCAGCTACCGGCTGGTTTATTTGCTCACTCATCCCGGACAACAACAGGTTTGTATTGAGAGAGCCTGCTCTTCTCAAGTCCAACCAATGCAAGATTGTTGTTTTGGGGAGCTTCTTTGGTAAATCTCCGACGATCATCATCTGTTTGTTCGGGATCCATTATGTGAACACTTGTTTGTGGAAATGTGCACACACGTACTACACTGGGCTTATATGGCAGATAGTCAGGCAACTGACTGGTGTTGCTCGTCGAATGCATCAGACACCTGTTTAATTATCATCATCTTCGCGGCAGCAATCTCATCTGCCGCCCAGCTTGGTGTTGTTGCTTCTAGCCATACTCTAAACCGGCTCCTTAGCTCTCTGCGCAACTAGCTGGTCTGAGTTTGAACGACTGTTATTATCCGATCGGTTGGTGGTGGCCGCATCTGACGGACCCGCAAGATGGCTGGAGCCTGAAGATCATTTGAATATAAGCTTCCTACGTCTACTTCTATTACTTCTTCTTTCCCTCCTTGCACCTACCAACCACTTATCGCAAGGTTCACCAAAGATCAGCCGGCAAAGAGGCGTTGAAAAGCATCGTAAACGTCTTCCATCTAGTAGGCAGCGGAAAAACACACACGTGATCTATCCTGCCCGTTCGTCCGTTGGTCAATTGATATCGATGGTTAGAGGTACCCATCAGTCGGCAAAAACGCCCTCCGACCACGATGATGAAGATGGTGATGAAAGCGATAAATCACAAAAAGTTACTGACGCGCGAAACCCGCCGTTATTTAAGGTGTAAATACAATAAGCAGAAACATGAACCGTAATTGGCGATGTGATGGCCATTATTATTGGGTATTTGGTGATGATGATTTTGATACATAATACATATAGTAACAGGTAACATTTTCAGTTTTATTATGCTCGTTTAGCGGTTCTCATTACAATTTTTTTTAAAACTGCTTATGAAGCTACAATTACAACCTTCTGACAACCGCTATAAGAACGTCTTCCAACAAATTGGACCACACTCATTGAGGTTTTCAAAGAAACATTAAGTGCAACAATAAGTCGACAACAAAAACAACATGTTGCTCATTTTTGTTCGAACAATTTTGACATCCAGTATTCATGCAACTGTGCAAGAAATGGTAAACAAACTGACGTTCTAACCGAAACCATAATAAACAGTAATTACAAGTACATAATCCGTAATAATATGTGAAACTGTAGCGGTAGTAATTAGTTGAGTGCGAAGTTACTTTTACTGCGAAATTGGTAATACCACCGACAAACCGACGTGCCAGCTAGTACGAATTTCCCATTTTTACTTGCCAAGAGAGTCTCCTTTCAATCACTAGCACCATCTGTGCGATGATTAACACCTATGTGCCTGAGCCTCATTTTGCACCCAATTTCATAACTTCAAAAATCTGATTCTCAGCCGTTTCTCAACGAAAGTTAATGAAATTTTGACAGTTGATCACAAAATCCTTCTAGTTTATGTAACCGGGATCATGGTTCCGGATTTTTCCGTTGTTCCGGATTTATGGCCGGGGGTACTGGGGTAACCTCCTTATCAGATAGAGGTGCAACCTATAGTGTGCCTTCGATAACTAGCTTGCGGCATATCAAACTTCATGATTTTGCAAAACAAGAGCATTGGGCCATGCTTCTAGAGATGGATGTACTGGCCACTTCTCCGGATGTTCGGGAATCCTGGTGCCCCCACAGAAGGGGCCATTTACTGACCGGTTCTGAATCCTAGTTTGCGACATATCAAACTTTATGATTTTGCAAAACAAGAGTATTGGACCATGTTTCTAGAGGTTCCGGATACACTGGCCACTTCTCCGGATGTTCCGGATCCTGGTTCCCCAGGGGAAGTGTCCATTTTCTGACCGGTTCCAAAACCTAGCTTGCGACATATCAGACTCTATGATTTTGCAAAACGAGAGTATTGGACCATGTTTCCAGAAATTTTGGATATACTGGCCACTTCTCCGGATGTTCCGGAAACCTCTGGTGCCCCCAGGGAAGTGGCACTTTGTGACCGGTTCAGAAACCTAGCTTGCGACATATCAAACTTCATGATTTTGCAAA
This sequence comes from Aedes albopictus, assembly GCF_035046485.1. Lineage (NCBI taxonomy): Eukaryota > Metazoa > Arthropoda > Insecta > Diptera > Culicidae > Aedes > Aedes albopictus. The sequence continues at coordinate 505,217,036 of NC_085137.1, read as the reverse complement.
ACATGGCGTAATACTCTTGATTTGCAAAATCATTAAGTCTGATATGTCGCAAGCTAGGTTTCAGAACCGGTCAGAAAGTGGCCACTTCCCTGGGGGCACCAGGATCCGGAACATCCGGAGAAGTGGCCAGTGTATCCGGAACCTCTAAAAACATGGTCCAATGCTCTTGTTTTGCAAAATCATGAAGTTTGATATGTCGCAAGCTAGGTTTCAGAATCGGTCAGAAGGTGGTTACTTCCCTGGGGGCACCTGGGTCCGGAACATCCAGAGAAGTGGCCAGTATATCCGGAACCTCTAGAAACATGGTCCAATACTCTTGTTTTGCAAAATCATGAAGTTTGATATGCCGCAAGCTAGTTTTCATTATAGGTTGCACCTCTATCTGATAAGGAGGTTACCCAAGTACCCCCGGCCATTAATCCGGAATAACGGAAAATTCCGGAACCATGATCCCGATTACATAAACTAGAAGGATTTTGTGATCAACTGTCAAAATTTCATTAACTTTCGTTGAGAAACGGCTGAGAATTAGATTTTTGAAATTTTGAAATTGGGTGCAAAATGAGGCTCAGGCACATAGGTGTTAACACAGCTTCCTCTTCATGTGTGCGTGCGTACAGCAGCTTTTAATTCTTAAATTATTTTACTCATTTTGAATTAATAATCCGCAATAAATATTTTGCGCAATGAGAATACATTTCGCTCTTCTTATTCTTCTTCTTCTTTTTCTGTGGCTCTACGTCCCCACTGGGACTTGGCCTGCCTCGCTTCAAATTAGTGTTCTTTGAGCACTTCCACAGTTATTAATTAAAAGGTTTTCTTTGTCTGCCATTACATGAGTTTGTATATTGTGAGGCAAACACAATGATACACTATGCCCAGGGAGTCGAGAAAATTTTCCCGAATCGAACCCGCCGTCCCCGGGTTGGTGATCCATAGCCTTAACCACTGACTAGGCTAACTGGAGACATTTCGTTTAAGCATTTAAAAGCAATGTCTCCCGCTACAGGTTTTTCCAAATTCTATTTGGTAACTTATAGATTACTTTGCCTTATGCGAAGGAATTCCATTGTACGGTATATTATGTCTTCTACTGGTTGGATAGAAATAAAAGTGCATTTGATGTTTACATCGATCAGCTGGATTTTTTTCGCTGTTTTCTTACGTCTTCTTTGTGTTTTCTTTTGTCAAAGACGAAAATGACAGAACAAGTTACGATTTTCAAACGGTTTTTGATTCAAATTTCTTGCCAATCCTGGAAAAAGAGTGTCACGTCGGTTTGTCGGTGATAATAGCACAGGGAACAGACGTTGAAGCTCGAACAAAAATACGTCGAAGTCGTGTGTAAAGGATGTTTTGCAACTTGGCACTATAATATTGCATTTTATACTTACCGTTTTAATGTCACTACGGCCTACTTTTCCTGATTATAAAAAGCAGTTCCAAATGGGTTGCATTATGAATCATAATGCAATTGTTTGGACAACAACCTGTGTTTCCACGACAAGAGCTTGAAAAACTGTGACGGTTATATCACAGGCAAACAGACGTAACTCTTAAAGGAAATTCATCATAAGCTATTGTTCGGTGCCCTTTTCATTAGCATACTGCCATCTGTTGGTAGAACAGCGCGAGATATGTCGGCCATGATGGATTTCGATTTGTCGTGTGTCTAACACGCACATCACTATACAAATCACCTGTAATTTTCATTTGCATCATTCAGCAACGTGTACCCTGGCAAACGTCAAAGCGATCAAACACTAGCGCATCTGGTGGAAGGATCGCGCAAATTAAATGAATTTTGAATTGATCGTTAAATGCATGTGCTAAGCCGTTTTGAAGAGTGTTACGTCTGTTTGTCTGTGGTTATAGCACAGCTTGCTCGATTCAAGTTTTGCGTATAACTTGATGGAACACGTTGGTGAGCCAGAAAGCATGATGATACTGATGGAAATGATCATATGTATTACAGTGATTATTGTTTTTCATTGCAAAAAAAAGTTGTATGCAACTCGACTTTTACAGCACTCGTCATATTTATCCAACTTGGCAAGCCTCGTTGTATAAATGTACGACTCGTGCTGTAAAAATTATCATTTTACAACTCGTTACATAAATAACTATAAGTGTACCTCAGCGCCAACAACAGAGACTGCCCCACACATAAAGTCGATTTGACCCCACGATGACAGTGTTCATCACGAGCGACAAACGGCCAAAAACGACGAGCATTGGCAACAAAAATGACAACACAACAATGCACAGTGGCTGATTTCGTCATTTTAGCGCGCTTAATTAATAACTTTTTTACTATGCAGTTTAGCGTCATGGTGTCTTCGGGAAAGTTTTTCACTATAATAAGGAGCTTCTTTTGAGCTTCTGTGAAAAATGATCAATCCCCCTAAAAGTGAGATAGAAAATTTATTTTTTGAATTTTTCAAGATACGAGGTTGGTGTCTTCACAAAAGTTGTAGAAAATGTTGTTTGGAGCAACTTTGCCGAAGACACCAAGAATGTAACTCCGTTACTTTTCAAGATACCTTACGTTTTCTTTCATCAGCCCATTGAAAAAGGTTTTTGCGCAATAACTTTCTAAAAATTGATTCTACAATTTTCTCATGTTCTACAAAGTTATAGATAATGGAAAAACACACAACTTTGTCGAACATGACATCCCGCTTATTCCTAAATTAAAATAGTTATAACGGTTTTTATAGTTTTTTGGGCCATATTTCAAGCATATATAACATAGCTATAGGCAATTATATGCAAATTTCCTTTTACGCATGTGAAAGTTCATGTAATTTCCTCTCTTAGAAAGCCAAAATCATCAAACTGTAAGAAACTGTAAGATGGTTTTTGTGTAGAAACTTTCATCCATTTATGTTACTTTTATATGGGATTTATATATATTTTCAACATATTTATTTGACATTTCATGTCAGCTTGCATTTTTATTGTTATTGTAAGTGTGTGTTAATATAAAGAAAGGTTTGTGGTGTATTCTGGATCATTCATGAAGTACGTTACATAAAAACTCACCAACTACTTCTATTTTCTTACTAACTCACAATGCTCCACGTAGTCCACGAAAAAAACGCATAAAGTGAAACTTCTTTCGTCGGATCACGATTTAACAGCAGCTTTCTTTGAAGTGCAATAAGATTTATAATTTACTATAACCAATGTAGACATAGACATGTACTAGTGAGAGCGTTGTTAGAATATGTCACACGCATGTTTGGATTTTTTTAAGAAATGGCGCTTTTCGTGGACTACGTGGAGCACTTGAGTTAGTAAGACAAAAGAATTAGATGGTAAATTTTTATGTAACGTACTTCACGAATGATCCAAAATGCACCACAAACCTTTCTTTATATTAACACACACTTACAATAACGATAAAAATGCAAGCTGACATGAAATGTCAAATAAATATGTTGAAAATATATATAAATCCCATATAAAAGTAACATAAATGGATGTTAGTTTCTATACAAAAACCATCTTACAGTTTCTTACAGTTTGATGATTTTGGCTTTCTAAGAGAGGCAATTACATGTTCTTTCACATGCGTAAAAGGAAATTTGCATATAATTGCCTATAGACGAATTTCGCACCAACTCGTCTTCGGGGTTGGCAGCACCCCCTCAGAATGTTATGAAATTTTGTAGGTTTCAAGACTTTACCTTTTCAAGCAACTTTGCATATTTTGTTTTTTTCAAAATTAACCTAGACTAACATTTAAAAAGAGTCAAAGTTTTTTAACCGTTTTTTTTCACAAAAAAATAACTCGAATATGATAAGATGTACAAAAAAGTGATGTATGGGGGACATTTAGAGAATTGTCCAAGCTTTCATGAAAAAATATTTTAAAAATTCTAAATACATTTTTACACATTAAAAAATATATTTTTAAAATTAAAAGTCAATTTACAGAAAATGCCCACTTTTTTATGTTTTGAAATTTTTTTCCAAGAAAGTCAATATTGTTGCCTAACTTTCCTCCATACATCACAAGATGGGCACTTTTAAGGAAAAAAAGTTTTTCTAACAAAAACTTTTTCATGTTAGTTTTTTTAGCGTGTTGCGCATTAGCCTTTTTTTCCACAAAAATATAACTCGAATATGATAAGTTGTACAAAAAAGTGATGTATGGGGGAATTGTCCAAGCTTCCAAGAAAACATATTTAAAAAATATAAAAAAATGTTTTACACGCTAAAAAATATCTTTTTAAAATTAAAAGTCAATTTACAGAAAAAGCCCACTTTTTTATGTTTTGAATTTTTTTTTCCCAAGAAAGACAATATAGTTGCCTAACTTTCCTCCATACATCACAAGATGGGCACTTTTAAGGAAAAAAAATTTCAAAAAAAAAACTTTTTCATTTTATTTTTTTGCGTGTTGTGCATTAACTCGTACAGTAATGTATCCAGAATCCTAATGACAATCCATTAAAACTTAATGGGCTCAACTACTTTTTTAATATCTTAACGTGCTTGACATTGAAAACGTGCTTGATATTGGAAAGGGCTCAAGACAAATTTGCTTTTAGGGTTTTATATCAATGAAAACGCTTGTGTATTGATGAAATATGTACATATGTATATGTGTATTCAATTATTTTCTTTTCTACAATATATACATCCTTCTTTTATACATTCTATTGTAACGTTTTTTGAATATTAGATCTTTAGTCTATCTGAAACAAAGTAAACTTTTTTGGATTATCTTTTGAATTCGAAAACTTCTTCGCTTCAATTTGATTTTCAGAAATTGGCACAAATGAATGAAATTTTGTGTACCAGGTATTGTTTTTACGTGACTGTATGTGTATAGTTCTTCAAGTTCATCCGTCATTTTTGCATATTGTTCATTTGAAATAAAGCAGAAATTCAATTTTGTTATATGTATATCTGACTGTTTAACTGCCCAGTCATACAGTTCTCGAGGAGTTGTGATTGTGTTTCCATAATCTCGAGCAAGACTTGCTCGTTTTGCCATTCGCTTGAGAGTACCTCCAACAGCGTCACATGGACCTTTGCCATGTGAAGTTGCGAAGAAGTGCCATTCTGCTTCCAATCCATAATTGGACCGAAAACTGCACAAACTGGCAAATTTATTTTTGTTCTTATAATAAGCTGCTGCTCCATCTGACATGAAAGTAATTTTTGAGAAATCAATCGATTGTTTAATGAAATCCACCAGTTTTGATATAAATAACTGAACTGCTGTTGTATCGTGTGTAAGTACTTCAGATATTATTATAAAGCTCAAGTTTTCCAACTTATTTTCTTTTCTGTAGTACACTTCAAAGGGGTGAATGGTGACTTGAGAATTATTCCAATGGTAACCTTGAGCTGAATTTTGAATGATAAATGAATAATTTTCTGAAAAGTCACAAATTGTTAATACTTCACCCTGTTTAAGAGATTCTTTTTTATCCCGCAAAAATGAAGATTGTTCTTTATAAATGAAATCATGAGTTATAAGCTTATCAACTTTTTCTACAAAATACGGAACAAACTCGTCTATAGTCTTAGTAATAGTTTCCAAATTGCATCGATCAGTGGTTAGCCATTGTTGAAATAAAACCGATTCTTTATCATTCGCTTCTAATAATGATGTTAGTTCACTGGTTCTAGGCACACAATAATACAATTTCAGCAAACAGAACGCTGTTTTAAGCATTCAGATATCAAAACAAGCTGAGAAACAGGTTCTATTCCAGTTGGGATGTAACGACAAGAAAAAGAAGGCACCCATTCAAACAAAGTTAAAATGCCCATTGAGTGTTATTAAATGGGTATAAGGATTCTTGATACATCCTGTACGAGTTAATGCGCAACACGCTAAAAAAAAATAACATGAAAAAGTTTTTGTTAGAAAAACTTTTTTTCCTTAAAAGTGCCCATCTTGTGATGTATGGAGGAAAGTTAGGCAACAATATTGACTTTCTTGGAAAAAAATTTCAAAACATAAAAAAGTGGGCATTTTCTGTAAATTGACTTTTAATTTTAAAAATATATTTTTTAGCGTGTAAAAATGTATTTAGAATTTTTAAAATATTTTTTCATGAAAGCTTGGACAATTCTCTAAAAGTCCCCCATACAACACTTTTCTATAGGTCTTGTCATTTTTGAGTTACATCGATTTTAAAAAATTCTTCGAAAAAAAGTTAGGCCCTCTTCAAATGTTACTCTTGAAAATTTTCGAAAATTTAAATATGCAAAGTTGCTTATAAAAACCTAGTCTTTATGCCCACCAAGTTTCATTCGATTCTGAGTGGGTGTTGCCAACCACTGGTCGAGTTGGCGCGAAATTCGTCTATAGCTAAATTATATATGCTTGAAATATGGCCCAAAAAACTATAAAAACCGTTATAACTATTTTAATTTAGGAATTAGCGGGATGTCATGTTCGACAAAGTTGTGTGTTTTTCCATTATCTATAACTTTGTAGAACATGAGAAAATTGTAGAATCAATTTTTAGAAAGTTATTGCGCAAAAACCTTTTTCAAGGGGCTGATGAAAGAAAACGTAACGTATCTTGAAAAGTAACGGAGTTACAATCTTGGTGTCTTCGGCAAAGTTGCTCCAAACAACATTTTCTACAACTTTTGTGAAGACACCAACCTCGTATCTTAAAAAATTCAAAAAATAAATTTTCTATCTCACTTTTAGGGGGATTGATCATTTTTCACAGAAGCTCAAAAGAAGCTCCTTGCTATAGTGAAAAACTTTCTCGAAGACACCATGACGCTAAACTTCATAGTAAAAAAGTTATTAATTAAGCGCGCTAAAATGACGAAATCAGCCACTGTGCAATGTAAGTGATTGGACGCTGGCGTCACGCAACGGGAGCATAGCGACATACTCTGATTTGACCGATACCAAGTTTTACACAAGGCAGAAGACAGATATCTGTTCTCTGTGATAATAGGAGCAAAATATCAGCGCATCCTTGAAATTGTCCATTTTTTTTTCGATACAAAAAAAAAAATTGCGATCGACAATAAATCTATCTTATTTTCGTCAAAGCCACAATAAGTATAATTTTCCGTGTTATTACCATATTAAGCTAGTAATATACCCATCCTCGGTATCTACTTCTCTTTATGAGATGGCGCTCAGATTGACCATGAACAGCATTTCACTATGGTCGGCTATGGATGGACAAAATATTCGATTATGTTGTTACAACTAAAATTTTGAGAAAAGCGTATTATGAGTTAACGAATATTCTAATATCTAATGCATTTAAGCCATGGCTAAGGTTGACTGTAGTTTTGATATAATGTATCTACTGGCACGGTCCACACAGTGAATACTCTTGCAAGGTTGATTTTAAAGATTACTTGACAACTACAATAAAACCTTGTATAAATAAAACAGGTCGCTTCATTATTAAGTTGTATGGAATATTTTTTCTTGCTTTATAGGACGCTTCTAGTATTCAATAAAGTTTATTCCGATGGTATTGTCGACGACCGTTTTAAATCTTTTATGCAACTAAAATATATCCTATCTGCTGTAAAATGTTACTTGGACAGTTTTAGGGAGTAATTAAGAAGTACAGATTTTGGATAACTTTTCAACTTAGGCAACCGCCCAACCTTCATAGTATCTGCCAGAGAGGAAGTGTTAGACATAATGCTTTGCTCTAGTACAAATAGTCACGTACTGACCAATTAGCAGATGAAGAATCTTCAGCTTCACCTAACCATCGCTACATCTTTTTTGAACATGTGAATCACGGCATAAATATCACAAGGCAGGCTTGTAACCTATGTAAACATACATTTTGGATGTAAACATGTCACGTCATTCTAATCGTTTTTCACATGATCAAATTGATGTGGAGTACTAGATCGCCTCTGAACGATTTGAACTACGTCATCAAAAAACTGTCAGTTTTCCGGAAGATATCACCTTCTAAATGTTGTACACCGTGATGTGAATGTTACTTCCCAAACTTTGCGTTTCAGGAATCCCCAGTCAATCAACTGGGGTCTCTTTACTGATTTGCTTGCGACCGAATTTCATGGAAACTCCCATCCATTGACACTCCAAGTGGTTTAGATGATGCCGTTGATACTACAACGTCCTTTATCATGGAAGCTTTTGAAACCCTCTACGGTATGTGAAGAGGAACCCTTCGGTGGAACTCTGATCTGACCAAACTCAGAAAACAATGTAGAAAGAATTAGAACAGACGTCGTTCGATTGGTTCGGAGGCTTCCAGGTCGGCTCGCAAGGTCTACAAGAAAGCTCTCCGGTCTGCTATACGATCCGGGTGGAAAAACCTTTCTCCAGGTGTTTCCAGTTTGATTGAAGTCAGTCGGTTCAACAAAATCCTTTCGAAATTCAAGGATTTCCGAGTGAACGAACTTCGTTTGCCAATTGGAGATTTCACTCCCTCTAATGAGGAAATTCTGCAATTCTTATTTAGCACACTCCTTAAAGTTCCACCGGAAATTCGTACATGAATTCCACTGGGAATTCTCGCAGAAGTTGCACCGTAAAATTTTATGGTAATTCCGCAGGAAATTCTTTCCGAAGCTCCTACAGGAATTCCTCTGAGAATTCTTCCGGAAATTACTGTAGCAGCTCCACGGGAAATTTCTTTAGGAGTTCCACCGAGTGTTCCTCTAAGAATGTTGCCGAAACTCCCTCAAAGAGTTGCACTGGGATTCCGGCAGTAGATTTTATTTACTGGAATGTGTAGGAGCTTTTTTTGGTTTTCCTGCAGACGTTCCATCAGGAGCTTCGATCCATTCCTCCAAAAGCTTTTGCTAGATTCCTTATTGTCTTTAGAACTTTCCCAGGATCCCAGAAGACTCTTGTGAAAATGCTCCAGAAGTACCTCCTGCAAATCCTTCAGAAGTTTGTTCCAAAAATCCTCCAGAGATTCTTTTTGGTATACCACCTAGTGTTCCTTCCCACTAGCGTGCGCAGCTTTTTCTTTTATCTGGCTCATTCTCTTTGATAAACACAAGAAAGAGCGAGATGAAAGAGGAGGCAAGTGCTTGTTTACGAGAGTGGGGGGAAAAACAAAAAGCTGTGCACGCTAGAGTTTCTTCCAGAAATCGACCTGGAATCCTCCTTCAAAAATTCTTCAAGTGTTGAATTTCCAAAAGAAATCTATAAAGGAACTCCTAGCGTAATGCACTTTTCGATTTCCTGGAAAATCTTCAGAAAGAATTGCTGAAGGAATCTCCAATTAGAATTTCTTGCTATCTATATACAGCTGTGTTCATAAAAATAGCAGTGAAAGCCTTTTTCCATACAAAATGGCTAACTTTGGCATGCTGTAATTTTGTTCTCCTATGAGCGATTGAGCTGAAAATTTGACAGTGCACTACAAATATGGTGAATATTGTTATAGGAAAATCTGAGAATTATCGAAACACGTGGAAAAAAATTAAACACTATTTGAAATTGTTTAAAATAATAGCAGTGTAAAGAAATTGAAATGTAGCTTTACCTTGAAGAAGCAAGAAATATTTTCGCACGCTATTCGAACAGTTTCCGCCTTGATTACATGTTAATGCTCAAATTAAAAATTCTTAAAATTGTTTGCTGAATTAAAAAAATAAAAACAAACACTGCTATTATTTTGATCAATTTCACATAGTGTTTTACTTATTTTCACGTGCTTCGAAAATTCTCAGATTTTGATATAACAATATCCAGCATATTTGTAGTTCACTGTCAAATTTTCAGCTCAATCATTCATGGGAGAACAAAGTTACAGCATGCTAAAGTTGGCCATTTTGTATGGAAAACGGCTTCCACTGCTATTTTTATGAACACTGCTGTATATAAAAATGCAGTGGCATACGTGGGACCGCGCATAACTCACGAACGGAACGTCCATCCAGTTCGTCTTTGTTTTGTTATGTTAGTTTTCACCCAAGGAAACTATATGAGCCAAAAAACATTGAGAAATTGAGTGTTTTTGGAAATCTTTTATTTATACGTTTGGCACGGGGGACTTGGACTTGAAACGTCAAAAAACGCAGTAGGCAAGACAAAGTTTGCCGGGTACAGGTAGTTTGTTTTATAAGTGGATGTATATTTTGACTCAAAATTAATGTTAACCTATAAACACTGTGTCTGTGCTATAAGGGTCAATCATTTAAAGAGAAAAATTTAAAAATTGAAACAAAGTTAAATCACAGTTACAATTAATAAAAATCTTAAATCGATGAAAGTGAAGATAGAGGAGTCTTTTTAAAATCAGTTTGTATTATATCACACTTTGCTCATGTTTAGTATATGGTCCGATTCAAATATGACGTCCATCATTTTTCAGGATTTTTAGAACCCTCCCCCCTCGATCACGCTTTTTTGTATACCCAATACATGGAGTGTCACATTTTCTCAGACCCCCCCCCCTCTTACATGGTGGACGACATATTTGAATGACTCCTATGTGGAAAATACTAATTTCTTCACCTTTGTCCTCCAACTTCACTATCATAAGTGAAAGATAAAAACACCGTCATGTAGGGAAGACACTGCCATTATGCAGTAGGAATAATGGAAAGCAAACAGGTGTAATTAACTAATTAAAAGAATAATATGTAATCAGGTGTTCACTGTTTGTTCACTTGTATAGCTACTTTGGCACCAGCAAACGTCTGCGCTCGTTCAGGAGGGTAGATCGGGTAAACATCGCACCGTAACAAACGGCTACCACCGAGCGAGCGCGGCCGGCCTACTACGACGGCTCTTCGCAGCCAATAGGTAGGTATATTGCGCGTATCATTTTGCCGAACACCCGCGAACAGGTGTTCGCGCAAACTGAGTAGGCCAAGTAATAAATAATATTACAGTTTTCGTGAAGCCCCTACATGCTCTCCGAGGCTGTAGGTATACTACACTTTCGCGTCATGACCCAAATCTCCCATCAACGAGCAGCGGTTCGGTGTGTTTGTTCGCTGTGATTCTTGTTGTCCCAAAATCAACAAAAAGGCAGCACTACAGCCAGCCAGTCCACCAACGATGGGGATGTTTGTTTACCTTGGTGCTGTGCGCTTCATTGTGACGAACGGAGATTCGAATCAACACGTGCACGTGGGAACCTGGCAGCAGCAGCAGCGAATAAAGACAGAGAAAAACAACTGAAACGCCGACTGTGTCCAATTCGAGTAATTAAAAATTACTTCACGCAATCCCACGAAGGGGCCATAATAATAATAAAAAAAACAGGCACAAAGTGTATTTTAAACATACAATCAACAGCGGTGTGACGGATGGTTTGTCGTATACAAGAACGAAGTGGCACTTTTTCTTTACTTACTAACATTTCAATAGTGGGTTTGTCAATAACATATGAGGTCGTTACAAGCGATTGCGAGAATCGAATTATTTGAGGGTGAATCTCCAGCTTCAACATTATATCCATTCAGGTAACCTGAATCAGGTTTATTATAGGTATATTGTAGCTAAACAGAATAAGTAAAAACCAAACTCTTTTATTTAGTTCAGACACAACATAATTAAGTGTTTGTTGTTAATAACTTACATTAAGAGAGCAGAGATTCCCAGGAGAGCGTTGAAAGCGATCGCAAGTAACCGATAGTTCTGCTACCCATGACAAAATACATTTTCAACTTCCACGGAGTTCAGATAAAGTTCCGAATGAAACATTCTAGCTGCTTAAAAAGTTAACAATCAACCTTGCTGGAACTTCGCACACAAATTCCAGCAAGGCTCATATTTTGCATCTTAAGCAGCTTGAAGGTTGCTTTAGATGCTCCTCGGAACTTTATCAGAACTTTCAAGTTCAAAGAAGTTCATTCCAGTAGCTTGGTGTTCTGTTTTGGTGATGAGTTATTATGAATACATTTCCACTGTTTCACTGTAAGCATTTAAAGTTTTGTACGAAAGAATTGCTAAAGAATTTTCATTAAAAACGACGATATCAATGACAAACTGTTCAATCATGAGTGATTTCTGAAGCTAAATATTTCAAATAGATTTGAAATTCACTAGACCGTCAAAAATACCCACAAAATGAGAGATTGAACCACTGAAAGTAGACAGTGTTGGTTTTGTCGTTGTGATTTTTTTCATTAAATTGATAATTTAATTTAATTCTAAAATGAATGATTAGGACTCTGTATGCACGTTTTTCAGATGTATTTACTAGTAGGCTCGATCCGAGTTGCTACACGTACTGTACTATCTCGTTATTATTTATTGGTGATTTGAGTTCATTCGTGCATATGAAAAAAAAAAAATACGATCACGTCCATAGCCCACGTCTGGCCATCCATCCTTAAGCAATCGACAGAGTCATCATCGTCCTCTACCGGTACACGTCCGCCTTATTTCATAGGGGAGACTGGGTAGTCTACAGCCCTGTAATAATTGACATGTATTTGCTGATTGGATACTGGGTTACTGATATTTGATGCTGCGTAATCAAATAATAAAAGATGACATCCCGATTAGAAAGTTATATCAAGTTTATAGCATATTGTGTTATGATGTTATAATATTTTTCTATAACTAATAATGTTATAAACTAGATGCAGGAAGATGTTAAAATAACTAAAATCGTAACAAAAAGTACACTAGTCTAGTCAAGATTATAACCTATTTTGTTATAATCATATCAACATTATAACAAAATGAGATATGAATTTTAGCCTCAGGATTGCTAGTATCTATCAAAATTTGATACAATTTTGTAACATAACATTTCAAATGTCGAAGACTTAAAACTACATTATAATTCAATGAGTTATAAAACAACATTTGTAACATAATGTGATACAATTGAGTTATGGTATTATGAAAACATCAAGGATGTTGAACATGATTATATCACAATGAGGTATGAATATCATAGTTTGCTAGGATTATGTTTTATTTTTGTTACAATTTTCTAGTCGGGATAGAAGGCTAGAAAAATTGGAGGTAAGATTTTTTAAAAGCTTCTAACTTTTTTCTTGAATTCAGAACAATGGTGGCTGCACTCCGAGCCTTGCGAAACGGCCAGACAACTGACGCCTCTAACCGCACGGGCACGAAGCCACAATTTTCGATTAGAGGCATGTTTTAGATGTTATTTTTGTAAAGTGTAGAATTAACATAAGTTAAAATACGCAAAAAAAAATGTTATTTTGCCTCAATGTTCTTGTAACTTGTGTATGTCTGTTTTACAATAAATGTTAGTATTCAAGGTTAGAAATAGGTGAGATGAAATTCACTAAACATGACATTAAAGATAACAATATCAATCCAGCTTGCTAATCTATTATAAATATGCATTTGAGATTGTTTTCTCTTGTTATTTCTGTTTTTTTTTTAGATCAGTCAGTGTTAAAGCATATTTGCAGCAAGACACCCCCAAATTCGATTTAAACCTCTAATACCCAATCCCGCCTTTATACGGGGTGTAGTTTGAGCATTTTTGTATTTTAGAGAATGACATGCCAGTTTTCAAAAAAAGGGAAAGAATTTAACGAGGAACTGCCGAATATAGACTGTTTCAGAAATTATAAATACACTTTGTTTATTAAATTAAATGGACAGTTCTAATGATTTTTACCAACTTCTTTAAGAGAATTGCATATTGTACTCCATATTTTTATATTTCCTTTCAATTGTCTTGATATTTTAAAGAACAGCCAAGTTCTCTAACAAATAACTTAATTTTTCAAATTTGCATTTGCACAAAGGTGTTTTTTAATGATTTCAACATTTTTTATCACTAAATACCAAAAATTATCTAAATTTTTATCACATTCGCTTTCTCAACAAGTTGTCTAAGGAATGCCTTGATCAAAATTTGGAAAACATCGATAAAGGAATTTCCACAACATTTTTTCGGAGATCAAGTTTCTCATTTTTTAAGGTTTTCTACGGAACATAAGAACTACACAGTTTCTTAGCTTTCCTGAACGCATTTAATCTAAACAAACTATTTTTTTCAGCTCAATCGATCCTTCAGGTGACAAAGCTTGTCATACCATAAAAACGAATGCAGGAAACAGAGTAATTAAGACATTCGTTTGCTTAACGTTTATTGCTTCTGGTGTTGTTGAGAAATTTGAAACAAAAATGTTTGTTTTGAGTAGGCCCGTAATGGTGGTTCTTGATCAAATATTCCAGTAAAAATTATTTTTACCAATCGAGAAATATCTTTTATTATCGATACAGCAATTTTTATTGTGTTTGGAAATTAAATATTTTATCTGTGAGATTTTTTCTTTTCTACTATGCTACATTTTTTGACCACTTTGTGCAACTTCAAATTCAAATCATCTAGTTTATAGAGCCCTATTTTTTAACTTTTTCCACAAACATCAACAAAATTGGTATTATTTGCTTCGTTAGCATGTTTACTATAAGAGCTAGAAGAAACTTTTGTGAATACTGTGCTCAAATTGAGTGAGCAGCTGCATCAACTCTTACACCTTATTATATTGAATATATGGGAAGAGGAAGAACTGCGTGCTAGTTGGCTGGAAGGTCTCATTTGCCCTCTACATAAAAAAGGCCATCGACTGGAGTGCGCGAATTACAGAGGAATAACACTTCTCAATACTGCGTACGAAATTTTGTCCGAAATTCTATTCAACAAGCTGAGGCCGATTGAGGAGTCCTTCGTCGGTGAATATCAGGCGGGTTTTTGTGAAAGCTGATCAACGACGGGAGTACAATTTGCAGACCCATCATCTGTTTATTGATTTCAAGGCGGCGTACGATTCAGTGAAGAGAAGAAGAAGAAGAAAAAGAAGAAGAAGAACTAGTTATGGCAGATTATGATCGAACATGTTTTTCCGGCGAAGCAGATTAGACTGATTCGTGCGACGCTTGACGGTTTGAAATCAAGTGTACGGGTTGCGGATGAAATTTCGTCATCATTCGTATCCTTAGACGAGCTGAAGCAGGGCGATGCTCTTTCGAACTTACTGTTCAACATAGCGCTGGGAGGAGCGATAAGGGCAGCTGGTGTGCAAAGAAGTGGAACCATTGTCACGAGGTCGCATACACTCTGGGGCTACGCGGATGATATCGACATCATCGGGATCGACCGTTGATGTCGTGGAAGAGATGACCAGTTCAAAAGGGAGACTGGCAGGATTGGACTAACGATTAACGCCACAAAGACCAAGTACATGATTGCTGGTGGTAGTGGTGCTAGGTGGTGAGAAGTTTGATGTTGTGGACGAAATTGTTTATCTTGGTACTCTAGTAACGTGCCATAATAATGCTACCCGCGAGGCAAAACAGAAGGATTGCAGCTGCGAATCGGTCTTTTTTCGGTCTGCGAAACCAGCTCAAGAAGACTGCAAAAGAAGACAAAAGTCGCGTTGTTACAAGACTCTGAGGCGAATGCTTCATTCGGCGTAGACTCACCGCTACGACTCGTAGCCCATCAAGTATCAAGTATCTTACAATTCAGTTACAATGAGCTAAGCAAAGCAAAAAAGCCATCGTTAAGTATCGTTAAAGCTGCTTGACAATATAGACTGCATCACCAAATCCATTACAAAACCTCAATAAATCATTTCTAAAATCAGAAAGGATAGAAATTGTTACTTTGGCAGCAACGGCACATCACGGCTAGACAAACTCACCGATAACATGGTCGGCTTTTTTAGGGTCTCCATAATAAAGACAAATCAATCAATCAATGGTCGACTTTGTGGGAGCTCGCGATTTAATCGCTCGCCATACCCTGGAGCGAAATCATGCTGTAAACAAGAACGGAGAACTGCTGGCAGATCACTTGAACGATGGACCGTATACTATACACTATCATCTCCACAGCCGGAAGAACATCCACTTTAGACGTGTTCCTATCCCATCTACCGCTGTCGATACCAACAACCTTCTACCAAAACCTCCATTTAGGTAATGAGTCGGGACTGCCTAAATAGAATTTTTACCTAAATGGATTCAGTTTATTACCTAAATGGATTACAAGGTTGCAAAGAAGTTCAACAAGGGAAAGTTACTAGGAGATTTAAAGGAGATCATGCGGAGTTTCAGATGGCTTTCAAGGAGTTTCAGGAGGGGGTGGGATTCAGAAGGGGAGAGGCTTCAGGGGCGTTTTCGGAGGTTTTTGGAGAGTTTTTCAAATTGTCATTCAAATGACTAGCTGGGTACGAAACACGAAAAACCTTGCGAAAAACCCTGCAAAATTCCGCCAGACTGAAAAAAAAATATTGAATGTCGGGTCAAAGTCGGGTCAATTTTTATCGTATGTTGGGCCATTGTTGGACCAATATCGAACAACTGTTGGGTCTATGTT
Organism: Aedes albopictus; assembly: GCF_035046485.1. Classification (NCBI taxonomy): domain Eukaryota; kingdom Metazoa; phylum Arthropoda; class Insecta; order Diptera; family Culicidae; genus Aedes; species Aedes albopictus. Next base: position 505,200,753 of record NC_085137.1, on the reverse strand, counting down.
GGGTTTGGTGGCCAAAATAAAAACAGGTGAATGATAGGTTGATGTCGGGTTTGACGTCATCAATGCTGGAGCTGATATCAATTGAATGATGGAAGGATGGTTGATTATCTCAATGTCAGCTGGAAATGACGCTGGATACTGACACTTTCTAACACTGTATGGAAGGGGGGGGGGGGGGGGGTTTAGGGGGCAACATTGCATCCTTCTCCCCCCATACCCACCCCCTAACACCATTCACTACTTGTTTCCCATAAAGCAATCTTATACATAATTTTAAGTACTCCAACTGATCTGAACACAATCAAATTCCATTTAGGTAACGTTGCCTAAATGGAGGGACCTAAATAGATTTTACCTAAATGGATCCTACCTAAATGGAGGTTTGAGTGTACTATCTAAGTTCCGATCACTCAGTGACAAGCAGGGCGCGGAGGCTGAAACATGCCGCATTTCGTCGTTCCCGCGTTTTCGTATTTTTCTTTGTGTTTTAGTTCGTACTTGAGTGGAACACTGATGGAAGAGTGAACGGTCGTCGGTCGTCAGTGAGTGGTGTGAACGAGTGCACATTTAATATGGTTGGACCGTTTGCATGCTGAGACCAAAGCCAAACATAGAAAACCAGCTGGTCAGGATTACCCGGTGAGTTCGTTCCTTATTACTTTTTTTTATTTTGAACATGACATATATGGGGATTTCGGAGGGGTAGCCTAAGGAAGTTAAATGAACTGGTTTCCGGGCAAATGTTCGTGGGGTGGCCAGACTTTGTCACGAGATAACAATTATGTTGTTTTCCGAAGGTCTCCAGTGAATTTAGCTTACCCTGCTACAACAAACCATCAGGTAGATCATTCCGTTCCGGTATGACTCTGCAGCCATAGGTAATCCTTGCGCTGATGGTGGGTACACAATCATCATCATCATCATCATCATCACTATCTAAGTTCCGATCACTATCCGGTTGTATGCGAACTCGAACTCAATCCAAGCTCGATTCTTCCAGACGACCTTCGGTCGATTGGTGGACATCCATCTTTCTGGAGAGGCAGATCCCAGTTCCATCGAAACCATCGAACACCACCTGGCGGTGTTCAAAGAAGCAATACACATCACAGGTATTTTGACCCCGACACCTGGCGGATCATCCAAATAAGAAACACCGTCCGACGGCAGTTCCAAAGAACTGACTGCTTTACGAAGAAGCAAGAATTTTCTGGACTCAACCGATTGATCGGGAAGCGAATGGACTCGATAAGAAACCAACAGTTCTCGAACAGCATTCAGAAAATGGGCGAGGCCGCTCTGGAAGGTGGCGAAGATACTGAAGAAATGGCCACAAACAGTACCACCATTGAAAAAAGACGGTGCCGAAACACATAACCTAGCCACCATGCTAAGCCAACATGAATCAGCGGTGCTGCAATCCTTTTACCGGATGGATCAAGTCGTCCACGCCCCGTTCAGCAATCAACTGACTGAAGAGGGTGTCCGATTGGCAGTGAAGCGCAGGAAAAACATGAAAGCCATGAGAGACATTCCATTGTCCACCAGATTATACACCCACGCTGATGTAGGCGAACTTTTCGAGCTACCTAACGAAAATCGTAAGAAGCTAGGTACATCTTTTAGCTGCCATCTCGGCAACTGTAGTGTACACGTCCACAACTCCCTGCTGGTTGCAGCCTTGCGTTGTTTGCCGACGACAGCGGAATCATAGCCATCCCGCGGGTGCCAGAGCAGACGGTGCGCATTGGGCAAAATCAATCCCAAAGGTGGAAAAAATTAAAAACTTTCTTAATACATCCTGCATCCTATGAAATTTAGAAATTAAGGGTACAATGGGGTTGAATGAGAAAAAAACATTCAAAAAGCTTGAATGACCATATAAGTTGACAAATAACTTGTTTGAAAGATAATATCCATACGAGTTCATTAATGACTGATTGATGCACAGGTAGAACACATACAGCCGAAGCGCTAAACGCGCGAGTATTCAGCAAACCCATGCTGAGAGTGTTGGGTTCGATCTTTTGTCGGTCCGGGGTTTGGCATTATTGAAATTCCCTTCACATAATGTCAAATGAACGACAGCATTTCCTCAGAATTGATGTGTGTATCAACATATTGCTTTCATTTTTCGTATACGGATAGTACTGACCGTCAATTTTAATGTGGATTGATTAAAAATTTTTTGAGTTATTTCGAAAAACAACCCCTGCAAAGAAAAAAATTGAGTGTATCTAATGTAGGGTGCAAGACTTTTTGGACAGGGTGTCCGATTTTGCACAGTACGTACAGCAAAGTATCTAGCCGAATGCAAAAAAATCAAGGCAATACCAACATTTGTTTTATTCTTAACCACTAACCTATTTTACAGCTCTTTTTGTCCACTAGGGCACTACGTGAGCGATTCCAATTGGCGGCTGCACTTACACTTTGTACAGCGCCTAAATGTATTCTATTATATTCTTGTTCTACTATATCGAACTGGTTTGCCTTTGTGCTGCTTTCACGTTTTATACTGTGTCCTTGGTAGAATGATGAGATGAGCACGATGATGAAATGATGTGTGACTGTTGTTCCTTTTCCAGTCCGATGGGTTGCCGTTCGCCGATATCCGATTATCCGGGTCCGTTTGAGCTATGAGAGCTCAGAAGAAGTTCAAGTGCCAGCCGCTCTCGGGGGGAAGAGCGACTGACGAAGTGCCGGAGCTGGGATCGAACCCATGATCATCCGCTTATGAAGCGAACGTGTAGCCACTGCGCCACGGGCCCCGGCGTATACCAACATCTTGAGGAATTTATATCTAACCTGAAGAGTTTTGTTTTTTGTGCAATTGAACTTGATTAATTACTAACTTTTCTTTTGCATTGACCATATACACCACTGATCTTCGTTAGCGAACAAGCAGGCAAAATATTGCATATACGACATTAGTTTGTTCGAGAACATCTGGCAAGGAAATCATCCCCAGAGCAAAATTCGTCAAATATAGTGGCAGTATGTCTTTATAAAAACGATGAAATTGTACTATTAATTTTTTGAGTATATACTTATGACGGGTAGTGTACTTGGCTAAGTGGAATAAGACTGTCATATTATTAGTGTATAGCAAAACAAAACAAATACCTTTTTGATGTTTAAGTTGCTATTTCGTTAACAAAAATATAACGAATGCATTTTGGAGACATTTTACTACAATGTGTTACTACAACCCCCATAAAGTCTATCGGCAAGCAGCAGTTTGGATATTCTCAAATCCACGCTACAGCTCTTCATCATGAAATGCTTGGAATGGTGAATAATGGAAGTGTGCGACATGGATTTTAAATATTATTTCACGTATTGATTATAAATTTCTTCATCTTCAATAGCAAAATTCCGAGAAATAAGCAGCAGCATATTTTGCCCCATTATCCCCCAAACGTCATATTTATAACATCTTTTATGTATACTCATTGGAATCAGAATGTTATAATATGAATGATATATTATTTTAACTGCAGTGGAACAATTTGATTATATTTTTAGGGAAATTGGGGTGAAACAGGCTTTACACCCCGCTGAAGCAATGTCGTAAGTACAAGAATCATTCGTATAGAAATTATCTACCAAACAAGCTATTTGTCAACTTATATAGTCTTTCAAGCTTTTTGAATGTTTTTTTTTCTCATTTAACCCTTAATTTCCAAATTTCATAGGATGCAGAGATATTACTGGTAAGCTCTTCATCAATATTAACTCATATCATGCATAGAAGTTTCAAGTTAAAGTTGTTTTAATTTAAAAACAATTAAAAATAAGTTTATAGGGGAGTTGGGGTAAACTAAGCTCTACAACTATATGCTGCCGTCACCTCCCGTCTATGGGGCTATGCGCAAACAACATTTAGGATATTTTTGGAGTATATAAGCAATGGCTCATCGTTTGGAATCGGTGGTACAAGGATGGGAACTACTCATATTTGTATGCGGGAAAACTTAGATATAACCAATAATTTAAGATCAAACTCGCCAAAAATGGTTTCTTTAGGAATAAACCATGTGTATTCGATCATTTATTTAGTTATTGTCACGTAAAAATCATAAATAAAAATAAACATTGAATTTCTACCTTGAAAATATAGCATTGCCTAATTGACCCCACAACACCCTAAAATTCCATCATTTTAATAACTTTTTGTATGTAACGTTACTCAATGGGAGTGGGGCGATGGTATCCCAGCAAAATAATCATTAAAATCATAACAAATGCCGTAAAATAACAGAAATTCACAAATTTTAGGGAGAACTGGGGTAAAACGGGCTCTATAACTCGCTTCAGAGAAGTTGCTCGTACATGAATCATCCACCAACCAGTTCTTGAGAAAATTTGCTTTCGAATAAGCCATTGATGGTCACATAGTGACTTGTGTTAAGAAAGTTATTAATTTTTTCCACCTTTGGGCTTGATTTTGCCCAATGTGCGGTGTTTGAGCCGCACCTTCTTGATAAACAGCGGCTCGGGAGCATCTCGCTATTCTAGCTGAAGTTCAGAAGAACAAGTGGCCTGGCTGCACTATCAAGCAGACAACTTTATATCGGGACAAATGTGATCTAAAATGCATAGAAAAAATCATTTTAAAATGATACATGTTTATTTGCAGTATGAAAATTAAATACAAATCCATACTGATTGATTTTTGCTGACATTACGAAGTGCATTAAAATAGTGTAAATTGAGTCTTTTTAGAAATTTTTGTGTAAAAATGTTTCTACATGTGAAAATATCTCAATAATGCAGAACTCCCTGCTGGCCATATACATAAATTGGGAGAATTTCCATAACGAGAAGATCTTAGACCGTACGAAAAGTTAAGGCCAGATATCTTAATCATGCTTTAGCTTCGTAGAAAGAGAGTTCCACAAACCCAGTCTCCCCTACACAACGGAGGCGAGAGTGTGACTGATGATGTCGTCGTTTACTACTAACTGCCTGCTACCGCTTCTCGTGGCTGCCTGCCATGTGAGCTCGTAGTTACAGCACTAAGCCGATCGACGACGAGCAATGAGCAGAGCACCACACCAACCTGCCTGCGCGCTGCTGTAGAGTGCGACTAGAGTGCAAGACACCTGCAATGTACTTAGAAGAGGCTGGCTGAACCGGTTGCTGATGGCTGTGCGCTCTCTATTTCGCAGCTGAAAAACACACATCGCCCGCCACCCGGGTGCCGCTACCGCTGATTGGCAACATAGTTTCTCCATATGAGAGCTACCTATAGATATCGCACGAGTGTTATTCCGTTCATTCATTTATTTGTGCGCGAACAAACTGGCAAAAACCAATAGTGGGCATTGCTAGTAGAAATCAACCGCTTGTAATAAATACCCTACCCACTTTTGGTGTGGTCTACGACTACGACGACCGACGGTCGGTGGTGCGGTGTTTGAAGAGTAGTTGTTGTTTTTTTCCGGCCTGCTTCGACTTGGGGCTGCCGATTACTTTCGGTACGTTCGTTCTCAATCATGGTTATCTTGAGAAATGGCGAGAAATCCAATCGAAGCAAACACGGCCGCCACTTGTTGCACCACTTACTAGCTGCAGCATGCTGTGTACAAAGGGATTCTTGAACAGGTGGCGCCTTGGTGGCCGTTAGGAGTGGAGTATTTTTGTTTCGTTCGGTTATGTTCGGCGGACTTAAGATCGATAAGCGGATTTAGCCAAAATCCACTCATAGAACAGAGTATCAATTTCTACATATTCACTAGAGATGTAAGATAGATTACATTTTACAAGAACAGAAAGATATGAAGAAAAACAAAGGTGATGCTTATGAGAGAACTTCAAATAGGAATAAGTATGGATATCTCCAATATATAATACGTAGTTTCTGATCAATCCCTTGCAACAATGTTGCAAGAATCAGTTTCCATGTATCATATCTAAAAGTCAATTTGAATTTGGATTACTTATACAGTATTCTAAAGAATCTATTTGACAGCGTCAAACGCGTTTGCAACAAAGTAGAGGATGATCCTAAAGTGTCTATCCAAAATAAACTGACAAACAACAAATCATCCTTAAATGATGCTTCAATTTGTTGAAAAAAATCCTAGCACCAGTTCCTTTTGTATAATAAACCTAAATATTCAAATATGCGTTTTTCCAATAAGTCATAGAGTCTCCCTTTATTCCAAAATATTACACCGTCTTTGAATTACATCCTGCTACAATGTTGCATGGAAATTTCTCATAGGGTATGTGTGCCATCAGTAATTTCATGCTCCCATTTTCATCCTATTCGAAAACAAGCGATTACGGCACCGATTGACTCCGTTCTTTTTGTTTTCATGGGTGCTCACTCCTAACAAAAAATACAAAAATAAGAAACAAAACAAACAGCGCTTCAATCCTTTGTTTTTCGTGGGATGAAAATGGGAGCCACATGCTTAATAAGGGAACCAATACCCTACATAAATCATTTTCAAAAACTTTTATTGACTTATGCAAAATTCCATCGGCTACTGAATGGATTTGTAAGTTTTTGAATAAACGAATAATATTACGCAAATACATCCGATCCCAAGAAGAAGATGGTATCATCTGTTGTTCTCCAGCATCTGCGACACCAATTGTAAAATTGTAAATTCAAATCTCCCATGCATAAAAGTTACTTAGGTGTACTTGTTGATCCGTTAAATGCACCCTAGTAGCGATCTCGGTACACAGAGGTAACAATCAGCCCCTTGCTCTCGATGGATTGCATACCGATTAGTCAGTTTCTCTACTGAAGTGCAGCACCCGGTCGCAACAAAATCGAGGACGCACATATGAAAGCTCCCCGGAGGCGAACATTACTCGATCGGTTATTCACATACTCCACACACTGCACTGATTGACCGATCCCTGTCCAGCCCAGCCCAGCGAACAGCAACTGTTGTGGTCCGAAGGTCTCAATTGCGTTGTTCTATCATTAATCTATTCAAATGAGGTTTGGAAACGTGACGCCATCCAGTAGTATGCCAGATGTGACCTCTCAGATGGATCGGATTGAAAAACGAGGGCGTGGAATCTGCCACAGGAAAAGAATCAGAAAATTGATATTCGAAAGGTGTCCAAGTGTTCCGAAAAGTGAGCGAAAATCACCATAGCGTACCCAGACTGCATGTGTACGTACCTTGAACTGGGTGAGAGTTGATCCCAGTTAACTAATAATCAGCTAAAATTTGTTACTTTAAGGTCATTTATTTAGCATTTTATGCAATTCAGTATCATAATTTCTATTTTATGTAACTCATTTTGATATCATAATGGCCACATTTTCTGAAATTGTTCCAAATACAACTGAAATTAGTTGCATAGTAAAAAATAATTTCATATTGTACATAATGCAACTCATTTGAATTAAATTATGAACATTATGCAACTCAAATTAGTTGTATAATGAAACAATCATTGTATAATAGTTATTTATAACAAATTGCAAAATGTTGATTTTTTCAACACAAGGCGAACATTTATCCAACGAGGCTTGCCGAGGGCTTGGTGGTCTAGTGGCTATCGCTTCTGATTTGTATGCAGAAGGTCATGGGTTCAATCCCTGGCCCGTCCCTTTCATCCCACTTTGTATCTTTATATCCACTTCCTCTCTCTCTCTCTCTCTCTCTCTCTCCCTCTCTCCCTCTGATTTTGGAGGCAAAATGAAGAGACCACGTTTTTCATTCAGACCGGCCGCGTCGTCGTCGTCGTCAATTTGAGTGCACATCGTCGTATCCGTGTGTAGTTGTAGTGGTTCAGTGTGATTTCGGAGAAGAGGCCAGTTAGTAGAAGATGCTGCAGCACATACGCACTGGACACTTCGAAGGATGTTTATTGGTGAGCGCGTTCCATTTTATCATAATAAAATAAATAATGCTAATTGATGTATAAAATTCTGCTCTGGTTTTTGTGTATTTATCTAACAAATATTGAAAAGTTCGTCACGTCATGTGTCGGCGCTAGTTCCCAATGCACATTCAGTTGATAATAAATATTTTTCTTTCATTTTTTGCATTTGCACAAAAATTTGAATGGTTCGTCATCTTCGGTGTCGACATTTGTAATTTTTTAGTCGAAATGAATAAATACTTGAGTCAAAAAGTAAAGGTTACATGAATCACATCACTTACCAAAGTGAATCCAAATCATGTGGCTCTACCCCTACCCACAAACAAAAACTCCTTCCCGTGACAGTCGTGGAGAAGATGAGGTGATCTCGGTCTCTAGTAGCAACGTACGTCACACTAACATTCCTTTCCTTCCTCGATGACCGTAAGGACGTGGCCGGCGCCGCTATTGACTAATAAAGTTTGGAATTCTCGAACTGTGCACATTGAGAGCGGTAGTTACTCCCAAGCTCCGTTTGTTGGTTCCTTGTGCAATTTCGATTGTTCTGGTCAATCACGGAGTAGCAACTACGAATTGTACGATCGTCTATGCTCATGCTCATGCTCATGCGCAAAGCGAACTGTGCCGCTTGTCCTTCATATAGTAATCACCACACAATCTATCTGCTTTACGAACATCCCCAATCCATGGATCGCATCACTGACTCAACGGTGACTCCCAGATCTCCCATCCTTTTTCCGTCTAACAAATACCCCAGTCCGTGCTGGTTGTGGGGATGCAATGGTGATCTCGGTCTTTAGTAGCAACAACCAACACACTCTAACATTCTTTCCCTTCCCAACTGACTGACTATAAGGACGTGGCCGGCGCCGTTATTGATCAAAAATGTATGAGATGCTTAAATTGCACTTTGAGAATAAGTGGAGTGTCCCAGCCCTTATTCATTTGGATCTCAGTGCAATTGGTACCAGCTCAGATCAATCACGGAGGAGCAACCATTGACATGTATAGTCAGATTTGATCGTTTTCGATCGTTGATCGAGTTGCATACATTTTTTTTTTTGCAATGAAAGACAAATTTTCAGCAGAATGTGATCGTTTCCATCAATATCATAGTACTTCGCGGTGGTTTGGTGGGACCGACCACGTTCTCCATCGTGCTGGACACAAAATTTGGATCAAGCAAGCCGTGCTATAACCGTCACAGTTTTTCAAGCTCTAGCTGTGGAAACTAATGCCGTTTTTCTTTTTTAACCTGGGTTGGAACTGGATTGGCGGAAAATGTGTAAACAAACAATGTCAAACATACTTTAGTACAAGTGAATCCGAAATCGGGTTGGGGTTGAAACTGTGATCTGATCCAGTTTCAACCCAGGTTGGAACTGGATAATAAAGAAAAACGGCATAAGGTCTGGCCGAGGTTGTCAATCAAGCCGTTACCTTACCGAAATAGCAAGTAGAAAATATAACTTTATAGTGCCGAGTTGCAAAACATTTTGTATGGAACTCGTTGCAAAATTAGAAAATGAAATTTTTTTAGGGAATACCTTCATAAGTTCATGCCTGTATTGCTAATCATGCTTATGTTTTTCTTTGATCATTTTTTAAAGACTTCCTCCAGAAACATTGTCCGATTTATTTCCCAAGAGTTTCTTTTTTAAATTTCTCCGAAGTATTCTTTTCTGGAATTCCTTCAAACGTTTATAGATTCAGAAATTTTTCCAAGGTTTCCATTTTAAATTTAGAAAATTTTCCGGAATCTTCTAAACAATTGCTCGAATTTCTTAAGAGGTTCCTTCACTCTTTCATTTATTCAGAGATATTCCTCTAGATTTCTCCAGAAGTTCTCAATAGGTTTTACTGGAAGCTCCTTAAATTGATCCTTCAAGGTAATCCTCCAGGCATTGCTTTAGATTTATTCAAAACTTTCTTTAGGGTTTTTTTCAGATTTTTTCCAAAATTTTCCAATTCCTGCAGAAATTACTGCAGAATCTAATCATTAGCATTTTTCAAGGAATTTTTCATGAAATGTTTTCTATGAGTACCTGAAGAGGGTCCAGTTCTTCTAGGTATCATTTAAAGGATTTCTTCCACAAATCATTTTGTTTAATTTCTTCGGTGGTTCTTTAAAGAATTTATTCAAGAAATCCCTTCAGAAATTGTACGAGATTTTTTCTGAAAATTTCTTCAGAGGTACCTCCAGCAGTCCTTCCAAGGTTTCCTTCAGAAAATCCTCCCGAGATTCCTCAGAAATTTACTGAGGGATTTCTTACAAATTTTGCTGCAATTTCTGCAGACATTTTACCTTTAGAAATTCCTTTATGGATTTTTCCAGCAAATCTTCCAGAAGCTTCGCAAGTACTTTTTTCTTGGATTTACTTGCAGAGTTCCTCCAGAAGACTCTCATGATTTTTCAGCACAGAAATAAATGAAATGTTATTTCCTTATAAAAATCTTAAAAGCGAGAATGAAAGATGTTTAAAATCCAGCCATTGTTTTTCCGTCAAGGAATGCCTCCAAAAACATTCCAAGAATTGCTTCTCGGAGTTTCCAAAGGTATTCCCAGGAGTTTAAACAGATCTCCAGGGATATCTTAGAAATTTCCTCAGGAAATCCTTTAATAATTCTTCAGTATTTTGTGCAATTTCTGAAAAATTGGAACAAATTCTGCAGAGATCTCCAAAGACATCCCAGAAGATATTTCTGATGGATCTGTAAGAGCATTTTCTTAATCTATTTATTTATTTATTTATTTATTTATTCGTCGTCAATCATATGTAAAACTACCCTTGTAGGAGTTTCTGTTGGAATTATTCAAGAACTCCTCAAAAAATTTTGAAAAAACCCTCGGAAAAGCTGCTGAAACAATTCCTGCAGAATTTGGAGAAAAATTTAAAAAAAAAATCTGAAAAGCTCCATGGAAGAACTTTTGAAGAATTCTTGAAGAAATCTATAAAATTTTGAAGAAATCTTTAGAGATAAAAATATCTTCTCCAAAGAATTAAAAAAAATCGCTGTAGAAATATTAGGAAGTGAATCTCCGACGAAATCACAGGAAATTTCTTGAAAGTATCCTAGGAGGCATTTCTTAAGAACTTCCTGGAGAAACTTCTCGGGAAACCTGTGATTGAATTCCTAAAAAATAGTGATTTATCGGAAATTCCTTAAGCAATCCTTTTAAAAAAAATCTTGGAAAATTGTTTTGAAACATTCCTGGAAAAAAAAAACATTGAGAAATCATTAAAGTTATTCTCAGAGAAAATGCCTGATAAATTTCTGGAATAATATTTGCTTGATTATCAGGAGGAAATCCTGAAGGAATCTCAATGCAAACTCCTGAACCAACCTCCGATGATCTGAAGAAACCTGAACGAGTTTCTGGAGGAATATCTGGAAAATTTTCTGAAGAAAGTACTGGAAGGATTAAATTTAAGAATCTTTTAAAGAATTTTCAAAAAAAATCATGTTCCTAAGAATCCTTAGAGAAATTTTCTCTGATTTTTTTTTTTAAACTATTTCTACAAAAGTATAGAATTAGCCTAGGTTAAAATACACAGAAATAACAATTGAAAAAGAAAACTACAATAATTCCTAGTGAAGTTTCGGAAGAAATCTACCTATTTTTTTATTTTAGGAGAAGCTTATGTGGAATACTCATAGGAGATTTCCTAGACGGAATCTCATTAGGAATTTAGTGACGGAATCTCCAGGGAAATTTCTAAAAGTATCCCTGGATGAATTGTTGAAGGAACCGAAATTCATGAAAGATTTGTTTTTTGATCCATAGAAGATGTTCTAAAGAACTTTCAAAAGATATCCGTGGAAGACTTTCCGAAAGGAACTCCTGAATGATTTTCTGATGGAACCCAGGAATCCAAAGAAGATTTCAAAAAAATGTTCCTGGATATCTGGGGTAATCTCTGGAAAACTTGGGAGGAAATTCTAAGGGAAACTAAAGTTTCTTTAAACATTAAAGTTTGATGCAATCAATGGAAGTATTCCTAAACATTTCTCAGAGAAATCTCCGAAGACATTCAGATTTTCTGATTTTTTTGGAGGAATTTCTGGAGAAATATCTGCAGGGTTTTTGAATAAATTTCTGAAAATACCTATGAGAATCAAAAGAAATCCTTGGAGAAAAATTTCTAATGGAACTTTTGATAGATTTTTTGAAAGAAACCGTCAAGGATTTCTGATGGAATTTGTGGGGTAATAATATAATACATTTGTGAAGAAATCCTGGCACTATTTTTTGCAAAATCCTCGAAATAGTTCTATAAAGGATTTCTTCAGGAGTCCCTGGAAGCATTCCTAATATCGCAGATCTTTTTTTTTTTTGCAATATTGCTTACTTAACATATTTTTTCTAAACATGTGGTCACAAAAAACTCATGGACGATTTCATATGATTAGTAGGAGAAATTTCCATTAAAATTTCAGGTTCCCCATTCTATGGAAGAACTTTTTACACATATGAGGGCGCCAAAACTTTATTTGTATACACTACCCGTCGTAAGTATGGACTCAGTTGAATATTGCATCACCTTGAAAAGTTTAGCATCACCTGAAAACAACTTCATATGTGCTGCTATATCTCGAAATCCTGATAATATGCAAAGGTACAGTCTTCAGCAAAATTGTTGGGAAGGTCGTTTGCATCTTTATAGCAAGCAGTTTGATTCGCAATTTTGCCGTTAGGTGACGATAGTGAATATGGAAAATAAGCTTTTTCAACTAGCTTTATCTCGTGATCCTGATGAGATAGAAAGTTTAACTCTTCGGCAAAATTGTTCGGAAGGTCATGTACATTATAATGACGAGCAATTTGGTTCGCAATTCTGCTGCTAGGTGTCGCTAATGAGCATAGGAAAATGAGCATTTTAACTAGTTCTATCTCGTGATCTTGATGAGATAGAAAGTTCAAGGGTTCGGCAAAGTTGTTCGGAAGGTTGTGGACATCATAATGACAAGCAGTTTGGTTCGAAATTCTGCCGCTAGGTAACGCTAGTGAACATGAAAAAACGAGCATTTTTAACAAGTTTTTTCTCGTGATCCAGATGAGACAGAAAGTTGAAGTCTTGGGTAAAGTTGTTCGGAAGGTCATGGACATCATAATGACAAGCAGTTCATCCACTTCGTATTCAATAGGTTTAGGTCTGATTCACCGAATGTTCATGTGATTCAGGTGTATATCATTTTAATCCAAGTGATTCGGGTCTAATTCACTAGATATTCAAGAGGTTCAGGTCTGATTAATTTCATGTTCAAGTGATTTAGGTCTGATTCACTTCATGTTCAAGTCACTCAGGGCCCATTCACTTCATAACCAATTGATTTAGGTCTGAGTCATTTAAATTCAAGTGGTTCAGGTCTGATTCACTTGATATTGAAGTGATTCAGGTCTGATTCATTTCATTTTCAAATGATTCAGGTCTGAGTCATTTCAATCCAAGTGATTTTATGCCACAAAAGCTCAGCTTATTGGACGCAGTGGAATTATTTCCCCAACAGGGGAGGAAAAAAAATCCAAGTGATTAGGCCCGATGCATTTCATAATCAAGTGGTTCAGGTTTGAGTTACTTGATATTCAAGCGATTTAAATCTGATTCACTTAATATTCATGATATTCAAGCGATTCATGAATGATTCACTTCACACTCAAGTGATTCAGGTCTGATTCACTTTATATTCAAGCGAATCAAATCTGGTTCTCTTGATATTCATGATATGCAAGTGATTCAGGTCTGATTCACATCATATTGAAGTGATTCAGGTCTAATTCACTTGATATTCAAGCGATTCAAATCTGATTCACTTGACATTCATGATATTCGAGTAATTCATGCCTGACTCACTTCATAATGAAATGATTTATGTCTGATTCACTTCATGTTCAAGTGATTCAAGGCTCATTCACTACATATTCAAGTGATTCAGGTCTGAGTCATTTTAATCCAAGTGATTCAGGTCTGATTAACTTCATATTCAAGTGATTCAGTTCAGATTCACTTCATATTCAATATGTTCAGGTCGGATTCCCATCAAACTCAAGTGATTGAGGTCTAAGACATTTTCATCTAAAAGATTGAGGCCTGATTCACTTGATGTGCAAGTGATTCAGGTCTGATTCACTTCATATTCAAGTGATTCAGGTTTGATTCAATTCATGTTGAAGTGATTCAGATCTGTGTCTTTTTAATCATAGTGATTCAGGTTTCACTCTCTTGATATTCAAGTGATTCAGATCGGATTCACTTCACGTTCAAGTGATTCGGGTTCACTCCCTGATTCACTTGATATTCAATTAATTCAGGTTCTATTCACTTCATATTCAAGTGATTCAGTTTGATACATTTCATGTTCAAATGATTCAGGTCTGAGTCATTTTAATCCAAGTGATTCAGGTATGATTCACTTCATATTTAAGTGATTCGGGTCTGATTCAGTTGATCTTCAAGTAATTCAGGCCAGATTCACTTGATATTCAAGTGATTCAGGTCTGTGTCATTTTAATCCTAGTGATTCGGGTCTGACTCACTTGATGTCTATTTTTAATACGCATCCCATTACTTTTTCTATTTATTGGCGACTATGTTGTTACTTTCCTTCAAAACATATTTATATATAAGTCAATTAGATTAATTTCCTTCTATACTAAAATTTGCATCTTGAATTTTGAAACGAAGTTGAAATGTTGGAAAATTTGGTGTTTTATCAGAATAATAATCTAATCGTTATAATTTTCTTCCATGTTAAGAATTTTTAGTTATGTCAAAGGTTTTTCATAGCTCATTATATAAGTCATAAATGATCAAAATTTCATTGAAATCGGTTCATTAAATCCGGAGATATATCAGCTCAAAGTTGGCCATCGGATAATTATACCTTTTTCAAGAATCTTCATAACTTTGTGACGAATGGCCGATCACTTCCAAATTTGGACCATCGATACACAACTAGTTGGTGAACTTACAGTAAAAATTTGAGAATATTTGATATACTTTTCGAAAAATTACAGCTAGTGGAACATTTTTTGAAAAGTGAAAATTTTACCTGTCCCGATCTTTTTGTCTATCCCCTGTAGTAGGCGCCCCTCCGTCTTTTACTAAAAATACGAAAATAGGAAGAGTAATCACGCCGATTTTTTTTTATATCCAGTAGGGCGGAAACAGTTCCTAATTTCGCTAAGAAACTATTGTCTCACATGTATGGAAGCACAAAAATAGTTTTAAAAACCTTATTGTTCTTCTTACATTTGCCCGGGTGCTCATAGTGAAAGTTTAAAAACCTTTGATTGACCTCAAAAGCTGGTTACTCAGTGAGTAACTTGGAGTAACCTCGATGACACCACTACTGGTTGCGATATCTTATTTGACATTGTTGAGATTCAAGACTATCTGTTTTCTACACTTTCAGGGAATTCGTACGATTGCGTTAGCAACAGGATTGACTGGCATAACTTCTTCAGCAAACGCGTTTCTTTTAACCTGTACGCCGAACACGCTAACGAACTTCATTCATGGTTGCTCGACAGACATCATACAATTTACCATCAAAACAATCCGCGAGAGCGATTTTTTAATGCACTTACTTAATAATATTGAATATTTGGACATTAATATATTGGGTTTCTCATTAATGTTTGGACTACTGTGATAATTTGAGAATGCACTGAATCATCAATTTCCAGTGACATTTCACACTAATCAAACTTATTGTGTTTACCTGCTGTGCATCCGACATCCCTGTCATGAACTCAACCGAACTCGTGTAGGCTAGCCGCTGCGAAGTCGTGTGCGAAATTCGACTGTGATAATAATGCATTCGGGTTGAGTCTAAATGGGTGCAAATGTTGCAATAAGTTGAACTCGTTTTAAAAGCATTATGAGAAATAGAATAAAGTTAAGCATTAAATCAGTCTGTGTAGCCCAGCTGAAGAGAGTAAAAAAAATCGAAGAACCAAATTCATTATATTCATGTTGTGATAGATCTAACCGTGTTACGCAGCCCTGTGAAACTCTTAGATCACCTCATGCCGTTCATACCTTCTTAACATTCAATCGGTAAGTCACTACCCATCGATTGAAAATGAGCAATTCCGATTCGCTGTCATGTCCAACCAACTGATATCCTACAATGGAGACATTAACAAGAGACAGGCCTCAATTAACATCTCACTCATAACACAACGAAACAACTCCGCGATCATACCAACGAACGATCGCCGCCGCGGCCATCCGCAGGACAGGACGGTAGGAAAATTGTTTCCGAGCACGCAAAAACAATGTCCTCTAACTACCCTAACCAACAACTGCGGTCCTACTAGGTATATAGTAATGCTAAGGAGCCCAGCGCAGCGCCCGGCGATCATTAACAATTCAGCAGAGAGTTCTTCAACACCTTCATTGGCGATTCGTGTCACACGAGAAGGAAAGATCACCTCGATCCGCAGCGTTTCGCTACAAACAGGCGGATCAAACCTCGTTGGTTGGTAGGTTGGTACTAAAAGGGGTAGGTAGGGAAGGAGTCTATGGTTGCGGTTAGTCATACCTACGGTCGTGATTCGAGGGCTGCCAGCCACTACTGATCCATGCCAATAAAAGCCAAGGCGGAGCTCACAGCTCAGCTCGGTCTAACGGCCCAAATGGAAGCTCCGTCAGTACCTAGTGCTGGATAAGTGAGCAATTGTGTAAATTTTTAACTGCCCGCCATCACTCAGCGGCTTCGTCGTCGTGGTCTTTCAGGTCGGGTCGGGATCCTCACTCGCGCGAACTTTTGGCCATTGAGTATGCGCAATAAAAATTCCTCGGTGTAGTACAATACAGGCTATGGGCGTTACTCTAAAGTTTTGTTGGTTTAGAGTCTAAACCAAAGGAAAATTTACCACCATTAACGTCAAAGGTATCTCACAATAAAAATCTTAAATTAATATTGGTATCAATAGTCAAGTTTCAGTAAAATAAACAGAATATTACAAAAAAATGAAGTCTTTGGTGTACACTGAAGTTTTTAACGACGTTTTTTTTAAATAACGTGCTTTTTTACTATCAGAAGATTCTTATTAAGAACTTCCGTAAAAATACAAATGAAAATTCAGATTGTGTACTCAAATACGAAACTTTTATTTTTCAATAGATTTCATTCATCATGTACATTTCTTCAGAAGTTTCTTCAGAGATTCTTCCAAAAGGATTCAGTAATGAGTCCATCAAACATTCGACCAGAAAATTCTTCAAAGACACCTACAGGGTTTCCTTCAGGAATTAGTCCAGACGTTTTCTTCGGAGTTTCCTACAGGATTCCTCCAAAGGATTTCTGCAGAAGTTCCTTTAGCAATTTCTTTAGGAGTCCTTTAGAGATTTATCTAGTAGGATTGAGGGGTGCCTCTAGGAGTTCAATATGTATTTTTTTTTGTATTTTTTCTCTCAAGAGTTCCGACAGGAGTTCTTCTGGGGTTTCTCCAAGAGCTCCTCCGGAGATTCTTTCAAGAGGATTCTGAAATATTTTCAGGATATCCATCAATGATTTATCCAGAAGATTCTTCAGGGATTCTCATAGTAGGTCCTTCAGAGAGTCTAGAATTTCCTTTTGGAATGCCTACAGAAGTTCCTTTAGAAATTGATCCAGGAGTTCCTTCAGAGATTCTTCTAGGAGAGCCTTCAAGATTACAATCAAAGATTTCTCCTTACGTTCCTCTACGCCTGAAGTTCCATCATGGATCACTCCAGGAGTTCCATCAATGATTCATACATGAGCTTCTCCTGGGATCCATTCTGAAATTCCTTCAGAGATTCTTCCTGGAACTCCTTCAACAATTACCCCCGAAATTCCTTCAGCAGTTTCTGCCAGAGTTCCTTTAAAGATTACTCCAGGAATTACTTGACTCTTTGTTATGGAGATCTTCCGAGGCAGGTTCATCTCAGAGACACAGTTCAGAAATTTCTCCTGGAGTTTCTTCTGGAGTCCCATCCAAAATTTCTTCATAAATTCCTCTTGGAATGCCTTCGGGATGCTTCATGAACATTTTCAGAGATTCTTTCAGGAGTTCGTTTTCGGATTTATCTAGGAGTTCCTTCAAGTATTCCTACAGAAGTTCCTCCAGGGATTAATCCAGGAGTTCAATTGAGGATTTCTGCATTATAGTCGTTTACTTAGGTATTGCTCCAGAAGTTTCTCCAGTGATCTTTAAAGAAATTCCTTCAGGGATCTCCCCAGTAGTTACAGAAGGATTCAGGAATGCCTCAGAAGAAATTCATGTTTCAGCAGGAATTCCTGCAGAAATTCCTTCAACTATCCCAACAGGATTTCTCCCAGGTATTCTTCCAGAAGTTTCTTCAGATATTTTTTTTTTCAGGAGTATTTAGTGACGCCTCCTGGAAATTTATCACGAATTACACCACTCCAGAAGTTTCATCAGAAATTCCTACAGGATTTCCTTGAAAATTTGTCCAGGAGTTCCTTCAGGGATTCTGAAGCTCTTCAGGAGTTACTACAAGAGTTGATTTAAGAGTTCCTTCTGAGATTCCTCCAGAAGTTTAAGGTATTCGGGCAGATAATTCGTCAGAAACTACCCCTGAATTCCTTCAGGGAATCCTCCAGAAGTTCCTTCAGAGTTTCTTACAGGAGGTTCCAAGGATATCTCTAGGAGAATTCAGGAATCCTCCTAGAAGTTTTCCATCTAACATTTTCAGCGCTATAAGCTTCAGTCATTCACTTTCTCTTGTATAACAATCGGATTGAAGCAGTCAACGCTGAATAAAAAGGAAGCTAGTCAAATATAAACCATAAGCTAATACACGGCTGCCTAACAAGCAGCATACAACTACCAAACTCGGTTGTCTGATATCAATCACTTGTCACTGGGGCTGCCTTTACTGCACTCTATGTCAATTCCGGGAGATTTCCCGAAAGATGTGAAAATTAGAACCAGTGTGTAAAAAAATCGAAGGCTGAAAGTGAAGATTGACATTCTCATTTTTTCATTCGTGCTTGGCCACAATCATTGTCAGCTGAATGCCTCTCTTTTTTTATTCAATTCTCTGTCACGAATATTTTTTCGCACATCGTAAAATGTCCAATTTCTGTTAACAGAGGCAAAATCCGACTTAATGGGCAAATAGAGCAGTTAATTAGTATTGATATTAACTACTTTACACAAGTTTTGAGGCGATTGGAAGAATATTCGGGATTTACGGTCAGGTTATATTTCTCAGTAAAAATTGTCAGTGACAGAAAAATGAATGAATAAATGAGAAAATTCATTCATCAAAATGAATTTTATTTTGATCCCTCAGTTGAGAATCTTCAAAATTCGCGTTGAATTTCACTCACTGAAAATGAAAATTTTAAACTCTGATTAGAACAAATCGAATGGTAGTCCCCACTAACAAAACAGCTGCTACTATATAGTACAATTCGTAATACTGACAAATCCATAAACCAGCAGCGCTTTGAATGCCATTATGCGACATCATTACAACTAAATGCTGTAATAAAGAAACTGTTTATATACCATCAAGGCTTGCCGGATGTAAACATTAATGTCAAAACAAACTTCAAACATGGCTACTACACAAATACTTTACAGCTATCCATCTCTGTGTTGTGAAATTATTTGGGTTGCTTTTATTGCACTTTAATCCAACTCCGGAAGATGTGCAAATCGAATAAGAGTCCCAATCAATAAAAAATCTGCTTTTATACAAAACGTTTTGTAATGTTGCCAAATACACAAAATAGCATCGCTTCGTAGCTGTTTAAAAAACATTATTTCAGCTAGAAGCTGTGACGTAGAACCTGTTGGCGCAACCACACAGCTTTTTCAATGTAAACATTATTGCGTTTGACGTTTCACAAGCTTTTGCAGCAGGGTGAAGTTGGGTAAGGTTTCTTGTGACACAATTATGAAGCCCTGTCTGGAGTAAAACAAAACGAGCTATTTTCTATGCTATTTGTATATAGCAGTGTGGCAGCCAGGACATAATCTGGACCAGTGGATAGGGTGTTCGATTCCAAGTAACGGCAAATACTTTAATTATTCAATTTTGAAAGCGATAATTCCAGTTCCACATGTATTGCGTCACGGTATCCATCACCTAATTATATTTAATCGATCAATTTGGGGATGTCGTATAACTATTATTTAACAACTGTGAAAAGGCTGAAAAAGCGCCTTCTCAGGATCTAATTCAGTTAGTGGTTACATAGGAACCAAGAAAAGAGCTATGATTATTGGCATAGCATATACATGTGGATTAAGTTCCCCAGCCAGCAATTTGGCTGCTATATCGAAATTGCAACTGAAATAGTCAGACATATGTATATAGCACCAAAGAAATCGTATTCAATGCACGAAACAGGCATATACATACTCAAGTGTAGGCCATATCGAAACATATATACGATTACTGCGATTCCATCCAACATAATTTACGATTTCTCGAAAAAATTCTACGATTTCGCCGATTTTATCCGTCTAAATATACGGTTACGCACGATTCAGAATACCAATATACGACTCAAGATTTTCAAATTAAAAAAAAATGATGTTCAGTGGGAATCGAACTTAGGTCCTTTGATTGAGAACTGCGCGTTATCTGTATTGGCTATATTGCCAAGTTGAAAATAAAGATTTCAAAGTGAATGGTATGAAACGAATAAAAATTAGCATGATACGGTGCGAGACTTGTGCTGGGAGCGCTGTTGTTGTGCATTGAGTGGCACCAAAAGTGGTGCCGTGCAAGAGGCCCCGAATTCACATCGTTGTTGGAATCTATACATCACTTATTGTAAGTCATCTGCTAGTATGAAAACCTATATATTTGGTTGAAATTATTGCTACCATGGTTGGAATGTGTCAACAACAACAAAAATACAAATTTGTAATGAATACCATTTTTTCTTTTTCTCCATCACACAAATATGTAAACAAAACTATTTACGATTTCTGAGATTAAGATTCGACTGTTAAAAGTGCAGTAACAATCATATGCGACTGTAAAAATGAATATACGATTTCGTTCACTTTGTATACGACGACGCAAACGATCAATATACAACATTGTTATAGTTGTATACGATTTCACCGATTTTCGTCATACCTTTAGGTAGCAAGCTCGATTTAGCAGATTCATATACGATGTGAAGCAACGATTTCCACGGTTCAAAGAAATCATATATACGATGCTAGCGAACTTGCAGCTTGACACTAAGAATGTATGCTTTTTTCACGATTCTATCCGATTCTGTGCGATCCTACCGATAGTATCTCACACCTTTTATGATCGGAGACGACTATATGAAACAAAATCGCAATTGAAATTTAATTTGACATGAAATGCGATTTTACGCAATCATTGTCAACAAATATACATATTATTATACAATTCTGATTCAATATATGAAAATACACGATTTTTTCCACACAATGATTAACGATATGTGGTTGGCTGGGTCGCCAGAGCCATTGGTATAGGGCTTGCATAGAAGCTGTCGTCCATATATACAACACAGTAACTCAGCATCAAGCCGTATTGAGGACGCTTTGTTGTCGTTTACGTTCACAATAAATGTTAGTTGGGCTCTTCAGGGATTTCTACATAAGTTCATTCAGAGACTAGTCCAGGAGTTCCTTCTTATATTCCTCCAGGGTTTTTTTTTTCTCGCGAAGTTCCTTTAGGGATTCTTCCAGGGATAGTTCATGGAGTTTTTTTTAGAGATTTTTCCAGGAGGATTGACGGATGACTCCAGAAGTTGCATCGGAGATTTCTTCAGAAGATTTTTTTTTCCAAAAATTTCTACAGGAATTCTCTTAAGAATTTCCTTAGGACTCTAAAAGAAAATACCTCCAGTATTTTATTGAAGGATCTCTCATAGAGTTCCTGCAATAATTCCCCTTCGATCATTTTCGGGCAATCCTCCAGGATTTTCTCCTGAAATTCTTTCGGAAATTCTTACTGAACATCCTTCGAGGATTCCTCCTGGAAAGCCTTCCCCCTTCCTGGAAAAATTCCCTCTTGAAACTTTTCAAGGATTTCTCCTGGAATTTCTCCTGGATTTCTTCTGGAATTCCTTCATAGTTACCTCCTGGAATTCCTTCAAGGATTCCTCCTGGATATCATTCGATGATTTTTCCCACAAATCCTTTGAATTCATGGTGAAATCTCCTTGGCGTTTCCAGCTGGATATTTTTGGGATTCTGTCTTAAATTCTTTCAAGGATTTCTGCCAGAATTTTTCTGGGATTTCTACTGGATATCCTTCGAGAACTCTTTTTGGAATTACTTCGAGGATTCCTCCAGAAATTCCTTCGGGGACTCATCCTAGAATTTCATTGAGGATATCACCTGGACTTCCTTCGGGTATTTTTCCTGAAATTCGTTCTGAGATACTTTTCGGAAATTCTTCTACAATTCCGGTCAGGATTTATATTCAGAAATTTTTTTTTCGGGGATTCTTGCACAAGTGCACAAATCTCAAAAATTGAGCTTCTTACAAGAGTATCACTTTTATTTTGTTTTTGCTCATTTGTAATTGAGAGTGTTAGGAGCAAAGGGGTGTAACTGATATAAACCTATTTTCGAGTAAATGAAGTTTAAAGTTTTTCACCAACTTTGCATTCCCTACAAAATCGCCCCAATTTTCTCCGATTTATTGTAACCCAATCCAATCCAAATACAATCCAAATCCAATCCAAATACAATCCAAATCCAATCCAAATCTAATCCAAATCTAATCCAAATCCAATCCAAATCCAATCCAAATCCAATCCAAATCCAATCCAAATCCAATCCAAATCCAATCCAAATCCAATCCAAATCCAATCCAAATCCAATCCAAATCCAATCCAAATCCAATCCAAATCCAATCCAAATCCAATCCAAATCCAATCCAAATCCAATCCAAATCCAATCCAAATCCAATCCAAATCCAATCCAAATCCAATCCAAATCCAATCCAAATCCAATCCAAATCCAATCCAAATCCAATCCAAATCCAATCCAAATCCAATCCAAATCCAATCCAAATCCAATCCAAAGCCAATCCAAATCCAATCCAAATCCAATCCAAATCCAATCCAAATCCAATCCAAGTCCAATCCAAATCCAATCCAAATCCAATCCAAATCCAATCCAAAGCCAATCCAAATCCAATCCAAATCCAATCCAAATCCAATCCAAATCCAATCCAAATCCAATCCAAATCCAATCCAAATCCAATCCAAATCCAATCCAAATCCAATCCAAATCCAATCCAAATCCAATCCAAATCCAATCCAAATCCAATCCAAATCCAATCCAAATCCAATCCAAATCCAATCCAAATCCAATCCAAATCCAATCCAAATCCAATCCAAATCCAATCCAAATCCAATCCAAATCCAATCCAAATCCAATCCAAATCCAATCCAAATCCAATCCAAATCCAATCCAAATCCAATCCAAATCCAATCCAAATCCAATCCAAATCCAATCCAAATCCAATCCAAATCCAATCCAAATCCAATCCAAATCCAATCCAAATCCAATCCAAATCCAATCCAAATCCAATCCAAATCCAATCCAAATCCAATCCAAATCCAATCCAAATCCAATGCAAATCCAATCCACATCCATACTTCATTTCAGTAGTCTGGTCAAATTTGGTATCCCGACGGTAATAACAAAGTTCGGCAAAGTGGCAACGAACTTCGCATCGAACCAGAACCTAATTTGCAAACCATAGAATTGCCGTCCATTGACCGATGACATTCTACTTCACGGCGGATGTGTTAATTAAACTGAACCCTTCCTATTTCGTATTTTTGAGCCATATTGTTGCAGCAGTAACAGTTGTTGTTTGATAAAAAGAGATCGAAATGCAAACAAATGTGCTATGAAACGACTGAGCAAACGGTCCAAGCAATCCAGGAGGGGTGCAAATCACAGCAATCGGATCGGGGTGGCAGAACTTTAAAATCCTCTTAAAATTAGAACGGAATTGTAGGCAGCAGGCAGACCGAGCCTCGTCTGTTGTGTGAACGAGTACCACTTCGTCGATGAAGAGATGATTATTACTCCATAATGGCACATAATAATTCCGACCGCGCCCAAAAGTATACTCCGTCTGTCTGTCTCTACCGACGGAACTGTAATTCGACATTAAAAGGTCTCGGATTACAAGCGAAAGTGCTTTGTTGGCAAGTCACACCCTATGCTACACTAGATAAAAAACTCAATTCCAAATTAATTGAACAGTTGTATAGACTTTTTTTTGTATTTAATCAAATGTTTCCAAGTTTTGTGATGATTGGACAGTGATACATAGAAGCCGGTGAGATTTGCTAGTGTCCAATGAAAATCAAAATTTTTAAAAATGCGTTACTCTCTGTGAAATGATAGTAGAAATTCGGTTCAGTGTACAAAGCGAAGGGTGCGCATCCCTTTTTCGCCACCCTTGGTTGCTATGATCTGTTTGGCGAGTATGGCTTACTACGATTGAGCAAACATCGGTTGATTGGCACACCTGACTCTGGGTGCAAAACAGCAGCAGCAGCAGCAGCAGCAGCAAGGCATGCTTTGATTTTCGGTAATTACATTACATAGTGCTCTCTTCTTATCAGTTAACAGCCCGTTTTCCACGCACTTCCATTTAGATTAGGATTGATAGAGAGATCGGAATCAACGCGAAAAATGTCGACAGCCGTCGGTTGGCGGGCAACAGTGGCAGATGTCAAATTGCTTCACAGATCGAGTCGATTCGCTTTTTTCCCCGATGCCACTGCGCTAATTAAACCTGATGTGTACACAACAAATTCATTTGCGATGTTGGTGGTGCATTCATATGACGATAGAGCGAGAGCTAAAAAAAACACGCACAGATGTCGTAGACGATGTCGGTTGCGGAAGATGATAGAGACCCTCTTGCTTGGGTGGTGGTGGAAGTGGAAATTCGTCCTCCGGGAAGGAAGGTCCTGGAAAATCCCCTTTGCTGATGGAAGATTTTCCATTTGGTAAATTGACAGTATGTTCGGTTGTTGGTACCCAAATGGAAGATATGGGATGGATTGTTGGTGTCATATGTGCAAATCGTCATTGTGGGATGGTAGTGGAAACGACAACAAATCATCATAGACTGCCATATTCCAGGAGGAGTGGAGGGAGTTGAGGACTTAATTTGGTGCGGTAATTGAACAAGCTTGTCAAGTAGTTGCCGTTTTTCACGATGATTAATGGTTGAACAGGGAAAAATTAGCTAAAATTCTAGTGTTATTAGTGCTTCCATTTCCTTATAAAGTAGTTAAGTTGGAAACCAGAAATTTTGGAATTTTCGTTTTACCAAACGTTCTTAACATTTTGAGCAATTGTATTGCATTTTATCAAATAAGCTTAAAGTTAACAGTAGTTTCATATATTTTTCGGATTTTCAGACATATTTATTAAAATTTAACCTACTCACTTTTTCCTTCAATTCTTCATAAATTCACAAATTTCATTTCTAAGCCCCCCCCCCCCTTTCCAAAATTTTGGCTGGATTTTGAATTTTGAAAGTGCAGATCAAAAATATTAATCAAAATATCTTGCTAAATATTATTTCACAGATCCAATAAGTTTTTGATATATTTCAAATTAAATCCTTTCTTATAATTACAATAACAATACCCCCCCCCCACCAGCCATAGTGGAGGAACAAAAAGTAAAAAATAATTGTAATCGATCAAATCGCTTTTTAATCCATATTTTCAGTCAAAATTTTCAATCAAAATGTCGGTTGAATCGATTTTGGGTATTATGAACATATTCATGGAAATGTACCCCGATATCCAGAAAATTACTTTGGAAAGATATCAAGAATACCATGACAATTTAATTTGGACAATAATCTACGAGCTAACCGAAGACAAGAAGTATTTAAATTGCGTATTTTAGAGTTACTTGACACGTTAACAATTTTAATGGAAGTACTTTTAAAAATAAAGTTGATTGATATTTTCAATTTTTTTTTTTTTTTTTGAAAACTTCATCCAAATTTGGCATCTCTTTTTTATATATTTTTTTAATATTAATACAGTACGGACCCGATTCTGTCAGCCCCATTTTTCGACGAACTTTTTGCTCTCATTATCTAACGGTCATATATTGACCAATTCGTTTAAGATCATCATCAAACTACTGTTGAAAGGCAGAACATGGAGGGATAAAAAGTATGAATATCTGTTTAAATTTTTGAGGGGAGCAAAAAATGTGTTCCGGAATGGGGCTGACAAAATCGGGACACTTATGTAACAGTACTCACAAAAATCCAAATCAAACAGCACAATTTACTTTAAACTTCTTCTATCATCTCTTCTAGATTCCATTCAAAATTCAAAAAAGTGTCAAAATATATATAAAAAAAAAAAACAAAATAAAAAAAATATAAAATAGGGCTTTTTATTATTTGGGAAATATTCAGTGAAATTCGTTAATATTCGATTAAAGGGCAACCAGAAGAAGTATTTTTTTAAAACCAAGTAAAATATCTGAGTTGATTTATACTTTCAAATAATTCATTGACTTTTTTTGTAAACTTCATGAAAATTAATTTTGATGGCAAGATATCATTCTTTTTGAAAAATTCAAGAATCCTCTCAACAATTTTAACAGGAGCTCTCACGTACTTGATACTTGATGGGCTACAACTCATAGCGGTGAGTCTACGCCGAATAAAACATACGCCTCCACTGGTATCGGTCCTAGGCCAATCGCTTCCAGTCACCCTGAACGTTTAGAGTCCTTAGGGCCTTAGGTCCCCCTCAACTGCAAAAAGCCACCGAGTGCGCGGCCTACCACGAAGCCGACGGCCCCTTCCTTGTTCTCTGCTGAATATGGTTTTTGCAAGTTGTTTCTTTGGCATACGTGCTACGTGCCCAGCCCACCGCAGCGTGCCGTGTTTTATTCGCTTCACTATATCCATCTCTATATATATTTGGTGCAATTCGTGGTTCATGGGACGCTGCCAGATGCCGTCCTCCAGTTTACCGCCGAGTATTGTTCGCAGCACTTTACGTTCAAAGACTCCACAGGCTCTCCTACCAGCTTCTGTCAACGTCCACGATTCATGGCCGTATAAAGCGACCGGAAGAATCAGAGTCTTGTACAACGCGTGTTTTGTCTTCGTTTGTAGCAATCCTTATTTCGTTGCCGGGTCGGTTTCCCAGAGTTCGCATTTCTTCTATTATCTTCATTTTTCGTGGTGGTGTAAGGCTTTGACAGGCTCTCACAAGAATCCTAAACACACAACACTACATAATTTCTTTTAAATTTCTTCTTTTATCTCTTGAAGATTCTATTCAAAATTCAAACGAAAAGCAAAATTAAAAAAAAACATTCAGAAAATTAAAAAAAAATCTTTGGGAAATTTTTAGAAGGTTTTCATATTTTTTGGGAGCACATCTTTTTTCCTGACAAAATAAAGCTATTTTTTTCAACAATTTTGATTATTTTGATTATGTTTCGTTTACGCTGCCACTCTTATTCGATCCAAACTTTTTATTCAGTAAAGCCATGCTGGGTGGATCTGGGTTAGATTGTGATTAGTCCAGGATCGTTTTGCAAGGAATCCAGGGATACATCCCGGGAAGAATCCAGTAGAAATCCTGAACGAAATTCCGGGAGCATTCTATTAAATAATCCTGACGTAATTTCTGAAAAAAAAAGTCTCAAACGGAGTCTCTGTGAGTACCCTGGAGAAATATCGAAAGAAATCCCAAAAGAAACGCAGGAAGGAATCCCGAGAATTCTCCATGAAAGAATCTTGAAAGGATTTCTGGAGAAATCATAAAAAGAATTTCAGAAGGATTTCCTCAAAAAAAAATCGGGAAAATCTATGAAAGACTGAGAGAAATCCGTAACGAATCAATACAGAAATTTCGAGAGTTCATTCAAAAATCCAAAAGAAATTTCTTGAAGAATCATGCGAGAGCTTTGAAAGAATCCTGGAAGAATCCCTGAAGGAGTCTCAGTAGAAATCATTAGATAATTGAAGGAACCCTTGAAGTAATCCAAAGAGGAAACTCAGGAGAAACTTCTCAAGAAATACTCAGAATTCAATGAAGTAACCCCGGAAAAAAATCTCTGGAATGCCTGAATATATTCAGAAGGAATTTCTAAATGCATCACTGGAGGAATATCTTAAAAAATGAAAGAAGGAGTCCCGGGAGACAGCAACGTAGAAATGGTGGAAAGAATTCCAGAAAAATGACGAAATGACGTAGGCATCAACGGCAGATTTCTAGAAGACAAGTTTTATCGGAAGCCCGGAAGAATTCCCAAAAGAAACCCCGGCAGAAAAGCCAGGAAGAATCTTGAAACGATCCCTGATAGAATAATTGAAAGAATCTGAATAGGTATCCCAAGAGAAAAACCCAGATAAAGTTCTCAAGGAAAACCGGAAAGGTTAAATGGAGAAATCCCTGAAATTTTGAGAGGTATTCCGGAACAAATCCTCAATACAATCCCGGGAACAAATCTTTGAAAGAATACCTGAATCTAAAATGATTATAGATTATGGAAACCATGAAGAAATCCTGGGAAGGATTTATGACGAACTCACGCCGAGGACCTGGGATCGAATCCCACTCCCGAAAAAACTCACGAAATGTGAGTTCTTCCTTCGGAAGGGAAGTAAAACGTGGGTCCCGAGATGAACTAGCCTAGGGCTAAAAATCTCGTTAATACAGATAAAAAAAAATATGAAGAAGGCATCGCAGCAATCGCTGGAGAAAGCTCTGAAAAATCCTGAAGAAATCCCTGATATAGTTTGGGAATAATCCGTGGAAGAATCCCGGTAGCAATCACGGAGGAAATTTCTTAAACAATGCTGTGGAAAATCAATAAACGAATCCTGATAGAATGTCGGAAAAGTCCTTGACGGAATCCCGAAGAATCATCAGAATGAATCCCGAGTGAAACCCAAGAAAACCCGGGAAAGATCAACGAATAAATTCCGGAAATAATCCCTGAAATCGTTACAGGAATCTCGAGAAAAATGAATAACTCCTGGAAAAATGCTAAAAGGAGTCCCATAGGAAGCCTTTAATCCCGTTAAAAATCACAGAATCTTTTCTGAGTTTTCTTCCGGGATTCCTTCAGGGGCTTCTGCTGTTACAAATCCCTCCATCAATAGCTTCCAAAATTTCTTAATTTTTTTACATGGTTTCTTTTAGGGACTCCTGCCAAGATTAATTCTTCCTCAGATTCCGTAAATGAATCCTGGAGGAATTAATAAAGGAATCACTGGAGAAATTCCTGATAGAATGTCGGACAATATCTCAGAAGGAATCCCGGGAGGAATCAATGAAGGAATCTCAGAAAGAACTCCTTCAGGAAGCCCGGGAGAAAACTTAGAAGAATCCTGAGGAAACTCCGAAGCTGTTCGGAAAATAATTATTGAAACAAACCCGGAAAATCCGTTAAGAAATCTCAGAAGGAATCCCTGATAGAATGCCAGAATTCCTTGAAGAAATCTGTTGGTGTGATTTGTCCTTTCGGATGCCTTTGAGCAACTCGCTTTTTACTGAGTGTCGCTAAAACTGTAAATTGCGTATTTTACTGTTTGAGTTCACAATCTTTTTAACATGTGTACAGGTACTTACTACTTAGTGTCCGAAATAATTTCACCACACACAGAACACTATAATTAATGGTAATTCAATTTGGTGAATCTAAAAATATACAGATTAATGTAATACAATTTCAATAAATAAAAATAAAGAAAATTACATTTTATAACTTCTGTAGCCTTCAATTAAATTTTACAAAACACTTCAATGACAGTTCTTAAATGATACGTCACCCTGACAGCTTGACACCTGTCACCTCGATCAGTCAGGGGCTTACATCAACTGCATGTCAAGGGATCCGCAACAAAATCCATGGAGGATTACAGTGACCGCACACCGATGAATCACCTTACCCGAGCAGGAAAAAATAGCTGAAGAATAACAAACTCAGGTATGAAAAACCGAATACCTACAACCTGAATGAGTTATTAAGAAGCCCTGCATAAAAAAGGTAAAATACCTTAAATAATAACTGGTGTGTATTATGTGCATAACACGTGAATAATGTCATGAGGTATGGCAATACCTAAATAATAATCAGCGATTTTTTCATACAAATAGTGATTTTTCCATAATTGAATAATACCTCAAGCAGTCCTCAACACCAAACCAATAACTCGTTGAGGTATTTTATCAATACCTATAAAATACCAAAGTAAGTTATTTTCAGTACCAGGATAATCGACCTAGTCTTGGTATGATACCTGACTTTGGTACGCTGCAGTTATGTGTCAGTTATTTGTTCCTGCTCGGGTAATGTTGTACACTATTTATGAATCACCATGTTGATCAAATGAGTGATCCATAAACTGTGGTCATTTTTGCCGATTCATAAATTGTGGGGTCACTGTAAATAAAGAAGTAAAAATGCCGAAAGAAATCCATGAAAATGTTCAGTTGACGTCTTCTAAAATCCAGGAAGAAATCTTAGGGATTTCATGATAAAAATCACGGGAAACCCAGGAGACATTTTTCAATAATTACCTAGAAAAATCCTGTGAGACATCAATTAAATAGTATTGGGCAGAAATCCTTGGAGGATTCAGGAATAATATCGGGAGAAATACACGACCGAATGCCAGAACCCCTGAAACAATTCTGGAGAAATAACTATAACAACCCCTAGAAGACGACATGTAGGGATCCCATGAGATATGCTTATTGGAATACCGGGAGGAGTTCTACTATTATCCCAGATTTAACATGGTACACTGAAAATATATTTCGTTTCATTGTACGAAATCACTCGTTTGGTTTACAAAGTCCATTCGTTGTTTTCCGCAACGCAAAGATTTGTAATGTGCTTGAAATCTTTTCGTAAAAAATCACTCATCAAACGTAAAAAACCGTATTTTCTTTTTTTTTGTCGGACCGACATAAAAAATGCTGTGTTTATACACACGTAATCAGTTTGGTTTTCACAAGCTCCGAAACATGCATCTTCTGATTGATACCTACCAGTGCTAGTCACCCATCTGTAGGCGCTAGGTGAAACCATTTGGAAACAACGCAACGCTTTCCACTCTGTTTATGTTTATTAACAACTATTAAGGGGTTGTGGGGCCAGATGGCCAATGGCTATATGGGGCATGATGGCCACCCTGTGTGTTAAGCATTAATTCGCAACACAAAAATATTTTCTGCATAGATTGTGATTATAAACAATGCATCATGTTTATAATGCGCGAAAAAGTTACTATTAGTTTGCTATAAATTTTGCAATAAAATAGCGTTTGAAGTTTGAGTGTTTACAAACAGTGTTTTTTTCTTATACAGTATTAGATCATCTGATTTTCTTCTAGAAATCTGCCGTTGATGCCTACGTCATTTCGTCATTTTTCTGGAATTCTTTCCACCATTCCTCCGTTGCTGTCTCCCGGGACTCCTTCCTTCATTTTTTAAGATATTCCTCCAGTGATGCATTTAGAAATTCCTTCTGAATATATTCAGGCATTCCAGAGATTTTTTTTCCGGGGTTACTTCATTGAATTCTCATACTAAGAATATCTCCCAGTATTTCTTGAGAAGTTTCTCCTAAGTTTCCGTCAAGGATTCTTCCAGGGATTAAATCCGGGAATCCTCTCTGGATTACTTCAAGGGTTCCTTCAATTATCTAATGATTTCTACTGAGATTCCTTTAGGGATTCTTCCAGGATTCTTTCAAAGCTCTCGCATGATTCTTCAAGAAATTTCTCTTGGATTTTTGAATGAACTCTCGAAATTTCTGTATTGATTCGTTACGGATTTCTCTCAGTCTTTCATAGATTTTCCCGATTTTTTTTTGAGGAAATCCTTCTGAAATTCTTTTTATGATTTTTCCAGAAATCCTTTCAAGATTCTTTCATGGAGAATTCTCGGGATTCCTTCCTACGTTTCTTTTGGGATTTCTTTCGATATTTCTCCAGGGTACTCACAGAGACTCCTTTTGAGACTTTTTTCAGAAATTACGTCAGGATTATTTAATAGAATGCTCCCGGAATTTCGTTCGGGATTTCTACTGGATTCTTCCCGGGATGTATCCCTGGATTCCTTGCAAAACGATCCTGGACTAACCAGAATCTAACCCAGATCCACCCAGCATGGCTTTACTGAATAAAAAGTTTGGATCGAATAAGAGTGGCAGCGTCAACGAAACATAATCAAAATAATCAAAATTGTTGAAAAAAATAGCTTTATTTTGTCAGGAAAAAAGATGTGCTCCCAAAAAATATGAAAACCTTCTAAAAATTTCCCAAAGATTTTTTTTTAATTTTCTGAATGTTTTTTTTTAATTTTGCTTTTTGTTTGAATTTTGAATAGAATCTTCAAGAGATAAAAGAAGAAATTTAAAAGAAATTATGTAGTGTTGTGTGATTAGGATTCTTGTGAGAGCCTGTCAAAGCCTTACACCACCACGAAAAATGAAGATAATAGAAGAAAATGCGAACTCTGGGAAACCGACCCGGCAACGAAATAAGGATTGCTACAAACGAAGACAAAACACGCGTTGTACAAGACTCTGATTCTTCCGGTCGCTTTATACGGCCATGAATCGTGGACGTTGACAGAAGCTGGTAGGAGAGCCTGTGGAGTCTTCGAACGTAAAGTGCTGCGAACAATACTCGGCGGTAAACTGGAGGACGGCATCTGGCGGCGCCCCATGAACCACGAATTCCATCAAATATATAAAAAGATGGATATAGTGAAGCGAATAAAACACGGCACGCTGTGGTGGGCTGGGCACGTAGCACGTATGCCAGAGGAACAACTTGCAAAAACCATATTCAGCAGAGAACAAGGAAGGGGCCGTCGGCTTCGTAGTAGGCCGCGCACTCGGTGGCTTTTTGCAGTTGAGGAGGACCTAAGGGTGCCTAAGGGCTCTAAACGTTCAGGGTGACTGGAAGCGATTGGCCTAGGACCGATACCAGTGGAGGCGTATGTTTCATTCGGCGTAGACTCACCGCTCTGAGTTGTAGCCCATCAAGTATCAAGTACGTGAGAGCTCCTGTTAATATTGTTGAGAGGATTCATGAATTTTGCAAAAAGAATGATATCTTGCCATCAAATTGAATTTTCATGAAGTTTACAAAATGTCAATGAATTATTTGAAAGTACACCGTGTCCAATAAGTTCTCATACAAAATACAAATTTAGAAAATATAATTTTATTTTACATCTGTGTTTAATATTTTAAAAATGAATGCATGTATTGAAGGGCCACATAATACTGATTAAATAAAGCATACGGTTTAGAATAACATTATTTTCTATTTGTTTTTATAAGCTTAACAGTACACTTCCGTTTTCTGAAATCCGTTTGCTCCGGCACGCAAGAAAAATGTCCTAAAAGTTGTTCATTCTACGGTAGCTAAATAGAGTCCATAAGGTTAAATTTTGAGTTTATATCCCAAGTATTGTACGAAATGGATATACTAAAGCTGAAACAATACAATTTTGGTTATGATATGGTAAGAAATTTGATAGTAAGCTTCACTTGAGCTGATTTCCTTGAAAATGTTCGTCATATTAAAGATAAACATCATAAAACATAAATTTTGGACAAAATTTACCACAATAGGGATACAAATACGTATAAGAAGTGAGAATGTTGTGAATCAACAAGATATGATACAGCCATGCTTCTTTAACACAACAAATCTCATTAAAACAGGTAAATGGACATTTTTGTTTGGTTCACGTATTATTTTGTACAATATAAAATGGCTTCGTACTCCGCCAATACAGAGTATCTTATTTTTTCTCTTTTGGCCATAGTTACTACTAGCAATTGTGAGGACAGGAACTTAATTTGTTTCAACTTTAAATAATTACTCGTTAAAATGTGACGAAGTACCAAAGAAATGGCGTGCGCGCCAGCTGAAATGGACTTACGATACATAAGTAATCAGCAGAGAAGGATAAAGGACAGTTAATTCCAAAACATATACTGCATTTGATCAGTGTTAGTTTGCCTTTCAATAAATATATTTACATTGATAATCCTTATTACACATGTGAAATGAATTCAATTTGATTTTGTATGAGAACTTATTGGACACGGTGTATAAATCAACTCAGATATTTTACTTGGTTTTTAAAAAAAGACTTCTTCTGGTTGCCCTTTAATCGAATATTAACGAATTTCACTGAATATTTCCCAAATAATAAAAAGCCCTATTTTATATTTTTGCCTTTCTCGTACACTAAGTATACTGGAAAGGCTATATGTTAACTCCAAAAACGACTTTTTGATAGAAGGTCCGGAGGGTCGAGTCACATATACCAATCAACTCAGCTCGACGAATTGAGGTGATGTCTGTGTGTGTGTGTGTGTGTGTGTGTGTGTGTGTGTGTGTGTGTGTGTGTGTGTGTGTGTGTGTGTGTGTGTGTGTGTGTGTGTGTGTGTGAGAGAGTGTGTGTGTGTGTGTGTGTGTGTGTGTGTGTGTGTGTGTGTGTGTGTGTGTGTGTGTGTGAGAGAGAGTGTGTGTGTGTGTGTCTGTGTGTGTGTGTGTGTGTGTGTGTGTGTGTGTGTGTATGTGTGTGCGTGTGTGTGTATGTGTGTATGTGTGTGTACAAAAAACTCACATCACTTTTTGGCAGTAACCCTCAACCGATTTTAATGACCGATGGTTCATTTGACGCGACATATAGCCCCATTGTTTCCTATTGAAAATGGTTCGGATCGGTCCAGCCTTCCGGAGTTATGGCCATTTAGGTGTTCCGGACCAGTACCCTTGAGGGGGGGGACAGACATGAAAATTCAACAAACCCTTGCATGCGACACATCAAACCACGGCATTTTCGATCATCTGATAAATGGTAAGCAGGAAAATAGTCTCAGACCATATCAGAACCGGTAGTGTTCCGGAACCGGTTCTGGGTGTCCCGCCGGAAGTGGCCAAATATAAAATTGAACATAACTCATTCATGAGACACATCAAACAGCGGCATTTTCGGTAACCTGATGAACAGTTAGCAGGAAAATAGTATCAGACCATATCTGAACCGGTAGTGTTCCGGAACCGGTTCCAGATGTCCCGCCGGCAGTGGCCAAATATAAAAGAGAACCAAACCCATGCATGCGACACATCAAACAGCGGCATTTCTGATTACCTGATGAACGGAAAACAGTATCAGACCATATCTGAACCGGTAGTGTCCCAAAACCGGTTCCGGGGGGTCCAGATGGAAGTGGCTAAATATAAAAGAGAACCAAGCCCATGCATGCGACACATCATTTGGAAGGTTAGCTCCAAAAAGCACAGTGGCGTTGCGTTGGTGTGGTGTTAGTCGCCGTCCGTCATCGAAAACATCGTGCGTGTTTCTCAGGACAGGGGTACCAGAATTGACGATTCTAAAGTGAAAGATTTTTAAGTGAAAAAGAAATGTATATGCCAGAGGAGCCAACGATGGAAGCAGAGTTTCGATGAACAACGCAGACACATCTTTGGAATGCATCATTTTATTTGGTGAGATCTTTTCATGTCGACATTATATACCTTTGTAAATATTAAACACTATATGCACATACATGGGTTGGGTGGGACCATCAGGACACCCGATTGAAACGATTTGGACAGGGAGCCTGGAACTGCCTCCTTCCTGTTGTTAACATTTCGTGGAAAAAGGGCGGGCTCTTCGACCTCATCTATTGGGAGTATTCTGTCAATCGAGGGCTTGATTTTATGGTTGTTAGTTAAAACTTTCTTCTGGAAGGAGATTCTCTTCCCCTGCAGCGGGTTTCGTGCAAGTGTCTCTGCTTGCGGGTCCGCAAATCCGTTTTTGGCCCTTCATACAGGAGAATGCCTGATAATTAAGAACTGTACAATCTTGATCAAATCGATTTGCAGATTATTCCAGTGCTATAGGCAGCTGCCTTGCTACAATAGATGGTAGTAACAATCATCTTAATGCAATACAAAATGGCTTTTTATGCTAAGGAGGTAGAAAAGACATGAAACAATGTGGATGAGTTTTAAATAGCCATATTCTAATGAAAGTATATGCTCCCAAAGCGCCTAAGCTTAGGGTGGCCATCTTACCCCTCAAGCCCCTACTATTGCTTCTTTTTCTCTTCTCGCATTCATTAAGTACGTCACACTAAAGTTGGTAAATTTTGACCCCTCCCCCCTTTGCACGGGTTTTTCCTATACTTAAAACATTTCTAGTCACAGGTTCACAAATCTCCCTCCCCTCAAGGACCGTGACGTACTTTATGGATGGCCCCTTATATGAAAATCGCTTTCAATTTACGCAACATATCCATTGAGCTTCTACAAAAATATATTATCAGTGTTTCTTTTTGAAATTGATTTTAGGCACCAAATAAAGTTCTAAAAATCTGAAGAAAAATCATAGTGACTCAGAAGAAAGTGCTCTATTGTGTAAAATCAAATAACCAATACATTTTTCAAAATTTAAAACCCCAATTTATATTATTTAACTGTTTTAAAAAACAGCACAACTCTTCACACGTAGAGCAGCGTAGAGCAAGTCCTAGTAGCTAACGCCAGGTCAGACTTCTCAACCCTCCGTTCGACGCAATCAGCGACGGTGATGATGATAAATTAATTCAATTTTCAACGCCACTGACTGAGTATGAGCTATGAGGTAATCTACAGTAGTCAGCAGTAGGCCGCGCAACACTGAAGCATCTCCGCACAAAGTCATCGATCACCGCACCATCGGAGGTTCTTAATGGCCAGCACTCACAGCGCAGTAGGCATATTATGCCTATAAGCAGAAATAGCCTCTTCAGGATGTGACGGAGCAGTTTGCGCAGCATCCTCTCGCTCTCATGGTAGGTAGTTTATTTGGAGTTCAAAAAGGTGAATTGAGTAGCACTTGCCTCCCGGCTTCCAGTTGAATGATAATTGAAAAATTCTCAAGTAATCTTATGCTCATGTACCAAGGAGGTAGAACATATGTAATGAGTGGAAACTTCCTTCCCTTGCCGTATTCGAAGCAAGCCTGTCTAGTTGAGAGCTCCCTTGCTTCGATGATCACGCTCCCGTTCGTTCGTCCGTCCATCCCCCCTTCAAGAAGTAGCTCTTCCCCAGAAAAGGGTTTCTCCCTGGTTTTAAAAATAAAAACAACTCGCTGATTTCGAAACAACAGGTGTTGAATGAGCCACTTCTTTTTGGCTCCGCGGTAGCATTACTTGAATGCTCACGATGCGCGATGGATGCTTTGCTACCGCCATCGTTCGGTTCGGCACGCCACGCCGCCACTTGGCTGGTGATTTTCAATTAATCACCTTCATCATCGCCCGCGTGTTACACATTCGTTACACGGGCTTGGGCTAGACGATCGGTTCTTGGCGTTCTATCGGGGTGTTCGCAATGAAAACCCGTTGCACTAAATCGCAATCCTGCATTTCAAAGCGCTGTGCTGTGTGTCGCATAAAAAAGCGTTTTATGTTGTCCATAAAATGAAGCGTATCGTTGATGGAAGCAAATCAATCATGATGAACAAAAGATTAACCAGATCAGAAAACAGAAGTTCAAAACTGTGAACAGTCCCAAGTAACACACTTGTTACAGAAGAGTCACGGCGGCGCAGGTTATTGTTGCGCGAAAGTCACTGTGACTTACTTCTAACAAGTTTGTTGAAAGTAAGTAATAATGACTTCTGCGCAACAAAAACCTGCACCGCCGTGCAGAGTTTCCCATTGCTCATGTGTACATAAATGTGACAGCGAGCCTCCCACCAAATTGTGTGCTGTGCAGTGTGCTGCGCTGCTAGGAGGCTCACGAAAATCTGGTAGGTTCGAGCTAGGCACATAGCTCCCGGGGAGCTCGTCTCATGCGCTGCGTGAGCTGCTGGTATCTAAGGTGAAAAACAACTTCTTGGTAACGAAGAACCTCAACAACTTTTTTCCGTACACAACACAAGTGTCTGGTTGGTCTATACGATACGACTAGGGACTCTCAATGCAAAGGTTAAGGTTTCAATTCTCGTTCGTTTAGGAAGTTTTTGTCACGAAATTTTCTAATTTAATCAGCGCATGAGACGAAGCTCATGAGACACATCTTGAGAAAAATGAGGCGCACAACTTTCAGTCTCAAAATGTACTGTGCTCCTGGGAGCTTGCTTGCAATGTGGCTCCCGTACATGGGACTACAGCACGTGTACATCAACTCTGCCGCCGTGACTCTTTTGTGACAAGTGTGTTACTTGGGAGTTGTTATTATAAAGAATGTTACAATCAAAGTTTGATTATTGCGGTCAGTGTTGTGTTCGAGTTCCGAGAGGTATTTTGTACCTGATGGAGTTTTTACTAGATATATCAAAATTTCCTCTCGAATGATCCCAAATATAGATGGGATGAATCTGATCTTCATAACCGTTTTCTCTAAATATCTGGTGTACATGATCTATATCTCTTATTCGGCTATTTGTTATCCTATTTAAGACTTTGAGGCCGGAAGTGACACATAATCCAGGAAAAGCTTCATAAAATGACACACTCAATAAAAGTAAACAAAAAGTGAAAACCCCAAATTAATCCACCTAACGGTGATGATGCTTTTCTAATGCCTACGGAAAATCATTTCAACAAAAGTCTACCCGAGCAGGAGAAAATAGCTGAAGAATAACAAACTCAGGTATGGAAAACCGAATACCTACAACTTGAATGAGGTATTAAGAAGCCCTGCATAAGAGGTAAAATACCTAAAATAATAACTGATGTGTTTCCTGTGCATCCACGCGAATAATGACTTCAGGTATGGTAATACCTAAATAATAATCGGTGATTTTTCCATACAAATAGTGATTTTTCCATAATTGAATAATACCTCAATCAGTCCTCAAAACCAAAATAATAACTCGTTGAGGTATTCTATTAATACCTACAAAATACCAAAATAAGTTATTTTCAATACCTGGACAACCGACCAATACCTGGTTTTGGTATGATACCTGACTTTGGTATGCTCCAGTTATGTGTCAGTTATTCGTTCCTGCTCGGGTAGTAACTTTTATGAATATTGAACTTATTACCGTGTGAGCCTCAA
The DNA here is from genome assembly GCF_035046485.1 of Aedes albopictus. Classification (NCBI taxonomy): domain Eukaryota; kingdom Metazoa; phylum Arthropoda; class Insecta; order Diptera; family Culicidae; genus Aedes; species Aedes albopictus. The sequence continues at coordinate 505,161,814 of NC_085137.1, read as the reverse complement.
AACGCCATTATATGCCGCGTTCCATAGTACCGGGACCCGCGGCTGTAGCTGCTCTCGCCTTCCTCGTTGACGCAGCTGTTGAGCAGTAACAGCGTACACCGTCTATCAACTCTTTCGGAAGCTGAACTAGTTATCCGAGAGGCCAGAGTCATCGGGTTAGACTATCAACCTCGACGGAATGATTTGTTCCAACAGAGTCCCAGCGGTGCCCAGAAGGCAGATAGGTCTATATGCCGTCGGGTCGCCAGGTGGCTTCCCGAGTTTGGGCAGTAGAACCAATCTTTGCCTTCTCCACCTCTCCGGAAATTCGCCTCTGTCTAGGAACGGCTCTAGAGGCACGTTCTCCTCCATTTGGGAAATTTGTGCCATTATGCATAGTCATTCTGAACATGTCAGGGCTAGCCTCGATGGCCGTCTTGATGGCTACTGTCGGGATACCATCCGGACCCGGAGTCTTGTTCAACTTAAGCGACTTTGCTATTGCGATGAGCTCGTCGTTCGTCACCACCGGGGCGGCCTCGCTTTGGTCGGTTTGGCCATAGGGGACGGAGGCCCATGGTCTTGTATCGTGGCGCGGGAACAACGTTTCCACGATCTTCTGCAGCATCTCTGGGGAGCGTTCTGGGAGTGCTGACGCACCCTTCGTTTTGCACATGACTACTCTGTAGGCATCACCCCAAGGGGTCATGTTGGCTGCCTGCCAGTGATTTTCGAAGCACGCAGGCTTCCGCGCCTCAATCTCTTTGTTCTGCTGCAGTTTAGCCACCATGCAGCCCTCACTTCGCTCCATTGTAGCCTCATCGGTGCCAGCTCTTTGCATCCTCCTTCTAGCTCTTAGACATAATGCGCGAAATTCTGCGATTTCTGGACACCACCAGTATACCGGTTTGCGTCCATTTCTGGGTAAGGACTGCCCTGACTATGCGGCGTCCCATGCACGGCTTACCTTCCATAAGCAATCGCTCCACAACTGCCGGCTTATCGAAGCACGATGTCAGCCATTCGATTACCTTCAGCCTTGGCCGTCTTCCTCAGTGTTCCACCCGGTATCGAATCATCAGATGGTCACTGTGCGTTTATATTTAATTCTCGGGGATTTCGGCTTTCAGTCAAAGAAAAGCGTTGATTTTCTTATCTCATCGCCAACGTTTCGATCCAGATGTTGGGATCTTCTTCAGGGCCTGCGGTTTATTCGTTTAATTAGGATGGTTAACAGACTACATAAAGACTACACTTACTCGAAATTAATCAATTTTGTCTAATCCCGTGTACATCTCACGGTTGATTGTCTCGTTTTGAATTTGCACTGCACAAGTCTCACTGTGGATTTAAAGCCGTCAGAGAAGTAGTTTTGGGAACACGGGATATGAGGGTATATACTTTACTGCCAGCACCCTCGAAGGTAGTGGGTGGGTGGTACAAAATGGGAGGTCTACACCAGGAGGATCCACGACACTTGCCAACACTGCCAGAGCTAACAGCTGATTGAACATTACTGAGGGATTTGTATATTGTGTGGTGTTTGGGTGGTTGTGTCTGTCTGTGTTAGTTGGGATGGGTAGTCGTTGGAGTCGGGCCGATTATAACTATTTGTAGACGACGCACGACTCTCCTCTCATCGGGTTTTGATAGAGGAGAGTAAATGTGCGTACGCACAGCTTAGATTATCGGTGTCTGTCCGATGGTTGACCGTGTTGGATGTAGTCGCGATCTGGCACATTTCCAACACTTGCATAGCTTGCTTCTTGTACGTTATATCGACGATAGTGGGATTGCTAATGTTGAACCGGTGTTGGTGGGTGATGCAATGGTTGATCAATGCTGATTTTTCCCGTAGTTGTTGTACTGGAAGATCGGTATATTGCTGCCCTTGCGCTAGATGCTGTTCCAGTGTGTTGACATGGGTTTGGTGTCCATACACACAGCAACAACAACACAGTGGGGAAGCTGTATCGTAATGCTAAAGATCCGGTACCGGACATGAGCAAAAGCAACGTAATATACAGGATCGACTGTCAAAACTGCCCCGGCAAATACATTGGCATGACGGCGAATAAACTCCGCAATCGCATGTATGGACACCAAACCCATGTCAACACACTGGAACAGCATCTAGCGCAAGAGCAGCAATATACCGATCTTCCAGTACAACAACTACGGGAAAAATCAGCATTGATCAACCATTGCATCACCCACCAACACCGGTTCAACATTAGCAATCCCACTATCGTCGATATAACGTACAAGAAGCAAGCTATGCAAGTGTTGGAAATGTGCCAGATCGCGACTACATCCAACACGGTCAACCATCGGACAGACACCGATAATCTAAGCTGTGCGTACGCACATTTACTCTCCACTATCAAAACCCGATGAGAGGAGAGTCGTGCGTCGTCTACAAATAGTTATAATCGACCCGACTCCAACGACTACCCATTCCAACTAACACAGACAGACACAACCACCCAAACACCACACAATATACAAATCCCTCAGTAATGTTCAATCAGCTGTTAGCTCTGGCAGTGTTGGCAAGTGTCGTGGATCCTCCTGGTGTAGACCTGAGAGAGAGGAGACAGCTCACTGACAGCCACGATGTTTACATGTCTGCTTCTTACTTCTTTTTACAACTTTGTATACCGCACAATGGTTTGGAAATACATTATTGGTCAAAAATGATTTGCATATTGAGTTTGTTGCGACAGAGCATGAAAAATAAATGGATTTGTTGCGCTGATCGAGGAAAACTGATAATTATTATTTTATCTTTTTAATTACAACAAACGGAGCGACATTTTAATAAGATCTTTTGGGTATTTGGCCACTCCACAACATCAATGTGCGATTTTCAGCTCGGTTCGCGGTGACAGTTTATGACAGGTCCTCCTTGACATTAAGTAGCACGCAATCGAAGCCAGCTGTCTCCTCTCTCTCAGGTGTAGACCTCCCATTTTGTACCACCCACCCACTACCTTCGAGGGTGCTGGCAGTAAAGTATGTACCCTTATATCCCGTGTTCCCAAAACTACTTCTCTGACGGCTTTAAATCCACAGTGAGACTTGTGCAGTGCAAATTCAAAACGAGACAATCAACCGTGAGATGTACACGGGATTAGACAAAATTGATTAATTTCGAGTAAGTGTAGTCTTTATGTAGTCTGTTAACCATCCTAATTAAACGAATAAACCGCAGGCCCAGAAGAAGATCCCAACATCTGGATCGAAACGTTGGCGATGAGATAAGAAAATCAACGCTTTTCTTTGACTGAAAGCCGAAATCCCCGAGAATTAAGTCAACTTCCCAGTCGAACCTCTACAAGTATGTGCGTTTATACATTGTCGACCTATCAGTCAGAGCTAGGGTTTAGACCTGGGCTCCAGAAGGTGACATCAATGGTGGACACGGCACCGTTCCTACTGAAGTCTCCACCGATGACCACGAGACTGAACGCTACTAGTGCGCCTGAAAGTGAATCCAGTGTAGACAAGAACTGGTCTATCGGCCACCTGGGAGGGGCATAACAATTGCAGTAGTACACTCCGTTGATCTTCGCTATTGCGAAGCCCTCATGCGTGGAAATACCTAGTTCCCGTTATCGGGAGGCATGCGGTATGGGTTCGATAGTTACTAGGGCGATGTCTGTACTTCACTTCAAGGCCACAACAATTGTTGTGCGGCTTCACAGTGGTTCAGGTTTAGCTGTGTAACCTGCATTATCGTCGGTTGGTTCGACCTCCTCGTGACACGACATTGGCCCGCCCTTCGTGTGACCCTTGTGCCCCGTGCAAATCTGGCACTTTGGTGCCGATTTATACTCCCTGGTGATATGGCCCTCCACTCCACACTTTCTGCTCCTGTCGGGGACTTCACAAGCCTTGATTTACCCTGATCTTGCCGACTGCAGTCGCTTTGTTCACCTCCCCGCTTGATCGTGGTGATCTGCGTGCCTGCCAAGCCCATCCGTAGGCGGATCGATGCACTTGGTACATCTACCTCACACTGCTGTTAAGGTGCAGCTGCAATCTCCTCTGCGTTGGTGATCTCGTCACCGCCGCCGCTAGAGCTCTTACCTGCACTTTTTCGCCAAGTACCTTTTGAGCAATCCAAGTAATAATGAATGCTGAACGGTTAGAATATTAGCTGAACATTGGCTGGTTAATGGTATCAGTGGCTGAATACAATGCTAGCTGAATATTGGTCTGAAGAACGGCTTGTCCAACCTTTTTAATCAGCAATACATGGATGGCTGAATATGAAGTTTAATAAAATATTATTCATCTGTGAAGCTAACTTTAAAACAGACGCGAACATGCAGAATTAATCATCTGTTGTTCATCCTTTAACCAAATATTTTTTGACAGCTGATCCGAGCAATGTTTTTGTAGAGTCCACATAGCTTTCGAGCCAGGGCATAAGGCGTAAATTCCTATGTCCCAACCCGGAAAGGAGAGCTTCAATGGAGTGACATTAACTTTCTTAGCAACGTCACTCCCAACGTTTTTACTTCTTATCTATACTAAATACTATAAGGAGCGGTTGACGAGATGTCGCCATTCCATGGTTTTTATTTAAATGTATTTAAAAAACGCTGCAAGTAGGCCTGGCCGCTTCAATACTTGTAATACATCTCCGATGTACTGCAAGTACTGATAATGACAAGAAAAATGATAGAAGTAGTCGATTCTATCATTTTCCAGGATTCTTCCAATGGATGGCTGTGTATGTGTAGACTAGACTAGACTAGACTAGACTAGACTAAGTGACTGTCAAGGTAAAATTCTAGGGGGTGCCAAATTTGTTCTAGGGGGTGCCAGGCACCCCTGGAACCCCCCCTAGCTACGCCAATGTACCTCACACTGCTGTTAAGGTGCAGCTGCAATCTCCTCTGCGTTGGTGATCTCGTCCAGGTTTTTACACTGGAGAGTCACCGCCGCCCATATAGCCGAGGCGGTAAACGCACGGGTATTCAGCATGACCATGCTGAGGGTGACGGGTTCGATTCCCGGTCGGTCCAGGATCTTTTCGTAAAGGAAATTTCCTTGACTTCCTTGGGCATAGAGTATCTTCGTGCCTGCCACACGATATACACATGCAAAATGGTCATTGGCAGAGGAAGCTCTCAGTTAATAACTGTGGAAGTGCTCATTGAACACTAAGCTGAGAAGCAGGCTTTGTCCCAGTGAGGACGTTACGCCAAGAAGAGGAGAGGAGGAGGAGTCACCGCCGCCGTTAGAGTTCTTACCTGCACTTTTTCGCCAAGTACCTTTTGAGCAATCCAAGTAATAATGAATGCTGAACGGTTAGAATATTAGCTGAACATTGGCTGGTTAATGGTATCAGTGGCTGAATACAATGCTAGCTGAATATTGGTCTGAAGTACGGCTTGTCCAACCTTTTTAATCAGCAATACATGGATGGCTGAATATGAAGTTTAATAGAATATTATTCATCTGTGAAGCTAACTTTAAAACAGACACGAACATGCAGAATTAATCATCTGTTGTTCATCCTTTAACCAAATATTATTTGACAGCTGATCCGAGCAATGTTTTTGTAGAGTCCACATAGCTTCTTCAGCCTAAATACAGGCTTAGTTCAACTTAGGTTGTTGATATTTCAGACACAACACATCAAGCCTAACTCTACCAAATACCGTATGTAACATATGTAAACAAAAAAGATATTTTCACATGAGTCGCTGAATTTCGTTAAGGACCACATGTATCACTCACCATTGGGAATGATTTGTGAAAAAAATCCCGGATTTTTCACGTTTCTGAAATACTCAATGTTTAAGTTGCTATGGGAACAGTGAACTTCCCCTTCAATTTTCACCGTTCGTGGATTTTGTTAGATATGCTGTTTGATAGAGTTAGACTTAAAATAATGTTCTCGTTTTCTAGGATATGTATATAATTGTATGTGGTGCAGGTGCTAAGATGAGTGACTATAAATCAGGATGTGGTCCGAGTACAATTCCCAGCTTTTCCATAGATCAAATTATACATTCCTAAATTATTTTATTCTTTGATCACTTAACTTAGCTCTATTGTCCACGAGGGCACTACGTGAGCGATTACAATTGACATCTGCACTTACACTTTTGTACAGCGTCTAGAAGTATTCTATTTTCTAATTGGTTGCCTTCGTGCTGCTTTCACTTTTCTACTCTTTCTCGGTAGAATGATGAGCACGAGGATGTCGATTGGTACTTGATGTTCCTTTTCCAGTTCGATTGGGGTTCCATTACATTGCATTGCATTTCGTCCATGTCCAGGTATCCGGGTCTGTTTGAGCCATGGGCTCAGAAGAGGGTCAATGTCAGCTGCTCTCGGGGAGAAGAGTAACTGACGAAAAATTGCAAGTGCCGGTGCTGGGAATCAAACCCATGACCATCCGCATATGAAGCGAATGTGTGACCAACTACGCCACGGGCCCCGGCGATACATTCCTAAATATCTCTTCTGGATAAAGAAAACCACAAAATGGTAAACAATGCATACAAAGGTTTTATTTTATTTTTTTATCCAAATCAATAAGTTTTATTGATTCAGCGCATATTAAGCTCTTAATCAGCCTTACAATGCGTTCAGCTAAAAGTTGAATAAAATCACCAAAATCTGATGTTTGCTGAACATCTGCTGGGATGGAGCTGAACAAAAGATTGCACCTCTCGTGCTCATCTTTTGATCAAATAAAGACTGCTTTAAAAAGCTGAAAGAACGTTCGTACAGCATCAATTTGTTACCTGGGTCGGTTTTGAAGACCAGCACGTCGCTCCGTTCATGTTTGTGGGCCGACTTCAATTTTCTCACAACCTACTTCTTTCCGACAGTAATCCAAGGGTTCTCTTTCCCTTACTCCGGTTGGACACCGTTCCTCTTAGGGTTGGCATTTTGGGGCTTAGTTTCCCTGCCCCTTACGCGTTTCACAGCCGACTTGGCAGCCTGGTTACTCGCGCTGGGCGTCCCCTTTTCCTCTTGGGCAGCGTCTCTTCTGCAGGACTCGATCATGCAACTCGAGCCGTAGGGTGATTTAACCTGCCCGCTACGGCTCCGGCGAACTGCATAGTTTCGTGTGCATCGTCGCGTTGCCAGCAAAGTGGAAGCTGTCCGTTTGGGTGGACCGACCGCTGCTTTATGCTCGCATCAGCCGCACTCCGCTTTTCAACCAGGAGATCATGCTCCTTCTTAGCCAGAGGCAGCGATTTGCGGAGCTTCAGCTGATGGTAGTCCGCCCGCTTGTGTAGCCGATCAGCTCGTCCAGCTGTCCGGCAGCTACCAACATCTTTGGTAGCCTGCTCCTGATGCGGATCAGCACCCCTTTGAGGTCCGCTCCAGTCATCTGCGCTTCTTCGGCCGGTGCGGCACCGCCTCATGCTCCTCCTGTTTAACCTCCTGCCATCTGCTCGCTGGGGGGCACAGCAGGCCCTCGTAGTGACGATCTCGCGCGAACTCCGTTCCCTCTGCCTCTCCGCTCTCGATCACATTGTGGTTCATGGAGCAAGCTGTTCAGGCGATGTTAGATGTCTATATGGCCAATACTCTGTCAAGGAGGATGGCTTTCCAGTCTTGCTAAATTAAGAATATAGGGTGCGGGCACCGGTTTTGGCCAGTCTAAGAGGAATCATCTTTATAAAAATAACCAATAATCCTATGGAAACAACCAATGCGTCAAATGAAAGGTTTCGATCTATACTTTATTAGAAAAATGCAGAAACCAAGCTAATACTTGATTTTTGTATAAAAAGTGGCACTGGCCAAAATAGAAGCATTGCCGCAGTTTTGGCCATATTCTCAGCTTTAGTTTCTATTTTGGCCAATCACATGTATTTCTTATGGGAGTGGCCAAATTAGAAGCACCCTGGCCAAAATAGATGTATGGGAGCTGATTTTTTAGGGAAAATTATTTTTTTCTTCCAGTTTTTAATCAAAACGTGTGATTTTCACAGCTGTTATCATCATATTATATTAGAATCTACTAGTAAAAAATAAATTTATACCGATTTAGATCGTAACAGGTTGAATACCGCACTATGGCCAAAACTCCGGGCTGGCCAAAACTGAAGCTTTTACCCTACTGCAATTTTATAAGATAACACTGTAGGCTCTTTCCGTATCATGATCCCTATCCTTGGGTTTTTTCTCAATACCGCTGGGAACTGATGCTGACAATGAGGGAAGGGTCACCGATTAGGAACATGCAGGGATAGCAAAATCCCCTAGCGTAGGTAAGGCTCCATGTCCGGACGGAGTTCCGAACCTGGCTTCAAACGTAGCTATTGCAAGGGCTACCAGGATGTTCAGATCTGCTATGCAGAAATGCCTGGATTAAACAGTTTAGAGCGCAGTTGACACTCAATGGATAGTTGACGTAAAGATAGTAAGCACCGAAAAGAGAAACGTAAAAGGATAGGAAGACAGGAATATACATAGATTGGGAGACAGCAAAATATGATAGATGCATCATAGTAAAACATGTGAATAAGAAAGCTAGTAGAGGTAAAACCTCAGTAAAAAGAGATTGCTCCGCTGCTAGCCCTGTGTTCGGTGATTATCGAGAAAAAAAAAACTAAAATTGTTGATCAACGCGATTGTCACACATCACCAAATGTCGGTGGTTTTCGGTTGACGAGTCGCATAGCGCTTCAATAGTAAAGAAGCAAAAACACCATTCAAGGTGAGACGACACAGCTGTGCGACCGACGGCAGTCGTGGTTTTTTTTTGTCGAAGGTGCCATCCTCAGTATGTATTTCCTTTATCTTTTTCGATTGTTTCAAAACACGGTTGCGCTGCGGTAGTCGCGGACGTCTCGTGTGCACCATGGCGAGGGTACGACCTGGGCAGAGAAGATGCGATGTTTGCCATCCTCAGTAGCTATTGTAGACAGTTCAAGGTGTCAACCTGGAAATGCCCAAAACTTCGAGATGGGGCACACATGTGCCCCATGCGAAACTCGTCAACTTGGTGAGTTGACAACTTTTGAACACTGCGTGCTGGCTACGGACATTGACGAAGCACATCTGTTCGCACCGGGGACAGACCGCAAGCGCCAAATTTCGTTATCAGTGCATTGACAATAGCACGCTAAGCCGCAGGCTTAGGAAATATCTCATTCTGCGGATGAAAATAGCATTGTCCGCATTAAACGGAGCTTGCTGCGATTAACCGAATTAGTAGTACATTGCAGGCTTACTGCCCACAAGTTCCTGCGTTTGCACCGAAAGCAATCGAGCAGGCTGCAGAAGCGCGGCTTGCTTCAATCGAACTGCTCGGTCATTTGACCGGGTGATAATTAGCTGATAAAAAGTGACCTCCTGTGCCGCCGCCTGCTTCGCCTGGGAAGCCACCCTCGCACTGCCGGCTGATTGAATGTTGACTCAACCAGCTCTGGGCGTTGAGCACAGGTGCCCCGCCATATGTTTGCACCGAGCGCGAGCGTGTACTTGGACGTGTTTGTTGACGATTTTTTTTTTGCACGGGCTTTTGGCTTCGTCACGCATTAGAAATGCATTAGCGGATTGGACACGCGGCTTTTCTGGGTCGAACACCTGACGCATATGTTCGCTCGCTCTGCGACGGTGAACTGCCTATCTCGGAATAGGTTTTATTTGCGGTGCACGGTACTCGTATACGGCAAAGATGGTTGGTGCGCAGTTTATAGATTGGAAAATCGTTTATTGATGCGCGTTTCGGATGATTGGACGCAATAAATGGATGGGCGATACTATTCTGATTCTTCTTTGATTTAATGGCGGGATGGCGCAGCTGACAGATGTTGAGAGTAGCTACATCAAACGTGCGATTTCAAGCTCAACGTCTTGCTTATCTTTGAAATGACATGTCAGTACAATAAACTATCATGAGTATGTAATCGTAATCCATCAATATTTCTGATCTTTACTTACTAGTTCCTGCGTGCTTGGTTTTGTTTATTTATATCAAGCAAACAAGTGACGTCATGCTTTGCACTAACACGCTTTTATGTGCATTCATGTTGCGCTTTGTTTCCCATGTTGTTCTATTTCCTTGAATTTGCTCGATTGGGACCGTGTTTGACGGTTGAATTGGAACCTTTGGTTTCAGTCTTGGCGCATCTCTATAACAAATTCTCTGGTCATCACTACCTCATGCTTCCACAGCTCAATCGATGACAAAGACCCCCAGCTAGAGTAGAGTTCCTATAATTAGAGTCTGGCGGACTGTCACTTTCGACCGGAGCCAATCGAGCATGACGTCATAGTGTCCTCACCGATGAATGCTACACCGTGACGTAATGCTCAATTGGCTCCGATCAAAAGTGACAGTCCGCCAGACTCTAACTAGACTGACTCTAAGCTAGAGTTGTGTGTATAGAGATAAGTGACATTTCAACACACGAGCACTAGCGCGAGTTTTTCCTCACACAAAACTGCAGGCTTATTCAAAGGCTATTCAGATTGCATATGCAAATATTGCCCAATAGATTTGGGTAAAACGGATAAATAGTGATAAAACTAACGTCTGGGGTAAGAGTGCAAATGTTTTCCTCACAGTTTCACAACTACATCTACAAAAAAGGCACGCATACATTTGAACGTGATTACCACTATAGCTAACAGTGCAGCCAGGGCACTGTTGTCCATCTAACATCAGCTAGACTGAAGAGGTACGTCCCAAATTTTTCAACTACAGTCTGAGAATATCCACACATGGAGATATCCAAACGGCAAAGTTTGCAACCAAATCGACCTTGTGCTGGTAGATGGCTGTGACTGCTCCAACGTCATTGAAGTTAGAACTCCTAACATCCCGTAGTGAGAGAGATTCGAGCTCAGTTATCAACCGTGTTGGACTCTATGAACCGGCAAGCTGTGCGTTTCAACATTCAGCGGTTTTTAGCAGATGGTACGTTGGCTGACTATCACCAGAAGCTGGGTGACCAGATAACTGAAATCAACGCGAGAGGTGGTAAGCACTGCTCAAACACAGCCTAGGAACAGGTGTTTCGACGAGGAGTGCCAAAGGGTAACGGATGAGAATAGTGTTGCCAGAATTTGGATGCTGGTATCGGGGACACGGCAGAGCAGGAAGCGATACATGGAAGCAAGAGTAGCCGAAAAAGGATTCCACCACAAACAGAAAAGAGAGAATGAGGAGAATGTGATTGCTCACGCACAAGAAAGTATATGGAACAGAATGACATTTGGAGGTTTTACGAAACTGTCAATGGTCCACTGCACGAATTTAGGCTGGCCTACTAACTCTCACAGAAAATTTAACGTTTGAGCGGTGCCGCCACCGCTCAAACGTCAAATTTTGTGCTAGACTAACAAGTCAGTATAAATTCGTGCAGCGATCCATGGCGAGCGGAGAAAAACTGCGCCTTTTTCCGTCATGTGTAACGACTGTGATGAAACCCTGCGGAAACTGATGCGGAACTCCTAGGGGGATTCCTGTGGAAGTCTTTGAGGAATGCCAGCTGGAACTCGTACGGGAATATGCGGTAGAGCTCCTAGAAAGTTACCAGCGTAACGCCTATGAAAATTCTCGGTGAAACTTGTACAGGATCTCCCGAAGATACTTCTTGAAAATTTTCTGAGGGAAATGTCAGAGGATTTCCCGATGGAAATTCAAGATAAATTGTCGGTGAAAGTCCTAGAAAATCTTCTATTAACCCTCTAATACCCAATCCCGCCTTTAGACGGGGTATAGTTTAAGCATTTTTGTAATTTTTGTTTCGTGGAAAATCAAATTTTTTATATTTTTGGCTGATATTTATAACTGTTCTGCTTATCTCAAAATGGTTTTGGGTGTATTTTAAAGCGTATTTACATTTGTTAAAAATCATTGAAAAATTGATGTTTTAGTCACCTTTTAGAAGTCATTGTTTATTTTGTATTGAATCGCTACAATTAACATATTTTAAATTTTTCTTAAATCATTCTATCCTTGTTTTATAGTTTAAGGGAATCGAATACACTCTAAAATTATTTTCCTTAAAATTACACGGAAAATAAAATTTTGTCTGAAATTTTTTTAAAATAATAATATTTCAACAATAATCATAAAATCTCAAAATGTTTTCATCTCAAAAAATCCGTTCCCCAAATTGGCTTTCAGGAAAAATATAAAAGTGTGGGGATGTTCAAAAATAAAAATTAGAAAAATCAAAAACTGAAATTCACGAAATCGAGAATTGAAAAGAATCATCTTCCAAAACATGTTTAAATCGATTTTAGATGACGAAAAATGATATCTAGATCAAAATAAAAAATTTGGGTATTAGAGGGTTAAGCACCAAGAGAAACTCGTGGTGGAACTTCTAGAAGATTTTCTAGTGGAACTCCTAGTCAATTTCCCGGTGGAACTTTTCGGAGCAATTGTGCTCTAAATGCTAAAGGAATTTTCGGGGGAAATCGCTACAGAAATTTTTGGTGGAGGCCCTAAATGAATTCCCGGAGGAATTCATGAAGTATCTGTGTGCGGAGCTTCTATAGGCATCCCCAGAGAAACTTCTTGAAGACTTTCTGGATAAGTTCGCAGAAAAATTTCTTTTAATCTTCTAATCAAATTTGCGGTGAAACTCTTAGAAAAATTAGAACTCCTAGAATAATATCCAGTTGCATATCAGAGGAAATTTCCAGTGCAACTTTTAGGAAAAGCAATATTTTGTGCAATTTCTATAAAAAAACAGTTCCCGATGGACCTCCTACGATAATTTCCGGAAGATCTCCTAGAGTGCTTCTGCGAGAATTTGCGGTGATACTTCTAAAAGAATTCCCTATGGTACTTCCGGTCGTTGCAATTTTACAGATGATCTGGATATTTCCGGTAAGAAGAAATTCTCGGTAAAACTTATAGAAGAATTTTCACTGAAACACATACACAAATTCATGGTGATTCTTCGAGAATTCCCGATAACGTTTTCGTCACAGCGCCGTCCACTAATTTTGTAACGCTTTAGAGCAAGAGAGGAGAACAGGTGAGCGTTACGGCGCATGCAAAAAAATCAGGATTTTCATACAAAAAAGCCTTACAAAGAGGGACAATTATGGACTTAAGCGTTACGTAATAAATGGATGCTGCCTAGAGGAATCTCCGATGGAACTCCTAGTAGACTGCGTTGAATTTCCTGCAAAATTTAATAGCCGTGTGTGGTTAAACTAAAAGAGAACTAAGAATCTTCTAGGATTCTTTGGAAATCCTAGAGAGATTCTTGCTGTATCTACAAGGGAAATCTCCAGTGGAACTACCTACAGGAATTCACGGTGGAAATCTTAGAGGAGTTCCTAGGGGATCTCTTGAAAGAACTCACGATGAATATGTTGGATGAATTCAAGGTGAGTCTCCTACAACAATACCTAAGTGTTAGCGGAGGAAGTGTGGCTAGTACATACAGAAGATCTTTGAGTGGACTTTCCGGTGTAAGTGGAAGAATTCCCGTTGAAACTTTGAGAAGAATTCCCAGTACAACTCCGTCTAGAAGAATTCCCAGTGGATCTTCTAGAGAAATCATTTGTAGAACCAAAAAAAATTAAGGAACTCCTGGAGTAAATCTCTTTCGGAAGAAATGATTCGGTTGAACTGCTAGAGGATTTTCCTGAGGAACTCCTAGAGGCATACCCGTTGGAACTTTGAAAACAATTGGCTTCTTTAACGATGTTGAGATAAATCGATATTCTGAATTTGCATGTCAAACTGAGCTGATATCAAAATTTTCATGAATTTTGGAGCCCGGGAACCTATTAAAAAATCAATTTGAAGTTTGTATGGGTGCAATTTGTCGAATCACCCCTCGTCGCCGTTTGTACTGGGCGGAGCTGTCAAACAGTCGCACAGCTGTCAAAAGGTGATTTCAAAAAATCTCTTTGAAATTGATTTTAGGTACCAAAATAAGGTTCTAAAAATCTTAAAAAAATAATAGTGGCTCAGATAAATGTGCTCTTTCGTATAAAATCAAAAAATCAATACATTTTTCAAAATTTAAAAACCCAAATCTCAGTGGAATTTCCAAAGATCGAGGTGGAGCTATTACAGGGGATAGACAAAATGATCAGGACAGGCAAAATTTTCACCTCTCAAAAAATGGTCAACTAGCTGTAACGTTTCGAAAAGTGCTTCAAAAATTATCATTTTTACTGTAAATTGGTCAACTAGTTGGTCCAAATTTGGGAAATATCGGGCTTTTCTAGATAACGTTAGAAATATTCTAGTAAAAGTCATAACTATTCGACAACCAACTTTGAACTGTTATATCTCCGGGTTCATTTTGTCTATCCCCTGTATAATAAATTCATTTCTAACTCGTGCTGGAGGTTTTAATTTTTATTATAACACCTTGAAATACTAGTGGATTTCCTTGAGAATTTCTCGTCGAATTTTGTGGTGGAATTCCTAAAGGAATTCCTAGTGGGACTACTGGAAGAATTCTGATGATCTTAAGGCAGATTTGTTCGTCTTAAATGAAACTTATTCGTTTCATTCAAGAGTAACAGTCTTTGACAATTCTTTGTTTACCTTTTTGGAGCTAGAAAGATGTTTCTGTACATTTCGCGTACATCCTGCAATTCTATTATAGTTATGTGTATTTTTGCATAAAATAATTAAGTGCAACTTACTGCCCCGTAACGTGGGTAGATCACCTTATAATGGTGCGTTACGGCGTAAGATCTACCTTAACCAATTTTGATCTTGAAATTGTTTAGCTTTGTTAATTTAAATACAAAAAAAAAATCCAAGATCCAAGTCTACTTTTTTGTATTATGTTTTTCATTATTAACCAACCTTTTGTTTTAGGAGAATTCAGGTAATTTTTGTCTATGTCTAGAGAGATTCATTTCCGAAAATGATGTAACTGTTGTGAGCCTATCACCATTTAATACTATTTTCTATTTCAGATGTACAAGCGGGCAACCCTGCAGTCGGGATGACAAAACATCCTTCTTATTTTTATTAAGGGTCATGATCGCCATATCATTTAGTGGTGGGTAGACCACGTTGTCCGCATCGTTTTTCTTCGAGCCGAGTGTCGTAATGTCGCGGGTGTGAATGTTTTTTTTTAGAAAAAATGATTTTTTTTCCGATTGCCAACTTTTTTTTACTCGTTTTACGCGTTTTATTTTTTATTTAGTTTTTTAAGACAAATTGAGATGTTTTTTGTTGTTGTTTAACGCGATTTTTTATTTATTTTTCTTTCTTTTCTTTTGTTTTGTTATTTTTTGAGTCTCCATTTTTTTTCTTCGCGTTTTAAACATTTATTGCAAAGTTCCGATGACCCTGGAGGGATCGGTTCAGCTTGTGCCTCGCACTAAGCCGAAACATACGTATTTATACAATAAATAGAAAAAATATCTATTGATTTTATTTTCGTTCAACTCGTTTTACGCGATTTTTGTAATAAATTGAGATGTGTTTTTCGTTGTTTTCGCGTTTTTTGTTTCACGCGTTTCAAACATTTATTGTAATGTTCCGATGACCCTGGAGGGATCGGTTCTGCTTGGGCTTCTCACTGAGCAGAAACATTATTATTTAAACAATAAATAGAAAAAAATCTCTTTTGATTGCCGGCTTTCAAAAGGTTAAATTTTAACCAAGTATACAACCAATGCCGTGGGTCCATCGCCAGCTTTTCAGGCGAATCCTTGACCTACATAATACATCTCCATAGTCCTTATGGGAGTGTCACTGAGTCGAAGGCCTCTTAAATAAGTGCTACATCAACATTTCCCTCCCCTATCCCAAGTTACGGTAAAGATGGGCGTGGGCGGGAATAATGTCATTTGTGCTTTTGGTATTCTTGCATAAGATTGGAGCAAAGTTAACTCCCCGGTCTTGTTCCGAAAAGCAATCCGAGCAAGATTAGCAAAAGGTACATGAATGTTGTTAGTATCGAATCTACGAAGTATACCGTAACTACGCTAACGCTAACGCTAAATAATTAAGTGCAACCTACTAAAATTATTCTATTTAGCATGAGCATGAGAAGAGTCACAGTGTAGCAATAAAGTACTTAATCATGGTAGGCTGTGTGACTGACATACAGGGGTGAGACCATCCATTTGCAAAGAGTCACTTGCTATTATCTCAGTTCAGAAGCATGCTATCAAAAAACAATGTATGGATGAATTTAACCTTGTATGTAGTTTTATCTGAAAGTTTGCCGAATAACATTGGGTCGCACACGCATACCAAAGTCGTGAGTGAGCTGTGAAGGCAACTCTCCACGTGGTGAATGTAAATAACTTTCACGCCGTGAAGAGTTGCGTTTGCTGCCTTCTGTTGACTTAACTATTGATTCTATGCTAATATATTCTTCTACAAAGTTTCAGGTAAAATAAAAATGAAAAAGTGTTACATACATACATTTATTTGTTCCACATCATTACGACAAGACATAATCAACAATAGTACGCCACAATACTCGGTTTGTGGCTGCCGCTCTCCATCCTCGGTCACGCCCAATGCTCGCCAAGTCACGCTCCACCTGGTCCGCCCATCGTGCTCTCTGCGCTCCACGCCTTCTTGTGCCAACCGGATCCGTTGCAAACACCAGCTTTGCAGGGTTGTTGTCCGGCATTCTTGCAACATGCCCTGCCCACCGTATCCTTCCGGCTTTGGCCACCTTCTGGATGCTGGGTTCGCCGTAAAGTGCAGCGAGCTCGTGGTTCATCCTTCTCCGCCACACACCGTTCTCCTGCACACCGCCGAAGATCGTTCTTAGCACGCGTCGCTCGAAAACTCCGAGTGCTTGTAGGTCCTCCTCGAGCATGGTCCATGTCTCGTGCCCGTAGAGGATTACCGGTCTTATTAACGTTTTGTACATGGTGCATTTGGTGCGTGGGTGAATCTTTTTCGACCGCAGTTTCTTCTGGAGCCCATAGTAGGCCCGACTTCCGCTGATGATGCGCCTCCGAATTTCACGGCTCACGTTGTTGTCAGCCGTCAGTAATGATCCGAGGTAGACGAATTCCTCCACCACCTCGAAAGTATCCCCGTCTATCGTAACATTACTACCCAGACGGATCCGGTCGTGTTCGGTTCCGCCTACCAGCATGTACTTTGTTTTTGAGACATTCACCACCAGTCCGACCTTTGCTGCTTCGCGTTTCAGGCGGGTGTACAGTTCTGCCACCGTTCCAAATGTTCTAGCGATAATGTCCATGTCGTCCGCAAAGCACACAAATTGACCGGATTTTGTGAAAATCGTTCCCCGGCTGTTGAGCCCGGCGCGTCGCATCACACCTTCCAGCGCGATGTTGAAGAGTAGACATGAGAGTCCGTCACCTTGTCGCAGTCCCCGGCGAGATACGAATGAACTGGATAGTTCACCCGAAACCCTTACGCAGTTTTGCACACCGTCCATCGTTGCTTTAATCAGTCTAGTCAGCTTCCCAGGAAAGCCGTTTTCGTCCATGATTCTCCATAGCTCTGCGCGGTCGATACTATCGTATGCCGCTTTGAAGTCGATGAACAGGTGGTGCGTTGGGACCTGGTATTCACGGCATTTCTGGAGGATTTGCCGTACGGTAAAGATCTGGTCCGTTGTCGACCGGCCGTCGATGAAGCCGGCTTGATAACTTCCCACGAACTCATTTGTTTTAGGTGACAGACGACGGAAGATGATCTGGGATAGCACTTTGTAGGCAGCATTCAAAATAGTGATCGCCCTGAAGTTCTCACATTCCAAATGGTCGCCTTTCTTGTGAATGGGGCAGATTACCCCTTCCTTCCACTCCTCCGGTAGCTGTTCGGTTTCCCAGATCCTGACTATCAGCCGATGCAGACAGGTGGCCAACTTTTCTGGGCCCACACATTGATTTTTGCTGCGATGTTTCTGAAGTGAATGTAAATGATTGCAAATGAATGATCCCATCCTTGCTGACTTATGACGTACAACACTTGTAGACAGGACATTCGTTGATAAACCACCAAAGAATACAGAAGTCCAAGTATTTTACTTCACACAGTTAGTACCCATTTCATTTTCGATTCAAGTTGCTGTGACCTGTGTGAGAAGCTGGCTGAAGGTTGGACTATCAAATGAATATTTCGTCGATATGATTTTGAGCACCAAAACGGCTAAATTAACAGTGAGCAAAAATGTTTTAGTGTTTATATTTGCATAAGAACGCTGTTTACAACCAATTTGTTGCATAATTTATTATTTGTGATCAGTACCGGCTGATCGTGAATTGATTATATGTATTTATTCAATTAACCCTAGATGTAAGCAATGAAATTGTATCACCCTAACTCACAATTAACTTTCACGGGAAGTGCAAAGAGCTCAAACCATACGATCAGTTGCAATGCTCATACACTTAGATCAGTACCAAATATAACGGAGAAGAGCTTACAACAAACCTGTGGCGATGTTTTGTATAGTGTCTCGGTCCCGTGTGTGGCAAATAAAGATCAGTGAACAGATAAAAAACAAAATACGATCAGCTTCGAGTATCCGAACTTTCTAATCTGACTTGTGATATACAAAGACCACAAAATCACACGTACTATTTCGTCGTGCGTGAAACTTTCTTGACAGAATTGTTGACTCAGTGCTACAGAAGGTCTCTGGGGCCTGAATTCTACCGTCTGTGAGGAAGGTGAAACAGTGTTACCGCACCAATATTGGAGTGCTGGAGGTGCTAATTGTGTCCACTGGTTCTTGTGCGCCGTTCTGGGAAGAACGGGAAGCAAAACCTCCGAAACCCGGCAAATATTGAGTCTGCGGCTCGAACAATTTGAGTTGATAAGATAGTGTTCGATGTTTTATCATTCCGCTTAGTTCTTGTTCCAGAGTAGTGGCTCTAGCTCAATGTAGCTCAATCGAAAACTTCAAGAAGTTTTTAAAGGAGAATAACTCAGATGAATTGTACTTGAATAAACAAAGAATAAATCTATATATATAAAAATGAGTTTGAATTCGCTTTGAGGCAACAAAACTCACGAACGGATGAACCGATCATAATGACTCTTGCACGGTTCGATTCGTATTCATGGTGGCTGTGTTTATATGTAGAAAAAGTTACGAAAATCAACTAGAAAAGTAAGAAAATTGATAAAGTACTGATTTTTCATTAGCTTGGAAGGAAATCAACACGATCGAAATGAAACCAATCTAGAGTGCGGTGACATTATGAGCTCAACAGTTGTAAAACCACCAAACGTTGGCCAGACAACGTTTGCCGGGACAGCTAGTTTTTAGTAAAATTGGTTGATGTTATGTGTTGAAAATAACTTCAAATACGTTTTAAAACTTATTATGAGATAAAATGCCTTAGTGCATCAAGTTGTTTTATGCGCGATTTTCAAAATTAACTTGAAGAAAACTTAAAAACCACATACGAATGGAGATTGTTTTCTCTTGACAAAAACAACTATAAATATTTCATGAATTAGTCATGCTATGATAAAGCTTCCATGAAAAGAAATTAAAATTGTTACTTGGGTAACTTCGATCGGTTAATACTGTCGTATATCATCCGGAAATCGATGAACTGATGATGCGTAGAGATCTCGTATTCACGGCATTTCTGGTGGGTATGCCGTACTGTGAGATATGGTCCGTTGTCGATCGGCCGTCAATGAAGCCAGGATGATTACTTCCCACGAACTTATAGGTTTGAGTTGATAGATGACGGAAGATGATGGTGGGATAGCACTTGGTAGGCGCGCCTGCAAGACTTGATCAGGTGTGCGAAGATGAGTAAATCTATGTTATTGTAGATGTAGATAGTAGCGAAATCTGCAGTGGCAATAGATTTTCTCATATTTACAACTTCAATATTTGTGGAAGTGTTCATGCTGTGCCATGCTGCCATGAACACATTATTTAAATATTTATTATTTATTCTCTTGTAATTCTCAAAGGAAATCTACACTCCATACAAATGATCTCAAAGTATGCCTAAAAATATAGACATCAGCTCTTCATGTCCATGCATTATTTGTGGCTCCCGAATTCCCACATCGAATCAGCGGCAGATAAGAGCCCAAAACCTTTTACGATCTAACAAACGCGTGCAATATGTGCATTTTTCGAGTCCAAACAACCGAAAGGGATTACCGACCAAACCCATCGAACACGCATAGAAAGCCTAGTGCTAAACGATTCTTTTCGATTCATTCACCCCATTCCTTTCAACTTGGTCGTGGCTCATCTCGACTTCTCAATGACTAACGCGTGGTGTCGTTTAGTCTGCACCGTACAGGAGAGGAAATCGAACAGTTGTTCCAATATTTGCCACAACTTGGGCCAGGATTTTTCATTTGCCGCTCTGCCAAGTACGACCAACTGTCCTCATCCGGACAGGTTTCATACCGACGACGACGTGGGTAATTGGAATCGATCCCCTCGCACTGCACTGCAGCACGTCTGTTGTCATAAGGGAATTGACTTTTTGCCGTGCCAAGCTGCGAACGAACCCATTACCCAACCCCCTTCTTCGTGTCTAAAAACCCATCGCCGCCACACACGGTAGACTTTGTTGTTGAAGATAATGAAAAATTCATGAGATTTGTTCGATAAAACCCCTTCCTTTATTGGAACGCCATAAAACGTTTAGCCACGCGGGAAAAACTCCGAGTCCAATTCCGAGTTTCTTCAATTACCTGACTGATAACGGCCCCACACAAGATTCAAGAATCAGGAAGCCCGTGTACTCGCGATGCGATGGTGGGACATTCTCCCGTGTGACATCACTACTGATCGCTAATCGGGGACACCTGAGTATACCGACCGAAGAAATGTGTAAACACACTTGCTCTTATCAATTTTACTAGCAAACCCGTTTCTTCTTCTAATGAAAACCTCTTGCGTTATGGGGAGCGCAGGGCAAAATGTACTAGCCCCCCCTAAGGAAACGCTCGATTTGTACATTCGAACAAATTTAAATCAAATCTTCTACATTAAAAATGCAGTGGCATATGTGGAACCGTTCATAGCTCGCTAACGTAACATCCGATTTGAATCGTTTTTTACCCTTCTTACACCCATAAATACCTATAAATACCGCTCGAAAAACCGACTTTCGATCCGAGGCCCGCAGGGCCGAGTTGCATATACCAATCAACTTAGCTCGACGAACTGAGCAAATGTCTGTGTGTGTGTGTATGTATGTGTGTGTATGTGTGTGTGTGCGTATGTGTGTGTGTATGTGTGTGTGCGTATGTTACCAAAAATTCACACACGTTTCTCAGCCGTCTGACATCCGATTTGAGTTCTCTTAGTTGCAAATGAAAGCTACAACATCCTAGTAGAACCCTATAGAATTTTATTACGATCCGACATTTGGTTACCAAGATATCTTTCAAAGAATACTTTGAAGTAATATAGGTTAGCTTTTTGAGAGATTTTTGACTTATAGCATATTGATAAATATCTCAGCCGTCTGTCAGCCGATTTGAGTTCTCTTAGCACCAAATAAAAGCTACAACATCCTAGTAGAATTCTCTGAAATTTTATTTTGATTGGACATTTGGTTATTGAGATATCTTTCGAAGAATATTTTAATAAATTCCTTTTTTTATTATTATATTCGCTTGTTATCTTGCATGAGATTTTGACCAGTCTAAGGAAAATTATTTTTCAATAAATAATGCTCATCTCATAAGTGCATCGGAGGCGAATGAGTTTTTTGTTAAAACCTCTTTAATAAATAGGTAAATAATAATAATAATATAAAGTGTATACTAGCAGGTTATTATTTTCAATAAAATTATAAATAACAAATTACAAATAAACAGGAATTCTTTGAAAACTAACAATATGTTAAATGGAAGCTTCGAATTTATATATTGTGGGTAAGTGCAAGAACCGGACAGCTAAAAAAAACTAGCTAATGCCAAAACTGATTTACATAGTAGATATATCATTTTTGTTTTTGTCCTTTCTACACTATGACCATGAATACCAAGTACTTCGGAGCTAATTTATTCGACTGATTAAGAGATATTAGACAAAGTGTATCTCGCTGATTTTCTTACCCATTTGTTAATCGATTCAACATCTTTTGGCAATTAACAAAAGATACAATATGCCAGAATATGTAAGCTATTTTTTAAAAATTTCACACAAGATTCTAGAAGGTGTCTGGCATTTCTGGTAGTTTAGTCCATGGTCCATGATGCTATTTTGGAAACCAATCCACTAGATGCCAAATCCACAATATTTTCTAGAACTTTTGGTCCATCACACAAAATAAATATGTTAAATACAAATAATACAACAATAATTTTAATAAGTGTAAGAAGGGTTCTGTTCACTATAGGTGGATTAAATCGGTTTTTTTGTGATATGTTAGGTTTAAAGGTTTCAAATGCAAAATACATTGAGAAATTATGATATTTTGAAAAACTTGGAACGCCAAAAACACAGTAGGCAAGACGAAGTTTACCGGGGGACAGCTAGTATATTCATATGTTTATCAATGCTAAGTCTGTCAAGCAAATTTGTACTGCTTCACAGCGTGCACCAAATGTCAACGCCAGATGTTAAGACAAATAGCTTCATTTTTTCGGTTGGGTGAAATCGGTTTTGTACCTTTAAATTCCACCCTCTAATGGGATTGTGGTGGACTCGACCATCGTGCTGGCGATCTACCACTACTATAGCCAGAACTTCGTGTTATTATGCTGATGATCATCGTTATTTGCCTTATCACAACACTTGTTGAATTGAGCTGAACTGTTACTGTTGTAAATTTTTTTTTGTTATTAGTTGGCCATCACTTAGATCACATCCGATGTGTTAACCGATCCGAAAACCAAATTTTGTATCCTCTGGTCCTCCAAGTCCCTATACTATTGGATTTGCTATCAATAGCTCTCCAAAGGATAAGCAATAGAAGTGGACTTGATGATGCAATCAGTCGCCCTCTGTAGACAGTGGAACCATATACTAATAACCGTCTGAATCTGCGTGAGTTTTAAGTGTTTACCTTTTAGAAGAATGGTTCGAAGTTTGCTGAAATACCTGTTATGTTTGAAGTTTTATGAATTGATTCTCTGATTTACTGCAACAGCTGTAACAGTCGTAAAAATAAGCTGGTTTACTTAACCTGATCGAAGCCTTCTATACCAATTCCCCGCACACTTCTCAGCTCTTGTCTCAGGTGCTTCCCAACGCGATAAGGTGCAGCGCGCACCTAAGTAGGCTGGCTGGGAGAAAGAGTGCGGCGCGCTTCGGCCATCAGGTAGGTATACACAATCGTGATCATTCATTTGGCGGGCGTGTTGATTGACTGTCGACGACGACGACGACGAGTGGGTCACACACCTGCACCTGTGCTGCCCGGGTACACTTGTACCAACTACCATAGTAGGCTGGGCGGACGGGCTATGACGACGCCAGTTCTCGAATACTTGCAACTCTGGGTGGCTCGCACTTTACCGGTGCCGGTGCGCTAAGTACATTCAAGTGTTTGACGAAGCCCGCGATAACACGAAACGAAACTCACCTGGCAAATAGAGGATTTCCTAAGAGTTGACGACGACGACAAAGTCGGAGACGTCATCAGGTTTGCTGCGGTTATACAGTGCTCACAGAAATAGATAGGCGCAGGTGACTTTAGGCCGTGATAACGAGGGGCAAGCTTGTGGGAAAAGTAAACAAGGTTTGCTGAAATTTATTGCGAAATTGTTTAATGTGGAGCGGTTCTAATCAATAAAATATGGCTTGGTGTCAAGCAGTATCAATAAGGTGTCTAGAAGACAAACGTGACATTGAAATTCTTGTACCGAATTTTCGAACCCTCTAAGCAGAATATCCTCTTCGAAGTGGATATCTGACACTGAGGAAGATTACAAGTGGTAGTCGAAATACGCGTATCTGTCAAAGGGCGGAATTAAAAGGTACGAAACTGATTACACTCATTCGAAGAATTGAAATCCTGCCTATTTCCTTCATATGAAGTGATAGAACATAGGCGCACGCAGCACGATTTACATCAATTAGGCAGTTAAGCTATCACAAAATGTTAATCACAAGACGTTAATGCGATTCTATGTGTAAATATAGCTGATCTGGTAATCCTAGAGTACGATGTAAGGTTCCAAGGTATTCAATTCTGATGCCAATATATACAATACCTACATGAATAACGTAACGAACAAATCTTGCATAACTTTTGAAAAGGGCCAAATGTTTCTTTTTTGAACTAGCATTTTTCTGCTCCTTAGGCGCCTCACGTGGCCTAAACTGGTTCAACTTATTAAACCAATATCGTTTCAAATTGCATCTTTGTTACTTCTGACAAAGAACAAACGCCAAGCTTTGCCTGTTGATGTCATTATAAGTAAGACATCCTCAAACATATGACGCTGGAGTTAGATATAAATTATTTGACTGTATCTCGTCAAAACAAGTAGAATAACTAGCCACAGAAGTTCAATGTCGCGACTGTTCGTGTGACTAACATCTAGTTTGCCACGCCCTTACAGCGTCAGTAGCGGTACTAGACGTGTCAAGTTTATTTTGTTTACCAAAACAAAAGATCCTCTACAAGAAGGACACTTGAAAATAGTGAATTATTGCAATTAAAGTTATTGAAATAATTAATTGAGAAAAGTGACTACAGCGCCATTAGAGTTCTAGTGTATTTCTATTTCAAAACATGAGAAAATGCTACATTTGCTTCTTCTTTCCAGAGATGCCTCCAGGGATTCCTCCAGGGCTTGCTGGGATTGTTCCCTGAATTTCTGCTGAGGTTTATTCGCTAAATTCGCTGCTGGGATTGCTACAGGAGTTGCTGTCCAGATTCTTCCAGAGAAATCTCTCTAAAACTTCTAGCAGGGATTTCTCGCAGGGTTTTTTTTTTTCAAAGATTCCACCATAAATTGTTTTTGGGATTTTTTTTTAAGAATTTCGATTGGAAACCCTTCGTAATGGGATTTTTTCAGGTATTCTTTAATAGCAACATCCAGGAATTTTTGCTGACGTTCCAGCAAGATTTTTCCCAGGTATACAACCGAACTTCTCTAGGAATGTATCTAAAAATTTCAGTAAGCATTTCTCCAATAATTCCTCCTAGAATTATTCCGTGTATCCAGCAATTCATCTAAGGATATTCCTAAAGATTCTTTCAGAATTTTCTCTTAGAGTTTCTTCAGGAATTCCTGCTGGCATTCCTCCAGAAGCTATAACTAACAATCACCTGGCAATCATTCGACTCATATATCCATAATTCAGTTCAGAAGCATAATATTGAAATGAGATGTTCGGCAAACTTGTAGATAAGTGTTTGTTTCGTCCAGCGGTTGATTAAGGCCCCACGTTGTGTTTAATTCCCCCGGAGGAAAAGGTAACGACGAACTACTTCTTACTACAGTTTTATTGCGCACCACTGAGAGGCAGTGCTCCTGCTCTGTGGTGGTTCTTTGCTTACAACTAACATTACAATCATCACGCTGCCGCTTTTATAAGCGGCAGTGATAGTACGGACAATCTTTGAATGCGCATCGCCACAATGTGCGATGCGCTGACGGGCTAGCACCACGCAGCCCAGTGCGAATGTTACAATAGCCGCTGGGCTGCTTGCTGCTAGCAGTAAAATAAAGGGCAAGCAAAACTATCCTAATTGAATGTACGCCGCTGCGCCGCTGATGCTGCTTAGGGTGCCTAGGTGACGCCGTTCATGTGCTGCGCCAACAGTGTTTTTTCTACAATTATTACCAAGGACGCCATATTCTAACTCTCATATATGCGGCGTGACAGCGCTAGTACCACCTACTCATACTAAACGATCGAAAAATCCGATCGTTTAGTATGAGTAGGTAGTACTCACACTTTTACACCGTAAATATAAGAGTTAGAATATCGCATCCTTGGTGATAATTGTAGGAAAAACACTTATCTACAAGTTTTGTCGAACATCACATTTTAATATTAGGCTTTTGAACTTAGTTATAGACAAATGAATCAAAAGATTGCCAGATGATCAAAAACATCCTTGCGATGCCTACAGTTATATATTTTCAAATTAATCAAAAAATTCTCAAGGGATATCTCCAAAATTATTCTAAAAAAAATTCTACAGGGCTTCTTCTATAGATTAATCTGGTGTTATTCTTGGTACAGGAATATCTTTTGATATTGCTTCAGATTTTTTGTTTTTTAATTGCTCCCGGAATTTTACAGAGATTTTCCTTCATTTTTTTTTTTTTTGGAATTCATTCTAAAAGTTCTCAAACCATTTCTGTTGGGGCTCCGTCTGAAATTGGTCCAGATATTCTGTCAGATATTTTCAGGAATTTCTCCGTGGATTTCTTCAGAGATTTCATCTGGATTTCTAACAGGTATTTCTTCAGAGATTTTAAAAGAAATTCCTCTTTTAATTCTTCTAAGAATTACTGCAAAAATTTTCCAGGAATTCCTTTAGGGATGCCTCAAGGCCCTAAGATTTTTTTTAGGAATTCCTCTAAACTTCTGAAGGCTGCTACAGGAATTCTTAGGATCTCCAGTTAGCCTATTGGATAAGGCTGAGAATCGCCAATCCGGGGACGGCGGGTCGATTCCCGTTCCGATCGGGAAAATTTTCTCGATTCTTTGGGCATAGTGTATCATTGTAGGGAAGTGGAACCATCTCGGCAGGGGTCCTATTTTGGGCACTTTTCTGCTATAACTCAGCCAATTTCGAGCCAATTGTCACAATTTTTGGAACGCGATGAGATACGTATATTATCTAGCCGTGTACAAAATTTCAAGTCAATTAGTTTGGAATTGACTGAGTTATTGCGAAGAGTGCCCAAAATACCGGCCGCTGCCCAAGTGGTTCGCTACCCTACTTGCCTCATAATACAAAAATTTCATTCCTAATGCTCCGATTCATCCTTATGATGTTGGATTTCTCGGCTATGCAGTCTCCAAACTCCTTGGAACGACAACGGGTTTAATTCGTCCCTACGTTTCGCCAATGTTTATTGCCATCTTCAGATACTTATGATGTTTGTAGATCAGATGGCCTACGATACAGAGAGTTTTCGGGTACTCTTAAAAAGTCTTTGAACTCATGGGATCGTTTCAAGCTAGGTATTTTTTCTGTCCTATTTCTCGTGATGACATTCACAAAACATTACAATTTTTGTTACGTCGCACCTTCCCCATTCCGTAACCGTATTTTTGTTTCAGAGAGCGTTAAAGGATGCCTAGGCATAAGGACCAAGACACAGAGTGTTAGCTGCCGTGCAGCTAGCGCACCTTCTAACGACGACCTTGCCTGAAGATCCATCCCTTCTGTACATTTCTGACGGAGCGCTAGGTACCTATCCGTCATAGGCCGTGATTACGCATACTGAAAGATCAATCTGTCATCAACCGTGACTATGCAAATTGAAATACCGTACAGAGAGCAAAAGAAGATAGATAGTATTCTACTGAATTGTGTTTGGTAAATGAATTTCAACAATTATTCCTAATTAGCTTAGACATTGTATGCTAAATTTAATGAAAACCAGTGCTAGTGACTGAACTGAATTTAATCACTTGAACTGGTAAGTCAATTCTATCAAAGTGATGCTGTGCATCTACACCGTGTCCAATAAGATCTCATACAAAATACATATTTAGAACATATAATTTTATTTCTCATCTGTTATTAATATTTTCAAAATCAATGCATGTATTGAAGGGCCACATAATACTGATTTAATAAAGCATACGGTTCAGAATAACGATATTTTTTGTTTGTTTTTAGAAGCCTAGTAGTACACTTCCGTTTTCTGAAATCCGTTTGCTCCGGCACGCAAGAAAAATGTTCGAAAAGTCTTTCATTCTACGGTAGCTAAATAGAGTCCATTAGGTTAAATTTTGAGTTTTTATCCCCAGTATTGTACCAAATGGATATACTAAGGTTAAATTTAAGCAATTTCAGTGATGATATGGTAAAAAATTTCCAAGTAAGCTCAACTTGGGCTGATTTCCTTGAAAATTACCGTTATATTAAAGATAAACATCATAAAACGTAAATTTTGAACAAAATTTACCACAACAGGAACACAAGCATGTTTTAGAAGTGAGAATAATGTGAATCAACAAGATAATATGCAGCCATGCTTCATTAACACAACAAATTTCATTAAAACAGGTAGATGGACATTTTTGTTTAATTAACGTTTTATTTTATACAACATAAAACGGCTTCGTACTTCACCAATGTTATATTTCTTCTCTTCTGGTCATAGTTGCTACTAGCAATGGCGAGGACAGCAACCTAATTTGTTTCAACCTAAAACCTTTACCCGTTAAAATGAGACAAAATACAAATGAAATGACGTGCGTGCCAGCTGAAATGGACTTACGACACTTAAGCGATCAACAGAGAAGGATAAAGGACAATTAATTCCAAAACATATGCTGTATTTGATCAATGTTAGTTGGCCTTTCGATAAATACACATACTTTGAAAATCCTAATTACAGATGAGAAATGAATTCAATTTGATTTTGTATGAGAACTTATTGGACACGGTGTAAACTATTTTCATTATTTAGGCTCTAAATACCCCTCCAACTATACCAGCCCGTATTTATTATATGCCTGTAGAGTAAGAGATTGGAATTATAAAATATAAAATGTAAATTAATGCTCCAAACAAACATACTATCGTACGAATAAAGTATCAACACAATCGAAATAAAAAATAAGAGCTCCCAATCGTATCTTGCGAAATTGCCCAATGCTACACTGTCCGAGCTACTGTCAAAGTCGGAATGTCGACTGTCGACTTATCGTCGAGAACAGTGAACCGAGCTGTGAGCTGAGCAGCCAGTTGATAGACAATTGCAGGCACGATAAGAGGTGTTTGGGCTGCAGAGCAGCAGACCCAGCTTCACCTAGAATGGAAAATTACTTCCCTCGCTCCGGCGTCGGAGCGTCGAGTAGCAGCAGCCGAATGAAAAAAAGGCCGTACGACAGTTGGCTCGCAGTGAGGTTTAGAAGAGTTTCCTCACTGCGGCTTCTGTGTACGAGGAATAATCTGCTGCGGTCACGACATTGGCGCAGAAGTTCTCCCAGGAAGTAAGTATGAAAAGGAAACAGTGTTCGATTTTGATAGATTGGTTTAAAAAAACGGCAGTCTGGCGTGGAAAAGGACAGACTTGCTGGAAAATGAAAGCGAACTGGCGTGACAAAAGGACAGTTTCGCTGAAGTTAAAACGAGCTGGCGTGGAAAAGGACAGCTTCGTCAGTGTGATTTTGATAGGATTGGAAGTAGAAAAAAAAAACTGCAGTCTGGCGCGGAAAAGGACAGACTTGCTGGTATAGGAAAGCGAACTGGCGGGAGAAAAGAACAGTTTCGCTGAAGTAAAAAAAACGAGCTGGCGAGGAAAAGGACAGCTTCGTCAGTGCGAACGCAATCTGGCGTGTATAAGTACATATTGGAAAAAGTAAAAAAAAAAAAACTGGCGTGTAAAAGGACAGTTTTGGAAGTGAATGAAGTGAAAACTATGAGCAAGTGACGGTCTGGCGTAAGAAAGGACAGACTTATTAAAGAGATTGAAGGACAGAAACTGGCGAGTATAAAGGATAGTTTTGCAGGAAAAAAAATAAATGGAAAATGCTCAAATAAGTGAATTTTCTCGAAATTTAAGTGATAACAGTCAAGATTTATGTCTACATGTTGTCTGAAAAAGGATAGTTTTGTTTTTGTACAGTGTGAAAAAAAAACTGTAAAAAGTGAGCTGGTAAAGTTTGACAGTTTTGCATGCGAAATTCAAGCCTGAGCAATTGTGACAGTAGTGGAGTAGTCCAGTGCGAAAAAATGACTGATTGACTTGCGGGTAAACAAAGCAAACTGGCGAGAGTGAAGGACAGTTTTGCTGGATCAAAAAAAAAAAACTTAAGTTAAAAAAAAATTGATTCAAAGACAGACTTGATGAGGAACGCAAGTTATTGTAGAGATAATTTGAGGAGAAAACGGATATGTTAGTGTGGACGCAATCTAGCATGGAAGAAGGACAGATTCGCAACAACAGTCGAAATGACATTGAATGTTTTGCCTACGCATATTGGATTTTGAGTAAACCATTCAAGGAATCGCTTTTTCAGTTTTGTAGAAATTAAAGAACACTCATTGTAGCAAATTGCCAGGAATCAGTCAAGAAATTTTATGAGCGGTTCTTTCTGATCAGGCTACTGAGCTTAAGTTAAGCTGGTGAGATACATGGAAGCTTTTGACATGCAAATGTAATCGGGAGTTAAAAGTACGGATTTTAAAAGAAAACTAGTAGAATAGAACAGATTTGCAAGAGCATATGAAGTGATACAGTCCGGATTCGCTGGTTGGGTCACGAATGCGCCCTGATTATCGAATTGTGTTCGTTCGTTGGGGCAACTGATAACTGATCCAAATGCTTTAGACTAGACACACGCAACTGACGAGAAATACGTCACGAAACACCAGCGTATTTACACAAACGTTATGTATATAGGAGTTGCAATGCAACGGGAGTCAGATGACATTGACAGTGCTTTTAAGTTGGGTTTTGCCCCAACCAGTGAACGTTCGACCATAGAGACAATCCATCTAACGAGCCTCCAACGAACGAATAGGCACTGTAATGAGCAAGCTGACAGACAAGCTGGTAAAAAAGGTTAAAATTTTAAAGATAAGGCTTCTGAAGGAACGCCGATTGTTTTGACTCTTGATTAAAAAAAAAATAGCCCATTAAATAAGAAAAATATAACGAGTTATATCGAGATGCTATCGAAAATTATGAAAAATTGACACGGGTAATAAAAAAAAGGATTTGTGATTGATTTTTTTTTTAAATGAATATTGTTTGAAAGTACATTTTAGAAAGGCCGATCTTTTGATGAAAATTTTGCTTAACAATGTTTAATATCTGCGATGATACAATTTTACATTAAGAAATGGTAGAGATGTGCACTCAAATTTTTTTTTATTTATTTGTTTTGACTCAGACTTCATGATCTATGAAAAGTACAGATAGAAGGGGTTTCGTTTACAGGTGAAAGTAAGTTGTCAAGACAAAAAATTGGCAATGTAAGGATACTGTGATTCTGCTACTTTGTATTACAGTAAGTATGTTTTCAAGGAGGCTTAATCAAAGCTTCTATAACTGAGACTGTTGCTTGACGGTAGCCTACAAGCAAGTGCGCGTGCGTTACGCTTTCGAGCTTTCATCGCATGCTGTGCTAGCAGTATTACCTGTGGGCCACACAGAGTACAATATTTATTAACTCTGTTAGATTTTTTTTTTGTTTTGCGAAACTGGCCTTAGAGGACCGGAATCTGTTGCACTGATGGTAATCATTTTCTTAGCAAAATGTTATGCAATTTTGGAATAAAAAGTAAATGTGATTATGATGCTTAGAAACTGTTAGATATGTTTATTCGGACTCCTCAGAGAAATACGCACTTATGTCTGTGTAGTAATTCTTGAAGCTGCAAAGCAATTTTATTTCATCAAACAACAATTCAATTAGTAATTATGTTACACAACTTACAAATTGGTCCTTCTGCGTATACCGAATCCAACAAATTATTTTTAGCTAGCGTACGATTATGATCAACCTAAATTTTAACGATTGCGATTTAATTCAAATATTATCGAAAATAAGAACAGTCTCCGATCGTTTCTGACTCTGCCGGCAGTGCAGCCAGTGTTGGCAACAGAAACATTTAATTTATTGATTTGGAAGTATTTACAAATAAAAAAAATGTGTAAAGTGGATTTTAAAGCTTAATTGTTTCGAGATTTGAATCATCTGTTGCCAATTCTAAATAATTATTTAGATGCTTTTTGTAAATTTCTGAATCCTAATGAGCTTCATAAAAAAAGAAAACAGAATCGTATCAAGTGTTGTTGAATCTTAGTAAACAGAGCATTTTGATTGATAAATATTTAGATATTTAAATCAATTATGCTGATTTCTATCTGGATCAGGATTTTCTAGTATCTGGACTCGGATAAGTGTCATCCACATAAATTAAAACAAAGAATTACTCGTAGTCAATTATTAACATAATAGAATGCTTAGATGGTCTAGGTCAGTGGTGCTCATGTTGAAACATACCACGGGCCGCAGTTTTAGCACTACGGGTCTAGAGGTTAAGGAATGGGCGTTTGAAATAAGATTATTTCAAAGCTTAATGATAAATTCATAAATCATCTGTTGACGATTGTTGATAAGAAGAACGCGTAGACTATGAAATGTTGTGAAGAATGGAACAAAATGATTTTTTTTAAGTTTGAGATTAAACTCTACGTGTTTGAACAAGTTTTGAAGCATTGTGAAACTGGAGATGGCAAGCTCAATTCAAATCAAGCAAGATTATTATATAAGAAAGGTAGTTTCTGGAATATGCTTTGGAATATATGAACAGGATACACTGAAGTTGTTAAACATTAGTTTGTTATTTTGATGCTTAAAAAGTGAAATAGATTGGTACTTCTTCTAGTTACGAAATGTGACGTTTGAACATTAAAAAAAAATCAAGCACACACGCCAAGGGGTGGATCACTCTTAGAACATTAGATGCATGAATAATATGTGGTGCATTTAAATGCATTTTCATGCATTAATTTATTCAATCAGCAAACAAGCAACCCATGACTTGCTACAATACTTGACTCTTGTCATTGTTCAACAACCAACTTTGTCAACCTTAACTAGCGCTAATAATTAATTTGCAACTAGGATAATTGCTAAAAACTTGAGTACTAATACAATTCACTGAAGGCCACCAAATTCTTGGTGGTCCCGGATAGACGTTGAGATTGGCGGCATTGTGTTTAGTGTGCTGAAGATGTAGTCCTGTCTTCCAAGCTGTTTTCTACTTTGACTGTAGAAGACGGTCCCAACCTTGGTCCCAACCGCACCCTACCTGGACCTGAGCCGTTCAGGTTTTGTTGAACAGTTTCTCCCCGTTATTTCATAAGGAAGGGGAAAAAATACTCGCTTTTAAGCTTTTAGATTCTATTATTTTTTCAATAAAATAAACTTGAATTAAAACACATTCAAACTTTTCACTCGACTCTTTTATGCTTCCATTTCCATTCTCCATTCAAACTGACTGGCATCTACTTCTTCCAAGGTGAGCTCCCCCAACCAGCTGGACGCAGATATATCCTTGACATCTAGTACGTTTTTCACTTATGGGGTATACTATCTGGAACTGTTCCTGCAATTAATTTTTATGCTATAAGTTTCTCGACTTAGTTAATAGTTTAAAATATATAGGGTTTCCTTCATTACTTACAATTACACAGTTTCTGTTCCAGTTGTCCATTCCAATAGAATTAACTTTTGAAAATAATCAATACGATACACATCATAATATTTTTCTTCAGTAGCTGCGATTTGACATTCGCATATACGTCAATGCTAAGTTGATGGAAGTTTCATAAAATGCATTTACATGCATTAGATGCAAATTGAATGCATATTCAAAGAGCGATCCGCCCCTTGACACACGCACACACTTGAGATGAATCAATGTTATGTGAACCAAGTTTCTACTAAAGCAAATCACAGAAGATCTTGCAAGGTAAGTAGTATCCTGATTTTTTGTATGGAGAGAGCCAACTGAAAGCTGTCATGGAACCATCGAATAGTGAATTTCGTTTTTCAAAATTTAAAGTGAATACACGGTTTCTAAGGATGTGAGAAAAATACCGTTTTGCTCAGAGTTTGTTTGCTCCGTAAAATACTATGATCTTTTGAAAAAATAAAAAAGCTGGATTGGGTTCTTTACTGAATAAAATGTTGCTATTTATAAACTCCAAATAAACGATTACGTTTAAATTTTTGATGATAAAATGACAGTTTAATCGATTGACAGCTCATCCAGAAGAAAAATAAATCTCCAAACCCACTTCAAATGAATTTTAAAAATAGTTCCCAGTCACCAAAAATTATGAAATTTTGGATTTCGATTAATTTTCGAGTGAAGATTCGGATTATGAAATAATCTGTAGACCCGTGAAGAACGCAGTTCCTGCCTTTTCTATTATTTTGTTTTTGTGCTCAAACTGCCATGTTGTATTTTTCCTATATATTGTACTAAATTAACTCAACATTTAACACAAGAGAGTAGGGGAGAGGGGGAATGTAGAGTAAGAGATTGGAATTATAAAATATAAAATGTAAATTAATGCTCCAAACAAACATACTATCGTACGAATAAAGTATCAACACAATCGAAATAAAAAATAAGAGCTCCCAATCGTATCTTGCGAAATTGCCCAATGCTACACTGTCCGAGCTACTGTCAAAGTCGGAATGTCGACTGTCGACTTATCGTCGAGAACAGTGAACCGAGCTGTGAGCTGAGCAGCCAGTTGATAGACAATTGCAGGCACGATAAGAGGTGTTTGGGCTGCAGAGCAGCAGACCCAGCTTCACCTAGAATGGAAAATTACTTCCCTCGCTCCGGCGTCGGAGCGTCGAGTAGCAGCAGCCGAATGAAAAAAAGGCCGTACGACAGTTGGCTCGCAGTGAGGTTTAGAAGAGTTTCCTCACTGCGGCTTCTGTGTACGAGGAATAATCTGCTGCGGTCACGACAATGCCCACAGTTTTTTGGTAAGAAACATAAGACAAAAACTATAATATTTATTCGCAATAGCTCACCAACATACATCAATTCAGCTTACTTGCTAAAAGCCCCACTACGAACATACGGTCAACTGAGCCTGACGTGCTAGACTTTATCGGTGAGATGCGATGTTGTTGCTCAACCTGATTCCAACATAACTATGCTATGTATTTGCTTCCGTTAGATTGAACCCGCTTCACACTAGAATCTGAGAGGCCAAAACCACTATATTGAAGAACTAAACGTAAGTTGAGAATTATCAAACTATATTAAAACATTAAATATGCTCTCTGGCCAGGGACTTCTAATACTGTTCTCCCGGAGCAAACTCTATCTAGTTATTAAGAAATAGATTTATTAGTTTATAAGTTGATACAACCGTAAGTAAAAACAAAACCTTTATAATGTCCCACAGGAAAATTATATTCTCCCCAAACCGAGCAGATCGTGTTTTAATTTGCCGTCGGTCGGAGAATAATAATTTCGAAAACCGATTCCCGTTGAAACGACTTTCAACACAGAGTAAATACCTGAGATCCATCCCAGGAATATGAGAACCAAGGAGTGACATTAACTTTCTTAGCTACGTCACTCCCAGCGTTTTTTCACTTTATTCTATACAAAAAAGAGCGGTTGGTTTGGGATGTCTTTGAACTCATAACTAAATAAATAAGGGCCCATATAGCCGAGGCGGTAAACGCACGGGTATTCAGCATGACCATGCTGAGGGTGACGGGTTCGATTCCTGGTCGGTCCAGGATCTTTTCGTAAAGGAAATTTCCTTGACTTCCTTGGGCATAGAGTATCTTCGTGCCTGCCACACGATATACACATGCAAAATGGTCATTGGCAGAGGAAGCTCTCAGTTAAAAACTGTGGAAGTGCTCATAGAACACTAAGCTGAGAAGCAGGCTTTGTCCCAGTGAGGACGTTACGCCAAGAAGAGAGAGAGAGAGAACTAAATAAATCATACATGTACATATGATCCTATCACCCAAATCTTAAGTATTCCAGCTGCTCTGAACACAATAACACAGATAAGAAATGCTTGTCCTAGAACAAAATTTAACCTGTGTTAAAACTGTAAAAACCAAATACATTGCTCACTTCCTCTATCTATACAACCAATTGCTGCAGTATTGCAGCAGTGCGAATATAGATTCGGATCGCTGTATGCATGCGCTCAAAACTTTCGACAGTTATCACCACGCGTCGAAGTCGAACGCCGCGGCTCAACATCGAGCAGCTGCGTAACGTAGAAGTGGCTCAAGACTACGCGCAGCAGTAAGCAGTTGCCCTACTGTTCGCACCCAAAGCGCATTCTCACGAGCGAGCGTGAGATAGTCGAGAGGTAGCGGCAGCATAACGATGAGCACCTCAATGGCGACGTTGCAAGCACCGAAAGTGGCGCAGTAACAGATCTAGGAGTACGTGAGCAGGACGAAAAATTGCCAGCCCCTGACCTCCAAGAGATTGAAGAGGAGGTGGCCGGTTGAAAAACAACAAAGCCGCTGGACCCGAGGGGGCGGTCCAGAATGTCGAATTGTTTAAAAATCCATATTCACTAAAACTGATGTGGTCAGGGCGTTAACAGTGTGCACCCAAAATAACCAAAATTGGTATTTTATTATATTTTGCATCCTGAAAAAAAATTTTTTTTTTTTAACTGAAGAGCTGGTTACTCAGTGAGTAACTTGGAGTAACCACGATGACACCACTGCGCTGGAGCAGATCAACTACCAAGCGACTTACTAAAACACGGTGGAGAAGCACTGGTGAGAGCACTACACTGGGTCATTACCAAGATCTGGGAGGAGGAAGTATTACCGGAGGAGTGGATGGAAAATATCGTGTGTCCCATCTACAAAAAGGGCGATAAGTTGGATTGCGGGAACTATCACGCGATCACACTACTGCTGCCTACAAAGTACTCAAATTTTATGCCACCGTCTATCACCGATTGTAAGAGAGTTCGTGGGGCAATATCAGGCTGGATTCATGGGTGAACGCGCTACAACGGACCAGATGTTCGCCATCCGCCAGGTGTTGCAGAAATGCCGCGAATACAACGTGCCCACACATCACTCGTTCATCGATTTCAAATCGGCGAATGATACAATCGATCGATAACAGCTATTGAAGATTATGCACGAATACGGATTTCTGGATAAACTGATACGATTGATCAAGGCGACGATGGATTGAGTGATGTACGTAGTTCGAGTATCAGGGACACTCTCGAGTCCCTTTGAATCTCGCAGAGGGTTACGCAAGGTGATGGTCTTTCGTGCTTGCTGTTCATCATTGCTTTAGAGGGTGTAATTAGGAGAGCGGGGATAAACACGAGTGGAACGATTTTCACGAAGTCCGTTCAGCTGCTTGGTTTCGCTGATGATATTGATATTATAGCTCGTAAATTTGAGACGATGGCAGAAACGTACATCCGACTAAAGAGTGAAGCCAGGCGAATCGGATTAGTCATTAATGTGTCGAAGAGAAAGTACATGATGGTAAAGGGCTCCAGGGAGGAATCACTGCGCCCGTCACCCCGAATTTATATCGACGGTGATGAAATCGAGGCGGTTGAAGAATTCGTGTACTTGGGCTCACTGGTGACCGCCGACAACGACACCAGCAGAGAAATTCATAGGCGCATTGTGGCAGGAAATCGTGCTTACTTTGGAGTCCACAGAACTCTACTATCGAATAAAGTTCGCCGTAACACGAAGTTAACCATCTACAAAACGCTGATTAGACCGGTCGTCCTCTATGGGCACGAAACATGGACCCTACGTGCAGAGGACCAACGCGCCCTTGGAGTTTTCGAACGGAAGGTGTTGCGTACCATCTACGGCGGAGTGCAGATGGAAGACGGGACTTGTAGAAGGCGAATGAACCACGAGCTGCATAAGCTGCTGAGAGAACCAACCATCGTCCATACCGCGAAAATCGGAAGGCTACGGTGGGCGGGTCACGTCATCAGGATATCGGATAGCAAACCGACTTCAATGGTTCTCGAGAGTCATCCAACCAGTACAAGAAGACGTGGAGCGCAGCAAGCTAGGTGTGTCGACCAAGTGGAGGACGATCTGCGGACCCTACGCAGAGTGCGGAACTGGAGACAAATAGCCATGGACCGAGTGAAATGAAGTCGGCTAGGGTCAAGTGGGGTAAAATGCCATTTTTCAAAGTTTCATCGTTTTCAATGATAATTAGCCTCATATGTTAGGCTTCCAAAGTGGTAACAGCAACTAGACAATATTTGCTCGATACCTCAGCAAAAATATTCACAAAACTATTGCATTTTCATCGATTTTCAACGATTTTAAAAACTGATTCGTAAAACGGAAGTGGCGCAAAACGACCATCTGCCATGGGGTAAGATGCCACTTCATGAAAACATTCAAAAATTACGTCCATCAGTTTTCGGACATTTCTGACTCATTTTTCCCCCTCTGTCCCGCTTTTTTCGTATACTCAATAAATGGAGTGTTACCCGCCCTCCCCGCAAAACGATGATCGTAATATTTGAATGACCCCTAACATGGAAAGCTTAGACATCATCAACCATGCGTCTCCATGCGTGCCTCAATCTCGTTGGAAACACTTGGCTGGTAATAAAATCACCAGAAAACCTTAATTGCAAGCACGAAAAACCGGAAGTTGCCAATTTTCATTGGGAAATCAAAGGATTTTTCGTGGGTTTGGTGGCCTAGCTTCTAGAAGAATGTTTGATGCAAACATATCTTGACACCATTTACCTATAGCAATGATCAAGTCCCATCCAGGAATGATTTTATGAGTTGGGCCATTTTACCCCATCTTGGCATTTTGGGCTTTGTTCCCTACTATTTACAGCAGAGGCCTCCTCGGCCTAAGCCTGATCGGTAAGGATACCTTACATTACCTGCAGTATTTGCTATCTAACGGATATTATTTGCGTTTGTCATTTGCACTCAAGCGTTGTAAATGCGATCGTTGTGCCATCTCTAAATGGTTGCTAGTTAAGTTTCCTTATTAAAATGTCGGTTGAAAAGGTTTACTCATATTTTGTACGTTAGCATGAACGCTGTCTGTGACAATAATATTCCATTTAGGTCCCAATATAAACTCGGGTCTTCTATAAGACGCTGTTACGCCCACCACAATTTCCAAGTTGCCTTCCAACCAAGTTTAATTCATTTTTGGTCCTATGCAAGAAACCGTCAGTAGACCTTAACCTGATTCCAAATATCATTCGGATTAGATTTGAGTTGCAGTTGGTGTTAAGTGGGTGGCACTGTCTTATAAGGTAGCCGACTGTTGAGTTTATCCAAATAGATTCTCCCTAAGTGAAGGTTTCAGTCATTACGGTCGATAAACCAAGCTCAAGCTCAAACTTACTACGGTTAATGACGTTAACTTTTTGGTGACCAGTACCCACGTGCCAACCACTGCAATTTGAAAATATAGCTGAATCTACAAATCGCTAGCAACAGAGTCAAAATAATTTCCGACCTAATTAATTTTCAAGCTTGTTTGTGTCTCCCACGCTCGCAGCAATCGATCCCAGTCCCCAAAACAACCAACAACTTGAGCACGAATCGCTGTTTGCCCATTTCCATTTGGCATTGGCTCACTCTCTCGATTGATGATGATGATTGGTTGCCTCCTCTGACCGAACGGAGCTCTCTGTCAATTCGATCGATTGACGGTGCGGGCTGACTACGACGGCTGCCGCCTATTAGTTCCTACGCAGTGACTCACTCCGGGCGGCCCGGGCGGCGGTTCTTGTTGCTGATGTGAACACCTGTGCAAACATCACACAGAATTAAATTCAGCTCAATTCCTCATCCGCCGGCGAACGACGACGCCGTCGTTCGGACACGTGCACGTATTAAATTTAATGAGAAAATTCCTTCCCAACGACGATGATGGCGACGCCATGTCGTTCCAGCGATGGGGATGCCCTTCGAACTCTCCGTAAGCACGAACGTGGGTATAGTAGCCCTAAGCGACGGTAAATGAACGGCCACCCGTACCTACACCCCGGTTGCTATGATGAGCACTCACTCGCAAATGGGTTCCATGGGTTGTGAACTTGATACTGATTGATTTCTACTTCAGCTTCGAGTGATTGATGCATCTAACTCAAAAATAGTTTCAAATGGAAGTTTAATTAAAAATTCCAGTACAAATTCCGATTCCCTGTAGCCTGGGCAACACACCCCAGGAAAATTCCAATGTCAGTCATCATCCTACTCGGTTTTCCCATTATTGCCGCCACCACCCTCCTACAGCAAAGTAAATGCATCGACCAAAATCCGCTGTTTCGCAATTTGCCACGTGTTCAAATAAATGGTAACGAACCACTCGAGCGACCCCTCCAGCACGTTCGTCCTGCTGAATGCCATGCTGATGATGGCTGGAGCGCAAATTTTGGGACGGATGGCTGCGAAAGCGAATCCGTTCCGGAATACTCTCCAACTCCAGCGCAACGAAAACGACCAAAAGTCGACATCAGTATCACCGTGGCCGTCGTCGAAGCTAACGAGGCTTCATGTATTCATGAGGCTGGTGTGTAAGCCGAGAAGTGTATGTGTATCTTGCTGGGTGGTTTTATGAGTTTTCCTTGTTTGCGGGAGGACTTTTTCTGCTTCGAGGGGTTGTTTCACTCAGGTTGGGTGTGGGTGGAATAAGAAGGAGTGTATGTTTTGGGTGAGCCGTCCTTCGGCAATAAAGGGGATAGATTGAAAGGTTCGGCCTTTGGGGTGAAAGAAGTTATTATTATGTCAAAGAGATGGTAGATGCTCATCAGAAATGATACAGCCAGGAACCGGTAGATTGAGATCATTTGTGTCTGCATTTTTGTTTGTTCGAGGCCAAGTTTCATGTATGCATCCGCCGCTCAAATTGCTGACAGTTTGAAAGCTTACGTTATACAGCAGTGCACAGTTTAATGAACAGAAAGGAGCTTCGGCCTGATAGTGACAGAACATGGTTTTCCGGTGAAACTTATTTAGCTGATACGTACAACGCGGGACGGATGGTCGGATCTCAGACCTTAGATATGACTGGTTCCGGGACATTTGGCCGAAAAATGAATGATGAACTCAAGTGGCCATGTCACTGCTACCCGCCTATAGTATAGTATAGCTCGTACTATAGTATAGCTCGAAAGAACAGCCTATGATTCAAAAAAGGAAAATAAAAACTTTGATCAAATTTTAGCAGTTTCAACGCCAACTAATCCCTGAATGTGAAAACTAGAAAGAATAGCCTATGATGAAAGGAAGGAAATATTTGTGATGATCATATTTCATTTATTTAGTTAACATCAAATTCATGATAACACTGAATCAACAATTTGCCGCCATAATACTCGATTTGCAGCTGCAGCTCTCCAACGTCGGTCACGCCCACACGCTAACGCCGCTCAGCACTAAAGTGCATAATTTCCAGACTACACCAAAAATGTGCAACCCTTGCACATTTACAAAATCAGCTCCTGTGTCCGCAAAATAGTTAAATTCGCAAAAATTTGTGTACGCTAATCTAGCTAGGTTTACTAGTGACCTTGGAAAACAAAAAAAAATAACATTTCGCATCTAGACGAGTGTACGAGCTGTTTTTTGAGAATGTGTAACTGCCACACATTTTTGTGTGGTCTGGAAATTATGCACTTATGAGTAGGTCTTACACATTTTAGTGCTGAGCAGTTTTAGCGTGCAACACTCGCCAGATCACGCTCCACCTGGTCCGCCCATCGTGCTCTCTGCGCTCCACGCCTTCTTGTACCAACCGGATGGTTAGCAAACACCAACTTTGCAGGGTTGTTGTCCGGCATTCTTGCAACATGCCCTGCCCACCGTATCCTTCCGGCTTTGGCTACCTTCTGGATGCTGGGTTCGCCATAAAGTGCAGCGAGCTCGTGGTTCATCCTTCTCCGCCACACACCGTTCTCCTGCACGCCGCCGAAGATCGTCCTTAGCACCCGTCGCTCGAAAACTCCGAGTGCTTGCATGTCCTCCTCGAGCATCGTCCACGTCTCGTGCCCGTAGAGAACCACCGGTCTTATTAACGTCTTGTACATGGTACATTTGGTGCGGGGGTGAATCTTTTTTGACCGCAGTTTCTTCTGGAGCCCATAATAGGCACGACTTCCACTGATGATGCGCCTTCGTATTTCACGGCTCACGTTATTGTCAGCCGTTAGCAAAGAACCGAGGTAGACGAATTCTTCTACCACCTCGAAAGTATCCCCGTCTATCGTAACATTGCTGCCAAGGCTTGTCCTGTCTCGCTCAGTCCCACCTACCAGCATGTACTTTGTCTTAGTAGCATTCACCACCAGTCCGACCTTTGCTGCTTCACGTTTCAGGCGGGTGTACTGTTCTGCCACCGTTCCAAATGTCCTAGCAATAATATCCATGTCATCCGCAAAACATACAAATTGGCTGGATTTCGTGAAGATCGTACCCCGGCTGTTGAGCCCGGCTCGTCGCATAACACCTTCCAGGGAGATGTTGAATAGTAGGCAGGAAAGTCCATCACCTTGTCGTAGTCCCCGTCGAGATTCAAATGAACTGGATAGTTCACCCGAAATCCTTACGCTGTTCTGCACACCGTCCATCGTTGCTCTTATCAGTCTAGTCAGCTTCCCGGGAAAGCTGTTCTCGTCCATAATTTTCCATAGCTCTGTGCGGTCGATACTGTCGTATGCCGCTTTGAAGTCGATGAACAGGTGATGCGTTGGGACCTGGTATTCACGGCATTTCTGGAGGATTTGCCGTACGGTGAAGATCTGGTCCGTTGTCGACCGGCCATCGATGAAACCGGCTTGGTAACTTCCCACGAACTCATTTACTTTAGGTGAAAGACGACGGAAGATGATCTGGGATAGCACTTTGTAGGCGGCATTCAAAATGGTGATCGCTCGAAAGTTCTCACACATTAACTTGTCGCCTTTCTTGTGGATGGGACAGATTATCCCTTCCTTCCACTCCTCCGGTAGCTGTTCGGTTTCCCAGATCCTGACTACTAACTGGTGCAGACAGGTTGCCAACTTTTCCGGGCCCATCTTGATGAGTTCTGCTGCGATACCGTCCTTACCAGCCGCTTTGGGGGCCGTCCATATACCACGTGGACAACTTAGAGGGGGGGAGAGGGTCTGAGAAAAGTCCACGCTTGTCCACGGATAGGGGGGTAGGGGTTTGTCAAATGTCCACGTGGACATTATTGATTTAAGAAAAAAAAAGAATCATCAGTGTAACTAAATTATGTTGTATTATTGATGTGATTCTACATGACAGTTATCTATTATATTATATTTATTAAATAACTTGTTTTTAGTTCGCGACGGCTACTCAAAGGATAAAATCATAACTTTTAAAACCAATTTTGAAATTATAATGGCAACATTCTTGAAAAATTATCAGGAT
Organism: Aedes albopictus; assembly: GCF_035046485.1. NCBI lineage: Eukaryota > Metazoa > Arthropoda > Insecta > Diptera > Culicidae > Aedes > Aedes albopictus. Next base: position 505,118,858 of record NC_085137.1, on the reverse strand, counting down.
TCCAAACTGTCTAGTATCTAAAGTTTTCGTTAAAATTCCATATAAAATATTTTATAGAACATTAAGTTCAAAATCATATCACTATGAATGAGTTTTGAAACTATACTATGCACTTTCAAAATGTTGCTGTAATAAATGTTTTTCGGAAATGATCTGAAAAATACAATCTTTGATAGATAGTATATAAAAGCATAAAAGTCATCTAAATATATGCGAAAATCATGGGTTGAACATTCAGAGAGCCATAGTAGTCTATGTAGATTATTTGTAATACGAAAGTATTCGTAATATATAAAATTAAGGAAAATATTTTATTCATTGCATCATTTTCAGAAAAAACACTTTAAAAATTTGAAAATCACTGTTTTTTTTTCAAATAAAAAAAACGAATTTTTTTTTCTGAAGTCCACGTGGACATTAGGGGAGGGGGGTAGGGGTCAGTGAAAAGTCCACGCTTGTCCACGGGGAGGGGGGAGGGGGTCAAAAATCACGATTTTTCTGTCCACGTGGTATATGGACGGCCCCTTGTTGTTTTTGAGCTGGTGGATGGCATCCTTAACTTCCCTCAGCGTGGGAGTTGGTTCGTTCCCGTCCTCTGCTGCACCAACATAGTCATTTCCTCCGCTGCCTTGGTCCTCCGTGCCTACATTCTCTTCGCCATTCAGGTGCTCGTCGAAGTGCTGCTTCCACCTTTCGATCACCTCACGTTTGTCCGTCAGGAGGCTCCCGTCCTTATCCCTGCAGATTTCGGCTTGCGGCACGTAGCCTTTGCGGGATGCGTTGAGCTTCTGGTAGAACTTGCGTGTTTCCTGTGAACGGCACATCAGTTCCATTTCCTCGCACTCCGCTTCTTCCAGGCGGCGCTTTTTCTCCCGGAAGAGACGGATCTGCTGCTTCCGCTTCTGTCTGTATCGCTCCACATTCTGTCGGGTTCCATGCTGCAGCATTACCGCCCGCGCTGCATCCTTCTCCTCCAGAACCGCTCTACACTCCTCGTCGAACCAATCGTTTCGTCGACTCCGTTCTACGTACCCGATAGTGCTCTCAGCTGCGTTGTTGATGGCTGCTTTGATTGTACTCCAGCAGTCCTCTAGAGGGGCCACATCGAGCACACCCTCGTCCGGCAACGCTGCCTCGAGATTCTGCGCGTATGCGGTGGCGACATTCGGTTGCTTCAGTCGCTCTAGATCGTACCGGGGCGGCCGCCGGTAATGTACGTTGTTAATAACGGAGAGTTTTGGGCGCAGTTTAACCATCACCAGGTAGTGATCGGAGTCGATATTAGCGCCACGATAGGTCCTGACGTCGATAATGTCGGAGAAGTGCCGTCCATCAATCAGAACGTGGTCGATTTGCGATTCCGTTTGTTGTGGTGATCTCCAGGTGTAACGATACGGGAGGCTGTGCTGGAAGAAGGTGCTACGAATGGCCATGTTCTTGGAGGCGGCGAAATCGATGAGGCGTAGGCCATTTTCGTTCGTCAGCTGGTGGGCGCTGAACTTTCCAATTGTGATGATCATATTGACAGTTAGATTGTCAAAAACTTCATCTGAATACATTTGATCATGAATCGGCAAAACGGCATTCCACCAAAGAGAACATCAGTGGCGTAGCAAGGGGGGGGCGGAGGGTGCGGTCCGCACCGGGCCCCCGAATCTAGGGGGCCTCCAAATCAGGGCAGGTCTAGTGTTTTAAACCTTCCCTGATTTGGAGGCCCCCTGAATTCGGGGGCCCAGTTTGAATAACGTTCTGTGATTAGCGAAAGATTCCTACATAAGTTAAATACTTGCCGATCTGCTGAAAGGTATGTAGGGGCCTCTTCGTGATTATCAAGAGATTTTGGAATGGGGAACACAGATGGCTATTTTGATGTTCTATTATTAACAATTATAAATGTACACACTTTATTCATGTAGTTTCGCTAGCTTTGTTTATATTAATTTGATGACTACTCTTTGCACCTGCAGGAGCCCCAAAATACAATAAAAATGTGTTCGAAATCAAAATTGAATTTTACGATATTCAGTACCGATATGGAAGTATAATTCATGAGCATTATGAAAATGTCCCTGATATCCTAACCACAGAACCAAACATAGGTGTTGATTTAGCATAAGATAGCAGCTGAAATTCAGGGGCCCCATTTATCAAAATTAAGAACTGAACGCATGTTACGTTCTTGAAGGGTTTCTGCGGGAATTCCTTCGGGCAAGAATATATTTTTCGATTTATTAGGCAGTTACTTCAAAGACCTCCACAAAAATTCCTCTATGATTTACTTCAGAACTTTTTTCAAAGATTGCTTAAGAAAACTTTCGAAAATAGAATAATACGTGGGACCGCGCATAACTTGGGTATGGATAGTCCGATTAGGGTCGTCTAAGTTTTGTTCTGTTAGTTTTCACCCAAGGAAGGTTTATGAGGCAAAAAACATGGGAAAATTTAGAGTTTTTGAAAATCGGGTTTTCATACATTTCGAACGGGGATTTGGGCTTGGCTAGGGACCTTAAACGTCAAAAGCCGCAGTAGGCAAGACAAAGTTTGCCGGGGACAGCTAGTTTTTTTTTAAGAATTTCTTCAAGCAGTCGTTCAGAAATACCATTTCGGAACCGTTCATAAAGCCATTTAAGAGTTATATCATGAAACTCTTCAAGAAACCCTTCAGATGGACCTCAAGGAATTTTTCCAAGAATGATTTTAGAGATTTCTTCAAGAAGAAATCTTGCAGTAGTTCCTCATGGAAAATATATTTGATGATTTTTTGAGATTTTTGAAGCCATACCCGAATGGATCCTTGAGAGATTTTCCAAAGAAATTTGAATGTATTCCCGAAGGAACTCTTGTAGAAATGTCTGTAGGATTTTTTGTTGAAAATTCTGAAAAAAATCTTTGAATTCTAAGATGTATTAGGAAAGAATCATTGGGTTGATTTTGGAGCTTTATTTGATGATGTTCTGGAAGGATTACTACAGTACTATGAAGTAGTACTACAAGTACAAGGTGTACTATGAGTAATTACTTAAAGGATTCCTGAAAAAATCTGTAAGCAAAGGGATTTTTGGACGAACTAATTATGAAATGCCTAGATAATTTCTCAAGAAATCAATGACGAAAAGCCCAAAGAATTCCAAATTCTTTGATGCAAATAAAAAAAAAACAATCTTTAAAATAATTTCCGCAGGAGGCCTTGGGTGAATTTCTGTAAGACCCTCTGAGGAAATTTGTGCAGGAATTCTTTAGGGATGAATGTGTCCATCCTTGTAGGGTTATCTGAAGAAATACTTCGAGAAATCCATGAACGAATCTTTATACGTAACTTGAAAAACAAAATCCTTGTTGAAAAGATTAAATTTTTACTGGAATTTCTTGAACGAATTGTGAAAAAAGACTTAAAAACATTGCCTATGGAATCTTTGAATGATTTTCTACAGAAATTATTAGAGGAATTTATGAGGAAATCCCTGCAGGTATGATTACTAAAGAAATGCTTGAACAAATTCTTTAGAAATCCTTGAAAGGACTTCCAAGAAAAATCGTATGAGGCAGTGCAAAAAGATTCCTTGAAGAAGTTTTTAAAAAATTCTTGAAGGAACTCCAAAGTATTCCTCTGAAAAAATGCTGAAGAGAACATGTGGGAATCGTTTGTGGATATCTTTAAGAATCTCTTTATAGAGTTCTTGGGATTACATAATACTGAAGAAAATCCTTCAAGGAATTGAAGAAGAAGTTTCCTAAGGAATCGCTGTTGCAACTTTCGAAGAAAAAGAAGTATTTCCCAGATGAATCGTAAAAGATATCCAAGAAAGAGTTCTTGGAGCTCCGCACTTGAGTAAAAAATATTGATGAAATCGTTAGAAACATTTCGTTAAAAGTTTCGTGAGAGAAATCCGGACGAAACTGGTGCAATCGCTAAAGAAACCGTTAAAGGTACTATAGAAAAAAAGCTGATAAAAACCTTGGAAGAATTCCTAAAGGATTCATTGAGGAATTCCAGTAGAATCTCTTGGAGCAATTCCTGTGAGAATTTTTACATCATTTTTTACAATTTTTGAAGTATTTCTTCGGATTTTTTTTTAACTTTTTCAGTAATTAATTCGGGAACCCGTGTACAGATTCGTTAAGGAATATTTTTAAACATTAATTTGAGAATCCATTCGGCTATTGCTCTGAAAATTTCCTTTGACGATATATTTGATTAATTGTTAGGCATTTCCTTTGAAAACTTCTTCAACTAATTCTCAGAAATGCTACAAAAATGGCTTCTGATTTTTATTTCTACGAACTTCTTTAGATTTCTATTTCTACGAAAATTTTTGTTGGGAATTCCGTCTGCAATTTTTCACTGACTTTTTTTTGACAATTCGTCTGGTAATAACTTTCCTCTGGTAATAACTTTCGGAATAACTTTAACACTTTTCTGGAAACTTCTATGCCAATCCCTACGGGAAATGATTGGGTAATTCATTGGGCATTTTTTTTTTTGGTAATTTATTCGGCGAGTTTTCTGTGATTTACCTGAAATAAACTTTCAAATATCTTTTTGCGGTTTTTTTTTTGGCAAATTCTTGGGAAATGCTTTGATTGGATTTGATCCGAAAGTTCCCATAAGAGTATTCTTGGAGTTTTCTCTGCAAATGTTTTTGAAAACTATTTCGGCATAACTCTTTTGGAATTTCTTGGCAATAATATTCAAAGTTGAATAAGTTTATTATTTTTGAAAATATCTTTGACAGAACTTTTTGAAATACTTTGGGTTTGGAAATTTATTACGAGATTCAGCAAATTCTCTAAAAGTTCTACCGACAGTCCCTTTGCTCATATACCTGACAATTACTATTGTAATTCTTTCAATAGCACAGCGTCACAAAAATTAACTTTTGGTCTGTCTCAAGAGCAAACTAATGTGTCCCTGACAGATTTTGGGCCGCGGTTGGCCACCCTCCAAAAATTGCATGCAAGTTTACATATTAACATAAAATGCTTAAATCTTTCAAATTTGATTTGATAAAACGAAATATTTTGCGTGAGTCGTAAATTTAGATGTTAATTGACCATTTTACCTTTTAATTGCTTTAAAAAAATATGTCCATGCTTTAACGGCTTGCAGTCAAAAAAGCCCAAAATCGCATATTTTGCCCTATAAATTGAGGTATAGCTCAAAATTGTGGCGTCCTGAAACAAAGCTGAGCCCGGATTTGGATTCAGTGGCCCAAAACCTGTCAGAGACATATACAGGTACTTTGAAAATTAATTAGTCGACTCGTTTGTAAATTTAAGTGGCAACTTTTAAAAGCTTTTTTGGTAATTCCTCTGTAAATTTCTTCTGATAATTCTTTATTAAATTCCGTATGTAATTACTTTTGATGTTCTATGAGATACATCTTTGCAAATTAAAATAAATCCACAAATTTACAACGGAACGACCGAGAAAAATCTCAAGAGAATTACCAAAAGAAATTCCAAAAAATTAAGATGATTAACAGAAGAGATCACAAACAATTTCCTAAAAATGTATGACGAAATTTCTATAGAATTTTTTTGGAGGAATTTCTGTGAGAATTGGAAGAATTCTTTTTTTTTTTTGAGTTTCTAAAGTATTCATTGGAGGAATTTATGAATCCTTGAATAGGCTTATTAGAGGAATTCCTAAAAAAAATCTAGCAAAAACACTCAATGCATCCCCTGGAGGAATTCCTATGGAATTTCTTGGAGGAATTTGTGTAAGAATCTCCGGAAAACCCTTGCAGTAGTAATAAAATAAATACATGAAGAAATCCTTGCATAAAAAGACCCCAAAAGATTTCTTGTACAAAATTATTTGTAAAATACCTGGAAAAATCAGTTTAGGAATGAATGAATGAAATCAATTGAAGAAACTCTAAGAGAATACTTGAATAAAATCTGAACGAATCTTCGGGCAAATAGCAAGAGAATTACTAAAGAAATCTCTGGAAAAAATCCTGAAGGAATTTTGGGAGCAATTTCTAAAGGCTGCCTTAAAGGAAATCCTTTAGAATTTTGAATAACCTTAGAACATTTCCTAAATCCTTGGAGAGACTTCTGGAGAAGTTATTTGTTTTGATAAGATAGGATATCTGTTTCTTTACTATTTATCCATTTACGCTGCCATTTTTATCCCACTCAAAGCAATGGAATGAAGCGTTTTTGTTCTGTTTCTTATTTATGTATATTTGTTAGAAGTGAGCACGGATTATATAAAAAATAACGTAATAATTCTGGAGGAATCAATCATAAATTCTGGAGAAATAGATTTTTTTTTGGAAAGTGCCCAGAGGAATACTAGCAAAAATTCCTGAAGGAACTCTTGAGAAAACTCCTAGAGTTGATGGATATTGAAAAATTCGTTAGAAGAAGTGCAGAAAGATTATTCGAAAGAATTTCTACAGAACTTCTACAGAATTCCATCTAAAAATTTTAATTAATTTAATTTAATTAATTCAATTTCTTCAGTAGGAATCCTTGGAGATTTTGTTTAATTAATGGAAAAATCCTATGATGAATCTCTTAGTAACACCTTAGAGAAACTTCTTGAAGAATCCTTGAAGATTTTTTTTTTTTGGAAAAGGGAATATTTGGTGGGATTTCTGAAGTAATCTTAGGAAGTAATTCTTAAGAAATCTTTAAAAGGACACTAAGATAAGTGATGAATGCTTGAGGAAATTTCTAGTTTAATTATTGGAGAAATATCTAAAAGAGTTATTTGAGGGAAGAATTGAGAAATACTCGAAGAATCTATGGAAAATCACCAAAGGAATATTAAGAGGATTATCTGAAAGAAACGGAAGAAAGTTTAAAGAAACTCTAGCAGGGCTTCTCTTCCTCTGAGGGAATCCCGATGTAATTTCTTGGAAGAACATCTGGTTCTAAATGAATCATTGATGATTTTTTGTAGTATTTTTTTTCTGGAATTTTGAAAGAATTCTTTAGATGATCTTCTAGATGAATCCTCAGAATATAATTGATAGATTCTTGAACTAATATTTCGAGAAATACTCGATGAAGCCTTTGCAAGAATCTTTTGAATTAAATAAAGCTAAATCAATCAATCAATCTTTTGAATTACTCTGTAGTATTTTGAAAACATTTCTGCATGTCTGAGGTGAACCAGCCAAGGGACTGAAAGCCTCATTAATAAGGCTAATTATAATAATATCATTCCTGAAGGAGTGCTTTTAGAGGAATACTGAATGATATCCTTGCATTTACAACTTAAAAGTTTCTTGAATACAAATTATTCTTCAAGAAAAATTTCTTAAAGAAAAAAGTAAAGCAATTTCTGAAAGCGTTTATAAATGATTATTTGGTGCAATTTCTAAATAAATTATTAAAACATTTTCAGTATAATTCTTATAAAAAAATCTCGCGCACCCGAAAAAATTATAAAGGAAAACAGAAAACAAGATAAGATAGATAATTTTTAACCTTCCGTTGGCCATACTGCCAGAATCACTAGAATACTGAGTACAAAAAGCGAGATTTTTTCAAAGTTTTGTACAAAACATAACAGTGAGATTATTCGACAGTTAAATGTATAGATTTATCATTGTAAAATATGTACATATTATGCAATTCTCATGGGGGCCTAGCAATTTGCTTCCGCACCGGGCCCCCAAATTCCTAGCTACGCCACTGGAGAACATACATACATGTACATTTCAAGCCTAACTTTACCAAACACCGTATGTAACATATGTAAACAAAAAAGAGATTTTCACATGAGGCGCTGAATTTCGTTGAGGATTACTTGTATCAGTCACCTTTGGGGATGATTTGTGAAAAAAAATCCCACATTTTTCACGTTTCTGAAACGCTTTATGTATGAGTTGCTATGGAAACAGTAAATTTCCGCTTCGTTTTTCGTTCGTGGATTATGTTAGATACGGGGTTTGGTAAAGTTAGGCTTGATTTAAGCTCGAACAAAAATACGTCGAAATCGTGTGTAAAGGATTTAAGTGTACCTCAACGCCACCAACGGAGACTGCCCCACTTATAAACTCGATTTGGCCACACGATGGCAGTGTTCATCGTTAAAACACACTGGCCCACAAAGCAACACGAGCGCCAAACGACCAAAAACGGCGAACATTGGAAACAAAAATGACAACAGAACAATGTAAGTGATGGGATGCTATAGCGCCACGCAGCAGGAGCATAACCACATACTCTGATATGACCGTTACAAAGTTTTACACAAGGCAGAAAGCGAATATAGACGTCTGTTCTTTGTGATTCCACCAAATGGCCGAACACCAATATGACCTTAGATGGATTGAAGCAGGGTCGTCCACTTCCAAGTTTACTGTTCAAAATGGCATTTGAAATTGCGAAAAGGACTCTGGCGTGTAGAGTGATTGCTCCATCTGATCACACGATCAATCTCGATTTTATGGAAAATATTGATCACATTGGCATCAATCGTAGGTCACCTTCTGTATGCTGGTTTCGCCGTAGAGTACACCGAGCTCGTAGATGATCTTACTCTGGAATACATCGTTCTTCTACAAACCGCCGGAAATCATCCGTGGCATGTACGCACACCTGCCACTGATGATGCACATTTATTGATTATGTACATCTCACATTGTTGCCAGCCGCCATTAAGGAAGCTAATAAGATAAAGGATAGGAGCCCCCGTCTATTGAATGAACGAATAAACTTCCTAGCGTTAATGAATGTAAGCTCGTCAAAATATTACTTCCTAGAGGAATTTCGTAGTGCTCAGTTCCCCAATATGGTGATGATCTGGTTCGTTGTCGACCATCCATCGATGAAACCAGCTTGATAACTTCCTACGAAATGAAGATGACTATGTTGTAGGCAGCATCGAAAATGGTGCTTGCTCGGAAGTTCTGACGTTTCAAATGCTCGCCTCTCCATCATAAGCGGATGGTCATGGGCTCGATCCCAGCCCCAGCATTTGCAATTTTTCGTCAGTTGCTCTTCCCACGAAAGCGGCTGACACCTGATCCTCTTCTGAGCATAATATGCTCTAACCAGTGAATCAAAATTCAACCATCGCGCAACAATAATGACAATGTCGCAACCTGTATTTGTTGCGACAAACAAACCCATGCGACATAAGTTTGTCCCAACTTGAAAATAATGTGATTAACATCGTACACGACGAGTTTAGAGATTTTTAAGCCTTGCATTGCGATTTTTGAACGGTAACTTCGAGGCGGTAGACACTGCAACTCTGGTGAAGCTCTATCATCAAATAGTTTCGACTTTGGGTTAGCAATAATTGATTATTCATGAGTTGAAAAGTACGCAACAAATTCAGCTTCCGTTTTGTCTGCAACAAAAAATTTCGAGATCATGTCATTATCTGTTACCAGTAGGGATAAAGAGTAATCGTCGCACCTTCTTTGTTGCTTGTTTTGTGCCTCTTTTGTCTGACAATTCTCTTCACTGGCTCTAACGGACCCGGAAACTTGGAGCTAAATACTCGCCTATTGTTGCACACTCCATGTTATTCTTATGAGGTGTGCAACAATTGGCGAATTTTTAGCCGTGCAACAATTGGAAAATTACCCTACCTCAATTTATAGGGCAAAATATGCGATTTTGCGCTTTTTTGACTGCAAGCCATTAGGCATGGAAATATATTTTTTAAGCAATCAAAGGATAAAATGATCAATTAACATCTAAATTAACGACTCTTGCAAAATATTTCGTTTTACCAAATCAAATCTGATAGATTTAAGCATTTGGGCATTTGGGTCTTAAGGGGGTTTCGGAGTCATTTCAGGAAATCACAGAACATTTTAGGCTGGTTTCAGAAGCGTTGCGGAGGCGTTTGTAGGGGTTTGGTTTACGGAGATTTTTGGAGGCATTTTAGGAAGTTTCAGAGCATTTTCGGCGAGGTTCAGAGGCGTTACGAAAGCGTTATGGAGGAGTTTTCAGATATTCCGGTGCGTCTCAGGTGCGTTACATGGGGCCCGAGGAGGTTTAAGGGGGATTTTTGAGGCGTTTCAGGATGTTTCAGTCCATTTTCGGCGTGATTCCGAGGCATTACAGAAGCGTTACGGAGGAGTTTTCGGGGAGTTCGGAGCTTCTCAGGTGCATTACATGGGGTCCGAGGGGGCTTAAGGGGGATTTTGGAGGTATTTCCGGACGATTCAGAGACTTTCGGCGGCATTCAGAGGCGTTACTTAAGCGTAACGAGGAGTTTTCGGGGGGTTCGGAGCCTCTCAGGAGCGTTACATGGGGTCCGAGGGGGTTTAAGGGGGATTTTGGAGGCATTTCAGGATGTTTCAGTCCATTTTCGGCGGGATTCAGAGGCGTTACGGAAGCGTTACGATGAGTTTTCGCGGTTTTCGGACCGACTTAGGTGCGATACATGGGGTCGTGGGGGTTTCAGGGGAATCTTGTAGGCATTTCAGGAAATTTCGAAGGATTTTTAGAGACCCCAACACAATATCTTTTAAGGTGAATATAGAACGAAGCCACACCTAGAATTTTTGAAAGCACAAATCTGAGGAACCAAACATCGCACCGAGCTGAAAAGTTGATCGATTGGTCACCCGCTGGTGGTGACCAATTGATCAACTTTCAGCTTAGTGAGATGCTTGGTTCTTCAGATTTGTGCTTTTGAAAATTCAAGGTGTGGCTTCGTTAACACCTTTGAAAAACCCTTTGATTTGAAGTTTGCCTTGAAACCCCCTGATACGCCCCTGAAACCTCTGTACAAACATTGAAATAATCAATTTGAAATGCCTTTAAAATTCCTTTGGACGCCTTTAATAGGGTCCATAAATCCTTTGAAATGAACCTGAAAACCCCTTGAAACACCCCTGAAATGCCATCAAACGTCTCTAAAACGCCCTTAAAATGTTCCAGAAACAACCTGAAACTCTCTGAAGTGACTTTGAAATACCTTAAAACGCCTCTCAAACCTTTTGCATCGTCCTTCAAAAATGCCTGAGATCCCTTCAAATGCACCTAAAGACCCTTGGAACGCCCCTGAAATCCACTTAGCACTATTGAAATACCGCTGAATTTCCCGTAATCCCATGAAAACACCAAAAAATCTTGACAGAATGCCCTTAAAAAGCTCCTCAAATCCCCCGAAACGCCCTTTGGAACGCCCTTAAAACGCCCCTTTTAACCCCCTTTATGGGCTCACTGGGAACTTTCTGGAAACCCCCTTAGCCCCACCTCAACTGCCCAGGAGCAAGACCTGTACTCGCGAACTAGATTCCCAAATTAAAGCCCAAACATAATTTATGCATAAATTCCCCTCTTTTAATTTATGCACATTTTTAATTTATGCAGTCCCAGCCATGTGCATAAAAAGAGATTCCAGTGTACCATTTTTGGAGTCCAGACTTCTTCCCCATACCAAATATACTTATATTTCATAGTTTTAGAGTCTAAAACTCAATTAAACAGACGCCATATTGAATTTGAAGCCGCCATCTTGTATTTTAGGGCGCCATCTTTGTTATTCTTGTTATTCTTCCCCATACCAAATATACCCATATTTCATTGTTTAAGAGTCTAAAACTCCATTAAACAGACACCATCTTGAATTTGGAGCTGCCAACTTGGATTTTAGGTCGCCATTTTTGGAGTCCGAACATCTTTCCCATTCCAAATATACCCATATTTCATTGTTTTAGAGCCTAAAACCCCGTTAAACAGACGCCATCTTGGATTTTAGGCCACCATCTTGGAATTTAGGTCGCCATATTGGATTTTAGGCCGGTATCTTGAATATTCTTGTCGCCATTTTTGGAGTCCAGACTGCTTCCCCATACCAACTATACGCATATTCAATGATTTAAGAGCCTAAAACACTATTAAACAACCACCATCTGAATTTGATGTCGCCATCTTGAATATTAGGCTGCCATCTTGAATTTTGAACCAACATCGTGAAATGTCTGTTCTCCAGTGTTGATTTCCGCACAAAATTCATCAACCATACTGAAGGTTATAAAAATCACCGCAATTTGATGTGTCGCATGATGGGGCTTGGTTCAGTTTTATATACGGCCAGTTCTACCGGTGCTGGTCCGGATCACTGAAATGGCCTTAACTGTGGAACGCCCTGACCGATCTGGACAATTTTTAATAGCTAACCGGAGGAATTTGGCACTCTCAGTCTTACAAAATCAAACGATTTATTTTAATCTGCCCGACGTTTCGGCCATGGGATGTGGCCTTTTTCAAGGGAAAATTGGTCTATCGTTTTTCGTCCTAAATTGTCTGTTTTTGTGGTTGTCGGTTGGTCATGATCTGGGCTTTTTTGTGGTGATTTTGTGGTAACTTTTTCCATCAACTTTTCACAGTATATATCAAGTAGTACTGTGAAAAGTTGATGGAAAAAGTTACCACAAAATCACCACAAAAAAGCCCAGATCATGACCAACCGACAACCACAAAAACAGACAATTAAGGACGAAAAACGATAGACCAATTTTCCCTTGAAAAAGGCCACATCCCATGGCCGAAACGTCGGGCAGATTAAAATAAATCGTTTGATTTTGTAAGACTGAGAGTGCCAAATTCCTCCGATTATCATAGTTCCAGTCGTTCGCCAAAAACAAATTTAATAGCTAACAATGCGATGCAATTCTGGTTCGATTCGAGCTTTAATCTTATTTTGCGCACAATCATACATACATACACATACATACACACATACAGACATCATCTCAAATCATCGAACTGAGTCGATTGGTATATGCGACTTCATCTTCCGAGCCTTTTTTCGAAAAATCGTTTTTTGAGTGTACGAGAAAGGCAAAACGTGAAGATTGGCTGTAGTTGACGAGGGCAACGTGGGCCTTGCGAAAAATTCAAAGTTGTGTCGTGCAAGTGGGTGTTTCGCATCAAGCATGGCGAGGACGGTGGTATCGACCGCTATATGGCCAGATTAGTGGCGCGTGCATTCTCACAGCAAATTCCAATATGACTACACTGATACGTGCGTACGGTAGCGAGACTGGATACTGCTCGAACTGTTTTGGCCGTCGCGAATCCGGAGCGCTTACGTAGAAATCCACCAGATGGATATTGAATAGAAGATATCTGCATTGCGCTACCCGAAGGCATTCATGGTGTGAAATGCGTAATTTGACGACTAAATCGAGCGTTATATGACCTCGAGGGCCTGCACACCAAACGCTTTCAGCAATATTTTGCTGAATTTTGCCGAGCTGAAGCGTCAGCAAAATTTTTTTGCTGAACTTTCAGCAAAGTTTGCTGAATTTCAGCAAAACGTTACTGATGATCAGTAGAGTTTACTGAACAAATCAGCAAAATGTTTGCTGAAACCTTCAGTTCGGCAAAATTCAGCAAAATTTTGCTGAAACCCTCAATGGATTTTTGGTGGAACAAGAGGTTCCATGAGCTGATAATCAAGCTCGAATTTTGGCGTGAAGAGAACGATCCTTATCTATACGTGAGAGGGGAAGGCGAATCGAAGCTGCCTTTGCTGCTATTAAGAGAACGCTGGGCATCAATTTAGAGTTTCAAGGAGGTGAACACGTTGAGGCGTTGGTAACGTACTCCAAAGCAGATGGGGTAACGACGAGAATGACAGGCGATTATTTCCTGGCGGTTGGCTGCATGTGCGTGGCGAAACAGTGATGTGGTTAACACGGAAACCAAATACAGTGTCATCTACAGAGGTCTAGATAGAGGTCGAGTTAGCGGGTGTTCCGACTTGGGCGTAAACGTGGAAAGAGCCGTAAATCTACTTTGAGGACAACCAGTCCCTTATTAGAGTGGCAGAGGAATCGAAAGGACAGTCGACGGCAGATGCACATTGACATTAAGTACAACTTCATACGTGAGTTAGTGCAAGGAGGGCAGATTGAGATTTCCTGCCTTCCGTAGGGGAGAAGGAACTGACAAATCTCAAGACGAAAAGACAATCTTCCGGAGCATACGGAACTTTGAACTTGCTGTAGGGGTGCAGAGATTGAGCAGGGATATTGAGGAGCTCAGGTAAAATATTATCTCCTGGGCGCCCATTAAAAACACCACCCTCGGCGAAGACTGGCGCTCGAGCCTAGCTATTTAGCACTGTAGTTGGAGGAAATGCCAATGCAGAACCCGTAGCTTCCGGGAAGGTAAGCCCAGCTCCCTGGGTTAGTGGGTTGGTGTCAGGCCCTGCGAGCCAGCCGTAAAAAAGACTAGCACCGGAAAATCAACAAGAGAAGAATGCGAACCGATACCAATGGCGACGACCACAGCGACGAAAAGGGACTTGCGATTGGAAGCTCGGTACGTGGAACTGCAGATCTCTCAACTTCATCGGGAGCACCCGCATACTCGCCGATATACTGAAGGACCGCGGGTTCGGAATCGTAGCGCTGCAGGAGGTGTGTTGGACAGGATCTATGGTGCGAACGTTTAGAGGTAATCATACCATCTACCAGAGTTGCGGCAACACACGTGAGCTGGGAACAGCTTTTATAGTGATGGGCGACATGCAGAGGCGCGTGATCGGTTGGTGGCCGATCGACGAAAGAATGTGCAGGTTGAGGATCAAGGGCCGATTCTTCAACATTAGCATAATAAACGTGCACAGCCCTCACTCCGGAAGCACTGATGATGACAAAGACGCATTTTACGCGCAGCTCGAACGCGAGTACGACCGCTGCCCAAACCACGACGTCAAGATCATCATAGGGGATCTAAACGCTCAGGTAGGCCAGGAGGAGGAATTCAGACCGACGATTGGAAAGTTCAGCGCCCACCAGCTGACGAACGAAAATGGCCTACGCCTCATCGATTTCGCCGCCTCCAAGAACATGGCCATTCGTAGCACCTTCTTCCAGCACAGCCTCCCTTATCGTTACACCTGGAGATCACCACAACAAACGGAATCGCAAATCGACCACGTTCTGATTGATGGACGGCACTTCTCCGACATTATCGACGTCAGGACCTATCGTGGCGCTAATGTCGACTCCGATCACTACCTAGTGATGGTTAAACTGCGCCCAAAACTCTCCGTTATTAACAACGTACATTACCGGCGGCCGCCCCGGTACGATCTAGAGCGACTGAAGCAACCGAATGTCGCCACCGCATACGCGCAGAATCTCGAGGCAGCGTTGCCGGACGAGGGTGTGCTCGATGTGGCCCCTCTAGAGGACTGCTGGAGTACAATCAAAGCAGCCATCAACAACGCAGCTGAGAGCACTATCGGGTACGTAGAACGGAGTCGACGAAACGATTGGTTCGACGAGGAGTGCAGAGCGGTTCTGGAGGAGAAGGATGCAGCGCGGGCGGTAATGCTGCAGCATGGAACCCGACAGAATGTGGAGCGATACAGACAGAAGCGGAAGCAGCAGACCCGTCTCTTCCGGGAGAAAAAGCGCCGCCTGGAAGAAGCGGAGTGCGAGGAAATGGAACTGCTGTGCCGTTCACAGGAAACACGCAAGTTCTACCAGAAGCTCAACGCATCCCGCAAAGGCTACGTGCCGCAAGCCGAAATCTGCAGGGATAAGGACGGGAGCCTCCTGACGGACAAACGTGAGGTGATCGAAAGGTGGAAGCAGCACTTCGACGAGCACCTGAATGGCGAAGAGAATGTAGGCACGGAGGACCAAGGCAGCGGAGGAAATTACTATGTTGGTGCAGCAGAGGACGGGAACGAACCAACTCCCACGCTGAGGGAAGTTAAGGATGCCATCCACCAGCTCAAAAACAACAAAGCGGCTGGTAAGGACGGTATTGCAGCGGAACTCATCAAGATGGGCCCGGAAAAGTTGGCCACCTGTCTGCACCAGTTAGTTGTCAAGATCTGGGAAACCGAACAGCTACCGGAGGAGTGGAAGGAAGGGATAATCTGTCCCATCCACAAGAAAGGCGACAAGCTAATGTGTGAGAACTTTCGAGCGATCACCATTTTGAATGCCGCCTACAAAGTGCTATCCCAGATCATCTACCGTCGTCTTTCACCTAAAGTAAATGAGTTCGTGGGAAGTTACCAAGCCGGTTTCATCGACGGCCGGTCGACAACGGACCAGATCTTCACCGTACGGCAAATCCTCCAGAAATGCCGTGAATACCAGGTCCCAACGCATCACCTGTTCATCGACTTCAAAGCGGCATACGTCAGTATCGACCGCACAGAGCTATGGAAAATTATGGACGAGAACAGCTTTCCCGGGAAGCTGACTAGACTGATAAGAGCAACGATGGACGGTGTGCAGAACAGCGTAAGGATTTCGGGTGAACTATCCAGTTCATTTGAATCTCGACGGGGACTACGACAAGGTGATGGACTTTCCTGCCTACTATTCAACATCGCCCTGGAAGGTGTTATGCGACGAGCCGGGCTCAACAGCCGGGGTACGATCTTCACGAAATCCAGCCAATTTGTATGTTTTGCGGATGACATGGATATTATTGCTAGGACATTTGGAACGGTGGCAGAACAGTACACCCGCCTGAAACGTGAAGCAGCAAAGGTCGGACTGGTGGTGAATGCGGCTAAGACAAAGTACATGCTGGTAGGTGGGACTGAGCGAGACAGGACAAGCCTTGGCAGCAATGTTACGATAGGCGGGGATACTTTCGAGGTGGTAGAAGAATTCGTCTACCTCGGTTCCTTGCTAACGGCTGACAATAACGTGAGCCGTGAAATACGAAGGCGCATCATCAGTGGAAGTCGTGCCTATTATGGGCTCCAGAAGAAACTGCGGTCAAAAAAGATTCACCCCCGCACCAAATGTACCATGTACAAGACGTTAATAAGACCGGTGGTTCTCTACGGGCACGAGACGTGGACGATGCTCGAGGAGGACATGCAAGCACTCGGAGTTTTCGAGCGACGGGTGCTAAGGACGATCTTCGGCGGCGTACAGGAAAACGGTGTGTGGCGGAGAAGGATGAACCACGAGCTCGCTGCACTTTATGGCGAACCCAGCATCCAGAAGGTAGCCAAAGCCGGAAGGATACGGTGGGCAGGGCATGTTGCAAGAATGCCGGACAACAACCCTGCAAAGTTGGTGTTTGCTAACCATCCGGTTGGTACAAGAAGGCGTGGAGCGCAGAGAGCACGATGGGCGGACCAGGTGGAGCGTGATCTGGCGAGTGTTGGGCGTGACCGACGTTGGAGAGCTGCAGCTGCAAATCGAGTATTATGGCGGCAAATTGTTGATTCAGTATTATCATGAATTTGATGTTAACTAAATAAATGAAATTGAGGAGCAATATCTGCGCTGAACTCACTGTGCAACGTTACGCTGAATGCCCCTACCTTCGGCAGTGGCACGCCCATTCCGGGTGAAAAGCGGAAGAGAAACGAAGAATTTGAGCAAACGACCCAATCGTCCAAATGACCAGACACCCTGATAGGTATCGATCGAACTGTAGATCTCGCTGAAAACAATATTATTTCATACATCTTCTGCAACAGATATCAGAAAATCTGCTCATTTCCTAAGCCAGAATCGTCAACTCACTGGCAACCTAAGCCCATGTCATTCAAACGCACTTCACGCACGTGTCGACAATCTCATAAACATCATATTTTACACCGCAAGCAGCGCCCATTGCTCACGGGTTCAACTTGTTGTGACACTCGTTCCGGCCAACAACTCATACATCATTCTCGGGCCCACCAACCCCACTTCATCTTGTAGCTTCTCCGAGGTTTGAATTATTTATTGGAAACTATTGGAGTGGAAGAGTTGATTCCCTCCACGACAGTCACTGGATAGACGTGTCCACATGGAGACCAAGGTTGCAATCATTCATTTGCAAAAAAATACATTCATTTGCTATTATCTCAGTTCAGAAGCATGCTATCGAAAAACAATGTATGGATGAATTTAACCTTGTAGTTTTATCTGAAAGTTTGCCGAATAACATTGGGGTCGCACACGCATTCCCAAATCGTGAGCGAGCTGTGAAGGCAACTTTCCACAGCGTGAATGAAATTTATATTCATTGCGTGGAGAGTTGCCTCCACAGCTCGCTCACAACTTTGGTATACGTTTGCGACCCCAATGTTATTCGGCAAACTTTCAGATAAAACTACAAGGTTAAATTCATCCATACATTGTTTTTCGATAGCATACCTCTGAACTGAGATAATAGCAAATGAATGTAAATCTTTGCAAATGAATGGTTGCAGCCTTGATGGAGACCCCAGACTCCATCCACCCTGCCAAAACCCATTACATCCCGATTGCATCAGCTTTCGTCACGGAACTTTTAATGGAAGAGAAATAAATTTCCTTTGATACATCAATACCTACCGCAGAGACAGTGGCCCTACCTCCGTTGTTGGAGGTTCGATTCGCTGTGTGGTTAACGGCAGCACCGCAACCACGGAATTTCCCACCCAATATATCTTGGACAAAATGTCAATTTTGAAAGCGAATTCACCGTTGCAACACCGTAATCTCTTTTTCAAGCTACATATAACATCTAAATGCCTGTGCGACCGTCGTGACGGACGGTAGAAGTTGTTAGAAGAAACTTCCGCCTGATCGCAGCACCCACGACGAATCATGCAGAGTCGATCCCAATTAATTTCGCGCATCGAAGTAGGCCATGTGGCTTGCACATGATAACTTCACACGTGTTCATCAATCTAAAGGAAGCTAGAGTGAGGCATGGCATGGCCTCCCGCGATTCGTTTGGGAATGTAAAAAGCTACTTCGATTGGTTTGGCTTGGTGCACCCGCTGAAAGCCGGACATCGTCAGATTCGGTTGTTTTGTTTATGAATTATAAACTATATTTTGATTGAATTCGATGCTTACAAATTGATATTCCGCCGTCGCCGCCGCCGCCGACGTGGGAAATTGTTTTCCGTGCGGGCCGTGTCGAAATGTGCAGGCAGGCAAGTAGCCCGTCCGGGTCGAATGGTTTTTCGAATGTTAAAACGGGGTTAACCGGCGGCGACCGATTCTCCCGCTGACTCACGAATGACGGCGGGTGTCAATGGAAGTGTTTGGCGTTTTGGTATGAATCAATTGGGTCAGCAACGCGAAGGTGATTGGTTATTGATTAAATGGTATCGATGAGAGTTGCCCGGGTTGTATTCCATATTATCGACAACCATTTCGTGGAATAGATCAAATAACTTTGAAAATAAGTTCTAAAGAATTCTGTAAGAAAAGTTATTTGTACCAGAATTGGGGAAGATGGTCGCTGCCGCAACAAGTTCACATGACATTTTTTTTCGTGACGTTACGTCCCAGCTGGAACTTCTCAGAAATCAACTATTTGTTTTACTGAAAGCGATAGAAACTCTTTAGAACCACCTCGACCCTTCTGAAACTCCCTGGAACACTCCTGGAACGTATTCAAACCTCTCGAAAACCACTGGAACGTTCCTGAAATCAACAGCAACACCCCTGGAACGACAGTAAAACCTGCTGGAACACCTCTGAAATCCCTTGAAACCCCCTGTGGAACTATATGGAATACCCTTTAAATCCCTGAAACACTACTGAAGTCACTACTGAAAGTCCATGTAACGCCCCTGAAACCGTCTGGAATGCCCCTGAAACACCCCTAAAACTTCTGTTACACCCCAGAAATCCATTGAAAACCCATGTAACATCCTTGCAACCCCATAGAACACCCCTGGAGCACATAACACTCCTGGAAGCCCATGAACCATATTAAAATCCCTTGGAACGCACCTGAAACCTCTGGAACATCCCTTAAATGCCTCGGAATACCCATAAAACTCGTAAGAAACCCCTTAAAACCCCCTGAAACCCCATGACAATTCCTGGAATGCCCCTGAATAGTCACTGAAACTCACTTACAATTCCTGTAACACCTCTGAAACTCCCTGGAACACCCCTGAAATAGTTAGACAACCTCAAAAACACCCCTGAAGGAATGCAACTGAAATTCCCTGAAGCACATCTGCAAAGTTCCTGAAACCTATTGCTAAAACCCTGTGGAACTCATCTAATAGCTTTTGGAACTCCCCTAAATCATGACAGATTGCCCCTAAACCCCCTTGAAAACCCTTGAAATGCCTCTGAAACGCCCTGGAACATCCTTGAAACTCATGGAAAATCCCTGAACATCCCTAGAACGTCCCGAAACCCCCTGGAACACCCAGGAACAGCCTTGTAACACCCCTCAAACCTCCTACAACTCCCTGAAATCCTCTGGAAATTCCCTGACATCACCCCTTGAAATTCGCTGGAATGCCCCTGAACCCCACTTAAAACTCCTACAATACCTCTGAAACCTCTTGGAATGCTCATTAAATCTTCTGGAACATACCCCCCCCCCCCCCCCAAACTCCTTGAACGTTCCTGAAAGTCCTTAAAAAACCAGCAATGCCTATGAAACTCTCTGTAACTCCCCTGAAACCCCTAGAAAACCCCTGAGACGCCACTGGAGAACCCCTACAATGCCCCTGCAGCCTTCTGAAAGATCTTGCAACCATGGATGGAAAACAGTGACGATTGCAGCTGAGCGAACACAAAAGCAAAGCAAATCGACTCATGGACAACACTTCCCATACCTTCACTAGTTCTTCGCGAATAAAAACTCATGAGTGTTTTTGTTTTTTGTTTTGCTTCATACTCATGAAGCAAGCGGGTGCGAATAAACTCACACACGGCTTACTCTCGGAACCGTGAAAGCCGTTTGTTGGTTTTTCACTCACAAGTTGCTTCACAATGAGAGTGTTTCCATTCCTACCTGCAACCTCCTGAACCTTCATGCAACCCCCTTTTTTCCTGTAGGGGTACACAACCACTGCGACCATTAATTGATCTAGTGTGATAATGCAACCCCCTGGAACCTGGAAAGCCATTGAAAACTTAAACGCTTTTAGAATTCCCTGGAACACCCCTGTAACCCCTTGAAACACCTTTGGAACGCAACTAAAATCCCTTGAAATTCCCTGAAGCCATCTGGACTACTCCTGGAACTACAAATCGAAAAAACGAGCCTGGCAGTCATGCTATCCTATGCTAACAGTTAAGGTAATGCCACCAGTGCGCAACATGATGAATGCATATAATCATGAATGCATGAATGCATATAATGAAAGTTTGATGAAAAAACTCAAATTAATCTACCTAGTGGTGATAGTGCTTTTCTTGTCTTCTCATGATGTTTTCATCGACGTAGGCCGAAGTGTTCTTGAGTCCTGACAATGCTGAACTTCTTGTGTCACATGCATGGGTTTGTTGCACTTTTATATCTGACTAAATGCAGTGGGACAGATTGAACCGGTTCCGGAGCACTGCCAGTAATCTCAAATGTGGTTTCGAAAAGTATTCTTGCTAATTGTTCATTAGATTATTGAAAAAGCCGCGATGTGATGTGGCGCATGCATGGGTTTGGTTACATCTGACAACTTCCGGCGAGACACCCGGAACCGGTTCAGGAACACTGTCGGTAGTTTTTTAAATGTGTTCTGAGACTATTTTCGTACTAACCGTCATAAGGTTATCAAAAAACGCTGCTATTTGATGTCTTGTTTAATTTGGGTTTTGTTTAATTATACATTTTACCACTTCCAGCGGGGCACCCTAAACCGTTTCCGGGATAGTACCGATTGTCCTAAATATGATCTGAGTTTCTTGCTAGCTGCTCATCAGGTTTCCTTAAAAACCGTGAATTTATGTGTCGCACGCATGAGTTTGGTTCATCTCTACAATTGACCAGTTCCGACGGGACACCCGGAACCGGTTCTGGAACATTACCGGTAGTCTTTAATGGAATCTGAGGCTAATTCCTAGCAAACCGTTCCTCAAGTCATCGAAAAAGCCGCTATTTTATGTGGCGCTTGCATGGGTTTGGTTCTACATTTGATCACTTCCGGCGGGACACCCGGAACTGGTTTCGGGACACTACTGGCTCCCTCGAACATGATGTGAGATTTGTTTCTTGTTAATCGTTCATCAGGTTACCTAAAAAGCCATTTGATGTGTTACATGTATGGGCTTGATTTTATTTTTAGATTTGACCACTTCCGGTAAGACACCTGGAACCGGTTCCTGAGCCTATTTTCTTGCTAACTGTTCACCAGGTTATCAATAAAGCCGCGCTTTGGTGTGTCGCATGTATTATTATGGATAATAGTCTCGAAATTTTAGATTATACGGCTGGGATGCCCAGTATCACTTAACTCAATACAGTTTTAGTAAAACAATTACTCGTAACATTTCAGCACAAAAAATCAATCACAGCCTCGATCGCGATCTCCGCTATCCAAACACAAAATGCACTTTGTACGCCGCGATGAGAAGTTCTGTCGGCACTCGTGAAAATGCATCCACTCGTCATGGCACATGTTGTCGTCGAGACGAGACCAGCAATAAGCAAACTCTCGAATAAAGTCTGTTTGTTTACACTGACCCACACCGCCGATTTTCATTAACTCCTCCTCCTCGTGATGAATGCCATTATAGCACCTACTCTGGAAGCGCGTGGGTGCATGCAGCTACTGCAAACACCATCAGAAAGACCTTTAACATTGCCTCCCCGAGCAGGAATGAATAACTGACATATAACTGGAGAATATCAAAGTCGGGTATCATACCAAGACAAGGTATTGGTCGGTTATCCAGGTATTGGTTTGGTGTTGAGGACTGCTTGAGATATTATTCAATTATGGAAAAATCGCTATTTGTATGGAAAAATCGCCGATTATTATTTAGGTACCGTAATCCGGGGTAACATTGATCAGAATTTTCGATCTTTCTTGAATGGTTCCCTTGTTAACGCAAATGTTGTAAGTTTTATATTTTTAAAACAAGTACTGGCCCTCTGATTATGTGTTAAGCAACTCTAAGAAGTATTGTAAAACTTTTAAACATGTTTAAATAGACTTTTTAATCTAATTTTTGATTTTGTTGATTTGGGGTAACATTGATCATGTCAGTGATCAATGTTCGTTTGTGTTGCAAATACACTTACTTACTAAATTCGGGGTCGCTGATTTCGATTATGTTGTCCAAATTCTTACAAGTTATGTACTTTTTGAGTTATTTTAAGATTAAAATTCTCCAAACCGCGAATAACGCCTAAAATTAGGCAATAGCTTAAGGAACTGATAGCCTACTTTTAATAAATCGTGTATTTTACTGGAAAAAAAGAATTTTCATAAAAGTTCCATTCATTAAATCCAACTCTAGGATATCATATTGAAGCAATACAGTGATTTTGAACCTCATATTGTATCTAGTATTCACGCCAAGCATGAATGTTTGACAATGTATCTCATTGCGTTACGAAACACAGTTATGCAAAAATCGATTTATGACAAGGGAACGTCCATGAATTACGTCACGCTCTTAGGGGGGAGGGGGGGTTCAGTGAAGTGTGACAACCCATACAAAAATTTCAGAGGTCTCATACAAAAAGTGTGACATAGGGGGGAGGGGGGTTTGAAAATGGGAAATTTTTGCGTGACGTAATTTATGGACGCTCCCCAATGTTTATGAAATTCAATTTTCAAGAATTACATGTCATTTGATAGCTAAATAATAGCAGATTACTATATACCATTCGATAGCAGAAAGTGATTCAATGTAAAATGCTTGTTTGAACAATTCATGAGGTCGGTCAAGCCGATCAATGTTACCCCGCTGATCAATGATACCCCGTTTTACGGTATTGCCATACCTGATGTCATTATTCACGCGTTATGTACAGAATACACACCAGTTATTATTTTAGGTATTTTACCTCTTATGCAGGGCTACTTAATACCTCATTCAGGTTGTAGGTATTCGGTTTTCCATACCTGAGTTAGCTATTCTTCAGCTATTTTCTCCTGCTCGGGTCTCGTAGCCGCAAGTGGTTTTCACATCTTTCGAATTGTGGGAAATGTTTTCTCGGAAAACAACATTTCCCGGCCAATATGGAAACTTTTATTGAGTATTCAAAGAAAATAACAATTTTTGTAGCTCGTTTGTTCATACGCATGTAGATGCATTCGAAAGGGGTTACTTCTTCAGTTTGCGTCCATCATCAGCACACAGTAAATGGAAAACATCGTACAATTATTGGAATTAGTTTGAATAATGAAATATATTTGTCACGTGCCGCAGCCAGTGTTGAAAAATTCATTTCGTTATGTCTGAATTCAATCACCAACAGCTCATTTTACAAGCTGAATCTGAGAATATGGTATATGAAAAACTTGTGCGCCTAGACCAGTTCTGCAAGAAAGTCACGGAAAAACCACTACTTTTCGAATATTTAAGGTAAATGTCACGGACTATCTTCGAAAAATCCCAATGATATTCACGGTGAATATCATTTGGCATTTTTCAAAGGTAGTCCGTGACATTTACATCAAATATTCGAAAAATAGCGGTTTTTCCGTGACTTTCTTGTAGAACTAGTCTAGCCGCACAAGTTTTTCATATACCATATTCTCAGGTTCAGCTTCTAAAATGAGCTGTAGGTGATTGAATTCAGATATGACGAAATGATTTTTTCAGCACTGGCCGCAGCACGCGACGACCTCCGTTCGAAAAGCGAGGTTAACTCAAACCAAACTAATGAACAGAGTGAACAAATTTAGGCGCGGCTCTGCAGGCAGTAGTAGGCATTGCATTATTGGTACACGCTAACCCTCAGTTACCCAGATTGGTGTCAAAGCGACCCAGATTGAGCAAAACTGCAGTTACTCTAATCTGAGTAAAGGCACATTTACTCAAATCTGGGTTACCGTAAAACGGGGTATCATTGATCAGCGGGGTAACATTGATCGGCTTGACCGACCTCATGAATTGTTCAAACAAGCATTTTACATTGAATCACTTTCTGCTATCGAATGGTATATAGTAATCTGCTATTATTTAGCTATCAAATGACATGTAATTCTTGAAAATTGAATTTCATAAACATTGGGGAGCGTCCATAAATTACGTCACGCAAAAATTTCCCATTTTCAAACCCCCCTCCCCCCTATGTCACACTTTTTGTATGAGACCTCTGAAATTTTTGTATGGGTTGTCACACTTCACTGAACCCCCCCTCCCCCCTAAGAGCGTGACGTAATTCATGGACGTTCCCTTGTCATAAATCGATTTTTGCATAACTGTGTTTCGTAACGCAATGAGATACATTGTCAAACATTCATGCTTGGCGTGAATACTAGATACAATATGAGGTTCAAAATCACTGTATTGCTTCAATATGATATCCTAGAGTTGGATTTAATGAATGGAACTTTTATGAAAATTCTTTTTTTCCAGTAAAATACACGATTTATTAAAAGTAGGCTATCAGTTCCTTAAGCTATTGCCTAATTTTAGGCGTTATTCGCGGTTTGGAGAATTTTAATCTTAAAATAACTCAAAAAGTACATAACTTGTAAGAATTTGGACAACATAATCGAAATCAGCGACCCCGAATTTAGTAAGTAAGTGTATTTGCAACACAAACGAACATTGATCACTGACATGATCAATGTTACCCCAAATCAACAAAATCAAAAATTAGATTAAAAAGTCTATTTAAACATGTTTAAAAGTTTTACAATACTTCTTCGAGTTGCTTAACACATAATCAGAGGGCCAGTACTTGTTTTAAAAATATAAAACTTACAACATTTGCGTTAACAAGGGAACCATTCAAGAAAGATCGAAAATTCTGATCAATGTTACCCCGGATTACGGTACCGATGTTGGTGGCAAAATCTGGGTAACCGGTACCCAGCTCCTCCTGTACCTTGATTTTGTTAATTTATTTCCAATTTAGATTTTTGATAAAAAGCTCCCAATTCCCGTGTGCTGTTCACTTACCTGATGCGGGAAAACAGTTCCCAGGGAGAATTTAACTGTTTTCCCGTCATTTATCCTCATATTTTTCGAGGAAACATCCATAATTGCCAGCGTTCGCCTGACCGCTGCCATATTCTCAAGCCGGAAAGTGACAAAGTGCCGATTACCCAGATCTTTACCCAGATTCAACCAATCTGGGTTTTCGGGTTACCCGGATTTTGACAACTGCTAACAACATGAAAATCCGGGTAGAATCGACCCAGGCGATGGGTAGTTTCAGGTTAGCGTGTAGGACATTCTTAAAAGTGAACACCAAGTAGGCTGTGCCATCAGTAGTGGTCGGGCAGTCGCTTGCACAATGGGATAGTAACGAACACCATTATTATAATTAAACGTGCTGCCGCACGCCGTTTGATGAGGCCAGCAGGGAGAATCGATCACGTGACCGCGAACACGACGGAGTGCAGGACGAAGGGTACAAATAGTAGAATAACTAGCCACAGAAGTTCAATGTCGCGACTGTTCGTGTGACTAACATCTAGTTTACCATGCCCTTACAGCGGCAGCAGCGGTACTAGAAGTGTCAAGTTAATTTTGTTTACCATAACAAAAGGTCCTCTACAAGAAGGACACCTTAAAATAGTAAATTATTACACTTAAAGTTATTAAAATAATTAATTGAATAAAGTGACTACAGCGCCATTGGAGTTCTAGTGTATTTCTATTGAACAAATAATCGTTCTTGTGTTCCAGCAGTTCAGCTGGAATAGCGTTCAATGGTTTTTATTAGGATTTATTACGATTTTGGGACTAATTGAAAGGATGCTGGCAATAAAACACTACATAGTTAATTATAACACATGTGGACACAACAGAATTTCTCTCTTGGTTGTTAAGTCAGAATAGTTTAAGGATCAACACATTAAATGTGATGAAAATTTCAATCAAACCTATTTCATCTATATAAATAAAAATGGAATGGTGTTTGTATGTCACGAATAGGCTCGGGAACGGGTCATCAGATCGACATGATTTATTCACTGTTGCATTCCGCCAGGGCTCCGACATGTTCGTACGAGAAAATAATTAGAAAAGGTGACCGGGAAGGCAAGAAAAACGGGAAAATACGAAAATCCATTTTGAGGGTCATTTCTTCATGGAACCGGATGTCAAAAAACAGAGTAGGCAGGCCGGATGACGTTTGCCGGGATTGCTAGTATTAAAATAAAATAAAAAGAATGAGATTCTTAACCCGTATCGGTAAACGGACTAAAAATCTCGCCATTCAGCGAATACTCAACGGATTAGAATCTTGATTAGAATATTTATTTCACAGTATATTATACGAAACAAAATAAAATCTACTTTCGCGACTACTTTTACCCGCAGTCAGAAATACGCGCGAGACAGTCGCCTAAGAAAAAAAAACCTGTTTTCAAATTTTCCATCATAGCGCTCTTTGATAATTCTTGAAAAAAGGTCGCCACATGGCCGGGTGATGTGATGGCTGCTGCGACTGCACGTGGCATTTGAAGTGTAGAATTAGCTTTAGTTAAAATACACAGAAATAAAAACCAAAAAAAAAACGTGGCAGGTCTTTTTTTACACGGTTTTTTTACACGATTTCTCGAATTAACCCGGTTTCTTTTACACGGATTCGCGAATTAACACGGGTTTTTCAACTTGCTTGCCCTAAGTGTCCAGAAAAGAACTCTTACTAAAAGGATGAAAGGGGATTTATGGGAAAGGGTTGTAAAGGGGTTGAAGAGTGGTATGAGGTGGGGCGGATGATATAAATAAGATGTCTGTAGGAAAGGAATGAGTAGAGGTGTGTGGGGGGGGGGGGGTGGTATGTTTGGTGGAAGGGGAGGGGAGATTAATAGATGGGGGGCTTCGAGGGGTTAAATGGGGGTTTTCCTGAAGATAATTCCTGGAGTATGGTATGGTTAAAAGATGTTCTAGGTTATCCAAGAACTTAGATTATCCAAGGACTTTGGCGAGTAAGCGCCTTAAGATCTACAAGCGTAATCGATGGATTGTAGTCACATTACTGATACAGTGCAACATCCCACAGGTCCTTAGAGCATAGTTCTGTAGAGAACTACTTTTCAAAGATATTCTAGGACCTCCAGGAACTTCCGCGAGTACAGGTCTGAAAATCTACGAGCGTAATCAATTAATTGTTGCTATATTACTGATGCGGTGTAACATCCTACAGATCCATGGAGCATGGTTCTGTATAAAACTACTTCCTAAATGTGCTCTAGGTCACCCAAGAATTTCCGCGAATAAAGAATTTAAGATCTACAAGCGTAATAAATAGATTTTTGTTACATTACTGATACGGTATAACATCCTGCAGGTCCATGGAGCATTGGAGAATAGTTCTGAAGAGAAGTTATTTTCAAAGATGATCTAGTGCATCCAAGAACTTCCGCGAGTAAAGGCCTCAAGATCTATAAGCAAAGTCAATGGGTAATTGTTGCATTACTGATGCCGGATAACATCATTTAGGTCTATGAAGCATAGTTCTGTAGAGAACAACTATCCAAATAATTTCTAGATCATCCAAGAACTTCCGCAATTAAAAGCTTTAAGGTCTACAAGTATTTTAATGAAATGTTGTTACATAACTGATGCGATGAAACATCCTGCAGGTACTTGGCGCATGGTTCTCTTAACGTGTTCTAAGTCATCCAAAACTTCCGCAAGTAAAGGCCTGAATCTACTAGCGTAGTTAATTAATTGCTTCTACATACGGTGTAACATTATACAGATTTATGGAGCACGATACTATAGAGAAGTTTTTTTTATCTGTATTAACGAGATTTTCAGCCCTTGGCTAGTTTATCTCAGGACCCACGCTTTACTTCCCTTCCGAAGGAAGAACTCACATTTTGTGAGTTTTTCGGGAGTGGGATTTGATCCCAGGTCCTCGGCCTGAAAGGCATGCGCTTTGACCATCACACCAGGTCCGCTCCCTATATAGAGAAGTTATTTTCAAGTTTTTATTTTTCTAGGTAATCCAAGATCTTTCGCGAGTAAAGGCCTTAAGATCAATAAGCATTATCAATGAACTTTTGTTGCATTACTGATGCGGTGCAACATCCTACAGGTCCATGGAAGACAGTTCTGTATGTTGTGAAGGATAGAGCGGTGAGATCTGGTCAGATACACTGAAGATAAAAAGAACGAAGTAGGCAAGGCTTATAGATCAATGGATTACTGCACGAATTTATTCTGGCCTGCTTACTCTTACACGAAATTTAACGTTTGAGCGGTGTCGGCACCTCTTAAACGTCAAATTTTTTGTGAGAGTAAGCAGGCCAGCATAAATTCGTGCAGTGGACCATTGTCATGTTTTCGACAAACCGGAACAGTCTTCCAACGAAGCTTATGAAGTGAAGAAGCAGAAGAACTGCTTATATGAAACTGTCTTGAACCCCCGGTCACAACAATGGCGTAGCCGAGTCTCCCAACAGCGGGAGTATGATGCCCCACAAACTAGCAAAAGGCAACCGTGGATTCCTGAATCAATAAGCAATGAGAAGCACACATAATTGGTAAGTTTTATGAAGTAATGTTTGAACTGCAACCAAACAGAGACTGTAAGGAATATTAACTTTAATTGATTCTGCACTCTGAACGTGAAACAGCTTATTCTAAAGTGGACTCCGATAGAAAAGACGGAGTTCCACAAATACTCAAGGGCCCTGATATAGAAAGCAGAGGTCCCATGAACTCCGATAGAGAAGGCGGAGTGTCACGGAAATCGCAATGGGCTCTGATTGATAAGGCAGAGGACCCACAAGGCTGGACTCCGATAGAGAAGGCGGAGTACCAACAGCGTAGCATGATTTCTTATAGAGAAGTAAAAGCCATCAAGTTATGGTATGTTTGAATGAAATAAAAAATATATAATTTAACTTACTAAGGACTCATCTTCTGAAAAAAAAAATGTACTAGATAAGACACATGCTATTCACCATATTGAACTATGCAGAAAGACCAGGGTCGATTGATTCGTATGAAGAATGTGATAAGTAAACGAATCTAGAGGTAACTGTTCTATCATAGACTTAATTTGGTTATAGCATCTCAAACTTGGCTATTTTGTATGAGAATCGGCGTTTGTCCGGTCAATTATGCACCACAGTGTAGGTGCACAGATCAAGAAGGCGAGGGCTGCTTTTGCAAATTTAACCCTCGAGTGATCCCGCTGTTGTATTTTGTATAACACGTTGTGACAATGTGAGATAAAACGCCATGTATTATTTTAACATTTACATTATTTACACATCCTATTCCTCTATGTTGAGTTTTGGCATGAGCTGTCTAACAATGGCACAGTATCGTGGCTGGCTGCGGTACTGATTCTGTGGCTGTAACGTAATTAATTCTCTGGATAAGCTTGTTTCAAATTTTCTCCTTCCGGGCAAACAAGGTAGGTGAAGGAAAACATTTCGGAAACATTGACATTTGATAATTGTAAATAAAAACAATGATTACTGTGAAGTAAATTGAAATAACTTTTAATCAAGCTTGCTATTTGATGAAAACATTTGCGAAATGATGCGATTTGCTTTCGACAACGAATACGTTTTCACCCATCCACGCTTTATTCAATCAACCTCCCATACGAGAAGCACACGAACGGACTCAACACTGATCAGCATAGTTGACTCTTCCTTTTCACCGTTGAGCCTTTGCGTTCTAGCCAAGCATCTCTTTTGATCGCTTTCGATGCTTTTCGACAGCTTATCGCGAAGCATCGTTGGCTGGAAGCTTTATTAGTATGGTATCGGTACATGCGAATGTTGCTTCTGTGTGCGTGTCGAGCGTTCGTGCCGTAGCTTCGCAAACCAACCTATTCCGTATGGTTCGGCTGTTCGGGCGAGCGTGTGGCGGCACAGTCAGATGTGTGCAAAATCGTTTGTGATTTACATCATGTTCGTTTTGCCACCTCTTTGCTGCTGGTCATCGCTGATCAGTGCACAGTTCAATCGCACGCGATAAATATACAGTTGATGAGTTGTGATGAGCACTAGTGAGGTGATAATTTGCATCATTGCTTTTAATTCAAAAATAATTAAACATTGCGGTGAAAAGCAATTAGAACTATAATGATTAAGCTTGAAGGTACTTTTAATTAATGATGCGGTCCTAGCTTGACTATAGTCGTGCATTGGGGTCATTATGACCCAGAGGAACACGCTTAGCGTACAGCTTGGCAGCGGGGTGAGTGCCAGCTAATGCAGAAAAAAATAAACTAAATCTGAACTTGATTGACCGCCGTAGTTGATACTCATGTATCGCCAGATCAGCTACACTCAGACAAGAACCAATAAGATAGCTGCTTGGGACTGACAGGTATCCTCACTGTGTTGGTGTTGATGATCTTCTATTGTTTGGCGAGAATAGCGCCTGCTACGTCAGGTTGCAAGTCAGTGTGAGAAAGGGGAAGCATGATTCCATTAGTTTGCCCACAGTAGACCGTTGAATCCTCTGCGACTGCTCAAATTCATGCGTATGTCAAAGTATCATTGGAAAACAAATATATTTGACAGATGGTTCACACATTAGTGCGTGAATGCCAGGTGTAATATGGTAGATTGTGTGTAAACTGCTCTGAAGATGATTGATGGACACTGTGCTGTAAAGTTGGAAGGAAGGGAAAAGGCTTTTATCTATTTTTGGTTCTAGCGATGATCTTGAACGTACGAATATACATGGTTTGTATATGTTGAGAAGATGGAGAGAGTAAGTAGAAATGAACAAGGTAGTGAGAAAGTGATGGACTGGGAATTGAACTCTTAACAAACACGTATGTATGAGGCCGTCCCTATTTTTGCAAAAGTTGGAAATGTTAAAAGTTCAATTTTGCAAAACGATCGTTTTAGCTAAAAAACCATCATGTCAAATTTTGTAGTCCGTATCTCAAGGCTAAGTGGTCCCCCAGGGGGCCTAACGTTCTCAAATATTGTATGGAGTCAAAAAAATTCATGAAATGTTTTCGACGCAAATAATACCATATTCAATAACTCACAAACGAAGAGATATCGCAATTCTAATCACATTTTTGGCCCTTTAGGGTCCTAAAGTCACCGATGGTATTTTTTCGTCGAAAAAAATTCATGATTTTTTTTGACCCCATACAATTTTTGAGAACTTTAGGCCCCCCTGGGGGACCACTTAGCCTTGAGATACGGACTTCAAATTTTGGCATGATGGTTTTTCAGCTATAAAGATCGTTTTGCAATACTGAACTTTTAACATTTCCAACTTTTGCAAAAATAGGGACGGCTTAGTATGTATGTGGAGCAAAACGAATGCATGAATGTAAACGAAATTAATACAGAATATATAAAATATGACAATTTATTACAGTTTAAATAAAATGAAAGCGAACTTGAGCATAGTTGGATAAATGATGCGAATAACCATGAAGAAATTTATGCACTCAGACTCTACTTTGATTTACCAAATCAATTCGACAGTCTTCAAGGCGCGCCCCTCTTTCCCTTTCCTCGAAACTTTTTTTCTGATTTCTCGACGGCTTTAGAATCGCGTCTTTTTTTCCTTTTTTCGGCACCTTCGAGGCTAGCCTTTGTTTTCCATTCACGGCGGCCTTCGAGACGCGTCTCTCTGTTCCATTTCTAGATGACCTTCAAGGTGCGTCCTATTTTTCCATTTCATGACGGCTTTCCAGGCGCGTACATTTTTGGAATTTCCCGATGGTTTTCGAGACGCATCATTCTTTTCCTTTCGTCGACGGCCTTCGAGTCTCGTTTTTTTATTCAATTCCCGATGGCCTCTATGCATCTTTCGACGGCCTCCGAGGCGCGCCTTTCGATTCCGAAAATCGAACACAACAAATCCAACGGTCTTCGAGACACATCTTCTGTCGTACAAAGAAAATCAAGCCATTCGGACGGTCTTCGGAACGCGTATTTTATATTTTTCTATTCAAAACGTCCACGAACGAAAAAAGAAAACTCATACCTGCCACTTTACCACAACACTGCACATTCCCAATTAAATTCACGTTTGCTTTAACTTACCTGGCTGAGCGATTCTCACCTTTATTTGAGTTTTATTGCAAAAAAACAACCGCAATAAAGCCTGGCAGGATTGCCATTGTGGGAATTTAGCTGATGGTTCTCGATGAGAATCGCCCAGCGCAGCGACCCGATACACTGTGCGTCCGACGTGGTCGGATGCTGACCGAAGAAAGAGGAAGAGTCGCGGCTTGCTATGATCTCGTCAGCAGCTGTCACTCGATAGTGTAGGCGATACCTCGGATGGTCAATGTGCGTGCGTTATCAATTGTCTGTTGATATACTGAGGGATAAAACTCTTAACACACTGAGAGATGCTCATTGTCAGATATATACCACTCAAGTACGCTTGTAGATCTTAAGGCATTAACTCGCGGAAGTTCATGGAACCCCTAGCATATCTTTAGAAATGAATATTCTTCAGGACAATGCTCAATGGACCTCAGGGATGTTACAACGCAACGCAAATTATTTATTTACAGAACAATGCACCGTGGATTTGTAGGATGTTGCACAGTATCAGTAATGTAACAACAATCAAACGATTACGCTCGTAGATATTACTCGCGAAAGTTCTTGGGTGTCCTGAAACATCTTTCTCAACACCACCTTGCTCCACGGACCTGTGGAGTGTTGACAGTATCCTTGATCATTCGATTCGTCCGTCTAAACAGTCCTTAACACCCCCAAAATATCCTCTGCGATCTTCCTTGGAAACAGTATGCATTCTGCTCCCCATAACCCATCCCTAGTCCCCGTCCCCACTAACCCTAGATTCAACTCGGATATCTTAAGGACAGACTTGTTAGAATCCCAAAATGGCCGCCACAATGGCCGACTTTGGCACCTACTCACGATTTCGAAAGCACAAATCTCTTCGTAAACAAAACCAGCGCACCTGAGCTTCTTATTTGAAGCTTATTACAAGTGAGCAAGAACAGAATAATAAAATGCACTGTTGTTTGAAGCTTGCTTTATGAGATTTGTGCTTTTGAAGTTCTGGTGCACTTTTGGAGCGGAATTTCAAGACGTTTGTCCTTAAGGTAATTTCAAATATTTTCAGATTTCCCTCAGTTTTTTTTACACGGGTTCTCGAATTAGAACGGTATTTTTTACACGGTTTATCAAACTAACACGGTTTTTTTCTACACGGTGCGTATCCCCCGTGAAAAAAAACCTTAGTGTACAATTTTTGCATTCAGGTTCATTCGTACATGCCGCAAATTGGATGAGAAACCAACGGGTAAAGCTTCTTATGGTGAAAGAACTAACATGCCTCTTCATTTGAGGTTCCTTAAAGCATTGGAAATTTCTTTGTTGCTTGTACTTCCATGGCCTTTTGCTGGAGATCGTCTATGAACTGAAAACACACGTTTACAATCAATATAGTAGTTATACAAATATAATAAAAACAACTTTTCCCACCTTTTATTTCTGCGATTGTAATTTATGATCCTAGTGCTAGGACCTTTACTTCTGAAACAAATATGGTCAATTGATTTGCGAATCGGTTGTTTTTCAAAACATCATGAGCGAAACGACATTATAAAGACTTCTTTTCGTTTCCTCATTACAAACCGATGCTGGTCGATAGAAAAATGAACCGAGTTCGGTAATACTTATTTAAGTGTGAAAGATGTTAAATAGTTATTTATGTAACGAGTTGCAAAAAGTTGATTTTTTCAGCACGAGTCGTACATTTATCCAACGAGGCTTGCCGAGTTGGATAAATACGAAGAGTGCTGAAAAAATCGAGTTTTGGAACGAGTTCCATACAAAATTTTATGCAATGATTTTTTCATAATGCAACCCATTTGAGTTGCATAATGTTCATAATGCAACTCAAATAAGTTGCATTATGAACATTATACAACTATTTTTCATTATGCAACTCATTTCAGTTGCATAATGAGTCAGTTCGGAAAAATTGGCCATTATGATACCAAAATGAGTTACATAAAATGTAAATTATGATACTGAATTGCATAAAATAGTTTATAATAATGCCTTAAAAAATAAATATTTTATAGTTAATAGCTCGAAAATAAAGACCAAGACGCTTGAATATGACTTGCTACCAGTTCTGCAAATGTCTTCAGTCAATTTGGTTTCTCTCATTTCAGCAGATTATTTATTTCTCACAAACCAAATTCCGAATCGCAAAGCAAACCACACTTTCGGGAAGATTGGTTCATAATCGTTAAAATATAGAAACCCAAGTGTAAAACAGTTTAACCCTCTAATACCCAATCCCGCCTTTAGACGGGGTATAGTTTGAGCATTTTTGTAATTTTTGTTTCGTAGAAAATCAATATTTTTATATTTTTGGCTGATATTGAGGACTGTTCTGTATATCTAAAAATGGTTTTTAGTGTATTTTAAAGCGTATTTACATTTTTTAAAATCATTGAAAAATTGATGTTTTAGTCACCTTTAAGAAGCCATTGTTTATTTTGTATTGAATCGCTACAATTAACATGTTTTAATTTTTTTCCGAATCATACTATCCTTGTTTAATAGTTTAAGGGAATCGAATACACTCTAAAATTATTTTCCTTAAAATTACACGGAAAATAAAATTTTCTGTGAAAAAAATTTAAAATAATAATATTTCAACAATACTCATAAAAACTCAAAATGTTTTCATCTCAAAAAATCCGTTCCCCGAATTGGCTTCCAGGAAAAATATGAAAGTGTGGGGATGTTCAAAAATAAAAATTAGAAAAATCAAAAACTGAAATTCACGAAATCGAGAATTAAAAAGAATCATCTTCCAAAACATGTTACAATCGATTTTAGATGACGAAAAATGATATTTAGATCAAAATTAAAAATTTGGGTATTAGAGGGTTAAGTATAGCAGCAAAGTCCAAAGTTTTGTCTTTGATAGCAGTGCATAAGTACATAATAAAATATGGAAACATCTAGCATGATGAAGCCTTCCCCTTATCGAAAATGCTTTGCTCTCAACGCACCACGTGGCCGGATTTGATCATTGAATCGAATCGATCCAAAAGCTATAAATATAGCGGCCTTGTGCGTAAAGGAAATCCGCACAATAAATCCTCCCAAATGGTATCGACCGCCGAAGCTACAACTCCTTCCATTGCCGCTGCTCCTCGATGATACTTATACCTATGTCCGATTGTTCTGCCGAAGGGATGTGACATGGTGCAACGTATAGAAAAATAATGATGCACGTGTGCAGCAGCAGTAGCAACGGAGCGACGGCCGACGGAAGCCTTTCGCAGTTTTCGTCGCCGCGTCGATGATCAAGAGAACGGCTGCGTATCAGGTTGGGAAACATAGTCAATGCATTCGGAAGTACATACATAAAACACTTGGTTCAGACTCGATGTTGTTGTTCCACTTCTTCCACACCCGATCGATAAGGTCATTGTTTCGTTTAAAGGACCGTAGTCCGTCGTCACATAAAGGCACGTAAGGGAAATCAGGGTAAAATCAGCCTCCTTAACCCATGTCTCTATCTTTCTTAATATAACTCCTAGCTGTAACAAATCTTAAGCCTAGCGGAAACGTCGAGTAAGTGTCTACGGTGGGTCGTTTTATCCTAATGAAGCATTCCATACCGCTCCCCCCATATCGAAAAGAAACAGAGGAAACCCGAGACGCACACCGGAACCAAAACGGAAGTTGCATTATGAGTCAGGCTGCTTCGTTGGGCTCGATCCGTAGGTATATACGGCACGAAATTTTTCCTGTGGGAAATTAAAGTGGAAAGTGTCTTTTTGTGTTCTTCTGTGCGTTTCCTTCTTTTCCGTTCACGTGCACGCTGCGCTGCGGATCTCTTTTTGTAGGGTTGCGACGATATCGATTTTTATAGGGCTTTGCCTCGATGAATGCAGTAGGATACACGTGGGATTCGGCGGGGTCCTTGAACGTTTTTTGGCCGGCAGTTTGGTTGCAGGCATTGGATATGCAAATCAGTGGAACACCTGCGAAATTGAAGCTATACAGGTTGCACGAAAAGGTTGATTTGATTTGCATATTTCTCACACCACAAAATTTAGTGGGACAATGTGGCTGCCTCCCCCATAAACAACTAATGCTGACGTCAGACACCAGTGCAATAATTATCAAAGTCGATTCATTATCTCAAGAATAGGGTGTACAATGAAAAAATGCAGCACGAGCTTGATGATGTCACTCTATCAGTTTCTATTTATGACACCATTTTTGGTATTATTGTTTAAACGAGCTTTTGCACGTAAATATGTATCTTGTTGACAGAACAAAATCAATATAGAGAGATAATTTGTTAAATTAGGCTTGAATTTGTCTGGCCGTCTTTAGCTACAGTTCCAGAACACCCGATTTTTTTTTTTTTTTTGCTCGGGTCGTTTTCCTGTGGGCCTTTTCATTTGACGTCTAAAATCAGCTCATTTTGGGGGTCTTTAACAGTTTTCCTATGAAACTGACAATTCAGCGTTTGCGCCTTTGTGCGGTAGTTGTAAACAGTGGCATACACGGACCTGTCACCTGAAAAGGCCTATTATAACTTAGCTAATTTCAAAGCTGCTGACTTAATTTCAAAACCAACAACTGAAAAGGCCAACATCAACATTTTGTAAACAAACATGTTTGTGTCGACTTCTGAACCCCACCCACAAACCTCACCACCACTATCAGAAAGTGTAAACATTAAACTTTATGTTAGTGGTGGTGAGATGCGTGGGTGGATCCCAGAAGGCTCTAAGTCGGCTGTTACGTGAGAAACAACTTGTGAACCCCTGTGCAATTGTCGGACTAAATTGAATGTGTGTTGTCTCCGTGCTGTCAAAACAGAAAACAATGCAAACCAAATGATAGCATGGGCGCATCGAAACCAAATTTCTGTTTCGATTTGAAAATCACTGAAGTTTTGAGTATTTTTGTACTTTAGACAATTGTTGAAACGTTTCGGATTAATTTTGTAGTTCTCTGTAGCACGCTGTGTTTGTGATTATGCGAGTAAGCGAGCTCAAAACTGTTTTAATATAGTTAAATATTAGATTCAATGTAAATACATAAACTTTTTCAGACTTAAACTTGGTCTCCTCGTTTTAATTCTACGGTTACAATACAGGATGACGGTTTGCCTATCTGAATTCCCAAATTAAACAGTTTATATTTATTTCTGACTGACCATGCCTTCTTGGCTAGTACAAAGAATGGTTCTAGGGAAAAAATATCGGAAGTTGCGTCAGCTGCTGTCTGTCAGTGTTTGACAGCTGACCTGTTGGTATGTGTCGGTGACGAGTCAAAGGGCTACGCGCTATTAGAGGACAGTGGCGTAGGGTTGCCCCCAACAGCAATAAATAATTATAGCTTTATAGCATGTGACAACTGAACCAACCCAGAGTGGTTATTTGTCCTGCAGAAAGATCAGTGCCCACCGTGATTGTTTTCAACATCGGCAGAAACGTGTTTAATCAATTGACCATACGGATTGGTACACCGAAGACTTTCCCTTTAAGTCAGAAACGTGTTTATTTACGCAATGTTGATGCGGCCTATTCAATTGTTGGTCTGGATATTTTGTGCACACATACTACTAACAATGTCTCCCTGTGTATAATTTTTCATGTCCATTGATGATTCAAATCTAATTGACGGAATTAGAGCGATAAAACGTGCAAAAGAGAATCGGGTGTATCGCTAGATAAGCTACACTTATACGACGAACAAATGCGATACAGTAAGGACCCGATTTTGTCAGCCCCTGGTAGCATTTTGGGCTGACAAAATCGGGACATTTTTTAAAATCATTTTTTTATTCATGAAAAATTATTCTGAGTACGTCAAAGACGGAGATAGGTGTGGAGGGTCTGCTTTTGGTTCGTTCAAATATTACGTAACGCCAATGAGGGGGGTCCAGCGCTGTGTTACGCTTCATACAAAATTTTAAAATTTCTCTTTCAAAAATAGTCATGCGGTGGAGGGATAGCGGATAGGGTCTAAAATTGCAAAATTTTGCGTTACGTAATATTTGTACGAACCTTTTGTGGTAAAAAAATCGAAAGGGTGTTAAGGGCACAGAAAAAAATGGTATTTGGCAAAGTTAACATTCAGTGCTTTTTACAGCAAAACTATTAAATCCTTTATTTCTTTTTATTCTTGTCATACCACCCCTACTGGAACACAGCCTTCTCTAAGCTTAGCATTTGTGGTCTATATAAGACAGTTGACACTGGTTAGCGCAGTTTAAATCATAACATCTAACTTTAGCTGTTAACGAATGAAAGTGAACCAACATCTGATTGACAAGTATAGACACTCATACTGTCCGAATTGGCTAGCGGAAACCGCTGCCTTTCCATTTTAATTTCCACAGCCTTATCTCTAAAGAATATCTGGAGAAATCTTTGAAGAAATATTCGGGGAAATTTTTAGAGGATCTACCTGAGGATATACGGAACGTAACCCTCAAGACATTCCCGAAGGGATCCCGTAAGTAGTTTCTGCAAAAACCTTTACAGGATCTCCGGATAGATCCCTTAAGTAATTTCTGGAAGAATTCTTACTGCAATCTTCGTAGAAGTCTCTAGAGGCATTTCTTTAGCATTTTCTGAAAAATCATTGAAAGAATCCCTATGCAATCTTTGAAGAAATCTCCTTGAGAAATCCATGGAGGAGTACTGGGGAAATATCTGGAGCAGTTTAAGGAGAAACCATAGTAGAAATGAATTGTTAAATTCTAGCATTAATTCCAGAAGAGTTTCCAATAAAATTTTCTAATGGGATTTTCGTAAAGAAGTACCAAGAGGTAACCCTGGATAAATCTGAAGCGGGACCCCCGGGAAATCCATAGAGGATGCCCAATTGGGAAATCTAAAAGAGGAATCGTAGTGAAATCTCTAGAGCAATTTTTGCATGAGTAATTACTGAAGGCATTAATAGAGGAACATTTTACGAAATTCTTAGAAGGATCCCTGAAGGAATACTAAGAGGAATTCTTGAAAAAATCCCTAGGAAAATCGCTAGATTTATCCATCAGTAGGTTGGCTCCAGGGACACGTTTTCTTCCATTTGGGAAATTTGTGCTTCCGTAGATTTATTCATGGACTAATGTACGTAGTAATTCATATTGGAATTATTATTGCAGAAGTATTTACAGAATTCTCTGAATACATCACAAAAGAGTTCCTGTAGAAATTAGTGGATAAAGTCCTACAGGAATACCAGCAAGAATTTCTGAAGGAATCTCAACAGGAGTTCGTCAACCTGGGAGTACCATAGGAAGAATGCATGAACAATTCTTGGGGAAATATCTGAAAAGGTTCTTATAGAAATTTCCAGAAAATTTCTTGGAGGAACTCCAGCAGAAGTTCCAGGACTATCCAAACAGATATGTATGGCGAAATTCCAGTAGGATATCTTGAAAGAACGTAGAATTTTTGTGAGAAAATATGCTGTCAGAATATCAGCAAAACTTTTGGAGGAATCCTAGCAGAAGTTCCAGAACAAGTCTCAAGAAAAGCTTCTGGGGAAATCACAGGAGGAACGCCTGAGAAAATCTTAAAGAGACACACTTTAATGAATCGTTATAAAATTCCCGGAAGAATTCCTTTAAAAATTTCCGGCGGAATTCTTGAAGAAATACCAGCAAAAATTCTTACAAGAAACCACACAAAAGTTCTTGAAGGAATCGCAGCAAGAATTTTTGGGGGAATCCCATCTCGAATTCCTTAAGGGTTTCTAATACATATAATTCTCACAGCAATTTCTAAATAATCCACGCAGGAAGTCTACAATACAAATCTCATAATTAATCTAGACCAACATGTAGAAAAGCGCGGAACAACCATTGCATGTCTCAACTTCTTCCACCCCATCTAGGCGTATTTAAATTTATTTATGCAAACCTTATCTCGTTATCAGATAGAAGAGAGTTTGCTCTATCTGTTACTGGTCAGAGATTACATGAAAAATGAACCATGTGCTCAGAAGCAAGGGAGAAGTAAATATTTGAAATGATTGTTGTGCCCTTTTCAAATGATAGCCTATCTGGGTCAATCCAAACAAGTAAAGCTAGAGGAATCCCAGAGATGTTGGAAAGAATGGATTGACTTGTAATCACAACAACAGGCAGCGATTATTGTTTGTTCTGTTCCAGAGGAAATTAAGAAGAATAGTCTTCAAGCCCATATATCCGATGTGGTAAGCGTACGTGCAATCGGCAAAATCATGCTGAAGGTGACGAGTTTGATTCCCGGATAGCTCAGAATTCATTTCGTAATCTAAATTTCCTTAACTACCTTGTGTATAAAACATCTTCATGACTACCACACGATGTAATATATTATGTACAAATGCAAAATAAACATTGGCTGTGAGGGATCTCAGTTAAAAATTATAAAAGTTCTCATAAAAGCTGAGGAGCAGGCTGTGTCTCAGTTGGAACATTCCGCCAAGAAGAGAGAGAGAGCTGGAATCTTTTAGCAATTTAAAACCTCAATGTGTTAGTTTACAAAAAAAAGTTTGGCCGTTTTCAAAAGTTACACGAGTTTTGTTCATTGCGTAATTTTTCTATGACGCATAAAGACATCAACTGCATTAATAATGATTATAAAATGGAAATTCTGAATGAAATACAAATTAATTTTTTACTTCAAAAAAGGCTGACAAAATCGGGTCAAAAAGCTGTCAAAATCGGGGGTAGACAAAATCGGGGGCTGACAAAATCGGGTCCCCACTGTATTCGCTTGTGAAGGAATTCCTGAAAAAAAATCGTAGATAAATGCCTATATGAGTTCTTGGAGGAATTCTGGAAGAACCTCCTGGAAGAATTTCTGGAAGAAACTATTGAGGAATTTCAGAGGGGATCTATGGAGAAATTCCTGGAGGCAACCCTGGAGAAATTTCTGGAGGAATACGTGGAGAAGTTGCTGGAGAACTTTCTGCTCCAGGATTACAGGAGGAATCCCTAGAGGAATCTTTGGAAGAATCCCTGGCGGAATCCCTGTAAGAATTTCAGGAGGAATCCAAGAAGAAATTTTTGGAGGAATTCCTGGAGACATTCCTGAAGATATGCTTGAAAACATCCTAGAGGAATTCCTGGAAGAATTCCTGAAAGAATTTCTCGAGGAATGCGTAAACGCATTTCAGTAGAGATTCCAGGGGGATGGATACCAGGAGAAATTTTAGAAATTTAAATCCTTAAAGGAATCTCTGGAGGCATCCCTGGATGTATTCCTGAATCGTTGGAAGAATTCCTGCCGGAATCCGTGGAAGAATTCCTGCTGGAATCCGTGGAGGCATTCCAGGAGAATTTCTGGATAGCCTCCAGGAGGAATCTCTAGAGGCATTCCTAATGGAATCCTTGGAAGAACTGCTACAGAAATTCCTGGTGGATATCTCTGAATATTTCCTGAAAAAATCCTGGATGAATTTCAGAAGGAATACCTGAAGGAATTAATGGAGAAATCCCTGAATGCGTTCCAAAAAGAGTCTTTAGAAGACTTCCTGGAAGAATTTCTTAAGTAATTTCTGGAGAAATCCTGGAAGGAATCCTTGGAGTTATCCCTGCAGCAATTTCTAGGGGAATCCTTGGACAAATTCCTGGAGCAATTCCCGTAGGGATTTATGGAGGAATTCCTTTGCCAATTTCTGGATTGGACCAGTTCCGGTTTCAGTGGTGAAAGTATTTTTCATGAAATTTCGATATGCTTATTATCATTGATGCTAATAATTGTCTTCCCGCAGCTGCTATTGACATATTGATTTCTATTTATCATACTGCAACCCCCTAATAAATGTTTACGTTAATATTTATTATTTGGGCAGGCTAGACATTTACCCCCCTCCAAAGTCCCACCCAATTCCAGCTTACTTAATTCATGAACTACGGTTACGTGGAAAACGCATTAACTCCACTTGTAATGTAATCACCGACCGAACCTAGTACCTAAGCGCGCCATGCGACAATTCGTGCCCAGAGGCAAAAGAGTTAAATTGGCACCGGTCACGCAATATCAGCTCGGTCGGCTACCACTATTCCGCATTAAGATGTTTCCAAGACTTCGGCATGTGTGCGACCTCGCCAGACACGATACGTTGCACTCGAACCGCCTGTAATTTTCCTAAAAGCCTCGCTCCCCTTTCCCAAGCCATGTCACTGCCAACAGAAGCGTAATATTTCAAAGTAGGTACATCCACAAAGCCGGAAAATCCATTTCATTAACTTCGATAACAACGGGAATTACAACCGAGATTTGGGACAACTAATGGCAGTACGGCTGTCGTCGTTGTCGGAACATTTGCGGATCCGAATAGGATTAGTGAACGCAGCACAGCTGGATGCTGCCATGTGCCAAAGCCTTACAAATGTTATCGATTTTCTGAGCGCCGACGACCGCACCTCACCGCGTAGTAGGCGATTTGGCAGGAAAATCACAGCGGCCTGCTTCGGCAATTACCCGAATGAGTCAAGGCGCTGATACGCTCCCAAGAACACCATCAGGGTGAGGGGGTCGTCATTCTTCCGACTACAAGAAGTTAATAGGAAACGTAATCATGATTGATGGTTTTATTATTTTGTTGTCGGTCGAGGAAAAGTCATACAAGTGTGTGCGTCTTTTCTCTGCGCCACGGTCGGTTCGTCCCCCTCTTGTCGTGCGCCTCAGTGTAGCGAGAATACTTTTAAATTTGGGTAGAGTGCTGAACCGAGGGTCGATGAGAGGGCGTTTCATGGCCTACTGAGGAGTTTCCTAGGAACGGCGTTCGGATCTAACTGGACCAGTGCATAAAACTGAAATCAAAACATTGTCCTCGGGTATTAATGCTATCATATGGCATGGGTGCGACGAGTTCGAAATCAACCCTCGGCGTAACAGTGAGCACAAGACACCACTTTTGTGGATCGACGTAAACAAATACAAAATCATCAGCAAAACGGGAGATATCGTACTCCTATATGGGGCAGTGTTGGTAAAATCACACTCAAAGCAGACTCATGAATCGCTCCTGCGTGAGCAAACTCGCGCACGATTCTGAATCATTTTTTCACGCGCGAGATTTTCATGCAAATTCTCGCTCTCACGAGTCAAGCGCCGAAATCTCGTTCGCTTGTAAAACGAATCCAAATCAATTTGAACGGCATTCAATGTTATTGTACGCTAGATTTGCTTTTTTTCTATCATATAATCCTAAAAACTTTGATGTAAATAATAAGAACGCCAAGAAATAAAGCAATGAGTGAAATCGCGAGTCAACTCATGCATGATTT
Organism: Aedes albopictus; assembly: GCF_035046485.1. Taxonomy (NCBI): domain Eukaryota; kingdom Metazoa; phylum Arthropoda; class Insecta; order Diptera; family Culicidae; genus Aedes; species Aedes albopictus. The sequence goes on along the minus strand of NC_085137.1, from coordinate 505,074,853 downwards.
TTTCGACGGTGAGTTTGGCGAGTCAAGAATCGCGCGTGAAACAACTCAACCATGAGATTTGAGAATTTGAGTTTTTACCAACACTGATATGGGGTGAATATTTCTAAATTATCGGAGAACATTTGGATTCCCCCCTCGCCCCCCCATGCTATCTTTGATGAAAATTCTGTTATCAGTTCGGTTTTACAAAATACAAAATAATTTTTCGAAATGTCATTTAAATATGGTTTTTGTAAACTTTTTTTTACATTTTCCACCTGGAAAAAACAGGAGATACGTTGATCCTTCCTCTAAATGTATATGGATACCGATTATAAAGGCGCTGTCCATAAACTACGTAGACTCATTTTTGGTCATCTCAGAACCCCCCCTCCCCCTCGTAGACTTTCGTCTATACAAAATTTTCGAAATTTGTATGGAGCGTAGACTTTAGCCAGATAACCAAACACACCAACCCTCCCCCCCCCGTCACCCCTTAAGAGTCGAGTCATGGGTTCCCCAACTTTCAGGTTGTGCGACCCCCTTTGGCCAGCAGACATAGTTTCCGCGAACCCCCATAGAAATTCCCTCATTTGTTGTCTGTTACAGTAAAATATTTTTCTGTTCCTCGCGACCCACAGTTTGGGAAACCATGGTCTACGTAGTTTATGGACAGGCCCAAAAGTGTTTCTCCGTTATTTGAAAAAATGAAAAACCAACAAAATAGGAAATGCGTTCAGTTTCGCGCCTTAAGGCGAATTGGGCCCAATTGGGAAGAATTTTTCAGAACGGGCTTTGATGGTCTATAGTGGCTACCGCATCTGATTCATTCACAGAAGTCCCTGAGTTCAATCCCTGGTCCGTCCCTTTATTCCTATTTTGTATTTTTTCTATCTATTTTCTCTATACTATCCTCTCTACATATACAATTCATGTATATTCATTCATATGTTCACAGCCATCGCTAGAAACAGGAACGGTTGCGAAACCGTTTCCCTTCCTTCCAACTTTCACAGCATAGTTTCAATCTATCAGATAACACCTACAAGTTGTGGCGCTTAAGCTTCATAGTAATAATAGCGCACTAATCTATCACCTTATGCTTGGCATCTACGCACCAATGTGTGAACCCTCTGCCAACCATGTCCAGCAACACTCCGACATCCGCATGAGATTGTGTAGACGCAGAGGTATATTCGGTCTGATGTGGATACAAACCATTGCAATCATCACTTCCTTCCCCTTCCCCACATTGACTTGCAACATGACGTGGAAGGCGCCATTGTCGCCCAAAAATAGAAAATCACCTACGCTCACACACTGAAGATGCCTGCTAGTTCCCGGCAGATAATCTCATTGGTGCCTTGTGTGAGTGTAGCTGGTCTGGCGATACTGGAGTAGCATCTACAGGCGGTCAATCAACTTCAAGTTTAAGCTGAAGCTTGAGAAGAATTTTCCAGAACAATTCTTAATAACGTGGACTGCTTAAACTACTTAAAATCTTTAACAGACGTTTCACCACAATGGCAATAGATATCCGTCACGAACACTAATGCAAATCTACTGGTTGAAAATACGCCCGTTTGATTCTGCCGGGAACAGCTGATTTTTGTTTACTATTTTCCGCCAGTCAAGGATGTTTTCGATCACCTGACAATCGTTTGACTCATTTGTCCATAACTCAGTTCAGAAACCTAATACATATTGAAATGTGGTGTTCGGCAAAGTTGTAGATTAGTGTTTTTCCTACAATTATCACCAAGGACGCCATATTCTAACTCTAATATTTACCGCGTAAAAGTGTTAGTACCACCTACTCATACCAAACGATCGGATTTTTCGATCGTTTAGTATGAGTAGGTGATACTAGCGCTCAAGCGCCGTATATATAAGAGTTAGAATATAGCGTCTTTGGTGATAATTGTAGGAAAAACACTAATCTACAACTTTGCCGAACACTACATTCCAATATTAGGTTTCTGAACTGAGTTATGGACAAATGAGTCAAACGATTGTCAGGTGATCGAAAACATCCCTGCCGCCAGTACTTCAAGTAGTGTTCGTGTACTAAAACGCAAGCAGAAACCACTATTCTAACTGAAAAATGTGCATACGTCTGTATGAGAGAACAATTTAACTTTTTCTCTTGTATTCAAAATTCAAATCGCTTCAAAGCATATTTTAGGTACTTTTTAACAATTTTAAGTTCCGTTTTTACTATTTTGTCCGTACGGCTCTACCCCATTTGGCATAATTCCATTTGGCATAATAAGAATTATGCACATTCTTACCAAGAAGGCTGTCCTTCGTGTTATGCCAAACAAGGATGTTTTCGGTCACTTGGCAATCATTTGACTCACTTGTCCATAACTCAGTTCATAAGCCCTATAGTGAAATGTTGTATTCGGCAAAGTTGTAGATTACAGTTTTTCCTACAATTATCACCAAGGATGCCATATTCTAACTCTAATATTTACGTCGTAAAAGTGTTAGTACCAGCTACTCATACTAAACGATCGAATTTTTCGATCGTTTAGTATAAGTAGGTGGTACTAGCGCTCTAGCACCGTATATATAAAAGTTAGAATATGGCGTCCTTGATGATAATTGTAGGAAAAACACTAATCTACAACTTTGCCGAACATCACATTTCAATATTAGGTTTCTGAACTGAGTTATGGACAAATGAGTCAAACGATTGCCAGGTGACCAAAAACATCCCTGATGCCAAACGGCATTATGCCAAATGGCCGTCATTCCAAATGGCCTTTATGTCAAATGGCATTATGCCAAACGGCGTTATTCCAAATGGCATTATGCCAAATGGGGAAGATTTGACTGTACAACTGTTATGACTGTTCTGATTTTTATCAAAATTTGACGCTGTAAAACCATTATAAAACTGTTCTGAGCAAAATTTTGAACCATATCGCTTGAAAACTTTTCAAGTTATAACAGTTTGAATGTCACGATACAGAAATCATTTCTACTTATTGTGACTTTATGCTACATAGACGGCTATAACTTTATTACAAATTGAATTAAACTTTTGCACAATATATCTACATGTAAATATCACATACAAAAAAAAATTGATTGAAATTGGTTCAGTATTTTTAGCTCTAGAGCTGAAACGGTGAAAAAGAGATATTTTTAAAACAGTCGTTTGCCCAAACTTCTGAAATGCTTCAAGCTTCGTGTTTCAACGATATCTCTATCAATATTCAACCGATTTTGATGAAATTTGAATGGTATTAGCTATAGGTACATAATACCCTATACCTGGTAAAGAATAGCCATTTACCATTTTATTAGATTTTTTTTCTGAATTCCAGGAGATCCTTACGAGAATTGCCATAAGATTCCCTCAGAATTTCTGCTTGGGATTTCTCCAGAAATTCCTTCCGTGATCTCTCTAGAAATGAATTTAGGATTGATCCAAGCAATTGCTCCAGGAGTTCTTTCTGGGATACCTGAGGGAGTTCCCTCAGAGATTCTTCCAGGATTTCATTAAGGATTTTTTCAGAACTTCCATCTGGGGTGCTTCCAGGAGTTCCCTCAAGAATTACTCCTGTAACTCCATCCCGTACCTTCAGAGATTCCTTCCTGGAATTCTCTAGAAATTCCTTCCGAGATTCCTCCAGAAGTTTCCTATAAAATTATTCTAGAAGTTCTTTCAGGGCTTTTGGAATGTCTTCAGATTTTTTTTTTCTGTGAAGAAACTATTCAAAGAATCTCAGAAATCGCTCGTGTATAAATTCCCCAAAAAACTGCTGGAGATATTTCTTAAAAAGTTGTAGCAGTAATTTTATAAGAAACTCAAGAGCAAACTTCTGGAGTATTTCCATGAGCAAACTTCAAGAAACTTCCAGAATATGTATTCTGCAAGAATTGCAGCAGTAAATCCTACACGACTCCGAGAATAAGTTCTTGGAGGAACCCCGGAAGGATAGCCAGGATGAATTATAGGAAAAGTCTTAGAAGAAGATCCTGGAGGAACCTTGACGTGTTTTCCAGAAGTCTGGAAGTCCTGAAGAAATTCCGGAAAGAACTTTCGAAAAATTCCCAGAAAATATCCCAAGTGGTATTTCTGGAGAGGTACGTGGTGCCGCTCCTGGTTCTTAGAAGAAAATCCTGGAATAATACCAGAAGGAATCATGAGAGGAACACATAAAGTTACTCCTAGAGAAGACCTAGAAGGAGTTCCTGGAGGAATCCCGGAAGAAGTTGCTAGAGGGAGGATTTCCCAGATAAATCCAATAAACAATTCCTGGAGATATCCCAAAAGGAATTCCTTGAGGATTCACATAAGAAACGCCCAGAGAAAACCTAGAGGAATCCCAAAAAGTTCAATCTTAGAAAAAAAAAACTCCTGGAGGAATCACTGGAGAAGCTCCAGGACGAATATTAGTATAAATTATAGTATAAAATCCTAGAAGGAACTCTTGGAATGATCCCGGAAGAAATTCCTGCGGGAATCTCCGAATAAATATCTGAGTGAACCCCCAAAAAGTAATTGATAAATCCATGTTGAAATTATTGGAGAATAGTTCGAAAAAACTCCTGGTAGAATCTTAGAAAACACCTTTGAAGAAAACCCTGAAGGAACTCCTAGAAAATTCCATGCTATTATATCCTGAAAAAAAAACATCAAAAGCAACTCATGGAGGGATTTTTTGTAAAACTTGTAATGAAAATCTCAGAGACATTCTATGAGAATCTCCGGTGAACGCCTGGTGGAAGCTTTGTTCCAGTATTTCTTTTAGAATTCCACAAGGTAGTCAGAGTTCCAACAGATTCCCTCCCACCGTAGTTTGAATCCCAATATTGCAGAATTTATAATTAGTATTCAACCATATGTAGTTCTCGCAGAAATACCATTAAAAGTTCCCCCAGAATCCCAGCGCAATGTTTCTCATCAGCATTCCCCTCGGAACGTTTAACAACTACACAGACAAAAGTAATCAAATACCGTCAAGCGACACTTCAAATTTTATTATTTTTCAAGATACATACATCATTTTGAGTCTTTTTTGAGTTATCTGAAATATTTGCTCCTGCGATTCATTCTGGGACTCCTCTAAGAATACCTCTATCGATTCTTCCAGGTTGATTGAGATATTTCTTCAATGAACGCCTCTCAGGATTCCTCCAGGTGGGGTTTCACTAGTTATTGCAGAGATTCCTCCAGCAATCTCTCCTAGGAGTTCTCTAGAAGTTCTTCTTTGCTACTGGGATTCCTTCAGGAATCCCTTGTGGGATTACTCAAGATAATCTTCCTGGGATTTTTCCAGAAGTTCCTCGGTTGATTTTTGCTACTCAGTTTCAGCTAAAAGTGGGACAACTCATTGTCAACGAGTTGTCCCACTTTTAATGAAAAAAAAAAGTCAAAAACAAAAGACTTATCGATTTCTGAGTAAGACCAACTTACATTTCTCGATGTAAAGATTAGTTCTCGACAACTATAAGTTAGTGGTTTCAATAATATTTTTTTATCAAACAACAATTTCCATCATGAAAGTCTCTGCGATGAACTGTTGTTGAAAAAAAACGCTGTCCTCAAAAATAGCGTTTGCAAGATTGTCAAAATAGAGCATTTATAATTCATCTGATTGTAAATAATTTTGAAATTTAAATCCAATCATCTCGTTCACCTGCTGCCATCTGTATCGTCTTTGTCTGCAACAATGTGATTAAATCCGAAAATACCTTCGCTTGTTTTCTGAATGGGCACAATCTGTGCCACTATAATTGAACATAATAATTTTTCATCTCGCTAAATTTGACATGGCGCAAAAATCAACAAACTCGCCAAAATTCCTTTCGTCTGACGGCGAGGATTCGAAAGTAACCGCACGAAGACGGCATCATCATCGGCGCGGTCTGCCTATAACAACACTTTTGCAATTAAACAACAATCATTTCGAACAACGTGTTCTCTCTGATGGGCGTCTCGCGGCAAGCACTCGGTATATGTGTGAAGTCGTTGTTCGTCATCGCTTGAATTACGACCGGCTAATCTCGGCCGACAGAGAACCCGACAGGCCCAATTGTTAAGCAATAAATCAAAACGGTTCAACATGGGGGACGTACTAGGAGGGGGAGCACGCTCTTTCACTCTTTTGATTTGGAGGTTTCTCTGAGTCGCACTGATTGTAGCAGGCCGCGAAAACAGACACTTGACAGCTGTTGATGACCCATGACTCGAAGCAGGCCAATGTTCAAGACAGTGCCAATGCGATGGGCGACCCAAAGTCGCAAGAATGTTTTGTAAACGAGCCGTCGGCAGGTGTGCTTGACTCAACAAAATTCGTCACGCTTTTGTGAAGGTATTTCACCAAAGGAATGATCCCCTTTAATAAAACCAGCGTTTCTCTAAATCACACCCCCACAGCTGGTGCCACCAGTAGTTACTATGACAACCGACAGAACTCCACGTCAACCACACTCTTTCGCCGCAGCATTCCGCATCCTGGAATCGCAGTAGTCTAAACGTTGCCGTCGTTGCAGCAAAAAAGGACATCCAAAACGACCACCACCTCAACCGTTGCTGCGACACCGACGTAAGGCCGAAAGGTGTTCAAAATGGCGCCTTTTTTGCAGCTCCCGCCGTTGACATCTGCGCAGATGAACCACCCCGCCACCGGGTTGAGAGATTTGCAAAGAGGCCACCATGAAATCGATTTTCCAGATTACCTTCGTCTCCATCAGAACCGAGGGCGACCGCTGACTGTGCCACGTGCGGGGGAGTAGTCCCGTGGAATCAGATACGAGATTATTGGCAAACAACACAATCCTAATTCATCCCGTGCTCGTGCCGTCGTGCCGAATGAAAAGAATAAAGATACAATTTCGGAGATATTGTTCGACAATTCTGGATCCCCTCTGTCGGCAGACGTAGAAATCAGAAGCATAGCTGGGTTAGTTCGGCGGATGCAAAAGGGTGTATCTAATGAGATTGTTAAAATGGAAATAGGAGCGATTTTTGCTCGCAGATAGACAATCAACTTGATATCGGACACGTGCTCGGGAGGTTTATTGACGTTATGGAACGGAGCATGTCATGAATCGAGTGAGACTGATTCGTTAGGGGCACTACTGGCTTGAAACGCAATCAATGTCATGTTCAAAAAATCAGAAAACGAAATTCAACATCAACTCGTTTTCTATGCTAAGCTTAAAAAAACTCTAAGAAATAAAACCAAAAAGGCACAAAAACAAAAGACATTAACTGAAATGTAGATTGGGGTAAAATGCTAACACCTAAGGATAAAATATTATAAAAAACATGATGAAAGATGGTTGACAAAATCTAGTCACCACTGTGTATTTTTTACGTAGATCTATATCGAGTGCACGTTGTACCGCAGATTACCTGTAGTCAATATCGGAGGTGATCCTCTTATTATCTGAAAGTGGTGAAAGCAATTGAATGTTTTGCTATCAGAAAGCAACCAATTCACGTCTTTTCAATGAACCAGTCAATTTACGATGACTTCCATTACATCCATTTCCATTGACTACTACTATATCTGTGAGGTGTTAATTGAACACACTCGATTTATACGTGTAGTCCATTTGCATGAACTACGAACAGACAGATAGCTTCTAGCAGGGTAATATGTTTCTCATGTACCTAAGTGAGTTTCCCTCTTGACTGCCAATAACCCGCTTCTGGAATCACTTTCCGAAAGAACGTGCTAACCATTAGGCCATTTGTTACGATATGTACAGTTACCCCTCCGGAATGGAAAGATAAAAAGACCTCAACCGGCGCGCGAGGCATGTGAATTGGACACTCTCTTCATGTGTGTTGCAGTTGTTACGAGCGTCGTCAGGCACTCTACAATCTTACATACCTACTAGCCAAACGGTTGGAATGAGAGAAATTCGCAGAAAATTTTGCCACAAAACTAGAAACAGATGACGCGACGGCTTCAGAAGTCGGTGGAGTGCTAATGCTAATGCTCTAAGTAAGCGCAGAGATTTGATTTTCGCTAAGCCTGCTGCGCTGCCGTTGTTGTGGAGAGGTGGAAGAAATTACCGCCATATGTAAGACTCGGGTTCAGGCGGGCAGCAACAGAGCGAGCAAAGTTTAATTGGTAAAATATGTGCGACTATATTCCTTCGTAGTTATAAATTTAATCTGCTCGTGAAAAATTGATGCAAATAATGCGGGCAGGCAGACTTCTTCCCTCGAAAAGCGGAAATCTAATCAAGGTTGCTGATGCGGGGATTGCTCACATACGTTCTGCATCTGTATGCCAAAAGTACCAACCTACTAGATTGCGGTGCATCATCTTATAGGGACGTCATCGTTGGCACACATTGGGGCAGAATCGAAAAGATGCAGAAAAATCCGTTACTAGCTTCGATAGTATAATCAAAGTATATTTTTTATCAAGATGGTTGTGACCGAAATTTTGAGCGAATATTTCATATTTCGGTAATATTCGCATAATATAGACTGTTTCAGAAATTATAAATACACTTTGTTTATTAAATTAAATGAACTGTTTTAATGATTTTTACCAACTTCTTTCAGAGTATAGCATATTGTACTCCACATTTTTAAATTTCCTTCCAATTGTCTTGATATTTTGAAGAACAGTCGAGTTCTCTAACAAATAACTTAATCTTTCAAATTTGCATTTGCACAAAGGTGTTTTTAATGATTTCAACATTATTTATCACTAAATACCAAAATTTTCTAAATTTTTCTCACATTCGCTTTCTCAACAAGTTGTCTACGGAATGCATTGACCAAAATTTGGGAAAAATCGATAAAGGCATTTCCACAACATTTTTTCGGAGAACAAGTTTCTTATTTTTTTAAGGTTTTCTACGGAACATAAGAACTACATACTACACAGTTTCTTAGCTTTCCTGAACGCATTTAATCTAAACAAACTTATTTTTTCAGCTCATTCGATCCTTCAGATGGTAATGCTTGTCATACCATAAAAACAAATACAGTAAGCAGTAATTAAGACATTCGTTTGCTTAACGTTTGCTGCTACTAGTGTTGTTGAGAAATTTGAAACAAAAAAAAATTGTATTGAGAAGGCCCGTAATGATGGTTCTTGATCAAATATTCCAGTAAAAATTACTCTAACCAATCGAGGAATATCTTTTATTATCGATACAACAATTTTTATTGTGTTGGGAAATTAAATATTTTATCTTTTAGGTTTTTTGTTTTCTACTGTGCTACATTTTTTGACCACTTTGTGCAACTTCAAATTTTAATCATCTACTTTACAGAACCCTATGTTTTAACTTTTACCAGAAACATCAACAAAATTGGTATTATTTGCTTCGTTGGCATGCTCACTATAAGAGCTAGAAGAAACTTTTTTGGATATTGTGCTCAAAATGAAATGGCAGTTTATCGTTAGTATATTTATAATTTCTGAAACAGTCTATAGTCACTAGTCAGTGAAAAGAAAATCGAGTACAAGACACTGAAAACGACCTTACAGTTAAGGTCGAAATATGTATCTGTCAAAGGATGGAAATTCTTTGTGGAATTAAAAGGAATAGTAAGTGCTTAACCCGATTTTATTTTTACTTACAGGTATTCCACTAACACACCCAGGTTCATCACGTATGAAAGTCTTCAAAGGCAATTTTGGCCAAATAACGAGTCAGAAGTAATGGTGTCTTTGGCAAAATTAATTTTTTTTTTCATACTGAACAATTTTGTCGAAAATGTCATATGTACATGGCTTAATGTACTCAAAAACAAGCAAGTATTAATGCTATCTATGTCGTTACTTTTAATTCTAGATACGATTACAGTAACACTGCACCTCGCCATAAATTATGACAAGTTTTTTACCAAAGTTATTTTTTTTTCTATGGTTCAATTGCATTATGAATAGGTGTTCAATCTTGTTCATAATGCAACCTGACACGAAAGTAGGAGAATGTGCATCTGGAGCCAACCTACTGAACCTAATACGAACCTTTAATGCATAAACCATGTGGCCGTTCTAATCTGCATTTTTTTTTATTACAGATTATGGCTTAATCAATATGAACAGATTATCTTGAGAATAACGCAATATTTCAAAATACTTTCTTTGGCAAAGTTCTTCAGAAGTTTCATACTCCGTACTTCATAATCGGTCCACTAGGTGGATCAAACGTTGCTGCAAAGATTACGTATGGCCGCGGCTTATTAGTTCAATTATTATTAAGTGTAAAGTAAATTTGTTTTCTTGATACGGCTAAAAATTTAAAGTTGGTGTCTTCAGCAGAGTTGCTCATATGGAAGGGAAGCATTTTTTTTTTTCAAATAAACTCTAGTTAGAAATTCTCTCACTGCACCATCCAGTAGGATAATTAATTTGAATTGATAGTAAGTAGGCCGTATGAGTAAAGTTGAGTAAATACTCCTTATGCAATTCAGTATCATAATTTATATTTTATCTAACTCATTTTAGTATCAAAATGGCCAATTTTTCCAAACTGGTTCATTATGCAACTGTAATGAGTTGCATAATAAAAAAAAAGTTGAATAATGTTCATAATGCAACTCATTTGAGTTGCATTTTGAACATTATGCAACTCAAATAAGTTGCATTATGAAAAAATCATTGCATAAAATTTTGTATGGAACTCGTTGCAAAACTCAATTTTTTTCAGCACTCTTCGTATTTATCCAACTCGGCTGATAGCAGGTTCACTCGCAATTCCGGAACGACGATCACATTCTTCATACGGAATTCAACGCCTCTTTTTGATGAACCGGTGAACCAATGTACTCTCCTTTTAGCAATACACCGTCTTTGGCCACGTCTACAAAGATTGGATCCTTCAGCTTCCGCACATCTTTCAGATAACTCACATCGTTGATAAAATGATTACTGCTTCCCGAGTCCACGCAAAAACGTATTGATCCAGGGGATGCTAACATAAGGCTGAATTTCAAAAGGCTGAATGCACAAAAGGCTGAACACGAAAAGCTGAGAGTAACATAAGGCTGAATTTCAAAAGGCTGAATGCACAAAAGGCTGAAATTGCAAAAATGTAAGAAATGGGTTATAGTACTTCTTCTTCTTCGTTTTTCTGGCGTAGCGTCCCAACTGAGACAAAGCCTGCTTTCAGCTTCTATACGCTTTTCAACAGTTATTAATTGAGAGCCTTCTCTGCCAATGACCACTTTGCATTTGTATATCGTGTGACAGGCAGGAAGATACTTTATGCCCGCGGTTGTAAAGTAATTTTCCATTACAAAAAGTTTCTAGCCCGAGGGAGAATCGAACCCGTCACCCTCAGCATGACTACCCGTTCTCTAACTAGATCGGCTACATATATGAGTCCTAGTCATAGAATGTGCTTAGTGAAGAGGCTAATGATGCATACCAACTAACACAAAAAATGACTGATGATATTTCAATTGGAGATTTTTCCTTCTTTGAGCATGCGCTATTTTTTCGAGTCATGCTGTTATGAAGATTGATTGCCATTACAGCTGCCAACAATGTGATCAGAGATTTTTCCTTCTTTTAAATATATGCTATTCTTTGGAGAAATACTGTCATAGTTATGTAGGCGATCAATAATGCATACTTTAGCGCGGAAAAACAGTCCTAACGCTTTCCGATTTCGATCATAGTAACGGAAGCATGTTCGTCCAATGAACCATCAACTAATGATCTGTAGTGTGCGTCAAATGTCAAACTCAAGCAAAACCAATGCAAGTGTCAGGGCTGAGTGGTCAGCCAACTAGCAAACTTTCATAAAGACCATTGTACTATATGAATAATTAGAGTGTTATGTCTGTTTGTCTGTGATGTTAGTGTTGCCTTTAGGCTCGCATGACTGCCCTTAGGCTCGCCGTTTGAAAACTTGTTTTTTTTTTCATTTATTTATTCATTTATTTGATCCAACTGACTTACAAGTCTTATTGAATATTCTAATTCTAAAATAACAGAAATCAATCAGGCAACAGGAACATTCAGCATAACATCATTCATCACACATATTAACTCATCATCAAAAAACACAAGAGACAAAACATAACATATTCTATCATTTTAACAACATCAAGTATTCAAAATCATTACAACACTACAAAAGCATACACCATTACAATTACAGTTTTTATAATCCTGGCCTCCAAGTTACATTTTGTCGTTCAATGAACTCTCTAAATTTTACATATTTTGGCCAAATCAGAGGATTCATAGCATGTGCTTTCCATTTTTTATCTAAAGTAACTTTAAATGAAATAAAATCTGGTGGCTGACGATGATTCCATTTTGACACCAACTTTGAAACATCGATGTGCTCGGGTTCAGGAGTATTCAATGCAAGTCAAACCATTCTATGGATATCCCGCTCAGACACGCTGGACTCAATGTTCGATATAAACAATGAGAAATCTTCTCCATCCGTATACTCTCGATGCCGTATGCTTTCTACGTTGTTCACATCCATATCGCTTGTATTCATCGCACGGCAAATTTGTAGATAAGGGCGTAGAGTGTAATAAAGGACGATCACTTGCAACATCGGTCGGAACAATTTTAGAGAGCGTTTCCAATATTCCAGTCACAGTAATTTTGAGATCCCGTACTTGTTCGTCGATAGGCTTCTCATTCGGCAAATCACATGTTCTCCCACACATGCCGTAACTCATTCTCCGGAATTTGTTCAAGCATGTGTCACACATCCAGACCATGTTCGCCCATGAGCCAATATGGCTCAGTTATGACATTGATGCTCTGAGAGCACTTTTTACAGATTTTTTCATCCGCCATTGACACAAACTGCCCGGGTAGAGGTAAAATACTGACGATCAAAACATGATATTGGTTTGATTGATATAAAAGATAAAAGATCTGAAAATAATATCTGAAAAATGTTCCTGGAACATCTGAACAATATCAAAATTTGATCTTTCAAGATCATACGAATAGCTCCCTGCTATTGGTTAGATCTTACAAAATCTAAATATGATTTGATGATGATGTTCCAGGAGTAAATTTTTGATTTTATTTTTAGATCTTTTATCTCTTATGTCAATCAAACCCATATCACTTTTTGATCTCCATATCAAAATATGCTATTATTGAGCTCTTTTCCTCTACTCGGGTGCCGAAACACAAATAGAACAAGTTGCTTTAATAGACGTTTTACGTTCAATTCCTCAAGTTCAGAATCACAATGAATCAATAATATCCGTCTGCAGATATCACACTTTATAGCAATTCACGTATATCATTTTACCAACGGCTACAACGGCTCAAAAACCAACAACAAGACGTTTATAAACAACATTACAAACGACATTTTCAGCCTTTTGTGATTCAGCCTTTCGTAATTCAGCATTTTGTTATTTCAGCCTTTCGTGTTTCAGCCTTTTGTACGTAACCCTGATCCAGTATCCGACGAACTTTCAGCACGAGTTGCCATGAACGTAACTGCCTTTCTATTCGTCACTGAATAATTCTCACAGTCTTCAGATTCGTCCCTGCGGCAATCCTTCTTCATATTCCCTGACGCTTGATTGGGAATGACTTATTTTTCGTTAATACCGAGTCCTCACTGTCAACCCAGTCCCAGAACTTACAATATTATAATTATCCAACTCGGCAAGCTTTGTTGGATAAAAGTACGACTCGTGCTGTAAAAATCTTTATTCTGCACCTTGTTGCGTAAACTTTTATTTTAGCATGGCATGAAGCCCTTAGAGCATGTGACTCTGGAGTGTAGCTAATATCACGACTCAGTGAAGTGATATTTACAAAACCGTTCAAGTGTATAAGAGCCATGTGTCGAAAATATTTTAGTTTCAACTATCGCACAAGATGGCACTGAAATAATTTATATCTCGGATATCTTGGTTCACTCATAAAGCCTTCCGCGGGGAGTTATCTATGACAGCATGTGGCTATTCTTCCCGATAATTCTCCATGGATTTCTCCTAGGACTCCTACCAAGATTTCTTCTGGAATTCCTCTCGATATTCCACACAAAATTCTTCCTGGAACTCCTTAGATTCTTATTCTAAAAGCTCCTACAGGCATTCTTCTCGAATTCTTCCAAAGGTTCCTCTCGGGATTTCTTTGAAAATTTCTCCTGGGCTTCCGTCAAGAATTCTTCAAAGGTCTTCATGGGATTCCTTTAGAAACTCCTCCCGGCTTTCATGTATTTCTCTTGGGATTTTTCCCGGGATTCCTTCTCGTAGCTTGTAGTTATTTTGGTCTATAAAAGACAGTACATTGACGGCAGCGAAAGTGAAACAGGTTATGGCAGCTGGCTATGTTTCTGCTGCCTTCCCATTTTGAAACACTTTTAATCATAACAGTGAACACAATTTCTAGATGCTTCCCTAGAGAAAATCATAGAGGAATACCTTAGAAAAATCTTTGGAAAAATCTCTGTGGAAAAATCTCTAGAGTTAAAATCTCAAAGCCCCAAGAGGAATCACTGAGGAAATCCTTGGTAAAATTCCAGTTCATATTTTTGGGAGAATCCAAGGAAAAACTCGTGGATTACTTGTGGAATTACAGGACGAACCCCTACAGGAATTTCTGATGGAATCTTAGTACTTTCTATAGAAATCTTTGGATGAATTTCTGGATAAATCCCATGAGTATTTTTTGAAGAAATTCCTACTGAAATCTTCAAACAAGTCCTTTGAGGGTTATCTTTGATTTCTTGAAAAAATCTTGGAATAATTCCTTGAAGAATCATTGAATGAGTTTATATTGAAATCTCTGAAGAAATCCCTGTTAGGATTCCAAATGAAATTCTTCGAAAAATCCACCCAGGAATTCCTGAAAAAAAGTGCTGGGGACATATATAGAGCAATTCCAAGAGGTATCCCATCAGAAATGGATTCAAGATATTCTAAAAGAATTTCTGCAGGAATTCCAATAGAAATTACAAGATAAATGCCTGTAGGAATAGCCTACGTAAATTTTGGAGGAACCCCTGAGATATCCATAGAAATAAATTGTTTGACTAATTGGAGAAATAACTCAAAACATCCATAGATTCTTTTTCAAGTAATCCCCGGAGAGATCCCTGAAAGAGTCGCTGGTAGAATTTCTAGAGGAATCTCAGCATGAATTCCTGAAAAAATCCTGAAAGGAAAATCTCTAGATAGATTCCTAGAATAATTCACGGAGTTACTCTAGAAGGAATTATTGAAGAAATTGCCACAAAAAACTTCTAGATACACCCCTAGAGCATATCCTGTAGATTTTCCTAGGGAAAAGTCCTACAGGAATACCAACAAAAAAATGCTGAAGGAATCCCAGCAGAAAAATTACTAGGGAAATTCGGAAGAATTCCCGAAGGAATATTAGAGAATTTTAGAGAAATGCTTGGAAAAATTCCGCAACTTCTAATGCAATCCCAGCAGGAAAGCTACCAGAAAAAACATCATTATCCACGTAAAAATAGAAACATCTCTAGAAAGAAGAAGTACATTTTGTGTTTTTCTATATTGGGACGAGATTCAGTTAATGAAGTTTGTTTGACCGGAATATTTGACCATTTTCAAAAGTTACGTGAGATTTGTTTGTTACGTAGTTACACTACCAGTCATAAGTACGGACTCACAAAAAGTATTGCAACAATATTGCATCACATTGACTCACGTCAATATCTCCAAAACCTTAGGACTTACAAAGATGCTGTTTTCAGCAAAGTTATTCAGAAGCCCAAAAGCAACAACTTTTCTGAAGGCGGCATTTTTGTAGGTGTTCTGGTTTTTGAGATATCGAGGTGAGTCAGGACGATGCAATATTGTTGTAATACTTTTTGTGAGTCCGTACTTATTACGGGTAGTGCAAAAGACATCAACTGAATTAATATTGATTTTAAAATGACAATGCTGAGTGGAACGCACTTTTATTTTCCTTGTTCTAAAAATACTGTCAAAATTTGGCGAATTCATGTATTGATTCAGGTCTCCAGTTAGCCTAGTGGTTAAGGCTATGGATCGCCAATCCGGAGACGGTGGGTTCGATTCCCGTTCCGGTCGGGAAAATTTTCTCGACCCCCTGGGCATAGAGTATCATTGTACTTGCCTCACAATATACAAATTCATGCAATGGCAGGCAAAGAAAGCCCTTCAATTAATAACTGTGAAAGTTCTCAAAGAACACTAAGTTGAAGAGAGGCAGGCCAAGTCCCAGTGCGGACGTAGAGCCATAACGAAGAAGAAGAAGAAGATGTATTGATTCCTCCAAAGATTCCTTTGAAAATTTCTCCCGGGGATTTCTTCTGGGTTTATTTCACAGATTTTTCACCACGAGTTTTCATCAAGGATTTCTTTGGGCATTGCTCGAGGGACATTTTCCGGAATTATATCAGTGATCCCTCCCGGGATGCCTTCATTGATTCTACCTAGAATTCCTTTAAGAATTTCTCCCGCGATTTCCTTCTGGATTCTTTCAAGGATTACTCCCCGAGTTTATCTAGAATTCCTGCAGGATTTTCTTCCGGGATAACTTCCGAACTTCGTTCAAGGATTCTTCCAATAATTCCTCAATGGAATCATTTATTGTTTCCTCTCAGGATATCTTCATTGATTGTCCAAGGATTCCTCACGATGTTATTCATTCAAGGATTTTTTCAATGTTTCTTCGGGGTTTGCTTTAGAAATTTCTCCTAAGATTCCTTCCAAAATTGCTTCATTGATTTCACCGGAGATTCCTTAGGGACTTGTCCTAGAATTCCTACTAGCATTCTTTCAGATATTCCTCCCGAGATACAATTTGGGATTCCTTCGGAGATTTGTCTTCGATTTTTTGCAGGGATTTCTTCAAAGAAGTCTCCCGCGATTCCTTCATTGATTCTTCCCATATTTTATTCAAGGATTTCTCCTAAGATTCTTTCCGAATTTTCTTCCAAGATTCTTTTAATAATTTAACTAGAAATCTTTTCGGGACTCTTTCGTAGATTTCTCTTATGGGATTCATTTAGTGATCCCTTCAAGATTCTTTCAGAGACTTGCCAGACTGCAATGTTGGTCTCAAGCAAAGAACCATTTTTATGGACGACGCATCTAATACGTGATGTCAGCGATCTAGAGTTTTTTCCTTAGATTTTAGATTCTACCCCACTGTGCATCGCCAAGGATTCTCCCGAATCTGCAGGGAATGGTGCTATAGCCGTCGCTACAGCCGCTGGCTGGCCGTCGCCGCCAAAAACACGTGTTCGACGAGTAGGTACCCCAAAGAATGTTTCAAATGTGGATAATAAATATAGACTGTTTTACTGGCCGTGAGAGATGTTGTCGCCGCAGCGTGCGCTGATATGACAAACGCGTTGCAGGATTGCATGCATGCACTACACACCGATGCACAGTGGGGTAATCAGTAAAATTACGAGGACAAAATGTTCACTCAGAAAACATCTTGTCAAAACGTATGAGTTTTATGCTTTTTCCTTATTTTCCCGGTAGTTGTTAACCAAATTAATGTTCTATTGTTCATAATCATAATGGCTGCAGTGCAGACGTTGCTAAAGCTCAATGGCGCTCTCTATCTCTTAGACAAGACTGATGCAATCCTCCAATGGTCAATGACTGTCCTGGCCACGTCCTTGCGATTGCTGAGGGATGGGAAAGATGGTTGGTTGGACACCTAAGAAAGATGTATAAGGTCTAGCAATCAACATTAACAAGACAAATTCGTTATAAACATGATAAACCGTTTTCAAAATTGCGGAAATCACTCAAAGGGGTTTTTCCCTCTTTCAAATTTTTTGGTTAAAAAATAAATAATAATAATAATAATAATGATAAACCGTTCCAGGTTTGCTGTAGCTGAACCAGCACTACAGAATATTATAAGCTTTCAATATTTAGGTAAAACGAAGGCAGGCTATCGTCCAGGAAAGACATCTTCCATATGGGCACAGGACTGAAAGCAAGTAAGTCGAAATTCCAGTAAAAAAAGTTTTAAACCTATGACCGTGAATTCGCATCAGTTATTCCAATGTGTAACGCCTCCGTGGTCGCTAGCTGCTAAGGTGCAGTATGAATGAAATTTTCTAATTAAAATCTTGGCCAACAGCAAACAGCCGCGACATTATTCTCGTTAATTATCGGCTCGTAAAAAAGTATGCAACTGACTGCACCGCACTGACTGACTGTCTGGCTGGTGGCAGCAACGCGACGCCGCTACATTTCCCACGTGCCACCGAGCTAGCAGCGATGAGGGAGATCCCCCGATTTGCGCGACTGTGTGCCTGCAAGTGCAACATTGGTTCGGGCAACTGGCTGCCACATCGCCTGTGACAGCAATCGTAGGTAATAATGACAGCCAACGGCACCGCAGCCGCAGCAGGTCGACAATAAATCAACGCACTGCGCCGAGAAATATCTCAATTATTGTGGAAACTGTAGAGGAACGCACACCTATTAGAAGAGGCTGTAACAATTTGATGTTGCAATAATGGGCTAATAAAAATCAAAGCCGTGACGATAATATTGCCGTTATTGTGGGTATTGTGAAATTAGGGGGAAGCTGTAATGATGTATTTTAATTCTTATGTTAATTTGGCATCAATTTTTTAATACAAGACAATCTTTGTACCAAATTCATTGATGTGAATTTCGGTAAACTTTTTAATTGACGTTCTAATTGTCTCGACCTGATGGAATGAAACTGTCTACTTTAATGAACTTTTGTGCAAGCTGAGTAAACATTTTTAGATTGCTTTACGAGTAGAAAGTTGTTGAATCACGTGCCAGGCAGATGAACTGGAACATCTTTGGACCAATAGGTGGGATTTCCAACAACGCCTAACAACACAGAAATAAATAAACAATTGACTTTTACTCATACCTATCGTCAGGCAAATAACTACCGCACCTACCCTGGCGTAGAAGAATCTACTTCCAGCATAAGAATTGATAATAGTTACTTTTCAACGAATCATGCTACCTAGGACAACGTGCCTACTGGCAATCGGATCTCGATTGGTCGAGTATTTTTTCCGTGACAGATTCCACGCCCTCTTTTCGAGTCGGTCAACATCTGGGAGGGTTCATATGGCACAGGATGGACGTCACGTCAGCGCAATTCGTTTGAATAGATTAACTGAACAACGCCATTGTAACCTTCGAACCACAGTGGTTATTCTCTGGGCTGAATTTTCGTCAATCAGTGAGCCATCGCGTATAATTCGCTTCCGCTCTATGCGTCCTCGGTTTGATTGACTGGTCGCACCTCAGTAAAAGAACTGACTAATCGGTATGCAATCGATCGAGAGCAAGGGATATTCGACCAATTGCAAAGATCAACAACCACATCTATGTAACTTTTATGTATGAGAGATTTGCATTTAAAATTATTGTCAAAGATTCTGGAGAACAACAGACGTCTTCTTCTTTGAAACTGATATATTTGTGTAACATTACACGTTTGTTTTTCGACTTTCAAATCTATTCATAAGCTGATGGAATTTTGTATAAATGAATTTAAATTTGTGAAAATACTTTATGTATGAGAATATTTACACGCTACATTGTTGCAGGATGTAATTCATAAACGCAATATTATTTTGGAAGTCTCAGACTGAGTGGCAAAACTAATAACGAATACTTAGGCCTATTACAAGAGAAGAACAGGGAATTCATACATTTTCCAACAAAGTTAAGCATCATTTAAGGTTGATCTCTTGTTTGTCGATTTATTTCAGAATTGATGGCACTATCAATATCAAATCTTTGAAAGACTGCATAAGTAATCCAGATTTAAATACCGGCACACTCGCCTTATGGATACGATATATGGTAATAGATTCCTGCAACACTGTTGCAAGGGATCACCGAAAAACTACGAAATGCTAGGTATGCTGCTCAAACACAACCGCTCAAGAAAATTGAGTTCAGTGCTTTGATTTGATTAAGGGCTGTTTGCAGTTCAGAAGTATTTTTTTGGCCTATCTTGATGCATAGGAAATTCCTTGCCTGAATCGGTCAAAAAGTCGTCTTTCCTTTTGAACACGAAACTGGGCTTTAACCTGGATAGTCAAGAAGTTTAATATTTACAGCAAACTTCATTCGATTTGACGTTTCTTCTCAGCTCCGTACGGAGGTCCGGAAAAATCATACGCTGGCTTTTTGTTGAGCGTTGCCTGAATTTTCCACGCATCGAGGTTGGCCAAGATATTTCTTGCGATGTGCCTACTACCCTACTACCCACGGTGTACAACATTTAGAAGGTGATACCTTCCGGAAATCTGACAGTTTTTTGATGACGTAATTCAAATCGTTCATAGGCGTTTACACAATGATCTAGTACTCCTCACCAATTTGATCTACATAAAACGATAAGAACGACGTCACATGTTTACATCCAAAAATGATGTTTACATAGGTTACTAGCCTGCCTTGTGATATTTATGCCGTGCCTACTACCCTACTACCCATATGCTAGAAACCCTACCAAAGAACCGAACCGGTCGGACCAAGATGTATTCTACATAACTTGTGTCAGACTAAGGCCTGACTCGGCAAGCCTCGTTGGATAAATGTCGTGCTGGAAAAATCATCATTTCACAACTTATTGCATAAATAACTATCACTTTATCACACATTCATTAAGCATCCATGATCAAATTGTTGAACACTGGCATATCCTAAACTGTTGGTATGACTGCCAGCATTACTTTCCATTTCTATTATGCAGGGGAATAAGGGTGTTCAAGAACCTTCAGGAGGTCTTACTTGCGTTCCAGAAGACCCAATGCCCAGGGTCGTTCGAGAAGGCCCCTCGGGGCTGCAGGGGGTTTCATTAATATTCCATGCGGTTTCAGATAGTTTAAGAGCGCAATACGATTCGGGGACGTTCCTAGGGTGTTTCAGATGGTATTAAAGGGTTCCAGGGGTTTCCAGATGTATCCTAGGGGTTCATGAGGTTTTAGGAGTTCCAGCAAATGTCGAGGGGTTTTAGGTGCGTTCCAGGGTCTTTCAGGGGTTTTCCGGGGGCCCCAGGGTTGTTTAAGGGGGTTTCAGGAACATTGCAGGGTGTTTCAGGAGCCTTCGAAGGGTTTCAACAAGTTTCAGGGGCTTTTTTTTTTTACTTATTCGTTTATTTGGAAGGCTCGGGCGCCACATGGGCATAACTGAGCCGAAATCTTTTGTTTTTACAATGATTTTAAATTTTACAATATATTACTGCCTTAAAACTATGTTAGTTTGGGAAGCCGAAGTACTCGCGGCTGTTTCGAGGTTAAGGATTGAAGAAAAAAAATGGGAAGGACGGATTTATGGGTTTAAAACTAAATTATTTGCTAACTTATACTAAAACTTTGATGGGACAAATTGTCCATATCTGTAACGGAACCAAAAAGAAAGGACTTTATCGGTAGAAAACGACAAGAAGAGGACAAACGGAAGGGGGTGACGACAGACAGGGACGAACAACAAAACCAAAAGGCGGACAACGAAAACAAGGAACGTACTACATCAAACTCTGACATCAACACGTTTCAAAAACTGGTAAATCAGGTTCATGTATTCCAAATCAAGTCCTGCCAACACTTCTCTAACGGGTTTCTGTTGTTTTTCTCGGACCCAGAGAATTTCATGCAGCTCAGATCTGACCTCACGATACTCATTGCATCCCCACACGACATGTTCGATATCCTGGTAAGCCACGCCACAGACACAGAGATTGCTTTCTGAGAGCCCAATACGGAAGGTGTGTGCGTTCAACAAATAGTGGTTGGACATCAGCCGACACATCACACGAATGAAATCGCGGCCTAAATCCAACCCTTTGAACCATGGCTTCTTCGACACCTGTGGAATGATGGAATGCAACCATCTACCCATCTCTCCATTTGTGTTGCCAGCTGATCAAGGTCTTTACTATTACTTTAGAGCTTTTAGTAGAACTTGTTACTTCAGACTCTAGTTTAATTTAAAAACACTTCACTAATACTTTACTTTTGCAAAAGAAAATAAAAAATGAATAACTCTTTTAAAGAAAAACTAGAAAGGACGAGCAAATTCCTTTTAATTCTACTACTGTGCTTATCTTCGGACAGATAGGCCTATTTCGTCTGTGACTTACAGACTTCTTCAGTGTCAAGTGCTCGACTGAAGAAAACCTCGCATTCGTTGTGGTATTTATACTAGGAGTGTATGTGTAGGTACGTGTGTGGGTAAAAGTGTAGGTATAAAAATGTAGGTACAAAATTGTAGGTACATATTTGTTAAAAAAGGGGGTGTATCTGCCTGTTAGAAAACAGGGTGTCAATAAGATACCTAAAGCTAGGAAAATTCCTACCGATTTGGTAGGTAGTCAATTGGTGTTTGTTGTGTTATTTTTTTCCTGCCAATTTGGTAGGTAGTCAATTTGTGTTTTGTGTATTGTGTAATGTTTTGTGTGTGTTAGGTAAAAATTTAAACAGCCACGTGTACCCATTGCCCTGATCCTTGTTAAGTAGTTTTTTATTGTTTTGTTTGTAAATTTCTAAACTTTCTGCAACATCAAGTTTCCATGGGTTTGTAATGTGTCGTAAGAGTTTAATATTTGAAGTATTCATAAAATGTCCTTCATTGAAAATATGTTCAGCAACTTTAGATTTAAAATGATGAATGAGTCCTTTGTCTGTGTCTTTGTGTGCTTTTGATACTTCCGTTATGTGTTCTTTGAATCGTGTGTTGAGTGTGCGTTTTGTTTGTCCTATGTATATTTTGTCACAGTGATTACATGTTACTTTGTAAACACCAGATTTTGTTAAGTTGTCCAACGGGTCTTTCGTAGATCCTAAGAGAGTTTGAAGTTGGTTAGCTTTGCTTGTGAAAACTAATTCAAAACCAAACTTTCTGAGAATTGGTCGTCAACGTACTGATCCTCTTCCAGGATTAGTAAGACGTGTTGACAAAACTCTCAAAGAGTCTACACCAGTTTTAGGAAGCGTCATTAAAAGCCTGAAAGAATCTAACCCTTCATTGCCAAGAATAAAAGGACTTCCCAAAGTTCATAAACCTGGAAATGAAATGCGTGAGATTGTTTCAGCCATTGGTTCACCTACACACAAAATTGCCAAATATTTAGTACAAGAATTCCAAAACATGCCTAAAAAATTTCACAGTAGATCTGTCAAGAATTCCGAACAATTCACAGAACTAGTACAGAATTTATCCGTTAACGACGATGAAATTTTAGTTTCATTCGACGTTAAATCACTATTTCCAAGCATTCCAGTTAAAGAGGCCATTAACCTACTAGAAGATTGGCTTCTGAACCAATATGAAGATTCAAATTCAGATTGGATTAAGAAAGTTCGTACATACATCAAATTAACCAAACTTTGTATGGAAGAAAATTATTTTTCGTTCAGAAATGAAACCTACAAACAACTTAATGGTGCCCCCATGGGCAATCCACTTTCTCCATTTTTAAGTGAAATTTTTATGGCAAATTTGGAAAAACGCTTAGAAAACAACAAACAGCTTCCTGAAGTCTGGTGGAGATACGTTGACGACGTGTTTAGCATTGTTAAGAAACATCTTTTACCTGAAATCTTGAACAATATCAATAATGCACACAAAAACATCGAATTCACTTGTGAAATTGAACAGAACAACCAACTACCATTTTTGGACATACTCATCGTAAAACAAGAATCAACACTTTCCTTCGAAATTTACAGAAAACCGACACACACTCAACGCACTATTCCAAATTCATCAAATCACTCACATCAACACAAAATTGCATCCTTCAATCACATGATACACCGAATGCAGACACTTCCACTTAGTGAAACAGGAAAAACGAAAGAACTTAATTACATTTTCGAAACAGCACAGTTGAACGGTTACACAAAACAAACAATACAACAGATCATCAACAAAAAGACACAACAACAATACAGACGTTCTTTGACTACACTGACACGGACAGAACCTACACTTAAACGGATAACTGTGAACTACAACAATGACACCAAAAAACTCCGACCAATTCTCAGAAAGTTTGGTTTTGAATTAGTTTTCACAAGCAAAGCTAACCAACTTCAAACTCTCTTAGGATCTACGAAAGACCCGTTGGACAACTTAACAAAATCTGGTGTTTACAAAGTAACATGTAATCACTGTGACAAAATATACATAGGACAAACAAAACGCACACTCAACACACGATTCAAAGAACACATAACGGAAGTATCAAAAGCACACAAAGACACAGACAAAGGACTCATTCATCATTTTAAATCTAAAGTTGCTGAACATATTTTCAATGAAGGACATTTTATGAATACTTCAAATATTAAACTCTTACGACACATTACAAACCCATGGAAACTTGATGTTGCAGAAAGTTTAGAAATTTACAAACAAAACAATAAAAAACTACTTAACAAGGATCAGGGCAATGGGTACACGTGGCTGTTTAAATTTTTACCTAACACACACAAAACATTACACAATACACAAAACACAAATTGACTACCTACCAAATTGGCAGGAAAAAAATAACACAACAAACACCAATTGACTACCTACCAAATCGGTAGGAATTTTCCTAGCTTTAGGTATCTTATTGACACCCTGTTTTCTAACAGGCAGATACACCCCCTTTTTTAACAAATATGTACCTACAATTTTGTACCTACATTTTTATACCTACACTTTTACCCACACACGTACCTACACATACACTCCTAGTATAAATACCACAACGAATGCGAGGTTTTCTTCAGTCGAGCACTTGACACTGAAGAAGTCTGTAAGTCACAGACGAAATAGGCCTATCTGTCCGAAGATAAGCACAGTAGTAGAATTAAAAGGAATTTGCTCGTCCTTTCTAGTTTTTCTTTAAAAGAGTTATTCATTTTTTATTTTCTTTTGCAAAAGTAAAGTATTAGTGAAGTGTTTTTAAATTAAACTAGAGTCTGAAGTGATCAAGGTCTCCTAAAGGGCCAATGCAAAAAATTCGTCGAAGGCGATTTGACGCTCGTAAATATCGCCTTCGAATTTCAGGGGCTATCCAGGAAGTTTCAAAAGCTCCAGGGGTGTTCCAATAAGGAAGGTACTAGAGGATGTCATGGGGTTTCAGAGGCGTTTCATGGGTTTTCAGGAACGTTGCAATGTATCCCACCGGGTTTCAGAAGCATTCCAGGATTTTTTAAGCGGTTTCAGAGGCGTTCCAGAGATTTTTAGGTTCTTTCCATAAAAAAATCAAGGGGTTTTGGGAGATTTCCAGATGCATTCCAGGGGTGCTTAAGAAGTATTCCATGGGGTTTCAGGAACGTTTCGGGGTGCTCCAACGAGTTTGAAGTATATTAAGGAGAGTTCCTGGAGTTTAAGGGGTTTCAAAGACGTTAAAGAAAGTTTCTGGGATTGTCCAAAATGTTTCAGGGGCGTTTCAGAGGTGTCCCAGGGGGTTTCAGAGTCGTTTGAGGGTGGTGCATCGGGTTTCAGAAGCATTCCATGTATTTTAAAGCAGTTTCATGGGCGTCCATGGGTTGTTGAGAGATTTTAAGGAGTTTAGAGGCGTTTCAAGAAGTATCAGGGCAACTCCAGAGCGTTACAGAAGCGTCCCAGTGGTGTCCCAAGGGTTAGGGTCATCCCGTGGTTTTAAGGAGGTTAAAGGAGCGTTGTAGAGGTTTTCACGGGGTTCCATGCATTCCATGTGATTATCTCTGATATCACCTGAAATCTTAAACCGCTTTGAACCCGCAAAACTTTCTTGAAAATGCTCTTAATTCTTTATGAAACCCCTGGAAACCCCTACTGAGAGCCCCTAACAATCCTTAAACTGCTCTGAAACATCTCTGAAACCCCCTTAGAAGATCTAAGGAACCCCTGGGACCCTCAACAACCCATCCGAAACCCTGCTGAGACTGCATGTAAACACTATATTTTAAAATAACTTGTATAGTATCTAGGAAAGTGCTCATAGAGAAACCTAATAATTTATTATTATACCAAACATCAAATAGACCAATATAAGGTATGCACACAGCAAAATCTAGCCACCGCATTTTGGATAGAAATTTTACAATTTTCAACGAATCGTGGCAACCTATGGCGCAAATGAAAGCTTATTGTGAAAGGAATCGAAAAATATTTACTTCGGGAGATATTTTGACATTGTGTTTGAAATAGAGTCAAAAGAACAAGAAGTACTCGGAAGGTTTTTGCACAAACGAGCTGAAAATCTGACAATGTACATTGAAACGACCGTCCCGCAGACTTAAGTTAACTTTCAAGTATTCGGTTCTATACATCATTGCAACGTGGAAAGGTTGCAGATTGACTTAAGACCAAGAAATAATAGAAGTTTGGCAAGAAATACATAGTTTGGTCAACAATATGAATTTGTGGTTTGAAAAAGCGAATTTTACAAAAAACATGTACAACAAACCATCTTTTTCACTACGGGAAATGTCGGGAAAAATGGCTGGCATCCCTTATTCAAAAAATATTGTGTATTGATTTGGATTGATTTTTGTGTCCTGCTTATGGTGGAGAATCCTTGTGTTTGTTTGCAGAAAACTATGTGGAAATTGCACCGATTTTTTTCAAAAAACTAAAAATCTCATACACCTCAAAACTAAACCCAATTGAAAAATATTGAGTAACCGTGAATTGGAACCTTTAAAAAATGTCAAGAAAGGCAGCTTTTATCAAAAAATAAGATTGATTTAGACACAAAGGTGGTAAAAATTTCTTGGCAAGCGATCGAAGGTACTGTGCAAAACTTTACGGAAGAACTCAAGCGCAAAGCTCGAGGTGGCAGATAGAATAAGTCAAATAAACAATGTCTTGATGTTGATTTAAAGTAAATTAATGCTTTTTTACGATGAATTGCTTCTGGTTAGGGAATCAGTTAGAATGCATTATTACTGCCTGATTTTCGTTGGCTAGATTTTGCTGTGCGCATACCTTAGCAGTTATTTTCGACTGCCAGTTAGTTTGATCGCTGACGATGTTGTTTTGAACACCATACCACAGAGAAACAGACGTAACACTTCGAACAAAATCCTTAAAAATTCATCGCTCAGTTACACTAGCGCCAGCTGGTGATGATATTGCGCAATGCACTGAGCTTCGCAATATCATCAAACGCGAAAAAGAACGATGCGCGCGCCTCTGGCTCTGAAAGTAACAATTGCGGAGATTTATTTTTTATTTATTCATTTATTTATTCATTATGGAGCCTCGTAGTCGTGCGGTTAGGGTTACCAAGCTTCTAATCGCACCATGCTGTGGGGTGAGAATTCGATTCCCGCTCCGGGCGATGGAACTATTCGTCAGAATAGTTTCTTCTCCGCATCCACTGCAGTGCACTGACTGATGCATGCTCCGTATGTCCCTTGTCTAGTGTTAAGTTTCATTCAGTCTGTACTGCCTTTGGCTGAAGACGGTGTCCGCGTCTATTTTTTTTATTTTATACTAGGGTAAGTGTGCCGATCGTTGTGGTAATAAGGTAAATTAATTCAAAAAAATATGATCGTACCATCTAATGAACGGTTTCAAAACGTTAGTCGGTAGTTTTCTATCCATATTTGCTGGGAAAAATATGAAAACTATCGTTTCTCTCTGTTTTCGATCAATAATCACATACCACAACAATAGGCACACTGTTCCTATTATGGAGGTAAAATTTAATTTCGGTTCCTAATGTTGCGGTATCCCATTGAAATCATATGATACCGCAACATTAGGAACACTACCGCAACAATAGGAACACAGCAGCAGAAATATTAAGGAAAATATTTTTTTAAACTAGGTATTTGGGCAAAACTTAAGCACACAAAAAGTGCAATCTTGTAAATTAAGCGTTATACATCTATTAAAAATGCCTTTTGGTAACATTTCAGTCGAAAAAGTGCTCAAATGCCACTACCGCAACATTAGGTACTACCACAACGAAGGGAACAATTACCCTAGCAGTCCCGGCAAACGTCGTACTGCCTGCCTACTCTGTTTTTTGACATCGGGCTCCATAAAGAAATGCCCCTCAAAATGGAATTTCTGATTTTCCCGTTTTTCTTGCCTTCCCGGCCACTTTTCCTAATTATTTCTTCGTATGAACACGTCGGAGCCCTGTCGGAATGCAACAGTGAAAGAATCATGTCGATCTGTTGACCCGTTCCCAAGCCTATTCTTGACGTTCTCCCCAGGTATTCTGAAGATTTCTTCACAATTTGCAATTTCAAGAGATTTTTTTCACAGAAATTCGGAGAATCTATCACAAATTCGTTTATAAATTCCTCATGGGTGTTGCGTTAGAAAATCAGAAATTTCTACAGGAACTCAAAAAAAAATGTTGATAACTCTCCAGTGATTCAAAGATTCTTCCTGGTAATAATTTAGAAATTCCTCTAGAGTATTCTGAAGAGATTCTTCAAAAAATCCCCTGCAGGGGTTTCTCCAAAAGTTTCTCCAGGTGTTCCTTCAGGAATTACTTAGGATTTTCCCGATTTTTTTTCTGTGATTTCTTTAGAAACTTCTCTAAAGATTCTGTTTGCAGTTCATGCAGAAAAAACTTCTGTATTTATACTCTCTTCAAAATCTTTTTTTATTTGGAAATTTGCTTCTCCAGGATATCCTTCCAGAAATTTTTCCTCTGTCAGGGATATTTAAAAAAAATCCTGAAGTATTCCCAGGATTTTTCCATGGATTTCTTCAGAAAATGTTCCAATGATATTCCTTCAGAAATTCTTCCAAGATTTTCACCCAGTATCTAACCTCAGAAATTTCTCGAACAGCTTCTATTTTTCTTTTAGGAATCTCCGTAGCTATCACCAGCATATGCATACCACATTGATTTCTAACATGATGATTTTGTGGCTATATCGGTCTCTTTCTACTCAAAGTATGAGGGAGTAGAGATCAAAGTGGATAACATGCAGGAAGAACATGCCGCGATATAGGCATACCCCTATGAACGGAGTGCGAATTCCGAAAAAGCTACCGATCGATAGAATTTGTGATGAAAACAGAACAATACATAGGCAGTCGGGTGCCTGAAACTTTTGCCAGTCTTGGTAAGGTGGTATGAACTACCAACCAAGCCGATCTGTTTAAAAGCACAGGTCGCACGGCAGAAATTTCACGCATTCGATGCATTCGTTCAATACATGGCCTACTTGCCTAATTTCACCTTCTATAAAAATTTTCACACTTGTTCGCTACCTAGCGAATTCTATCATATCTATAATTTCATTATCCACTTTGATCTCTACTCCCTTATACTTTGAGTAGAAAGAGACCGATATAGCCACAAAATCCTCATGTTATTAATAGAATCCGGTCGATAAATCAGAAGATCACATTGATTTCTTTTGAAATTCTTTCAGAGGTTCTTCGAAGAATTCTTTCTGTATTTGTTTTGAGTAATTTATGAAAGAACTTCCGAAAAAATCCATGGAGGAATTTCTGAAATAAGACTTGCAGGAGTCTCTTAAGGAATTCCAGGAGATGTTTCTGGCAGAATCGTTGGAGAAATTAAAAAAAAACACCTTGCAGGATTTTTTTCAGGAATCCCTGAAAAAATCAAAAGTAATTATTGGAGGAATCCTTGGAAAGATATGGGCAATCAGCAGGGGGGGGGGGGGAAATTGTACACGAACGTTCATGTATGCGTGAGAAATTTTTCGTTAGCAACGAAAAAAGTTTACCCGACGAGACCCGAAGTTGGGCCGAAATTTGTTATGGCAAACTCAATCAGCTGCTGGTGAGGTTTCTTAAAATCTTGAAACATCACAGAAAAGTAGCAAAAACCATCGATATTTGCTACCAGATTGCATCAGAGGGATGCGTGCTAGTAATTGCCTTACGATTTCCTGCTTTATTTGCACATTTGAAGAAATTTTCAGTTTTATGGTGCAAAAAGTTTCCATAACAAATTTCAATCGTGAACCGAACGAACAGAAGAAGAATAAGAAACTCAGAAAGTTCATCGAAAAACGGGAAAATTCACCAGCCGTCGACCACGTGCACTACCATACTATCTTCATACCCGTTTACTTCTATATATCCTGGAGCTGATCCGAACGACCCGACTGTCGAGTTCACTCCAGATTACGTGCACTTTCGGATACTCCAGAAATTCCGAATACCTCGCACTCAAATAACGAACAGAGATTTTCATTCACTCCGCTCTCCGATGTGGTTACACTTCAACTGCCCAAGCTAGCGTTTGCTGCGGCTGCGGCAACTCGCTAGCTCTCTCGTTTTCTCATG
This sequence comes from Aedes albopictus, assembly GCF_035046485.1. Classification (NCBI taxonomy): domain Eukaryota; kingdom Metazoa; phylum Arthropoda; class Insecta; order Diptera; family Culicidae; genus Aedes; species Aedes albopictus. The sequence continues at coordinate 505,044,684 of NC_085137.1, read as the reverse complement.
TTTATTGTGCTACCTCTTCTAAAGGCATTTTATCAAGGGGTACATCCATAGTGTTTATATACTCTACATTCCTCACCTGCTCCGAGGATTTAAAAATGCTTGAAAACAAAGAATTTTATTGATACCGACATCGCGTAAGAAAATGACTCAATCATGCGTTAGAACGCGCTAACATTTTTACAATTCTTCTGGGGCATTTGGGTGGTAGCGGTTCCTTAGAAATCGGGCTGCGAGTTATCTCGTTTTCGCTTGCTATGTTTGCATCTGTCATAATTGTATCCTTGTCCTTTGTTTCTTCATCTCGTTTCCAGTATGTCTCAGTCCTTAGTGAAGGCAGCGGGTCCTTTACAGGTCTTCCAGTAAGTTGTAAGAATACACATAATTGCAAAAAAAAAGTCCAATACCAAATCTTGCCACGCACGATCAGGCCTTTCTTTACCTGCACACTATTACACACGATTTTCACGGAACGGTCCATATACGGTCATCATACATTCTCACGAAGATTTTTTCATTGAAACTACTCCAGGATGGCCCCTATGTGCGAAAACTAACGCCCTTTGCTGCAGATTTGTTGGAAGAATGATTATATCATTTCTCACTGTTAGACCATCTATGGTCTCCAGTTCCTTCGAGAAAACCTGATATGAAAACAACTGTGATGGCCATACTTACGATTCGATAGCTTTCACATCTTCTGTGAGAACGACTTCATTACTGGTTGTATTTTAAATCTTATTCGACGTGCTTGCTGTCTGCTAACATAGCCTCGACAAGATGTCTGAGTAGCAGTCGTAGCATGCACATTTCCCCTCCTGATGTTTTCCGTTGAAAAATGTATTGAACCATCTTATGATCAGTAAACACTGTGAAATGTGTACCAAACAAATACGAATAGTAGTGTAGAATTAGCTCATATGTTCAAATACACGTTAATACTTTTTTCTTCTCAGTACCAACCAAACACACCTCACCCCTAATGAAACGACGCAAAGGTTCCGTCCTTGAAGAAAGTTGATGGATGACCTGTCCAACGAAGTTGATTAATCCTAAAAAGGTTCAAACTTCTTTCTTTGCCTCCGGCTCCCTAAAGCTTCTGATTTCTCCTACTTTGTCGTTGGCAGGACTGATACCATGTCCACTGTTAAGTATTTCCATCGAAGAATTAGGAATTCATCCATCTCTTGCATGAAAGACGATCCTACGTTAGAATGTTCCGTCCTACTCAACACTTCCTTGCAAAGTGTCTCAACTATCCACATTTGTAGCATATTCAATTGCGAGCAATGCAGTACTTAAAGTTCCTCTGGTGTTTGTATGACTAAAACGGCTACATTTGACCTGAGACCGACCAATACCTTCGCACTTCCGCTCACGCTTGAACTGCTGAGCTGAACTTCCGTCTCTCGAAATAGTCTTCTTCTCCCTGTCCTGCTTGACCATAGACACCGATCCAGTCTCTGCCCTGAATTAATGTACTTCCTCCCCCGCCTCAGCAACACTTCTCGATTGACTGCATAGTTAACTAGCTCATCTAAATTTATCGTGCTCTCAAGGCCCTTGTTCCGCTCATCTATGGCAACGGATATCCACCCCCACGGTCACAAAAAAAAGGTTCAACAACATAAACAGAATCGTTTCGTACCGCGACCCACTTTTCTCAGTTCCAAATACAACCTCGCATGCTCGATTCCATTCCTACCATTCCCGCTGAAGACTGGAAGCATCAGCAGCATCACTAAACTGATGCACCTGGAAATGGTTTTCGGAAATTATCCTAAAAATGTGAAAACTAAACACCTGAAACCTCCAATTCATGACTGCAAAAGCAGCAACACAGAGAAGCAGACGTCACACACTACTCACCTCCATCCATCACATTTTTATCGGTGAATTCAAATATTTGGTAGCAGGTCAATTGGCCACACGCGGCGGACACGTCGTTTTTGTTCCTGTTTGACGTTTGCTCACTACCGCCATCTATTGGTTGCCCGACCAAGCACAGCTTTAATAGAAATAGGCAGTTACATTTTCGTGACAACGTTTTTAACTGAAATTTGCTCCAAGAGTTACGTCTGTTTCTCTGTGGCAGCAACATCATCTGCAGGAACCGATTGAAACAATCAACAACCTCGTACAATATAAATTCTTTCAAACAAAATCCTCTTCAAAAACAACAAGCTTGCGATTGGACCAACATTTAACCAGTAGTGGTTTAACTCACATTCAAACAAAGCCCCATCGTCAAATCCTACCATTTCCGATCAAACATTTCCATCCTTCTCCCATCCGAGCACCACGTGCATCGCTCACTAACCAGTCCCATATCCTTCCCTTTTTCAACCAACTATCAACCAAAACTACTCCTCTCCCTGACCTCGATTCTCAGCCCGTGCTACTGTCATCAAACAGACACGAGGGCAGACGTGCATCCTGTCCACCTTATCCATCTATGCTTTATCTTTCCCTTTATTCTTGGCGCTACGGTCTTCAACCGGACTCGCATCTTTTCTGCTTCGTTACATTCTCGGTGTGCGCTACGGTCATCAACCGGACTCGCATCTTTTTCCTTCTCTCTTGTGGTACCCAACGATTCCACATAATTTTCTTATTCCTCTTCTTTCCTTGGTGTGCACCAACCGGTCGCCAACCGGACTCGCATCTTTTTTTATTTCCTCGGTGTGCGCTTCGGTCATCAACCGGACCCGCATCTTTTCTTCAATGCTATTTCACTTTTTTTAGCTTTTATTTTCCCAAAAAACCGATTTTCATTCTGGAATTCTCGACATCCCTCACGATGCCATGGAATTTCCAAATCGTCCCCACAACCAATAATCCACATCTTACACACATCCTCTCAAACAAAATACACACAATGATGACTGACGTAACACGAACTTGATAAAAAAAAAGTTCCATTTGTGATCGTTCACCTTTTAAGTCTCCTCGCAACAAACCGGAACCGCAGTTTTAAGGAAACTTACCGTAGAAAAAAAATCGTACCGGCTGCGCCAAATTGTCGAGTTCACTCCAGATTACGTGCACTTTCGGATACTCCAGAAATTCCGAATACCTCGCACTCAAATAACGAACAGAGATTTTCATTCACTCCGCTCTCCGATGTGGTTACACTTCAACTGCCCAAGCTAGCGTTTGCTGCGGCTGCGGCAACTCGCTAGCTCTCTCGTTTTCTCATGTTTATTGTGCTACCTCTTCTAAAGGCATTTTATCAAGGGGTACATCCATAGTGTTTATATACTCTACACCGACCTCACACATTATCATTTCTCTCGTCCGGTTCTTCAGCAGTCTTGTTCGGTGCTGAGACGCCGGGAGAGAGATAATGCGGGTATGTTATATTTAACAGATCAAGAAAATGAGTGTCGCTTGTTGTGTTTGAGAGGATAAACTGGAAGCAAGCAATCTCTTTTAGTTCGGTGAAGCTTGGTCATGTATTCCATAACTGAGCCGCTGATCTGGTCAAAAGATCCGGTTCACCAATGTGATGGATGCGGTTCAGATCCGATCTCTGAAGTGAGCCGTTTTGCCCACCTCTTGGAAGCATGTCTGAAGGTGTCTGAAGGTGCGATTGTTAAGGAGATTCTTCTAGAAATTAATCCAGGGGGCTGTCCATTTATTACGTAAGGGAATTTTCACGATTTTTCGACACCTCCACCCCCCCTTATAAGATTTTTTGAATGAGAACCAAAATATTTTTGTATGGCGCGTAAGATTTCTCGAACCCCCCATAAACCCTTACGTAATTAATGGACAGCCCCCAGGGGTCTCTTCAGAAGTTTGATCCAGGTATTCCTTCCGGAATTGCTAAGGATTTATTCCGACATTTCTTCTGATATTCTTTCAGAATTTCGTTCAGTGATGCTTCATAAACTTGTCCAAAGATTCTATCACCAGTGCCTGCAGAAAATACTTCAGAATGTTTTCGTCCTTCAAAAACTTTTTTATCAGAATTTTACCTCCGTGATTTTTGCTTGCAGTACATCCTCCCAGAAATATTTTCTTTGTCAGGGATATTTAAAAAAAATCCTCCTATGATATCTGTGTGATAGTGGATTCGCTGAAGCGTATCATCTGGACACACAGTGCTCAACACTTCATTCTCTTCAACAACTCATTCAGAGCAACTTTATTTTTTTTTACTTAGAGACACTTATAATTGCAGCCATGAGACAATTGCAAAGGTGCTGTCATCCGAACGCGCTTCGGACTGTTTTTTATTGTCGTTTATGAGACAACTACAAAGGTGCGGTCATGCGGACACGCTGTGGACTATTTTCTTATTGTCGCCAAGAGACAATACAAAGGTGCGGTCATCTGGACGCGCTGTGGACTGTTTTATTTCAACGGTAAGATTCTTTTATTGAAAAAAATAATATTTTATTCCTGAGAGAAGGGGGATGTGTAATAGTGGATTCACGCTAACACATTGAGTAGTCAGCAACGACGCACGTCACTTCAAGCGATCTAGTAGACATAGGCAATCATACACATCCGCGTCGTCGTCATCGGTCGAAGAACGGCAAAGTGAAAAGTCAGAGCATTCTTCCAGCACCCGCTTGCTCGCAATAAATCTAAAGTGCACAGTATCCCCGAGAGTTCTTCCATGGATTTCTTCAGAAAATGTTCTAAGGATCTATCAGAGGGTTTGGGAAATTTCTATAAAAATTCCAACAAAACCTTTGTCAGAAATTTTTGTATACATTTTTAAGAGATTCCTTCGGAAATTTCGTCAAGCTTTTCTCCGAGTATCTCACTCCAGAAATTTCTCAAACAATTTCTACTTTTTCTTCTAGTAAGCTATTACCAGCAGTTTGAAAGTTTGGCACACATTCAGAAAATCCTCCATCGATTTCTTTAGAAATTCCTCCAGGCGTTTTTCCGAGAATTCTTCCTGTACATTTTTGTGCACTTTCTGATAGAACCTCCGAACAATCCATGGAGGAATTTTTGGAACAATTCCAGCATGAAACTAAAGGAATTCCAGAACCGTTAATATATTTGACAGAACCGTTGCAGCAATTAAACAAATCTTTTCTAAATTCTAAAGTTATTATTGAAAGAAGCCATGGAAGAATTACTAAAGGTATCTCTGCAGGATTACTAAAGACAATTTCAGAACAATTTCTGAAACACTCCATGGACTAACTTTTGAAGAAATCTTTTTGCTGAAAATCTTGAAGAAATTTCTAATATTTTGAAAGAGCCTCTGGAGATATTGATGAAAGAATGAATCCCTGAAGAAATTTCAGGTGGAATCCGAGCAGAAGTTTCTGGAAGTATCCCTGAACGAATTCCTGAAGGAATATCAAGTAGAATCTCTCTATAAATTTCAGAAAGAGCTTTTGAATGAATCTCTAGCGGAATGTGTCGAGAAATTACAGGGAAATTATTGATGAAATCTTGCGAGGAATTTTTGAAAAATTCCCTAAAGAAATAACTGGAGAAACTCCTTGGAAACCCCTTGATGGAATTGTGGAAAATTCTTATAGAATTTCCGGATATGTTTACGAAGGATCTCCTATAAACATATTTCGTTTTGGGCAATTATTTCGACTTTCCTGAACATAGGATAGCATTGTACATGCCACACAACATGTAATTGCGTGTCATGAAAAGACAAGCAAAAAAGCCTTTCAATAATTAACTGTTGAAATGTTCAAAGAACGCCGTTCTAGAAACGATCTAAGTTGAAGAGGGGCTGGATAAGTTCTAGTTAGAACGTATAGCCAACAAAGGAGAAGAAAAAGGAAATCATTCAATAAACCTAAAATCTGTCACTACAACGCTAGTTTCACAAAAAAGCAAAATTTTAATAAACATTTCATCATTCATGATATTAAAATTTATTATTCAGAAACTGACTGAGCACGTTCTATCATTTAATATTAAATTCGTCCTGGCACCCTCCGTCGTCGTACAATATCCTTAAATGGAGACACACTCTCGCCGAGCACCATCCCAAGCGACACCCCGGCCCAAAATTCTAATCAAATTATTTCATAATTTTTCAATCACCCGGCAAGGCAATCAGAGGAGGGAAATAGAAACGCGGGCCGCAATGCACCATTTGTTCCAACAAACTGGAAACAAAATCAAATAAAAATGTCTCTTCTTATGGGCACTCGAACTATTGCCTCTTGCATTGCTTGCTTGCTGGGCTGATTGGCGAACACTTGTCTTCCTGCCGCATGTGCATGATGATCGCACATGAGCCCGTCGGAGTGTGGAAACATTGTACAGATGTGCAAATTAGTGACTTTTTATTGGACAACCAACGGACCCCATCATCCGAGACATCATTTGCTGCGCGTTGGGTTATAAGAGATTCATAAATTAAGATATTTATGAGCTGCTGGCAGTGATCGGCAAAATAAAAGATCCATAATATTACCTACTTCATAAAACAAATCCAAGGGATGTACTTCTTGTATTTTACATTGCTTTGACAATCGGTGTTAAAATTTTGAGCATTCGAATAAGATTACTGATTCCAGATTGATAGAATTGCAAAAAAAACACACAATCCCAAGTAACATATAGAGGACCAAGTAGTCTTGAAGAGGTTTCAAAAATCGTCATAAAACCTAATACTTTTTATTTTGGTTTTATGATGGTTCTAAGAACTTCTTCTAGTCTACTTGACTGAAAATGTTACTTGGAATGACACGTAAATTGAATTTTCCGTAAATTTCTAAAAAATGTCAAAATTGATTCAACGATTAAAATTATTTTAACTGAGATAAAACACGTACTCTATTTTTTTTTTTGGCAGCCTTGGCAGGGCTCAACGAATTTGTCAAAACCAAAATGCCTTCTTAACACAAGTTATTAAAACAATGTTAAATGGTTTGAGTACATCCATTGAAAGCTATATTTTTGCATGTACTTTTTCCCTAAAATGTGATGCTTCTAAAAATCTGTAAATAGGTTCAGTCAGTCAGACTGAGCTCTAAGATCTAGTAGGTATGTAACTATAGAAAGGATCTTTTATTTTCCCGGTCACTGTACTCGTACTGCATTCATGCAAAAGTATTGATGCCTGGGCCTACTATGGTCTTCGACCGACACAGCCAGCCACACCGTTACTTTGGCACTTGGCCTGTCGGGTGTTTGCATGATTTTTATGACATGTGTGCAATTTGCAATGACTAAAATCCTGCATCCAAGTAGGTAGGCAATTCAGGATGGAAGCTGCTGCTAACTGCGTTGAGTGCTGGGATGATGGCGGAGAGAGTGATAATGCAATTGCACCTACTTGTTTGTTCACTGCTTCTCTGTCTGATGGCGATGACGACAATGATGTGTGCTGTTCGTTTATGATTTGAATGGGCAATGAATCAACTCCAATGTGTAAAGAGTGTAGCAATGGCTTCGTTTAAGATTTAATATTTTTTCTGCATTGCATTACAAAGTAGGCGCTGGAAAAATCGATAAATGCAAATTCGTCTCGGGGGTGGCAGCCATTTTGAAAGGATCCCCTTCGCCAATCATAGGCTATGCAGTTCCATTCGACATGGGATCCAAGGATGGATCCATGTTTGCATTTATGTGATAGTATGCGAATAATGGAGTCAGGATTCAGTGCGCAGGATCACCAGTTGGAAGGATTTCCCCTTCGAAACGTATCAATGCCAGGAGGATTTCAAAGAATAAGGAGAAGTGGGGATTCCGTTGCAGAAGTTGTGTTAAAGGTTGGATACAAAATATGCTGTCAATTCTTATCCATTTCGGTCATTTTGCTAATTGATGATACATATTTTTTTTAAAAGCGATTATATTTAAACTTTAAGTTTATTTTTTAAGATCCACAACATACCTACACGCAGCGAAATTAACATAACCACACTTTTATTTTTATTTTTTTCATATTAACCGAAAACTTGAGTTTGTTGTAAGTAATGAGAAGAAATTTGAAAAAGTGCTCATGCCATAACATGCTAAAATGAAGATCTGTTCAAATTTTCTGAATGAATTCAATTTTCCGACGAAGCTTGTGGCAGCATTTCTAGGGAAATCCCTAAATGTATTTCGGCAGAATTCCTGAAGAAATGAGGCACGTTCGGTGTAGTACTAGATTTGTAGTAATGAGCTGAATTTTAGTATGGTGAGAAGGTCAATTCTCCGTTTCTGCAAAGAAATGGTGCAAAAAGCGTGGGTATTATGATTCCTTGCCTAATTTGATGCTGTTTGAGCGAAACTTTGGGCAATAGTGTTGTTGTTTTTTTCATTTCTTGCAACATAAACAACATAGTTATCCAAAGTTTTGCTCAAACAGCATCAAATTAGGCAAGGAATCATAATACCCACAAAGTTGCACCATTTCATTGCAGAAACGGAGAATTGATCTTCTCACCATACTTAAATTCAGCTTATTACTACAAATCTAGTACTACACCGAACGTGCCCCATTACAGAGAAATTGTCAAATAGCTGAGTATTGGTAGAATTTCTAAGAGACCTGAAAGGGACGTTTCCGTTCTCCACAAATTCTTCCGTGTTAGAGCTCATCAAGCCCGAATCGTACGATAATCTTCCAATTACCAGCTTCAAAAAATCTATTCTATTCCACAATCACTAAAAAATTCTGTAGCTGGACCGATAACCTGTTGAACTAAGGCAGTGAAATACCAGATTTTGTACGAAACACAAAAGGGTTTTATTTTCACTCAACAGTGCCACTCGTTTGACAACAGAGAAGATATTTACTTGTAGGATATATGAGAGATCGTAGTAGGCATGAGAATAGAGTAGGTAGCTAGAAACCAACAATTGTAATTAGTATACCTCGAGACCTCAAATAAATGCAAGCAACCCCTATTAAAAGCTACAATTTCAGAAGTGGGATTGCAACCATCGTTATTTTCAAAGTGAATCAAAATTTGAAGTCATTTGTCAAGAAAACAGTTACCTACTAATGGAGTCGACAAAAACAGCTGGAGAAAGCGATTAGGACGTAGCATATTACCACAGAACAGATGTGTATCTTCGAACAAATGTGAAGTTTCGAGGTGGAAGTTGTGAAATTGTCACTAGATTGGAATGAATTTCCATGGGAAAATAAAAAATCATCAAAGCGTGCTACGCCGCCTCCCTATGCTCGCTGCAGGCTAAAGCTTGACTTCCACCACCAGGTTCGCTAGTGTTGAGCTATCAAACGGGCAGTGCTTTTCGTGACGAAGATTCACCCCCGTGATATTACTCTTGATCTTATTAGCGAACTGTAGCAGGCTGTGATTTATAAAGTTACAGAAATGTCACAATAAAGATCATCGTAGTCCGAACTGGATGCCTTTCTCTTAAGTCCCTACAATTTCAGAAGTGGGATAACCCAGTATTTGGACTATGGAAGCAAAATTGAAGTCGCCTGTTACCCAACTTTGCAGAAGTGATTACAAGGAACTGATTGTCTGCGAAGTTACGGAATGGGCGAGGTTTCATCAATGGAGAACCATACCTAGGTACTGCCTGCACTGTCTAGGGGGAAGCCGCATTACAACTCGGAGTCCAAGTCACCGAGTTGGAGTTCGAAGGAAGATGACGCTGGAGAGAAGAGTCACATCGAGGACGATGTGATTGTCAGGATGGCCGAGCTGTAGGATATATGAGAGATCGTAGTAGGCATGAGAATAGAGTAGGTAGCTAGAAACCAACAATTGTCATTAGTATACCTCAAATAAATGCAAGCAACCCCTATCAAAAGCTACCCAAGTAACCAAAAGTTCCGCTTCCCAAGACAAAATGCACTTTCAAGTTCCGCGAAGTTCAGATAAAGTTCCAAATGGAACTTTCTGGCTGCTTAAGAGGCTAACGATGAGCCTTGCTGGAACTTCGGTCATTATCTGAACTTCGCGGAACTTTAAAGCTGCTTAAGATGCTACTCGGAACTTTGTCGGAACTTTCAAGTTCCTAGAAGTTCAGTTCAGTAGCATTGTGTTCAATGAAGATTAAATTTATTTCTTTTACAGAAAACAACTGTTTCAGCATACACGAATAAAAGACAAATATGAATTTATCAAATCAATGAATATTAGGCTTGAGCAAAAAAACTATGCCGCCTATCCGATTCGAACCGATAGTCGCTGCGTGAGAACCCTACGCTCTACCACAGTACTACAGTTGCGATTGAGTGAACAGCAAGTAAAGTCTGACTTGAATCGATTTTCTGTCGGCAGCTAGTTTTGCACATTTGTACAGTAGTGAAGTTAGCTTGACTTTGTCAAGTGTCATCAGCAGCACAGCGGTAAGTCGGCAGGCTATCACGCAGGAGGATCCAGTTCAAATCTACATAGCAGCGACATGTGTGAAAATATAATTATCAGAAGCAATTTCCACACATGAATCACAAACCCATCAACAGAGTTGTGATTCTGAAAAACACATTTTTGTTTCTGCATGAATTTTGTCAAAGTTCTGCCAGAAGCTGCTAAGAAGGCTATCCAGCGTGCTTATGTGAACTTCCAAGTTCCAAAATTACTTGAAAATGAAGCTGCTTAGAAGGCTAACGAGCAACCTCGAACAAGCTGCTTAGCTTATAAAGTACCCTTTTATCTGAACCTTTGGTTACTTGGGTACATACTACATTACATCACCACGCCTACTTTAATCTGCTAATTGCCAACGATATTGCTACACATAACTCGACCAGTTTCAACCTCAACTGAAAGGTCATCTTCACTGTCTCTTACTTGAATCGAGTCGAGTTATTTGATTCCTTTTAGCTTTTTGCCTTCCTCGTACACCAAAGTGTACTAAAAGGCTATATGTTCACTCAAAAAACAAATTTTCGATATACCAATCAACTCAGTTCGACGAATTGAGATTATGTCTGTATGTGTGTATGTATGTATGTCTGTGCGCAAAATAAGTTCACTCATTTTTGAAGCACTTCCTATTGGCCAATTTTTCGGATTATACCTTGAATCGAACCGGAATTTTACCGCATTGTTTGCTTTTCAAAATGGTCCGGATCGGTCAAGGCGTTCCGGAGTAATGGCCATTTCAGTGATCCGGAACAGCACCGGTAGACCCCAAGTAACAATTCCATTGCTGATTGGTTTCGTTTGATTTTTATTAGGGTTTTATTACAGCATTAATTTAAACTCACAGTTTTATGACTGCTTTTATGAAAACCATTGATAAAATGTTTTATAGTAAACTTGAAGATATTCATAAAGCCAGATTTTAGAGTAAACAAAACCCTCCGATATGTAAACCTTCTGGCAATCATTATTACCACAATAAAACTGTTCAAACTCTCAACAGATGGCGATCCGTTCGATTAGTAACGACATCTGTTGGTGGAAAAGCAGAAACTACGACACTTCTAGGTTTATTGCGGTCATCATAAAGGTAAACTTGCTTTCGTTTTATTTTCGCAGATTATGGTCGTCGCCATATTCAAGAATTACTTAACGTGAATGGAAAATAGTTAATTTTTCTCAAATTAGCAATGAATTGATAGCTTCCACCATTTCCATAACATGCTCACATAAATAAACTCCCTCTGCTGAGTTTTCTTGTGATTCGAGATAGTTTTACTAAGTTAACAAATTGATTTATTTCATTCCAAGATGATAGTGTTCGCTATTTTCGAAGCGCATTAATTTTATGATTCTACAACCCCAATATTCACGGTGAAATTTAATGCGCATAAGCCTACCAACACAATAACTACTAAAATATTACTTTGAAATGATCGCTTTCTACTTACGAATGATGTATCCTCCTGAACTTCACGTGCCATCGAAGAAGCTTCTCTGCATCTTGAGCTCTCATAGTTTTTATTGAAAAATCAAGAATCATGAATCAAGAATGAAAAATTTTTCAACTAGGTTTTAAAACGGGTTAATTGCTACTCTTAATGCGGTTTGCAAAACTTCTCCGGGAGTGGTCCACTTAGCCGGAAGATGCTCTTAAAGAGGTTATCAAGAGGTTTTGATGTATAAGTCAGTTTTATTGCAAGTTTTATAAAAATGGTCATGAAAATCTCTTCTATAGCCGAATAAAACTTCAAATGTTACTTGGCACAATGGCCGTTTATAAAACTGAACCAAGCGACACATCAAATTTCAACGATTTTTGTAGCCTTTAGCATGGTTGACGAATTTTGTGCGGAAATCATCACTGGAGACCAGAAATTCCACAATGTCGGCCAAAAATTCAAGATGACAGCCTAATATTCAAGATGGCGGCTGTTTAATAGAGTTTTAGGCAGGGATGGCATTCACCATTTGCAAAGAGTTACATTCACTTGCTACTACCTCAGTTCATAAGCATGCTATCAAAAAACAATGTATGGATGACTTTTACCTTGTGGTTTTATCTGAAAGTTTGCCGAATATCATAAGGGTCGCACACGCATGCTTAACTCGTGAGCGAGCTGTGAAAGCAACTCTCCACGCCGTGAATGTAATTTACATTCACGGCGTGGAGAGTAGCTTTCACAGCTTGCTCACGAGTTAAGCATGCGTGTGCGACCCTTATGATATTCGGCAAACTTTCAGATAAAACTACAAGGTAAAAGTCATCCATACATTGTTTTCTGATAGCATGCTTATGAACTAAGATAGTAGCAAGTGAATGTAACTCTTTGCAAATGGTGAATGCCATCCCTGGTTTTAGGATCTAAAATCATGCAATATGGGATATATTTGGTATGCGAAGATGTTCGGAGTCCATAAATGGCGACCAGAATATCCAAGATGGCGGTCTAAAATCCAAGATGGTGGGCTAAAATCCGAGATGTCGACTCCAAATCCAAGATGGCGGCTGATCAATGGTGTTTTAGGCTCTAAAATAATGCAATATGGGTATACTTTGCGCGAATGCTTTCTGTGGATTCCTCTAAGTTTCTTCATGAATTTCTTCTGGGGATTTATTATGGGAATCCTGCAAAAGTTCTTAAAGAAATGCCTACAGAAGTGCAGTCACCAAATAATCCAGGATTTCTATCTGGGGATTTTCCCAGAAACTCATGAAGCATGCCCATAAGAATATCTCGGAGTTTTCACAGAAGAAATCCTCTCAGATGATCTCAAAATGTATAACAAAATTTCCTCCCATGACGATAGTGACAAATGCACTTAGGGCCAGAACCGCAATCAGGCGGGACAAAATTAATTACTCCGAAACGATGCATTTCCGTCAGCATCTTGGGCATAGTTGTTCATTCTGACAAAATAAACAACTCTTTTTTAGACATCAAAATTACACAGCTTACTGTTCTGAAGTTATGGTAAAAATAAATTTATATTGTCAAAAATCAGTTTATTTTAAACTTATTTTGTTTTTTTTTACGAAAAACCATCTGAATTTAAAATATTTTCTGATGTAGATGTGTCAAATAATAACCTTCGAACAGAAGTTAGTGAAATAATAACATTAAAAATTTAAGAAAAAAATAAAAAAAAACAAAAAAAAGGTGTCGAACTATAATATCTCACAAAGCGTCAAAACAGTCTTAATTTGAGATTTCCAAAAATACACATAGGCAAATATACTGTCAAAAATTTGTAGAGGTATATTTTGGTGTTTTTGAGGTATTTAATATTTTGTAATAGGATTAGTAAATATTGTGCCAGCGTTAACTTTAAACCATCACACTATAAAGAATTTTTTGCTTCGAGAAAGTTATCTGGTTTGACAACTCTTTCATAGCCGTCGCAATTCCACAGCCTACTGTTTTCGGGTTATTAAAAGAAAAGCATTGTTGATGTTCTTTGTGGAGTATACAGTGTCGGACAAAACAATAGTCATACAAAATGGCCAAGTTTGACAATGTGATGCTCGGTTTCTAGTGAACCGATTTGACTGAAATTTTGACAGTCACCATAGAGTTATGTGAATTTTGACTTGTATTAAATTAATTGAGTTCTGTTCACTACATCAAAAGATACAGATATACAAAACAACAAAATAATAGGACCACTTTCTGATTGCCATTAACAAAGGCTATATAATATAATATATAAATCAAACCTCCCGTAATTCCATATCGGCTGTCAAAGTTACAGCTAAATCGGTATAATAGAAACCGAGTACCATCCCAGACAACCAGTTTGTACGTATAACGCAAATACAAAACGCCTTATGCGTACATTTATACGTTAAATTTTAATCACATAAGATGCTTCAAAAGTGCCTTATGCGTGCAAAAGTGGAGGCGATATACTTGCATTTCCTGTCGATAAAACACCTTATGCGATTCAAAAAGTTAGTTTATGCCACTTTGAGTGGACATTCTTACGAGTTTGTGTGACACTTTATGCGATTGTCAATATGCAATCTTGTGAGTTTATGTGTTATTTTAAACGACGTTCTCTGTATATTCTTACGAGTTTTTGTTGCATTTTATACGATTTAAAATAAACCCGTAATTTTTATAAAAAAATATAAAAACAAACCTATTTTAAACAATTTTTTTCTAATTCGGTAATATTGACGTAGTTTCAGTTATTTTTTTTAATTTAAATTGATTAATTCTGTCTTTGTTCATCAATGCACTTAGTCCTCCATCCGGAAACGAACCTTGGCCACTTTGATCACCAAGCGGCATGCATTGCTCTCCTATATATGTTGGGGTATAATTCCTTTTTCTACCATCGCATAAGTGTACAGATTACATCACTTTATTGAACATCATATTGCGAAGTAATTTGCCACTTTATGCGACTTGGTCGATGCAACAACCGACTATAGGCTCCACTTTTTCGGGATTCGATTAATCTACGCTTTCGTAAATATTCACGCATTTTTGCTTCGAAACCCTAAGTTTCACTGTGTAAATCTTCCTATATGATTACTGCCTTGTACTTCAATTAAAAATGTACATAAGGCGATTTAGGATGTAAAACTTTTTTTCCTATTACAACTTATTACGAAGAAGATGCTGGAAAATGTCACCTTATGCGACTTAATTTAGACATAGTCCGATGTAATACATTTATGTTTCACGTTCCCCAAATTTTGGAATTCTTACGATGTCATGTCATGTCTTATATAATTTGATATGTATGCTTATACGAGTTTTCCAGATACATCGCAATAAGTTCATAAAATTGCATCATATGCGATGACAATTGTACATCAACTGTACATATATGCGATGGGTGGTATTTTCGACTGGGTGTCACCTGGGATTTTTAATAGTAAATGGCTCGGCCGTCTTATCAAAGTAGGCTGACCAGATTTGTCCCGTTTAAATACGGGACAAATTTCGGAAACTCAACAAAAAAGAAATCAATGTCTAAAAACAGAACTTATGTTGTTAATAATGTTATTTCAGCTAGAAAGAACGAATAATTGAGTCAAAAACGTAAACTATGCTCCAGTGACGAGTTTTTGAATATTTTGTTGTCCCGTTAAATACGGGACGGATGGTCAGCCTATATCAAAGAATTAAGCGAACTTCAATACTCTCACTCCAACGTTTCGGTCCAGGTTTGGGACCTACACCCGACCGTGAAACAGTAAAAACAGTGCAAAGAAAACGCCAAATACTCCCGCTACAAGAACAACATACAATACCGTTGACCGTTTAGTACACCTACAACAGATTCCACAAATGTTTGAACGAAAAGGACAACACGACAGGCTAAAAGTATTAGGACAAGAGCGAACAATTCTTTATCCCTGAAGAATGTCCCAAACCTGGACCAAAACGTTGGAACGAGAACATTGTAGTTCGCTTAATTCTTTGATAAGACTGCCGAGCCTATTTATACTGGTACTTTATACGATGTAATGTGTACATCCTTATGTGTCTTCTAATTGTCTGGGATATCGTCCAATTTGGCCATTTTGTATGGAATAGGACCGGTGATCTAATTGTTTTGTCCGACACTGTATGTTCAGAATATGCTACATATGTCAATAACTCAAAAATAGTAGGCCGAGGAATTTTGACGTCTATAAAAGAGATGTTTATTTTGTCAAAACAAACAACTTTGTAGAAAGTGGAGCGGAACTGGCGTGATGGTCAAAGCACGTGACTATCACGCCGAGGACCTGGGATCGATTCCCACTCCCGACAAAATCACAAAATGTGAGTTCTTCCTTCGGAAGGGTCGCGAGATGAACTAGCCTAGGGCTAAAAATCTCGTTTATACAGTTAAAAAAAATCTTTGTAGAAGAAAACAATTCTCTATAGTTTCCCGATCGAAAGTTCGGTTGGGTTTGGTTCAACAAATTCACTTCAAAATTTGACACGTGCTTAATTTTGCGTTATACAAGATATAAACTTTTCGCACACTGGGTACTGGGGCGAGACCAGGCAAATAAAAATGAGCAATACTGATCGGATCGCCTGGCCGTGTAAATCAGAGGCGTACCGATTACTTCTAGGTATGTACTGTAAATTCAACCCTTATAACGAACAGTACTTCCTTCGCACTCAATGTGCCTCACCGACTTTATTTATTGGCCTAATTATCCTAATTTCAATGCACCTTTCCAAGCAACCGAAACAACCGATCTCCAACTATAAATTAAAGCCACAATGAACGAACAATAGGCAGCGACTGGACGAACACCGTATATTTACAGGTAAAATCATCCATATACTTAACCAAAAGTCCAAAAGTTCGTGGCCTCTTCATTAGCATCGAACAGACCTACAGAACGGACGCAGTAGGCCTTTACACGTTCCGTACTCCTTTCCGAAAGCTAAGAAATCGTTGTAGTAGGCCATCGCATAGGTAGAGTGCACTGCTGCGATTGTAAGCGTCGGTCGTTGAAGTCTTGGCCCGCCTGGCCTGCTTGGATTGACTTTTGGCTCGGTTGTCGGTCGGTCGGTAACCGCGTGTATTTATGGTGGTGGCTATAAAAATCACTAGACCGAGAACGCACTTTTTGAATGAATGAATGAATGAATGAGTGATATCACACAGCTGCGATCTTTTTCTTCTTGCATGCCGCTTGGCTCTGGTTGTTTTTGCTTCCGATTTGGTGCACACAAAAAAGTGAATAAATTTACTTTCTTCGTCCTGTCTCGTCGTCGGTCGTGGTGGCTAGTAACATTCGTCGTCTTGGCTTGACTTGGCATGGCTAGACACACCAACAACACCGCACAGCACAGCTGTGCTTTGAGCCACACTGAAGGGGTTTTGTTAGTAGCGAGCAGTTAACACGCGTGAAAGATTTACATGTTTCAAAGAGAAATTGATGGTGTGGTCAAACGCCTATAAAGTTTTTCCTTCTTGAATTGCGCAAGCGAGACAAATTTGAAGAATTTGTTGTTTGGTTTTGACAAGGGGCTGTAAAAATACTGCTCCACGCAAAGGTCAAAGAATTGATTCAAGTAGGCCGGTTGCGGTCATAAATCTACGATCCAAGCAGCCTGGCAGGCACAACCGAGCCGGCCGAGTTCCCAAGAAATAAATTAACCGCAGTATGCACTCGACGATAATAACAATAATTTAACAACTTAATCTTATCTCCCGCTCCGAACTGTCAGCCGAGAAAAACGTTAGCATTTAAAATAAGTAAGATTATGCGAACGGCGGCTATATGTTACAGACCATTGGTCGTTGCACTGCGCTGGCTGCCTCAAATATGCGTCGGTCGGACACAATCTTGGCGGTGTCATTTAAAATGCAGCGACAAACCAGACATTTCAGCACTATGCGTGCTCCCCAGCGAGTCTTGAACCCCATTGGGGCTTCTCCAAGCTCGCGCCGGTTATGCTCCGTAGGGGCCTACCGTACGGACTCTGTCGTCTCTGTCCGCCCGGTGTTTGTGTTGTAATTGATTATATGCTTTCAAAGCTTATCGCGAAACTGGCACATCTGTGTGCTACTAATACGAGTTGCGCTTATGGACAGGATTCGAAGCATTCTACCAAAGCCAGCCGGCCAACAGGCAGCGTTTCTAACCTTTCGTGACGCAGAGCGGCCATTGGCCTCCCATTCATTGGCTGCCATCGCTATCAGCTTCCGGCGGCGACGGTCGTAGTAGGCCATTGCACTATTAGCAAACCAGTACAACACCACCTGTCTCGAAGAAGTCCATTCCCAATTAGGTGCCGTAAGGCCAAAGGCCTACCTCAGCATCTAAGTAAGCGAGCCGAGATTGGATCGAACGCATAGAGAGACAGAAAAAATGCCTACTATGCTGAAACGAGCAACTTATCGGTGCGCTCCTAATGGTGTTCCGTGCAGCCACCTGTACGCCTCGTATTACCGGTTTTGGGCCTTCTTGGTTTCCGAGAGGCGATCTTAGCAGCCGCAGCAGTGCCCGGCACTGCGCCATGGCTTTTAATGCTCTTTGGTTGTGGAAAAGTTGGAACGTGGAAGAGGCGGTAGGCAGAACGTCTATTCGAGATGGATGATGGCAGCAGTTGCACACGGCCTCAGACAGCAATCGTTGAACCTCCCGCCCCGTCTACCAGAGTTCGTTTGTTCGAAGCCTGGTTAAATGTCAAACAAAGTTATTGCTTCTATTCCGTTCAGCTGTGGATTGGTTTGCTTCGGTGTGGGCCCTATTACTTGTCTCACTAAACGAAGTTGGGTGGGAAAATGCTGCAAGATACCGCAATAAATCTGCAGGATAGATCTTACCAGTCGCACTATCTATCGCCAGTAAAATGGCAGTAACGGGCTTCGAAAATGTCAGACTTCAGATTGAGTACATCTGTGACGCTCCTTTTTTTTTCTTTTTCATTTTTTTACGTTGTTGGATGACGTTTTTGGGCAATACTTGGGGATACAATTTCACAAATTGAAAACGGGCATGTAATTAAAGATATCCGATTAACAAGATGGCCTTGTGCGGGACGTTTCCTCTCACATCGCTGGAAACATCTTCTTTAGGATATCTCTAGCAGTTTTCTAGTTCCAGTTATATTTTTATAGCTATTACAAGTTCCCCCTATTGTCCATGTTCTACTGGCAATGCCCAAGATGCAGCTTGTTAGATCATAGCAACTCATCATTTATCCTAACAATACATACAACATTGGTCCAACAGAAATACACTACAATTCCAATGGCTTATTTTACTTGCAATAAATGATAATTTTTAAGTGTTCATCTTGTAGAGGATCTTTTGTTTTGGTAAACAAAATATATTTGACACTTCTAGTACCGGTACCGACGCCGTAAGGGCGTGGCAAACTAGATGTTGTGGAAATACAATTGTAACTTACCAAAAGGGCGTAACTATTGTATTTCCACACTCCTCCTCAATATTACGTCCTTTACCAGATACTCCGAAATCTCTGGAATTCCGTTGGCGTCGTCACCAGCTTGCTTTCGATGGTCTCGATGTATCTCAGTTAGACTGCGACACTTTCCGTAGAACACAGCACGCTTGTCGAAGAACTCCTGCTTATACCGTTTCCGAGACTCGACCTTGAGATCTTCCAGTGCTTCATGCTTGGAACCACCGGCCAAGGTCACCTCCTCCTGCTTCAGCACCTTCCTCCAATGTTGCCTTGTCTTCCTCCAATGTGAAGGCAACTTCCCTTCCGAATCCATGAGCAGTCTTAGCTTTGTCCTCTTCCTCGGAACGTTCCGCCTTCTGAGCCTCCAGAAATTTTCTACAGTTCCGGCGCAAGTGGCCTGGCCTCCGAAGGAGCATGCAAATCTTCGTATCCTTATCGAGCTCCGTTCCAGCAGCATCTAGGCGATCGATCAACTCGTCAACTTCACTTAAATGCCTCTCTAGATTACCGCCCTCCGAAAGATTCACTGAACACAACTTCTTTAAAAGAGATACGCGCACCGACCGACTCGTTTTCTGATGATACGCCTTCAACGAATTGTACACATCACTGGCGAAAGCACAGTTCTTCACCAGCGGGATCTGGCAATCATCGAGCAGCAGCACGATTGTTGCCTTGGCCTTGCGGTCATCCTTGTCTTTCGCGAGCTTCGCTTTCGCAGTGAAATCAAAAACACCTAACCTCAAACGCACTCGGCCGAACTTTTCAGCATCACGGCACGTCACTTGGTCACTTCCACCGTAATTCGATCGGTTCGGCGTATTAGGGTTAAAATGGCCATCATCATAATAACTTTTATGCGAAATTTGTCATTTGGATTAAACAATTTTAATGCTACTCTTGATACGGTTTGAAAAACTTACCCAAGATTGGTCCATTCAGCCGGAAGATGTTCTTAAAGAGGTTATTAAGGGATTTTGATGTATGTCACGAAAATCTCTTATAGACTTAAAATATAACTTGGGAATAGCTAATACTATTTGTCCGTCATATTTCGGGCATTCATCAGAGGTCTTGTCAAGACATTCGTATAAAAGCATCCTTCACGTCATCGGTTTTGTCGTTGGTCTGCGCATAGACATTGATCAGGCTACAGTAAGATAATCTTTCAGCGAGTTTCAGAAGCGTAACGGGCTTCAGGGACGTTTTCGGGGGTTTCGGAGTGATTCAAGTGCGTCACAAGGGGTCTCAGGGGGTTTCAGGAGGTTGTCGGAGGTATTACAGAGAGTTTCTGAGGATTTCGAGCGAGTTTTAGCAGCGTTACACGGGGTGTCAGGAGCGTTTTTGTAGGGTTTTAGAGCGTATCATGTGCGTTACTAGAGTTCTGAGGGGGTTGCAGTCAGTGGGTTTTCAGAGGCATTACCGGACGTCCGACCAAATATTTTCGCTGTACAAGAATGGAATATACGACTCTTATAAAAACTTAAGCTTAAGAAACTGTTGTTCAGCTAGTTCTGTTTCTTGTCAGCTAGTTGTTTCTTGTCAGAGGATTTCAGCGGGTTTCAGACGTTTTACAAGTTGTTTCAGAGACGTTGTCGAAGGGTTCCGATTAGACATGGGTAACTCACTCGCGAGTCGACTCAAAGAACCGATTCGCGAAACTGAGTGAGTGAACCACGATTCTTTTTAAAAGAGTTACGATTCGCTGAAGTTCATCACGAGTACAACAAGTGCCGAAAATAGTTGGATTAACTGCGTACTTTAGTGATGTTTAGACACAGAACATCGCTATGGTTGCCAATCGATCATTTTTCAATCGTATATTGTATAGCCGACTCGCGCTAGTGATTCGACTCTTTAGTGGAAGAAACGAAAATTTGTGTATCCTGTATTTATTGCGTCAACAGCTGAGTCGACGTCCATACCTTGCGAGCTAATTTCCTAGAAAACTGGACATATAAAAAAAGGAGTCCGCTCACATCCAAAAATGACATTTTTTATCAAGTTACGGAAAAGAGTTGCTGAATCGGTCAAAAGAGTCGACTTTTTTTGAGAGTGAATCGGTAGCGATTCACTCTCAAAATTGAATCATTTTCCCATCTCTAGTTCCGATTGTCTCAGAGGTGCGTCACATCCACATTTTCAGCGAGTTTTTGAGGTGTTACAAAGGGATTCGGAGGCATTGCCGTGGTTTTCTAAGGATATTAAGTGCGTTACAAAAGATTTCAAGGGGTTGTCGAAGATATTTCAGATTGTTTGAGGATTCAGCGAGATTCAGTAGCGTTAGGGGCGTTTTCGGGAGTTTCAGAGGGTTTCAGGTGCGTTATTCAAGGTCTGAGGGAGTTTTCGGAGGCTAACTAGATTTTTAGCCCAATGCAAGTTCATCTCGGGATCCATGGCTTCACCGCGTAAAAAAAAACTCTCACCATTTCTCAACGAATCATGCAAAAATAAAACGGTGAGTTTTTTTTTTTTGTACGGAGTTTTCATTTACGCGGCCGCGTAAAAAAGACCTTGTATCTCTTTCTACTGACGTATGATATTTCCTCCTGAACTTTTTATGCCATTGAAGAAAATTTCCTGCACCTTTGAATTCGATCAGGATTGAAAAAAATAATTAGGATGAGCTGTCAAACAAAACACATGGTCATCATCGAAATTGGATAATTTGTAAATACAATTTCAAAACAGTTTTATTAATACTCTTAATGCGGTTTGCAAAACCTCTTCAAGAGCGATCCATTTAGTCGGGATCAAGAGGTTTTGATGTATGAATCAGTTTTATTAGATGTTGGTTACGATAATCTCTTATAAAGCACAATAAAACTTAAAAGGTTACTTGGGAGGTAATCGGCGTGATAGTCACGGGCTTTACCCATCACACCAGGTCTAAGTAGCATTACAGGAGGCTTTGAGTTGGTTTATGGGGCGTTACAGTGGGTTTTGAGAGTATTATAGAGGGTTGCAGAAGTTTTCGGAAAGGTTTCATGGGCGCTACTGTGTGTTTAAAAACGCCTACAAACGCCTCTGAAACTACCTTTCAAAGGGTAGTAAGGCTTACCTGAACGTCTGTGAAGTCCCCTAAAGCCCCCTGAAAACTCTGTGAAGTATCTCTAAAATCCTCCTGAAACCCTCATGAAGCTCACTTGAGAGCCTACGAAGCCCCTTAAAATCCCTTTGAAATCTTCTGAAACACCTATGAAACTCCTCCTAAAACTCCCTTTAATGTCCTGTGAAACCCCAAATGAACCCCACTAACATCAACCTCAATTTGGGGCCCCCGTACAAACTTGGAATTGATTTCCGGACACAAAAAATCATGAAAATTGGAATTTCGGGCCACTTTGGCGTGCAGATTCAGAACAAGGAATTTTCTGGAGCCAATAGGCTCCTAAAGCCCTATCTAGATTCTTGCTTTAAACCACTAAATATGGTTTAAGAGTACATATTTTCTATTGTGCATTTAGTTCACTACTGGACTGCATACTCAGTGTTCATAAGTGCAAAAATCTAAATAAAATTGCGCGATTGCATCAAACCGAATTGATGTCTTCAGCGCTCTATATGTTTGATATACAGGGTGTTAGGTTCCTGAGTGCAAACTTTTTAAAGGGTGTTTGAGGACCATAAATGGAGAAAAAAATTGTTCTACGCATATGGTCAAATCTTAACCCTTACGTAGTTATTGAACTTCCCATGTTTTTGACTTTTATTGCCTTAACTGGCAATAACATGAAAATGGTCAAACTTATCGAAGTCTTTTTACCCTTATTCGAAAGATTATTGAATTTTCTTTCAAATGGCATCTTTTAAACGATTGGTTTAGTTAAATAACTAAGTTTTCTAGAACAAAATAGCTAAAAATAGTGTATAAGGGTCGAATAAGGGTCAAAAAAATTCGATAAGTTTGACCATTTTCAAGTTATAGCCAGTTAAGGCAATAAGAGTCAAAAACATGGGAAGTTCAATAACTACGTAACGGTTAAGATTTGACCATATGCGTAGAACATTTTTTTCTCCATTTATGGTCCTCTAGCACCCTTTAAAAAGTTTGCACTCAGGAACCTAACACCCTGTATACTGCATAACTGCTCTGAACACACCGAGTTGATTAGATTCAATCGCACACTTTTATTTACGTTTTGGCACTCTTGAAAACTCGTGCGGTAGTCAATTGGTGAACTAAATGCGCAATAATGTTTTTACGTATTTTTAATACAATTTAAACCGTAGCGTACAGACTGATCATTACTAACATTAGACAACGGACAACACATATAACACCCAGTGGTCCAGTGGAGAATTTTCCGATTGAAAAGTTTTCCCCGACTGGAACAGGAATCGAACTCACACTCCGAGGCTTACGGACACTCAAACGACTGACACCGCTAAGTGCTCAGCCACGAATCCAACTATTGACCATGGATCAAAATACATAGTTTTTAATTGTTTAATCTTTTGTCCCGCCCCTAATGAGTTATTATACTTTGAGTGATCACCGTGCACTTAGGATAGAAACATCTGAGCATTCAACAGTATGAAAAATGTCTAATTCCATCACATGGTCGGCCTTCATGTTTACCATGTTACTTATTTCGAATTGTCTCATTATTCTTTCGATTTTGGAGTTCGGGAAAAGTAAAATTCCGATTAGAATATTATGCTTGATCTTATTCAACCAAATGATATTCAACCAAATGAACTCAAAATGTGGAAGGAGGTATAGAATCTGATTACAAATCGAAGAAGCGGTGTGAAGTTAAAACTACAGTGATAGACATTCGTTTAGCCGAGGCTAAAAAAAATTCAAAAAAGTGCCAGGAAACTCGTACAAAAGATTTTATGATAAAACTTTTTTATCGTAGTGATAGTATATCTAGTACTGTTTTATAAAAATGTGATACATCACACTTACATACACACTGCAACAAAAACGAGGGTAAAAACCCTTCAAATGTCATTTTTTGCCTAGACATTCGTTTAGCCGAATTGTACAATTTTTAGAATTCCATAATAAAAAACTATCAAATTTCGAAAAATATCCAACAAAGTCATTTTGTATGGTGATCTGCATTATAGATCGATTTGTAAATCATGAATTAGATCGTTTTTGGAAGTGTTGCCATATTAATTTTGCATGCATCTCATATAAATATGTCATAATATTTTAAATGTTTCTCAATTGAGATTTCATGTAGTTATTTTTATCGGAAGTGTTTCAAAAGAATCTAATGAAAGTTTCATGACCAGAGCAGGTTGAAAATTTTGCGAAAAACAACGTTTTTAACAGAAAAAAATAACACAAACCATCAAAAAATCACGTACTTAAGTATTGTTTTGATGAAATATGATGGTTTCACTTGCATAAATCACAGCGTTTACTACTATTACGTCTTCTAATAGCTCCCAATATCTTCTAGACTGTATTCTGGCTGAAATAATATACATTGGACGGCTCATATTTCGAGAAATGGCACCGAAAGTATTCAAATTTCTAGCATGAACTACTTGTTTCATAATTTAAACATTCTTTTCAAATAAATCATGTTAAAAATGAATGTGGTTCACAACTTAGACTAATTTATAATATATTTCTTCAGATTGAATGAAAAAAGCCAATTATTTAACCAAATCTTGCATTTTTGATGAGCATCTGCTTTTGAATAAACAGGGTACACAAAATCTGACACTTTTTGCAGTTCTTTCACTTTGCAGTCTTCTAACTCATTTAGTAATGGTAGTATCAAACAGGTATACTGCACAGGCATTAGGGCACGTATTTATTTCAATGCAGAACTATTTATTTTAGCTTTTATCAATCCCATTTTAAAGTATAACCAACCAAAAACCAATATACTAATTTTATTCATGACAATTTATGCAATAATTTGAACATTTCTGACAATAATTCTGTGCCATATTTTCAAAACTGCTAATCTAGCTTACGTTTGAGTGTTTACAGAAATCAGTTTTCTTAAATAAATTTGTTTATCGTTGCTTCTCCTTATCGGGACATTTTTTTATAATATTTCTCTGAATTTCACAAATAAATAAACTTTCAAGGTCAAATATCTTGCTAACACGTCATAAACTAAATACCTTGGAGTATATTCTCGAAATATATTCACGAAATTGCAAAAAATCAATTGAAAACCAATTTTTCATTTACCTCGGCTAAACGAATGTCTAGGCAAAAAATGAAATTTGAAGGGTTTTTACCCTCGTTTTTGTTTCAGTGTATATGTAAGTTTAATGTATCACATTTTTATAAAACTGTACTAGATATACTATTACTACGATAAAAAAGTTTTATCGTAAAATCTTTTGTATGAGTTTCCTGACACTTTTTTTGTTCTCGGCTAAACGAATGTCTATCACTGTATTTTTTGCACTAATCCACGTTTTCCTTTGGCGTGACTGTTAGAAAAATGTGTAAGTAAGATTACATATGAATTACCTTCAACAAAGTTACCCAATTTTATGATACAAATGTTCAATTGTCTTATGAAGTATTGTTCCTGAAGGCCGATTTTGGAAATATATATAGGTATCATACCAAATACCTACACAAGAAATAATTTCATGATATGCATTGTTTTGATATGTAACTTTATTCCTTCAATGTCAGTTTATTCAGATTTAAAAATTGCATTTTCAAAGAGTACTCGACTGGGTGCCCGCACGCATGTGTCATCTTTACATTCACTTTGTTTTGCGAATCGCATTGTCAAACGATATTGTCTACTGTAGTTTAAAAGTACATGTCACTCAAAAATCAAAACTCGAATTTCCATAATTCATGAGCTTACATCCCATCTTCCTCAGCTTATTTAACAATTCATCGATCATACTCAAATGGCTAGGTTATGCCGCGGCCAAATAACCATAATCGCGATCGGCGGCGTCCGGATCGGTCAGTCATGCAAATTCAGCACTTTCGGCTTAAATTTCAAAACAAACAATCCGCGCGCTTGCCGCGATGTCGATTGACTCTTTGGCTCGACTCGAACGAAACACAGGAAGTCATGCCGCAAATAAAAATAAACTGCAAAAAAACATTAGTCGGCAATTTTTCGATTCGTAGAACTTGGGTCATCACATCGCATCGCTGGCTGCCGCCGCCGCGCCGTTTGCCATCTACTTCAACAGTGCAGAGTAATGACTTGATTGCTAATGACGACCACCTCCACTTTGGTTTGTAGAGTCTAGAGAGGCGTAGAGGTACACCTCCGATCCAAGAAGCCGTGTGCCAAACAATCGTCGTATCGTCAGGGACCCACCTGACCGTTGGCTGCGCTTCTTCGATGGTGGTCATCATTTCGTAATGTCTGTTTAATCCAAACACAACCCTGCGATGCGAAGCACCAACTGGTGGCGGCCAAGCCAACCTGCGAATCCGCTAGTGGTGGGTGGTAAGCTGTGGTAAGGGAAGTCGGGGTAAAACATCGATTGAAATATTCCATATAGTAGCCCGGATCTAGGAGCCTTAACCTTAAGTTCTTTGTTTGGTCATACAAGGTATTTATAAACTCTTCAATTCAAATTGTAAAGCGTTTCAATTTTCATATTAAAACAAGCTATCACTAAATAGCTGCGACTATTCACAGAGATTTGAGTGAAGAGTACTCACTCAGTCTTTCCCATTTGACATTTAGAGTTAATCCTTATGGGTCGTTTTACTACGTTTTCCCCCCAATAAAAACGCATATTGGCATGTCGGTTCCTCGGTAGTCAATCGGCCATTTTGCATTCAATTGACTTGCAGGAAATCGAAATTGACACCTGATGCGGCGTGGCGGCAATGCAATAGAGAAGCTAGTATAAATACAAATCGCGCGTATTTACGACGGGCAGGGCTAGATGGGCTTGGCCATGTTTTACGGCCAATAAATGCAATCAAAGTGAGCGTTGCGTGTGGTGGCTGTCAGCTGTCTCCCCGGAAATGTCACAGGTTGCTGCACACCATCGTCGTTTATGGCAATCTGATGGACGTACCTAAGAGTAAGACAAGACATTCAAAAGACGCCACGTGTTCAGCGCGCAGTTCCAGACGAACGCAAATCACATAGCGCACCGGACCGGACCGAAGCGCGTTGCGTTGTTCGGTTGTTTCACTTGAAGTGCGGCCCATTGTTCTTGGAATCTTGGGGCGTAACGAAGGCTATTATTTTTGTTTCGGACAAAGCTGCGCCAAGGTGGAAACTTTTCAAGGAATGGTCCAATGAGTTCTAAAATTGTCAACTAAGTAGAGTGTTTGTTACTGTTACAAGTTTGCTATGGATGCAAGTTCAAAATATCCAACTACCTAAAGCATTCACCTGTGCTATGAAATATAACAGCATTGTAAAGTTTGGGCCTACAACAATGGACCATTTAAATTTGGTGAGAATGTTTCATGCTACATATTTATTTTATATTTATTTTTACAACAATACACTTTTATATGGAGCGTAGTAGGCCTGGCCGCTTTGACGCTTGTATCATATCTTCGATATGCTGCAAGCATCAATATTGACAAGAAAAATAATCGGGCGGAATCTAACCCAATTATTTTCCAGAATGCTTACTTGTACTGGCTGCGTATGTGTTAGAATAGATTAGATTAGAACTGTCATTGAATATCATTGTCAGTATTTGTTGTGGGAACCCCTGCGCTCCCACCGACGACCGTGAACGTGAGTCCCGAAGGTTCCTTGAACTGTCAATCTGACGTCCGTACGAACAATGATCGTTTGCGACAGAAGGAGAAACGTCATGTGGAGCATAACGGAGCAAACGTGTTTATGCTGAAAGTACTGATCAGTGAATAATCGTTGTACTCAACAAGAGAATTAGAAGGAGTTTTTAAGTTCAGTTAGACTATTTGCTGTGGCGGAAAATCAGTCCGTCAGTGTGAAATTGTAGGAGTTTATTTAATTGAATACGTGCAGAGAATTTCTAACTTTATTTGTTTCAGTTCAGTATCAACCTAATCAAAGTGAATTCGTCGAGTCAGCAGTCAGTCGTTGCTCGTTCCGATTATAGTTGTAAGTTTAGCCTGAAATTTATCGGTGAAGATTAGCATTGAATTCTAGTTAAAACTAATCTTTTGTATACAGCTCAGATCCGTTTTCCCAGTAAGGCCCGTAATAACAGTTAGACACGAAAGTTCCGGTCAGTCCGTGAATTTACACTGAATTGTAAGTTATTGAGATTAACTAACCTAAATTGAGCTCTAACAATGCCTGCATTAAATAAATTTCAGCTTAAAGCTGCTACTACCAGTAACGTAGTTGCTTCAAAGAGGTGTCATTTTCATCCGGAACTTCTCGTCAGAACAGTATTAGCATTGAGAAAGTACCCTGAAGTTTTCATGATTCATCCCCGCGCAATGTACCATGTACAAAACGCTAATAAGACTTGCACTGCCCTCTTTCACATAATTGTGTCTAAACCATGTTGTGAAATCTGCTCAACAGACACCTAAACAGGAAGGTCCTGGTAGGTGGTACGGAAAGGATCTGTGTCAGGTGGAATGTTACTTCCCCATAATAATAATAATCGAACTATCTACCTTCGGAATGAACCCATGGGTCCATCCTAGGGTCCACATTCCTTTGGTGGAACTGTCCCGCGCGACCATGACCATGGAGAAGAAGACCCCGCTATGATGACGATATCCGTCCCCCACTCAGAAACCGATTGACAAAGCAGTTGCTGAGCCGGGTCACAGTGGTTCAGGTTCAGCTGAGTTAACCTGCACTGTGATTTGTTCACTGCGGCTTTCTTGAAGGCCGGGCATCTTGGGCCACCCGTTGGATGCCTGTTGTTCACGGATTTCCCGGTACAGATCAAAAAAATGGGTGGAGTCAGGCAGCCTTGTGCCTTATGGCCCTCGGCGCCACATTTCCTACACAGTTTGCTACTGTCAGGGCCTTTGCAGCTCCATGGCTTGTGTCCTGGTTCCAAATACCTGAAGCTAACCTCCGCCTCCGGTAGCTAATGCAAAGTCAGTCATGCAAAGATACTGACCAGTCCACCTTCAGCTTCCCTACTTTAACGGACTTGTTTGCGTCCACCATAGCTAGCTGTATTAAGGCTACCTGTGTCCTTACCGGGCCCTTCCGTATCTGAACGGCTGCGGTGGCCACCTGCACCTCGCACTGTTGCCGCAGTGCCGTGGCGAGCTCTTCCGCTTCGCTGATCTCGTCTAGGTTATTCACCTTCGGAATCGCCTCCGCCGAAAGAGCCTTCATCTCGACCCCTTCACCAAGGACCCAAAAGATTGTTTGAATCAAAAACTATGTGTTATGGCATTCAAGCTGTTTACCATCATTGGATAATATCATGTTAACCCACTGTTTCATCTTGTCCCACCCGTTTCAACTTGCCCCGGCGGTGTACCTTAACCTTACGTCGGCAGTTCGGCACCCAGATCCACGAGCTTGTCGTCGCTTCGCATCGTCATCAAGACGTGCGAGTACTTAGACTTGATGATGAGCGCGTCGCCTTTCTCGCGCTTGGCACCTGCCCTTCTACGTCTTCTTGGTTTGGTGTCCTTTCGCTCCTGCTTATCAAGCGGCATTTTCTTCTTCATCTTCCGCTCAACTGTCGTTCAATGGGGGTTCTCCACTGTGCTCGTCCTACTTTGTGATTGCTGAGTGTAAAACAACGGTCGCAATAATCTGTTCCCGTTTATCCGAGATGAGCCAACCTTTTTAGCTTTCCGGGACGCCTGGCTGGGATCCGACTTGGCAGCATAACTGTCGACCTTAGGGGTAAGCATCCGCCTAGCCTTGCGGGCATTGCCAGACAGCTCCTCACCTGACGGCTGCGTCACCCGCTTCTGCGAGTGTTTGTCACGAGCAGTCGCATCCGCCACACCTTTTGGGCTTCCTGCGAAAGCAAAGGCCTCCTCCTCCGTATGGGTAGACTTCAGTGCCTTCGCTTTCGCCGGTTCTGCCGCTGTTGCAGTTTGCAAAAGTCTCTCGTGATCTTGCCTGGCATCGTCCATCGACTTCCGAAGTCGCAACAGGGCCGTTTAATGGTCCTTGCTTGTGTTGGACTTCGTGGACGCAAAGTCTATTAAACACCTCCATTGCAGACAGCCCGTCTCGATTTTGGTTGATGGCCCTCGACGCTGGCACTAATTCCACTTGATATTTGATTTTGTTTATTTATACTCATTGTTAGCTCCCACGAGTAGCACGAGAATGGAGGGTTGGGGACCTCAATGCCCTGCATTAACGCGGTAAGGGACGAAATACTGTGGGGGTGCCCAGGTGTCCCACAAGATCCGTTAACGATCGGGCATTTTTTTTCATCCCCTCGATCACTCATTCTTCAGCACCGCAAGTCGCTTGACACCTTGAATTGGGGTTAGTGGTCCTATTCTTTGCCAGCGATTACGCCATACTGTCCACCTCCGTTGGTTTGAACGACACTTCATGCGTTGACGGGCTATGGCTTTGGCAACTTGTGTTTTCGCTCGCTACATCGCGGCTTTGGCATATATTTATTTATTCAACATCACATTTAAGATAAGACATAATCAATACAGTAAGGACCCGATTTTGTCAGCCACATTTTGCGACAAACTTTTGGCTCTCGTTATCCTACGGCCAAACTTTAACCATTTCATTAATGTTTATCATCAAACTACAGCTAAGATGCAGAACATACAAGAAAAAAAAGTTTTGAAAACTGTTTAGGTTTTTGAGGAGAGCAAAAAATGTATTTCGAAAAGGGGCTGACAAAATCGGGTCACTTATGTAGTACGCCACAATACTCGGTTTGTGGCTTCGCCACACACCGTTCTCCTGCACACCGCCGAAGATCGTTCTTAGCACGCGTCGCTCGAAAACTCCGAGTGCTTGTAGGTCCTCCTCGAGCATGGTCCATGTCTCGTGGCCGTAGAGGATCACCGGTCTTATTAGCGTATTGTACATGGTGCATTTGGTTCGTGGGTGAATCTTTTCGACCGCAGTTTCTTCTGGAGCCCGTTGTAGGCCCGACTTCCGCTGATGATGCGCCTCCGAATTTCACGGCTCACGTTGTTGTCAGCCGTCAGTAAGGATCTGAGGTAGACGAATTTCTCCACCACCTCGAAAGTATCCCCGTCTATCGTAACATTACTACCCAGACGGATCCGGTCGTTTTCGGTTCCGCCTACCAGCATGTACTTTGTTTTGGACGCATTAACCAACAGTCCGACCCTTACTGTTTCGCGTTTCTGGCGGATGTACGTACTGTTCTGCCACCGTTCCAAATGTTCTGGCAATAATGTCCATGTCGTCCGCAAAGCACACAAATTGACCGGATTTTGTGAAAATCGTTCCCAGGCTGTTTAGCCCGACTCGTCGCATCACACCTTCCAGAGCGATGTTGAAGAGTAGGCATGAGAGTCCGTTACCTTGTCTCAGTGCCCGGCGAGATTCGAATGAACTGGATAGTTCACCCGAAACCCTTACGCAGTTTTGCACACCGTTCATCGTTGCTTTAATCAGTCTAGTCAGCTTCCCAGGAAAGCCGTTTTCGTCCATGATTCTCCATAGCTCTGCGCGGTCGATACTGTCGTATGCCGCTTTGAAGTCGATGAACAGGTGATGCGTTGGCACCTGGTATTCACGGCATTTCTGGAGGAATTGCCGTACGGTAAAGATCTGGTCCGTTGTCGACCGGCCGTCGATGAAGCCGGCTTGATAACTACCCACGAACTCATTCGTTTTAGGTGAAGGACGACGGAAGATGATCTGGGATAGCACTTTGTAGGCAGCATTCAAAATAGTGATCGCCCTGAAGTTCTCACATTCCAAATGGGGAGCGGACCTGGTGTGATGGTTAGAACACTTGACTATCACGCCGAGGACCTGGGATCGAATCCCACTCCCGACAAACTCGCAAAATGTGAGTTCTTCCTCCGGAAGGGAAGTATAGCGTGGGTCCCGAGATGAACTAGCCTAGGGCTAAAAATCTCGTTAATACAGATAAAAAAAAAAAAAAAAATTCCAAATGGTCGCCTTTCTTGTGTATGGGACAGATTACCCCTTCCTTCCACTCCTCCGGTAGCTGTTCAGTTTCCCAGATCCTGACTATCAGCCGATGCAGATAGGTGGCCAACTTTTCTGGGCCCATCTTGATGAGTTCAGCTGCGATACTATCCTTACGAGCTGCTTTGTTGGTTTTGAGCTGGTAAAAGGTATCGTTAACTTCCCTCAGCGTAAGAGTTGGCTCATTTCCGTCCTCCGCTGCACTGGCGTCGTCGTTTCCTCCGTTACCGTGGGCTCTCGTGCCTACGTTCTCCACGCCGTTCAGGTGCTGATCGAAGTGTTGCTTCCACCTTTCGATCACCTCACGTCCGTCCGTCAAGAGGCCTCCGTCCTTATCCAAGCATATTTCCGCTCGTGACACGAAGCCGTTGCGGGATGCGTTGAGCTTCTGGTACAACTTCCGTGTTTCTTGGGAACGGCACAGCAGTTCCATTTCTTCACACTCCGCTTCTTCCGGGTGGCGCTTTTTCTCCCGAAAGCTGTTTCCGCTTCTGTTTGTAACGTTCCACGTTCTATCGAGTCCCTTGCTGCAGCATTACCGCCCTCGCTGCGTTCTTCTCCTTCAAAACCGTTCTACACTCTTCGTTGAACCATTCGTTCCGTCGATTCCATTCCACGTACCCGATGGTGCTTTCTGCTGCGTCGTTGATGGCTGCTTTCACTGTACTCCAGCAGTCCTCTAGAGGGGACTCATCGAGCTCGCCCTCGTCTGGCAACGCGGCCTTGAGATTCTGCGCGTATGCTGAGGCGACATCCGGTTGCTTCAGTCGCTCTAGGTTGTACCGTGGCGGTCGCCGGTATCGTACATTGTTGATGACGGAGAGTTTTGGGCGCAGTTTGACCATCACCAGATAGTGGTCGGAGTCGATGTTGGCGCCACGATAGGTCCTGACGTCGATATTATGAATTCGATTGGAAATCAAATAACTTTTTTGAGAAAAAATATTTTTGCTAATTTTGGGTTGTTTACAACATACATCGGAAGTGACGTATATGATAGTGCATCATTGAAAGCACACAGCGCACCCCACCCGGTACTGAAAAAAAGTGTCGCTAGTCGAAAAGTGTCGCTAGTCAAAACGTCGCTATTCGGTTTGGTGCTGGCGCCATAATAATATCGGAGAAGTGCCGTCCGTCAATCAGAACGTGATCGATTTGAGATTCCGTCTTCTGTGGTGATCTCCAGGTGGAACGATAAGGGAGGCTGTGTTGGAAAAGGTGCTACGTATGGCCATATTTTTGGAGGCGGCGAAATCAATGAGTCGTAGGCCGTTTTCGTTCATCTGCTGGTGGGCGCTGAACTTACCAATCGTCGGTCTGAATTCCTCCTCCTGGCCTACCTGAGCGTTTAAATCTCCTATGATGATCTTGACGTCGTGGCTTGGGCAGCGATCGTACTCGCGTTCGAGCTGCGCGTAAAATGCGTCCTTGTCATCATCAGTACTTCCGAAGTGTGGGCTGTGCACGTGTATTATGCTGAAGTTGAAGAATCGGCCCTTGATCCTTAACCTGCACATTATTTCGTCGATCGGCCACCAACCGATCACGTGCCTCTGCATATCACCCATCACGATGAAAGCTGTTCCCAGCTCGCGTGTGTTGCCGCAGCCCTGGTAGATGGTATAATTACATCTAAACGTTCGCACCATGGATCCTGTCCAACACACCTCCTGCAGCGCTACGATGCCGAGCC